>NW_027362793.1:11388839-12020323 GCF_046119375.1 Phyllobates terribilis | reverse complement strand
AACAGTGACAAATGCATTCACCGTGAAATGTAATTTTAAAATTTTAAAACCTTGTCTGGGCATGTGGTGTGTGAGACATCATCAGATACATCCTGTGTCATTTATGATGGAGGGACTCTGAAAGCCACAAAGCCTATTTTTATTGGGCCATCAAGTGGCCCTTACTATTCTTAACGGGCCAGCAGTCGGTCCTCGCTATTGTTAGAGAATCATCAGCTGGCTACGCTTTGTTGTTCCCATTATTAACGAGTGGGTCTCCTATACTGTTATTGCGTATGCAGTGTCTGCAAGGGTTGCCAAAAATTTGGACGCAACCCCATACCCCTTTGAAGAGACATTGAAGAGGGTCTCAGTAACAAAAACTGTTCCCATTATAAAAGAGCGGGTCTCCTATAGTGAAAAGGCCCATGCTGTGACTGCAAGGGCTGCCAAAAATTGAGAAATATCCCACTAACAATTTAAAAACACATAGAGCAGGGTCACAGTAATGGCATGTTCCCAGTAGAAAGAAGAGTGTCTGCTATACAGTTACAGGGTATGCATTGAGTCCAACGGCTGCCAAAATTTGGCAAAAAAAACTACTAACAATTTAAAGACACATAGAGCTGTACCACGGTAATGGCATGTTCCCAGTAGAAAGAAGATGGTCTGCTATATAGTTATAGGGTATGCATTAAGTCCAACAGCTGCCACAATTTGGCAAAACACCTGCCAACAATTTAAAGACACATAGAGCTGGGCTACAGTAACGGCATGTTCCTAGTAGAAAAAAGAGGCTCTGCTATACAGTTATAGGGTATGCAGTGAGTACAATGTCTGCCAAAAATTTGGAGGAACTCCAATGCCCCTTGCAGGAGACGTAGAGGTCAGAGGGCCTCCTGAAAACAATGTTCCCATTATTAGGAAGTGGGTCACCCATACTGTTTGCCCATGCAGTGAATACAACGGCTGCCAAAAATTTGGAGGAACTCCAATGCCCCTTGCAAGACATGTAAAGGTCGGAGGGCCTCCTGAAAACAATGTTCCCTTTATTAGAAAGTGGGTCTCCCATACTGTTTGCCTATGCAGTGAGTGGCTGCCAAAAATTTGGAGGAACTCCAATGACCCTTGCAAGAGATGTAGGTATGGTGATATGGTAGATATGGTGGTGATATTAGGTAGTGGAGGATGAGGATGAGGAGGAGGAGGACAAGAGAAAATAGACAAAATCAGGAAACGTTTACCCAATGTCTGGGTGTGAAAACAGAGCTGTATGGGAATAGAATTAGACCTCCCAAAAAAAGACAGTTTTTGAGTTTATGTTACGCTTCTATCATTCGGTGGTGTTAAGAAGTCTGGCTCAATCCAGCCCTTGTTCATCTTTATAAGAGTCAGTCTGTCAGCATTTTCAGTTGACAGGCGGATGTGCCTATCGGTTTTAATTCCACCGGCTGCACTAAAAACCCACTCTGATAACACGCTAGCGGCAAGACAGGCCAGGACCTCCAAGGAGTTCAGAGCCAGTTCATTCCACGTGTCCAGCTTGAATACACAATAATTACAAGGCACAGAGGAATCACGGAGGACGTTGGTACATTCGGCAAGGTACTCCCCCAACATCTTCTGAAACTTTTCTCGCGCCTCAGGGCCTGTGCGATGGGAGAGTCTGAGAAAACTGTCCCAGAGCTTAGACAGTGTTCCCCTGCCTCTACTTAATTGCATTTGTTTCTCTCTCGCCTGTTCGCCTTGGTTGTCCAATGAACCGTGACCTCTGCCGCCAGCATTTTCAAATGGAAATTTTATTAATAATTCCACAACAAGGGCCTTCTGGTACTGCCCAATTTTATGAGCCCTGTCCAGCATGGGAATAAGAGACAGAAAGTTCTCCTTGCAGCATGGGTCTAGAAGTGTCACGAACCAGTAATGACTGTCACCCAAAATTTGGACAACGCGAGGGTCATGGGAAAGGCAGCGTAACATAAACTCAGCCATGTGTGCCAGACTGCAAAGAGGCAACACTTCCATGTCCTCACCAAGAGGATGACTGACCAGTCCCTCCTCCTCATCCTTCTCCTCCTCCTCCTCATCCCTGTCCTCAGGCCATCCATGATGTACAGACGATATGACAGTAGTACCGTCTATAGCGCAGGAAGCTAGCTCCTCTTCTTCCTCCTCCTCATTGTCACCCAATCCACGTTGGGATGAGATGAGGCTGGGCTGTGTGGAATCACCCTGTATGGTTCCTTGCTCCATCTCATCGTACTCCGCCTGCAATGCATCCTCTTTAATTGTGAGCAGAGATAGTTTCAGAAGACAGAGAAGCGGGATGGGGATGCTAATAATGGCATCATCACTGCTCACCATGTGGTGGAGTCCTCAAAGTTTTGGAGGATGGTACATATGTCTGACATCCATACCCACTCCTCAGGTGTTATGTGTGGAGTCTGACCTGAATACCAACAGCCTTGTTGATGCTGGTAGTCAACAACTGCCCTCTTCTGCTCGCAAATCCTTCCCAGCATCTGCAATATAGAGATCCAACGCATGGGGACATGGGCAGATCAGTTGGTGAGCTGGAAGCTGCAAATGCTGCTGAAGCACGGCAAGGGCTGCAGAGGCTGTAGCTGACTTTCTAAAATGGGCACACATGTGGTGTACTTTGACAAGCAGATCCAGCAGATCCGGGTAGGTTTTGAGATGCCGCTGAACTGCAAGGTTAAGCGCATGGGCCAGGCATGGTACGTGTGTGAGCTCGCCTCTCCTCAGAGCCGCCACCAGGTTCCGGCCATTGTCACACATGACCATGCCTGGCTGTAGGGTCAGCTGTGTCAGCCACAGATCTGCCTGCTCTTTCACAGCTGTCTACAACTCGTCAGTGTTGTGCGGTTTGTCACCTAAGCATATTAGCATCAGCACAGACTGTTGCCGCTTGGCCGAGGCAGTGCTGCAGTGCTTCCAGCTTGCGACTGATGTGGTCATTTTGGAGATGGAAGCTGAAGAGGAGGAGGAGGTGCAGGAGCTGTAGAATGTAGGGGCAACGCTGATTGACCCAGGGCCCGCAATCTTCGGCGTCAGCAGTGCTAGCACCACTGTCAGCACAAGAATGCAGTGCCAGAAGCACTGTCTGTGCAAGGTTGAAGTGCCAGAAACACTGGCAGTACAAGATTGCAGTTTCAGAACCACTGTCAGTACATAAATGCAGCATCAAAACCACCATCAGTACATGAATGCAGTGCAAGAACCACCATCAGTACATGAATGCAGCGCCAGAATTACCATCAGCACTTGTATATAGCACCTAGCTAAGTACAGCATTTAATTGTCATTTCAGATCAGCCCCACATATAATTGTATTGCTGGAACTTACAATTCCCAGTACGTCCTTAACAATGGTAAGGAGAAACTAAGGACTTGTTAACAGCTATCCTCAGGCTGCAGACTTCACAGGAACTACAGTACTAAGGCGTGGGCAGTGTCACAAATAAACATTTACATTCAGGTACCTTATAGGTGAAATATTCTCTGATTGGTGTCATTGCAATCCCTTTTGCCTCCATGTTGTACAGATGCCATGATGAGATTTCACACCCACAGTTCATCACTTTAGAGGTCCCTCACACTGCCCCTCTCCATAATGTCCCCCGACTGCCTCTCTCTATAATGTCTGCTCCTAACACTGCCCCTCTCCTTAATATCCCACCACATTGCCCTTCTCCATAATGTCCCCCACACTGCACTATGGAGAGGGGCATTGTAGGGGGGGGCATTATGGAGAGGGACAGTGGGGGGAGACATTATGGAGAGGGGCAGTGTGGGAGGGACATTATGGAGAGGGGCAGTATGGGGGGACAATATGAAAAAGTGCAGAGTGGGGGACATTATGGAGAGGGGCAGTGTGAGAGGGACATTATGGAGAGGTGCACTGTGGGGGGGACATTATGGAGAAGGGCAGTGTGGGAGGGACATAACGTCGCCATACTGCCGGACACGACTGGAAATACGAGCATCACACGTTACCTTTCATCAGCAACACACGTGACCTATCATCAGCGGTTCCTATTGGGAGCCTAAGATACTTAAGGACGACTCATCCATATCATGGTGAGCGCTATACCGCAGCCAGACCTTGCCCTTTAGCAATGCCGGACATTCACACTTTCACTTCATATACAATCCGGTGAGTACCATTACCCCACATTTTCATTCACGACTCTTCTCTGCTTAACTGTTTTCTGTATTTGGTTGAATTAAATCCTTACTTTGTCCTATATTATGCCCTCCCTATTTCTTTCTTTTTCCTTTTTTTCTTCCTTGGTACCATTTTATTTATCTATAGCTTGATCACGGCTGGTGACTCCACCCCCCTTTTTTTCTTGCTTCAGATTAATGAGGAACAGATTTATGATAAAAGTACTCAATATGTAATTGGCCATGTTTATGTTGTTAGTAGTGATAATCGAGCATGCTCAGGCGAGCACCTATTATCTTCAGCGTGCTCGGGCGTTAAGTTTTTCTCGATCTGTGAACATGAATTGCGACTTTTTGACAGCTTTAATACATGTGAGGAATTCTTGAAAAACAGGCATTCCTCACATGTATTAAAGATGTCAAATAGTCACAAATCATGTTCAGGGAGCAATGAAAACTTAACGCTAAAGATAATAGGTGCTCGCCCGAGCATGCTCGTAAATCTCGAGCAACGAGCATGATCGCTCATCACTAGTTGCTAGTATTTAAAAAAAAAATTTGTATTATAAATTAAAACTGTTTCTCATAATTATATGACATGATGGTAGAGTGTTGCTATATGATGAAATTTCATGATTAAAATTAATAAAAGATTTGTACGTGAAAAGATATTACTTTAGTGCAGATGGCACCTATGTTATATCCAATTATATTATATGAATTATAGTTATTGTAAATATTAAAGAAAAATGTTCTGTTTATGTCATAGTGTTTGATAAAGGCCTGTATGCATAAGGCCGAAACAGTATTTCATTTGTGATTGCTTCATGAAATAAAAATAATTAATGAAATATAATATGAACATTTATTTTTCGAGTGCCGAGTACCTATAGAAATATGGAAAAGTTGCCCCCCCACACTGCCCTTCTCCATAATATCCCTCCACACTGTCCCTCTCCATAATTTCCCTCCCACACTGCTCCTCTCCATAATGTCTCCCCCACTGTCCCTCTCCATAAAGGCCCCTCCTACAATGCCCCTCTTTATAATATTCCCCCCACACTGCCTTTCTCCATAATGCCTCCCTACACTGCCCCTCTCCATAATGTCCCTTGCACACTATTCCTCTCCATAATGTCTCCCCACACTGCCCCTCTCCATAATGTCTCCCCACACTGCCCCTCTCAATAATATTCTGTCCATTCTGCCCCTCTCATAATATCTCCCAACACTGCCTTTCTCCATAATGCCTCCCTACACTGCCCCTCTCCATAATGTCCCTTGCACACTATTCCTCTCCATAATGTCTCCCCACACTGCCCCTCTCCATAATGTCTCCCCACACTGCCCCTCTCAATAATATTCTGTCCATTCTGCCCCTCTCATAATATCTCCCAACACTGCCTCTCTCAATAATTCCCCCATCTTGCCCCTTTCCATAATGTCCCCCCACAATTCCAATCTCTATAATGTTCCCCACCCTACCTCTTTCCATAATGTCCCTTCACACTGTCCCTCTCCATAATTTTCCCCCCAACCTGCTCCTCTCCATAATGTCCACCCACTGTCCCACTACAATGCCCCTTTCAATAGAAATTCCCCACATGCTGCATCTCTCTATAATGTCTCCACACACTGCCCTTCTCTATAATGTCCCTCCCACACTGCCCCTCTTCATAAGGTCCCCACACAGTGCACCGCTCCATAATGTGCCCCTGCACTGCCCCTCTCCATTATGTGCCCGACACGACTCCTCTCCATAATGTCCCCACAACACTGCCCTCTTTAATAATGTCCCCTTCTCACAATGCCCCTCTCCATAATGTCCTCACACAGCGTCCCTCTCCATAATGTCCCCCCTGCACTGCCTATCTATTAATAAATTATATGTTAAAAAACAGCTACAAACTCCTATCGGAATGTGTAGAGGGTTGCACTAGAACAAAACTTATTAGCCTTTCTTATGGGCTTTGACTAATTGATCTAGCTTTTTGACCTTGTACTTTCCTGACCTACTGAATTAACTGTTCATGGTTATAATGATCTACAAATATAATATAACATTGCATAGGTTTGGCTACCGGTTGACAAGTCCACTGAATGAAGTCATTATGCTCACTGTACCATCACTTGATTATTTAATCAAACCTGCAATTCATGTGCTAAATGTTTGCACATGATCCCAACCAGACATTTTTATGCTTTAGTACCCATACAGCTCTTGAAAAGACTCCCTTGTAAAATTTATGTTAGCAGTTTCCTATTTTAGGGCTTAAGCAAACATCTGTGCAAACCTGTCCGATCTCGGATCATGATGCAAGGACTGGCCATGTCCTTCTTGACCCAAGCTTCAAGGCTCATAGAATTATATGAAGGATTGGGAGACCAGCAGCTAGGCAGAGTTTGGATTCATTTGCATGGACGTCTGCATGAGCCCTTAAAAAAGTTAATCAATTTGAATCAAATTCTATAGAGGAAAAAAAAATTATTCAAATTTAATGCAGCTGGCAAACTAGAAGAACATGCGATTTGTCTGAAATGGTCACCACCATTTTTCAAATTGTATAAGATTGTATCAGCAAAAGAAAAATCACATGATAAATTAATTCAGGTCAATATCAAATATTTTCTTTAGAACGTAAAATAAAAATGTAGGCAACAGAAATTAGCAAATCATTACGCCAGGACCCAAAAGACAAGAATTTTGTGATATAATCATCTTTTATCCTCATGGGTAATTATAATTTGATGATCATCAGACCTCGATTGTCCCAGCACAATATAAATATGTCCTATATAGATCTGAAACTCTCAAAGAAAGAATGTTGCATCTGGACAAGCCCTGTGTTACTCTACCAGTAAATAAACCAGACATTAAAATCTTTATTCTAAATTATCTGTTACCAGTCGTGGCCAAAAGTTTTGAGATGGAATCGAATTTTGCTTTTCATAGTTTCTTGCTCCTGTAGGTTTTTCAATCTTTTAGTCAGATGCTTCTATGGTTATCAGAGTTTTATACATTTTTACATATTTATTGACAAATACGTCAAGTTTATGCAAATACTTAACATTTACAATGTCTGCCCTTATTTTACAAAACTTCTGCCCTTCATCCTGGCATTCTGGATATATTATTTTTCATGGTAAGGAAATTTGCAATTCAACTGATTACTCTTTATTACAATCTAGATTTCATGGAAATTGCCACTATTAATGAAAGAGCAAAACATTGTAAAAAACAAAATTTGTTTCAAGCTCAAAACTTTTGACCATGACAGTATGATCTATTGTACTACATTGGTTGATAATTGTTTTTTTACTAAAAACACATCCTAGTAAAATGACTTATATTAAACTAATGATTTAGAAATGACAGAGTGCTGTGGATACTTACTTAAGTGTTACGTCGGTTCATTTTATGTGATTTCTTTTTTTTCATTTGTATTTATAAAAATTGTAATTTAGCAATGAAACTACAAGATAATATTTAGCTATACATATTGAAAATTCAACCTCTTAGGCTCTGATTAACCTCTTTAGAACTGGGCAAGTTTTCCTTTTTGCACATTTATTTTTTCCTCCTCTTCTTCCAAGAGCCATTAATTACTTTTTTATAGTTTTCTGTCCAAGTAACCATTTGTTTTTTATGAATAGTAGTTTTGAATTATACCATTCATTTTTACCATAAAAATGTACTGAAAAACAGGAAAAAAAATTCAGCTGGGAGGAAATAGTGAAGATAGTGCAATTCTGCCACTGTTTTTTGTTTTGTTTTGCTGTTACAGCATTCATTGTATGGTAAAAATACTATTTCAGTGGTGAAAAAAAAAATTCTTTTTTTTTTGGAATTTTTAGATTTGTGTTACCATTTTCTGAGACTGGTAACAGTTTTAGATTTCTGTGGCTGGAGTTTTTTTTACTTCTTTACATTTTCATTAAACATATGACATTTTGATCGCTTTTTATTGTATTTTGTTAGTGAAGTGTGGTGTCTGAAGAAACACAATTTTGGAGTATTGACATTTTCTTCTTTCTTTGTCATTTACCATATGAATTTTAGTAACTAAATATTTTTGTAAACTGGATTTTTATTCACTTTAACAGATATGTCTTTTGTTTAACTTCTTTAATTTTTAATAAGGAAAAAAGAGGGGAGGTGACTCATATTTTTTCTAGATTTTTAATGCTTTTTTAATTTTTTACTTCTTTTAGTCTCTTTAGGGGACTTGAACCTGTAATTGTTCAACCTCTTATTCTATATATTGCAAATCACTAAATTGTAGTCTACAGTGAAATTGTTTTCAGACTGTGACCAGCTTCAATGTTTTACTAAGATGATAGTGACGGGGCTTTCAGCAGGTACCTTGCTGCCATGGTAATCCAATGATTCCCTGCAATCACGTTGCAGGGGGATCAAAGGGAGTCAGTGCAAAGATTGACATATGCATCCAAATGGTTAATAGCAGCAATTGACAGTGGCATCTATATGGTTAATAGCAGTGATCGAAAGCAGCATCTAAATAGTTAACAGCAGGTATCGGAACTCAGCTCTTGTAGTTGCTATTAGAGATAGATGGTGGCTATGTAACATTTACTGTGCGAAAGGAGCTAAGCTCCTGAGATCCCTCCAGGATTGTGGACCCTAGTGCAGGAAATGATACACCCATATGTACAAGGAGGTTCATTTTTTAAAATTTACATATTTAATTTTAGCTTGTATTTTTCATTGTGGCATAGACTTTTTCAATCAGAAATTATATAAAAAGAAAAAAATAAAATTAAGGCATTGTGCTTTCATTTTATAATAACATATTGTACTTTTTCTGACTTTAACACTGACAGATTATTAGTTAAAAAAAAAGTTTTAAAGAGGTTTTCCAGGATGTCAAAGTTGATGGACTATATTTCTGGTATGTTATCAATTTTAAATAGATGAGGTATAATGAATAACATCAACATGAAAGTCTGCAACAAAATCTGCATCGGTAATTTCAGCCTTAGATTGCAGCTTTCTAAAAGGTGACATTTTGCACTGAGCATGAAGGCTTAAAACATCCCTGGGGTTACATGAGACACAAAGTTGCGACGTATTGTATAATGTGTTAAAAAAAAGTGTTGCTTTTAAACTTTTTTTAACTTATTTAAATCAACAATGACAGAATTACAGACAAACAGGAAAATATTTTGGACAGATTTCCCTTCCATACGATGTACCCGGCAAATAAGGAGATACACTGGCAGTACATTTGATTTTTCATCCTGACTTTCCTATATTGATCTAAAGTTTCCTAATATTAGATATGTTTGATATTATAATACATTTTGTGTTTTTTTTTTAATTACTAAGGAAATGCCGATGCAGAATGAAACGTCTTTTAAATATTTTTACATTTTGCCATTTTCTGGAGAGACAAGAAATAAACCGCTCATTTCCACTTTATTTTTCTTGATATATTTGGTTGGAATTTTCATCAATTCTTCCATTATCACAGTCATATATCTGGAAGTTCAATTACATAAACCAATGTATCTCTTTATCTGTAATTTATCCATTGTAGACATATTTTACACATCAGTTATAGTCCCTAAATTACTGTATATGTTATTGACCGGAAATCACATTGTTCCCTACTTCCAATGTTATACTCGGTACAATTTTTTATCATCTGCATCGGTAGCAGAGGATATTCTCCTCTTGATTATGGCTTATGATCGCTATGTTGCTATCTGCCTCCCATTACATTATCAACGGATATTAAGTCGGAGAAATTGCATCCTGATAACTATTGCGATTTGGATAGCTGCATTTTTAAGCTCTTTAATTCTTTTATATTCAGCTTTATACATTACCACTTGCCACTCCAATGTCATCCACCAGTTCTTCTGTGCTACTAAGGCACTAACAAAGGCCACTTGCACTGGCACAAAAATGTATTTTGTTATAATGGGTATTGAATTGTTGATCTTTGTGGCTACTCCTTTTATGTGCACTTTTATTTCTTATGTTAACATTTTCTCCGTCATATTCAAGATGACATCAAAAGAAAGCCAAAAAAAAGCCTTCTCCACCTGCTCATCTCACATCACTGTTGTTTCTCTTTATTATGGGACATTTTTAACAGGGTATCTGATTCCATCCAACAATGATCTTCTGGATTTAGTCTTCAATATAGTACATACAACTATCAACCCCATGATAAACCCGATAATATACAGTCTACAGAATTCCAACGTACAATCTGCGCTTCTGCGGTTAACAACACAAATATTTTTTCTAAAGAAATGAGAAAAAAGGAAAAGAGAGGAAAGTAAATTAGGAAGCTGCAGAACATTTCTTTGTGTATTTTATACCTTTTTTGATCTACTAATTAAAATTTACACGACAATGGACAAACCTTTCTTTCACTTCATTATCTCAGTTGACTGCTCTTACCCCGTGTTCAACTAAATCCACATTGAAAGTGCGGTGGTTTGTTAATTAACATGCCGCCATTGCCATATTTGAGATATAGCTGCTCATTTTGCCCTTCTACCCAGTAAATTCTTCTTCCCACATCTCCAACAAATGGGACTAGTGTCCGGAAAAACAGAGTAAAGGTGAATTGGTACTCTATACCACCGGGAGAGCAATTCATAACCGGCCTCATGAAAATGGGAACAGATAGATGATTCTTGCATTAAGGTGAAGATACCTCTCCATTGATCCTTCAATGGAGAGAGGCCCAAATTGCCTTTCCATTTTGTTTTCAAATTGATGTTAAGTTGGTCTGGGGGTTCAATCAGCAAGGAGTAAGAGAAGGATAAAATATGTCTCAACTATGCCGTGTCTGAGCATGCAATCTCGAAAGGTCTCTTATTATTCTAAAAATAATATTACTTTGAAGGCCAAATATGTCCAAATACAAAATGAGACACTCCAAAACAACCCCTATTTAGTCAGATATGAAAGATTTTGTCTTCTTCTCCCAGGAGGAAAACCGGATTAGCCAAAATGGGGAACAGAGAGTAAGATAGCAGTAAGACATGAGAATGAACCATAGGATGAGTACAGCAGGCAAGGGTAGCCTCAATCGTGGGATGAGTTTTAGGTGATTTAACCAAGGACAAGTCTAGCCAAGGAATAGCCCTCAAAGGGATATTTTTAAATCTTTGCTCTACCTCGATCCAGGCTTTCCCCTTACCATTTCTACACCAGTCCAGGATACTAGAGAGGTGGGCGGCTATATAACCAGATCTGAAATTGTGCAAGTCTATACCCCCTGAGGGCGTAGAATGATTTAATATGGCTCTGCCGAGACAGGGAGGTTTACCAGACCATATGAACCTGGCTTCAACCAAAGCATGACTCCTGAAGAAGGACGAGGGAGCCCCAATCAGAAGAACTTGAATGATATATAAAATCCAAGGGAGGATGTTCATATTAAAGATTGTGCTTCTAGCAAACCATGTAAAAGCATTTATCATCCATCTTGAGCAGTTTTTCTGTGCAGATTGGAGAAATTTAGGGAAATTAAGAGAATATGTCAAGCTTATGTCTTTCGGTGCGAAGAGATTTTTAATCAAGTGGGGTTGGTGATGGCTGATAAAAGGGCATATAGTAGTATTCTCACTTTAGAGGGATGTGCAAATACCATGCATAATCCTATTTTAAAGTCAGAGATTGAAGAGATAAAGTGCAGCTTTCCCCACGTGATACTTAGGTACAGAAATCACAGCGTATTAAATAAATAATTAAAAAAGAAAAATTATTCATCAGCCAGCATTGTGAAAAAGAATTCTCACATCTCAGATGGCCACACAAAGGACTCGCCACAACCACTATGATGACCAATGAATTGTCCATTGCTCTTTGCTGTCCCTACTGGTTCCCAGCCCTATGTTTACCCCAAATCAGAGTGCCACTAACACCTCAGCTATGACCTCCAGTGCCCCTATTACTAAGTCTGCCAGTGCCAATATTAATTTTGCCACGACACAGCTAGACAATTTAATCTTGAACGCCACCTCCTAGGCCACCATATAATATAAGTCCTAATGAAAACTGTCCAACTCATCCAATAAATCAACAGGAAGAAGTTGTTCTTACATATCTATCTTAGCTCAAGGTGTTGTGATTTAAGGGACCAGGGGTCAGAAAAGGCATAGATGTTGACATTGACAGGATTTAGGTTAGCTATTGACAAGATAAGGAGTTACAGTAGTGAGGAAAGAAGAGTGTATAAAGAACTATACCATAAATGTAGAAAAAGCCACGGACCACACAATGGTACATACAGCCTGAACAAAATGTTAAATTAAGATCTTCATGTTCAGTTTTGTACATTTTTGCCCAGCAGCATTAGATCAGTGTATAATTTTTGGATGTGCGGTTCATGTCTTTTTTTCTACAGCGATGATGTATTGATGGTCTATCGCCTCCTTTTTTTGTTTTGCTTTTTTGTTTGAACCAGCACTCCTCCCATTCAGCACAGGTGTTTATAAATTAATTACTAAAACTGTTCAAAAGCATATAGATTATAATCAATTACATGGAACGTCAGTTAAATATAGATTACCCAATTACCCAAATTTAAGTTTATTAATCAGAAAATCTAAAAACTTGAATTAAAAAATCTAAAACAAGGTAGGCCTCACAGAAAGGGACAAAAGGTGAACCTGGTGTAAAGCAGTCAAATAGGTGCATGGCTTAAGATCAATATCCAAAGTAAAGTCATCACAGACAAATACAGTAGGTGTATGGCATGGTATAAGTATCACAAACACAATCATCACAGACACCATGTCCATCAATAAGTTAAATACAGTCCACCTTTATAAATGTCTGCGAAAGCCCAGAATCACTACACAGTCTGTGCACTAGGTATAAACCTATGTAAATACAGTGGTGTGAAAAAGTGTTTGCCCCTTTCCTGTTTTCTTATTTTTTTGCATGTTTGTCACACTTAAATGTTTCAAATCAGAAAAAAAATTTAAATATTCAAAATAACGCAAATAATCACAAAATGCAGATTTTAAATGAAGGTCTTTACTATTAAAGGAAAAAGAAATCCAAACCTACAAGGCCCTGTGTGAAAAAGTGATTGCCCCCTAAACCTAATAACTTTTTGGGCCCTTAGCAGCAACAACTGACCAGGGATTGAAGCTTGAAGAGGGCAATTTGCATTTTCCAGGTGCCTTCTGGGAAAAGCGAAGAGTCTCCTTCAGCTAGAAGATCGTTGGGTACAGCCGGGACCAGCTGCTTGGAAAGCATCGCCAGACCAGGGATTGAAGCTTGAAGAGGGCAATTTGCATATTCCAGATGCCTTCTGGGAAAAGCAAAGAGTCTCCTTCAGCTAGAAGATCGTTGGGTACAGCCGGGACCAGCTGCTTGGAAAGCATCGCCAGACCAGGGATTGAAGCTTGAAGAGGGCAATTTGCATATTCCAGGTGCCTTCTGGGAAAAGCGAAGAGTCTCCTTCAGCTAGAAGATCGTTGGGTACAGCCGGGACCAGCTGCTTGGAAAGCATCGCCAGACCAGGGATTGAAGCTTGAAGAGGGCAATTTGCATATTCCAGGTGCCTTCTGGGAAAAGCGAAGAGTCTCCTTCAGCTAGAAGATCATTGGGTACAGCCGGGACCAACTGCTTGGAAAGCATCGCCAGACCAGGGATTGAAGCTTGAAGAGGGCAATTTGCATATTCCAGGTGCCTTCTGGGAAAAGCGAAGAGTCTCCTTCAGCTAGAAGATCGTTGGGTACAGCCGGGACCAGCTGCTTGGAAAGCATTGCCAAACCAGGGATTGAAGCTTGAAGAGGGCAATTTGCATATTCCAGGTGCCTTCTGGGAAAAGCGAAGAGTCTCCTTCAGCTAGAAGATCGTTGGGTACAGCCGGGACCAGCTGCTTGGAAAGCATCGCCAGACCAGGGATTGAAGCTTGAAGAGGGCAATTTGCATATTCCAGGTGCCTTCTGGGAAAAGCGAAGAGTCTCCTTCAGCTAGAAGATCGTTGGGTACAGCCGGGACCAGCTGCTTGGAAAGCATCGCCAATTTGTTTCTCCTAGGGTATCACAAGAAAGAAGACAGACATCAAGTCAGCAGGGACAAGGAGCAGCATGGCAGATGTGACAACCTACATGGTGAGCTGCAACATGTGCTACATGTTCACAGATCGACCAGAAGCTGAAACCAACTTCACCTGCCAGAAGTGTAGACTACTGGCTCTTTTAGAAGAAAAGGTGCGGGGACTGGAAGAAAGAATTGCGACATTAAAACTCATCAAGGAAAATGAAGACTTCCTAGACAGAACAGAAGCGTCACTACTGGTCACAGAAAGGAAGCGTCAGAGAACCTCCAGAGGCAGACAAGTGGAGGCAAGTGACCAAAAGAAGCAAGAAGACCATGGAGACACCACCAACCACACAACTGAGAAACAGATTCCAAGGACTTGTGGAGGACGAAGATGGCACACCTAAGGATGAGGAACTACCAGCAAGCAAAAAAGAAAAGAGCACCCAGAAACACCCAGAAGCGACAAGATAAAGGACAGCCAAGAAGGGAAGAAGAGTGGTGGTGGTGGGAGACTCACTACTGAGAGGAACAGAAGCAGCTATCTGCAGACCGGATATAACCGCAAGAGAAGTATGCTGCCTCCCAGGGGCGAAGATCAAGGATGTTACCGATAGGATACCAAAGCTCATCAGTCCCAAGGATGTCCACCCATTTCTTCTGATACATGTTGGCACCAATGACACGGCAAAGAAGGACCTACCGACAATCTGCAAGGACTTTGAAGCATTGGGGAAGAAAGTAAAAGAACTGGATGCGCAGGTAGTTTTTTCTTCTATCCTTCCAGTAGACGGGCATGGCGTCAGGAGATGGAACAGGATCCTTGATGTGAACAGCTGGCTGAGACGATGGTGCAGACAACAAGGATTTGGATTCCTGGACCACGGTGTGAATTACCTCTATGATGGACTCCTTGCCAGAGACGGACTACACCTCAACAAACCCGGGAAACACACATTCGCCAGGAGACTCGCAACACTCATCAGGAGGGCGTTAAACTAGAAGAAGAGGGGATGGGAAGAAAAACGCCGGACACGAACATGCAACCAGAGGACATACTAATGAAAGATATGAAGTGCGACAAAGAAGGTCCAAGACAAGATACTTGGAAGGAAGGTAAGAAAATTTCTAATACAATCCACATGGAGAAGATTGGAACAAAACAAAATCGTGTAAACTGCGTGCTAGCAAATGCCAGGAGCCTGACAAACAAGATGGATGAACTGGAAGCAGAAATATCTACAGGTAACTATGACATAGTGGGAATAACCGAGACATGGTTGGATGAAAGCTATGACTGGGCAGTTAACTTACTGGGTTACAGTCTGTTTAGAAGGGATCGAAGAAATCGGAAAGGGGGTGGAGTCTGTCTATATGTAAAGACGTGTCTAAAGCCTACAATACGGGAGGATGTATGGGAGGGAAATGAGGAGGTCGAGTCCTTATGGGTGGAGATACATGGGGCAAAAAACAATAATAAAATTATCATAGGAGTCTGTTATAAACCACCAAATATAACAGAAGCCACGGAAAGTCTATTAATGAGAGAAATAGACGAAGTAGCAAAAAATAACGAGGTGATTATTATGGGGGACTTCAACTACCCCGATATAGACTGGGAAACCGAAAGCTGTAGATCTCAGAAAGGAAACAGGTTTCTGTCAATTATCAAAGACAATTATTTGTCACAACTTGTGCAGGAACCAACTAGAGGGACGGCCCTTTTAGACTTAATATTAACTAACAGGCCAGACAGAATAACTGAGGTGCAGGTTGGGGGGCACCTGGGAAATAGTGACCACAACATTATACAATTCCACATGTGCTTCAGTAGGGTGCCCAGCAAGGGAGTCACAAAAACACTGAACTTCAGGAGGGCAAAGTTTGATAAGCTAAGAGATGCCCTTCACCTTATAGACTAGGATAGTATCTTCAGTAATAGGAGCACGGATAGAAAATGGGAAATTTTCAAAACAGTCCTACATAGTCACTGTAGAAGGTACATACCTTATGGGAATAAAAGGGCTAGGAATAGGAGGAAGCCAATGTGGCTAAATAAGGAAGTCAAGAGGGCAATGAAAAACCAAAAAAGGGCTTTCGGTAAACTTAAACAAGAAGGCAGCGAGGAAGCGCTAATAACTTATAGGGAAAAAAACAAAATCTGTAAGAAACAAATAAGAATAGCAAAAGAGGAGACAGAGAGACTAATTGCCAAAGAAAGTAAAACGAATCCCAAACTGTTCTTTAACTATATAAACAGTAAAAGGATTAAAACTGATGGAGTTGGCCCATTGAAAAATAACCTGGGTAAAATCATAGAGGGCGATGAGGGTAAAGCAAACCTACTCAATAGCTTCTTCTCCACTGTTTTCACAAAAGAAAACAATTTATCGGAGGAAATGCAAAGTGATAAAGTAAACCCTCCGCTAAATATCACCCACCTAACCCAGGAGGAAGTTCAGAAACGCCTAAATAATATCAAAATAGACAAGTCACCAGGCCCAGATGGCATACACCCCCGGGTACTAAAAGAATTAAGTAATGTGATAGACAGACCGCTGTATCTTATATTCAAGCACTCTTTATGGACAGGGACTGCCCCACTAGACTGGCGCCAAGCAAATGTGGTACCAATATTCAAAAAGGGGTCTAAAAGTGACCCTGGGAACTATAGACCAGTCAGCTTAACGTCTGTTGTGGGTAAATTGTTTGAAGGATTTCTTAGAGATGCTATTGTAGAATATCTTAATGATAATAACTGTCTAACTCCATATCAACATGGATTCATGAGAGATCGCTCCTGCCAAACAAACCTGATGGCCTTCTACGAGGAGGAGAGCTCACAGCTGGACCGGGGAGAGTCAGTGGATGTTGTATACCTTGACTTCTCCAAAGCGTTTGATACCGTGCGACACAAAAGGTTGGTATATAAAATGAGAATGCTTGGTCTGGGGGATAATGTGTGTAAGTGGGTAAATAGCTGGCTGAGTGATAGAAAGCAGAGGGTGGTTATCAATGGAGTAAGCTCAGGGTGTGTCAGGGTTACTAGCGGGGTGCCTCAAGGGTCTGTCTTGGGCCCTATATTATTTAATATATTTATTAATGATCTAGTGGAAGGGTTGCATAGTAAAATAGCAATATTTGCAGATGATACTAAACTTTGTAAAGTAGTTAACACAGATGAGGATATGGCACAGCTACAGGAGGATTTAGATAAATTGGGGAGTTGGGCCAAAAAATGGCAAATGGGGTTCAATGCCGATAAATGTAAGGTCATGCACATGGGAAAGAAAAACAGCAGTCACCCATACATATTAAATGGGAAACCGATGGGGAAATCTGACATGGAGAAGGACCTGGGCGTCTTGGTTAATAGCAAATTAAATTGGAGTGCCCAGTGTCAGGCAGCAGCTGCGAAGGCAAATAGAGTCATGGCATGCATCAGAAGAGGAATAGGGGCATATGATGAGAACATTGTTCTTCCTCTGTATAAAGCGCTGGTAAGGCCGCAGTTAGAATATTGTGCACAGTTCTGGGCTCCGGTGCTCAGGAAAGACATATTGGAGCTAGAGAGGGTACAAAGGAGGGCGACTAAGGTAATAAAGGGAATGGAGGGACTAGAATACCCAGAGAGGTTGTCAAAATTAGGCCTATTTATGTTGGAAAAGAGAAGGCTTAGGGGAGACCTCATAAACATGTATAAATACATCAGGGGGCAGTACAGAGATCTCTCCCATGACCTGTTTATACCAAGGATGGTGACAAAGACGAGGGGGCACACTATGTGTCTGGAGGAAAGGAGGTTCCTGCACCAGCATAGAAGGGGATTCTTTACGGTCAGAGCCGTGAGACTCTGGAACTCTCTGGGAGAGGAAGTGGTGATGTCCAACTCACTTAATGAGTTCAAGAGAGGCCTGGACGCCTTTCTTGAGAACAATAAAATTACATCTTATGCTTAGTGATAGTTAATTAATCCAGATTGGTGTCGGGAAGTGAATTTTTTCCTCAATGATGTCAATTGGCCTATACCGCATGTTTTTTTTGTTTTGTTTTTTTTTGCGTTCCCCTGGATCATCGCTGCGGAATAGCTGCAGTGCACAAGAAATAGGCTGAACTGGATGGACGCTTGTCTTTTTTCGGCCTTATAAACTATGTAACTATGTAACTATGTAACTGCAATCAAGCATTTGTGATCACTGGCAATGAGTATTTTACAACGCTCTGGAGGAATTTTGGCCACTCAACTTTGCAAAATTGTTGTAATTCTGCCACATTGGAGGGTTTCCGAGCATAAACCATTTTTTTACTTTCATGAAACAGCATCTCAATCGGATTAAGGAGAGGACTAGACTACTCCAAAGTCTTAATTTTGTTTTTCTTAAGCCATTCAGAGGTGAACTTGCTGTCATTTTTATCATAAGTACGCTTCAATTGTGAGAGACAGAATCTAAAGAAAAATCCAAAAAATCGCAAAAAATTCAAAAAAGCACTAAAAAGCTCGGGTGCTCGAAGCTCAGGCCGAGCTCACCGTGATACTCGGGTGCTTGACCCGAGCAATGAGCCCAATGTTAGTCTATGGGAAACCCGAGCATTTTTGCGACAGCACCCCGGGCACAATGTAGAAAGGATAAAAAGTGCCCAAAACGATAGTGACAGTGCTCAAATGACACGGGGACAGTATGAGGATCGCACCAGGAAGCATTTCTGACCCTCAGGTCACTGCTGTCAACAACATGGTCAGAGGTATTAAGCCACTTTTACAGGCTCACAATAAAATAAATAACCAAAAACAAAAATACTCCTCCACACCTTGGGCTATATTCACAAGTAGCATTTTTTATGTGTTTTTGCACTTTTGTATTGCTTTCAACCGTGACAAATGCTTTCACTGGGAAATTTCATTTTAACATTTTACAACCTTAGCTGGCCATGTGCTGTGTGACACATGCATACAGTGCTGAAAAGACATGGGAACAGCATGGGGAAGACCCCTGGAAGCATCTCTGACACCCAGGTCACTGACTAAAAGTGTGCCCATCAAAAGTGATCCTTGCCACATCAGAAGATGCAGACTTGAAACTATCACCGTTCAAGTCCTTGTCCCAGGGCAGTGTTCAATTGTACATCCCCCATTCCTTGCAATGCAAGCGCAAGTATGCAGCCTGCCACCCACCCACCCCCAGGCTGCAATACCATACTGCCTGCTTTCTTGCACCTGAAATTGGGCCTTTTAGGCATGTGGAGGCAGAATCTGGCCACCACGTCATGGCTGCGTCGGCGGCCTTGTATCCATACTCAGTCCCCAGCCGCCTGGTGGCCGGGTGTCCATGCTTGGTCCCCAGCCGCCAGGGGGCGGCCGGGTGTCCATACTCGGTCCCCAGCCACCCCGCGGCCGGGTGTCCACACTCGGTCCTCAGCCTCCAGGGGGCGGCCGGGTGTCCATACTCGGTCCACAGCCACACCTCTTTGTCCCGGCAACCTTCCCCACACTTTTCTTAGCCTGGTCTTTTTTAGGGCAGCATTGGCAGAGCCCACCAGACAACCAGACTCCTCCGGTGGGCCCTGGCTTCTCCATCAGGGGAGTTGAGAGTGCCAAGGTGAGAAGCATGATGATGATGTTAGAACTTAGCATCTGCTTTACTTTCTTGGAATGCAAGCGTAAGTGTGCAGCCTGCCTCCCACCCACCCCCAGGCTGCAATACCATACTGATAGCTTGCTTGCACTTGAAATGAGGCCTTTTAGGCTTGTGGAGGCAGACACCGGTTTAAGAAACCACTTTACCATGAGGTTAAGCACATGAGTCAGGCATGGTACGTGTGTGATCTCGCCTTGCCTCAGAGCCGCCACCAGGTTACGGCCATTGCCACACATGACCATGCCTGGATCTAGGTTCAGCGGTCTCAGCCACAGATTTGCCTGCTCTTTCACAGCTGTCCACAACTCACAAGCAGTGTGAGTTTTATCACTTAAGCTTATGAGTTTCAGCACAGCCTGTTGCCGCTTGGCTGAGGCAGTACTGCAGTGCTTCCAGCTTGTAACTGATGTGGTGATATCTGAGATGGAGGCTGAACATGAGGAGGAGGAGGAGGATGATGCACAGGAGCTGTATACTGTGGGGGCAACTCTGACTGACATAGGGCCCGCAATCCTCATTGTGGGGAGGATGTGTTCCGTCCCAAGGTCCGACTGGGTCCCGGCTTCCACTATGTTTACCGAGTGTGCCGTCAGGGAGATGTACCGTCCCTGGCCACAAACACTTGTCCACGTGTCCGTTGTCAGGTGGACTCTCCCAGTAACTGCATTGTTGAGGGCATGGCAGATGTTTTGGGACACGTGGTTGTGTAGTGCGGGGATGGCACACCGGGCAAAATAGTGTCGCCTGGAGACAGAGTAGCAAGGGACGGCCACCGCCATAAGATTGCGGAAGGATTCCATCTCCACCAGCCTAAAAGGCAGCATTTCCAACGCAAGCAGTCGGGAAATGTGCGAATTTATGACTGTGGCTTGTGGGGCGTTGGCTGTGAATTTGCGCTTTCATTCAAAGGTCTGGGATATGGACAATTGAACGCTGCGGTGGGACGTGGACGTGGAAGTTGATGCTGTTTCTTGAGAAATTGTCATAACAAGTGAAGATTGAGAGGAGGGGGCATATTTGCATGCAGAATGGACAGGGGATTGCCTTGCATGCACAACAGGGGGTTCTCTTACAACCACAACAGCAGAAAAAGCAGTGGTGACAACGGCTGCCACTGGTCGTGGACCCTTGGGTTCGACCCACAAAGTCGGGTACTTTGCTGACATGTGCCTGATCATGCTGGTGGTGGTCAGGCTAGTAGTTTTGTCACCCCTGCTGAGGCTGGCATGGCAGATGGTACAAATGGCCTTCTTGGGGATATCAGCAGAGTCTTTAAAAAATTTCCAGACTCTGGAAGACCTACCGGTTGTACTGGCAGCGTACCTCGTGTTGGTGTTACGGGGAACGGTTGCCCACCTTCTGCCTGCGGCCACCACACTGCTTCTTCCTGCCTGTTGGGGTACTCTGCCTCCTCCCCCCTGTTTGCTGCTGGCCTCGCTCTGTGTGTCCTCCTGCCACGTTGGGTCAGTTACTATATCATCCACCACCTCCTCCTGTTCCACTTGCGCACCACGATCCTCCTCCTCTCTTCCTGGCAATTGAGTCTCGTCATCATCCACCTCTTGTGACAAATTTCCAAATTCCCATCGCTACATGGGATCTCCTCTTCCACCACTTCAAGCGGAGCAGGCGAGGGGCACAAATATGGAAATGGACCAGTGAACAGCTCTTCAGAGTGTCCAAGTGTGGGATCAGTTGCTGTCTGACTACACTCGGCATGGTGGGAGGAAGGAGCATCAGGGTGAGGAGGAGTATGCGGTCGAGACTCAAGGCTACTAAGACTTGACAGTGTGGAAGACAGACCGGAGGTGGTGGTGCCCAGGTAGCTGGAAGTATTATCTGCTATCCAATTAATAACCTGTTCACACTGATCAGTTTGCAATAGTGGTGTTGTTGTGTGCTTCCCTAGTAATTTGGTCAAGAAGTGGGAGCGAGAAGATGTGGCTGTTGGTTGTGGCACATTTTCACCTTGGCCACGGCCCCATCCTCTGCACACACATCACCAGAACATCCAATTTCACGTCCCTAGCCACGCGCCTTGCCCATTGCAAATCAAGTAAAATAGCTTACACTCGCACTATCAATGGAAAAAGGGTAATAAAAAAAAGATTAGAAACGTGGAAGAGGAAAATCACAGGTCTATTTCTCTGGCCTACACCAGAGTCTTTTAAACAATCAGAACAATCAGGTAGAAACTAATACTGTTTTTCTTTACGGAAAAAATACCAAAAGCTGGATAATAGATATTTTTTACCATGGAATGGCAAAACCACAGTTTTAATTTATTGGGGTATACCAGACTTTTTTAAATAGATGTATTTGCGGCTGAATAGTGAGCGACACACTCAAACAGTTTTTTTAGGTAAAAATTGCCCAAAAGTGGATAATACAGAGGTTTGAACCGTGGAACTGCAAAATCACAGTTATATTTCTCTGGCCTACACCAGACTCTTTTAAACAGATATATTTGTGTCTGAACAATCAGGGAGACACTATTACTGTTTTTCTTTACAGAAAAAATACCAAAAGCTGGATAATAGAGATTTTTTACCGTGGAACGGCAAAACCACAGGTATAATTTACTGGGTATACCAGACTTTTTTAAATAGATATATTTGCTGCTGAACAGTGAGCGACACACTCAAACTATTTTTTTTTAGGTAAAAATGGCCCAAAAGTGGATAATACAGAGATTTGAACCGTGGAACAGCAAAACCACAGTTATAGTTATCTGGCGTACACCAGACTCTTTAAACAGATATATTTGTGTCTGAACAATCAGGGAGACACTATTACTGTTGTTCTTTACGGAAAAATTACCAAAAGCTGGATAATAGAGATTTTTTACCATGGAACTGCAAAACCACAGTTCTATTTCTCTGGCCTACACCAGACTCTTTTAAACAGATATATTTGTGTCTGAACAATCAGGGAGACACTATTTCTGTTTTTCTTTACGGAAAAAATACCAAAAGCTGGATAATAGAGATTTTTTACCGTGGAACGGCAAGACCACAGTTATAATTTACTGGGGTATACCAGACTTTTTTAAATAGATATATTTGTGTCTGAACAGAACAGTGAGCGACACACTCAAACTGTTTTTTTTAGGTAAAAATGTCCCAAAAGTGGATAATACAGAGGCTTGAACCTTGGAACTGCAAAACCACAGTTTTATTTCTCTGGCCTACACCAGACTCTTTTAAATAGATATATTTGTGTCTGAATTGTCACAGACACACTTTTTTTTTGGGGGGGGGACACCAAAGGGTTAATAAGACGGGTATTTGTACTGTGTGATGTAGGAAAAAAAAAGAGGATTTATGTGAAAAAAAAGGATTTTTCCTGGCCCCCTGACGTGGAGCTATGTCCAGCAATTTGAGCAACAGGAGCACACAGGACTGTATTGCAGCGTTTGCTGGTATAACCACTGCGTCTCCTATACAGCCTGCCTGCCTGCCTGATATCTGGGATGGATATTAGTCCTAAGAAGGACTGTTTGTTTGATTTGGCAGGCTTTAGAGACCCTAAACTACTTATTTCGCACTATAAATCTCTCCCTAGCTCAGCAGCACTTTCTCTACACTGTCTGATCCCGGTCGTCTGTGTCCAAGATGGCGGCGCCCGGTTTTCAATACTCGAGGTGACGCTGTGCGGCCAGCCAATCAATGTAATGCCCACAACCAACATGGCTGTGGCATTACAGTAACTGGCTGGCAATCCCTGCATGTTCATTGGCTCTGTAAAGAGCACCAAACATGCAGGGCGGAGACCCGAGCTCCTGCCCTAGTAAACCGGAAATGTTCGGTGCTATCCGAACATCCAGAGTAGCGTGATGCTCGGGCAAGTACCGAGCAGTGTCGAGCATGTTCGCTCAATACTAATCTTAAGTCAGAAAAACTGCACCCTGATTACTATTGGGATTTCGACAGCTGCTTTTTTAAACTCGTTGCTGTACATAATAGAAGTTTTGAACATGTCCTCCTGTCACTCCAACGTCATCACCCAGCTTTTCTGTGATACTAAGTCACTAACCATGACCATTTGCACAGCCACACGACTGTTTTTGGCAGTAACCGGCTTGGAAATGTTGGTCTTTGCCTTTGTTCCTTTGATGTGCACTTTTATTTCTTACTTTAAAATTTTCTCCATCTTCCTCAAGATGAAGTCAAAAGAACGCAGAAGGAAAGCCTTCTCCACCTGCTCATCCCACATCACCATAATCACTATTTATTATGGGACCTGCTTAATAGGGTATCTGAAATCACCTTACTTCAATATACTAGATTTAGCCTTTAATGTAGTGTATACAACTGCCATCCCCATGATAAATCCCATCATATACAGTCTACAGAATTCCTATGTAAAAACTGCACTGTTGGGTTTCATAAAGAAAATTGAGTTTTTGAAGTGTGTCTCATATTTTAAATGGTGAATAGTTGTATTAAGTTGACATTTTTAATGGTCAAAGACAAAATAAATGTACAACAAAATGAAGACCTTTAACCCCTCACTGACAACAAAATAAGTCTTTTTTACTGGCCAGAGAAATACAGTGGGTACGGAAAGTATTCAGACCCCTTTAAATTTTTCACTCTTTGTTTCATTGCAGCCATTTGGTAAATTCTAAAAAGTTAATTTTTTCCTCATTAAAGTACACTCTGCACCCCATCTTGACTGAAAAAAACAGAAATGTAGAATTTTTTGCAATGTTATTAAAAAGAAAAACTGAAATATCACATGGTCATAAGTATTCAGACCCTTTGCTCAGCATTGAGTAGAAGCCCCCTTTTGAGCTAGTACAGCCATGAGTCTTCTTGGGAATGATGCAACAAGTTTTTCACACCTGGATTTGGGGATTCTCTGCCATTCTTCCTTGCAGATCCTCTCCAGTTCTCCAGAGATGGTCAATTGGGTTAAGGTCAGGGCTCTGGCTGGGCCAGTCAAGAATGGTCACAGATTTGTTCTCAGGCCACTCCTTTGTTATGTTAGCTGTGTGCTTAGGGTCATTGTCTTGTTGGAAGGTGAACTTTCAGCCAAGTCTGAGGTCCAGAGCACTCTGGAAGATGTTTTCATCCAGGATATCTCTGAACTTGGCCGCATTCATGTTTCCTGCAATTGCAGCCAGTTGTCCTGTCCCTGCAGCTGAAAAACACCCCCATAGCATGATGCTGCCATCACCATGTTTCACTGTTGGGATTATATTGGGCATGCGATGAGCAGTGCCTGGTTTTCTCCGCACATACCGCTTAGAGTTGTCACTAGTGATGAGCAAGCACTAAAATGCTCGGGTCGAGCAAATTGGAAAGCTCGGGTGCTCGATCTGAGCAACGAGCCCAATGTAAGTCTATGGGAAACTTCAACATTTTTCAGGTGGCTCCCCCGGCGGTCTGCAGAGGGCCTAAAAATCGCCCAAATCGATGGGAATAGTGCTCAAATGACATGGGAACAGCATGAGGAAGACCCCTGGAAGCATTTATGACTCCCAGGTCACTGCTGTCAACAACGTTGTCAGAGTATTGCGCCACTTTTACGGACTCACAATAAAACATACAAAAACGAAATCAAAATGGATTTTCATCCTTTCCAGGGTAATGACTTGTATATAAAGTAAAATAAATAACCAAAAACAAAAACAATCCCCCACACCTTGTGCTATTTTCACGCGTAGCGATTTTTGATGCGTTTTTGCACTTTTGCATTGCTTTCAACCAAGACAAATGCATTCACTGGGAAATGTCATTTTAACATTTTACAACCTTATCTAGCCATGTGATGTGTGACACATCATCAGACACATGCATACAGTGCTGAAAAGACATGGGAACAGCATGGGGAAGACCTCTGGATGCATTTCTGACTCCCAGGTCACTGCATAAATGTGTGCCCATCATAAGTGATCCTTGGCACATGCGAAGATGCCTCCCATCATGCACCTGTCATTGCAGACTTGCAACAATCACCGTCCATGTCCTTGTCCCAGTGCAGCGTTCAGTTGTCTCTACCCCATTCATTGGAATGCAAGCGCAAGTAATGCAGCCAGCCACCCACCCTCCCACAAGCTGCAATTCTATACTGCCAAATTTTTGACAGCTGCTTGCAGTTGAAATGTGGCCTTTTAGGCTCATGGAGACGGAAATTTTTCCCGGTATCGTCTCCACCTTACACAATCACGGGTCCCCCAACATTAACCGTGCCCTCCCTAGTGCACTCACTGGGAAAGACCGCCTAACCACAAACAAGTGGACAGGTGAATGTGGCCAGGGATGGTATGGAGCCAGTCTTCAGCTTTTTTTGCTGAGTTGTATTTCACCACAGCCATATTCTTTAGCTTGGTGAAATGACTTGGGAATCCATATCTACCAAGCTGTAATATCTCCCAGGAAGCACTCTAAAACTGCTTTCACTTGAAATGTGGCCTTTTAGGCTCGTGGAGGCGGAAGGTTATTTTCAGCACAGCCTGTTGACGCTTGGCCACGTCAGTGCTGCAGTGCTGTCAGCTTGTGACTGATGTGGTCATTTTGGAGATGGAGGAGGAGGTGCAGGAGCTGAACAATGTGATTACATTGAGGTTAAATTTGTGACACTGTTCTTTTATACTAAAGAAAGATTCTATTGTTTTGTTTTTTATTACGTTATTTTCTAAGACAAATGCCTTCACCGGGAAATGGTATTTTAACATTTTACAACCTTATCTGGCAATGTGGTGTGTGACACATCATCAGACACATCCTGTTTTATTTATGATGGAGGGACTCTGAAAGTCATAAAGCCTATTTTATAGGGACACAAGGCGGCCCTTACTATTCTTAAAAGGCGAGCAGTCGGCCCTATCTATTGTTAGAGAGCCATCAACCGGCTATGCTTAATTCTTACCACTATTAACAAGTGGGTCTCGTATACTGTTATTGCAAATGCATTGACTGCAAGGGGTGCCAAAAATTTGGATGGAACCCAATACCCCTTTGAAGAGACATAGAGGAGGGTCTCAGTAAAAAAAATGTTCCCACTATAAAGGAGTGGGTCTCCTATAATGGTAATGTCCATGCTGAGACTGCAAGACCTGCCAAAATTTGGGAAAAAAAACAATAAGAATTTAAAGACACATATAGCAGGGCCACAGTAACAAGTATGAAATGTTCTCATTTGAAAGGAGAGGGTCTGCTATACAGTTATAGAGTATTCAGTGAGTCCAACGGCTGACCAAATTTAGGAAAAACCCCACTAAGAATTTAAAGACACATAAAAATGGGCCACAGTAACAAGTACGACATGTTCCCATTAGAAAGGAAAGGGTATGCTATACAGTTATAGGGTATGCAGTGAGTACAACGGCTGACCAAATTTAGGAAAAACCCCACTAAGAATTTAAAGACACATAGATCAGGGCCACAGTAATGACAAATTCTCATTAGAAAGGAGAGAGTCTGCTGTACAATTATAGGGTATGCAGTGAGTCCAACGGCTGACCAATTTTAGGAAAAACCCCACTAAGAATTTAAAGACACATAAAGCAGGGCCACAGTAACAAGTACGACATGTTCCCATTAGAAAGGAGAGGTTTTGCTATACAGTTATAGGGTAGGCAGTGAGTCCAATGGCTGACCAAATTTAGGAAAAACCCCACTAAGAATTTAAATACACATAGAGCAGTGCCACAGTAACAAGTACGACATGTTCCCATTAGAAAGGTGAGGGTCTGCTATACAGTTATAGAGTATGCAGTAAGTGCAACGGCTGACCAAATTTACCAAAAACCCCACTAAGAATTTAAATACACATAGAGCAGTGCCACAGTAACGACAAATTCTCTTTAGAAGGGAGAGGGTTTCCCATAGTGTTGGCTTATGCAGTGAATGCAAGGGCTGCCAAAAATTGGGAGGCACTCCAATTCCCCTTGGAAGAGATGTGAAGGAGGGCCTCATAAACAAATAATCACATTAGAAAGAAAAGGGTCTCCTATACTTGTAATGCCCATGCACTAAGTGTATGGGCTGACAAACGTTTACCCCTGGGGGGTATACATGAACATAATGTATAAAAAAAAAAAAATTTTACGGGCATCATCAACACCCTTTAAATAAATTTTGTGGGTGTTGCATCATGGATAACGGTCACCCTGGTAATATGGTGGTGGAGGATGAGGATGAGGAGAAGGAGGAGGACAAGAGAAAATAGCCAAAATCAGGAAGAGTATACCCATGTGTGGGTGTGAAGAGGTGAATGGGAATACACCTCCCAAAAAAGACACTGGATTAGAGTTTATGTTACGCTGCTATCATTCGGTGGTGTTGAGAATTCTGGCCCAATCCAGCCCTTGTTCACTTTTGTAAGAGTCAGCCTGTCAGCATTTTCAATTGACAGGCAGATGCGCTTATCAGTTATAATTCCACCAGTGGCACTAAATACCCGCTCTGATAAAATGCTAGAGGCAGGGCAGCCCAGTACTTCCAAGGAGTAGAGAGCCAGTTCATTCCACGTATCCAGCTTGGATACCCAATAATTAAAATGCACAAAGGAATCACGGAGGATGTTGGTACGGTCGGCAAGGTACTCTCTCAGCATCTTCCCAAACTTTGCACTCCTTGTGAGAGTACACCATATCCCAGGACCTGTGCGATGGGAGGGTCTGAGAAAACTCTCACAGAACTTTGACAGTGTTCCCCTGCCTCTGCTGGATTATATATGTGTCTCTCTCTCCTGTACTCCTTGGTAGTCCAACAAACTGTGACCTCTGCTACCAGCGGTTTCAGATGGGAATTTTTTAATAGTTCAGCAACAAGGGCCTTCTGGTACTGCCCCATTTTTGTAGACCTGTCCACCTCAGGAATAAGAGATATAAAGTTCTCCTTTTAGCATGGGTCTAGAAGTGTCACCAACCAGTAATGACTGTCACCCTAAATTTTGTGAACACGAGGGTCATGGGAAAGGCAGCGTAACATAAACTCAGCCATGTGATTCAGACTGCTAAGAGGCAAGACATCCGTGTCCTCATCAAGAGAATAACTGACCATGCTCTCCTCCTTCTCATCCTCCTCTCTGTCCTCTGGCCATCCATGCTGAACAGACAGTATGACAGTTGTGCAGGAAGTACTGTCTATAGCGCATTAAACTAGCTCCTGTTCTTCCTCCTCCTCTTCTTCCTCATTGTCACCCAATCCATGTTGGGATGAGATGAGGCTGGGCTGTGTGTAATCACCATGTATGGTTCCTTTCTCCATCTCATCGTGCTGCGCCTGCAATGCATACTCATTGATTGTGAGCAGAGAGCATTTCAGAAGACAGAGAATTGGGATGGTGATGATAATTATGGCATAATCGCTGCTCACCATCTTGGTGGAATCCTTGGTAGAGGATGGTACATATGTCTGACATCCATGTCCACTCCTGAGGTCTTATGTGTGGAGTCTGAACTGAATACCGACGGCCTTGTTAATGCTAGCACTCAACAACTGCCCTCTTCTGCTCACAAATCCTTCACAAAATCTGCAGTGTAGAATTTCAATGAGTGGGGACATCACACACCAGTCTGCAAGCGGGAAGCTTCAAACGCTGCTGAAACATGGCAAGGGCGGTGGAAGCTGTAGGTGACTTTCTAAAATGGGCACACAGGTGGCGTACTTTAACAAGCAGATCCGGCAGCTCCGGGTAGGATTTGAGAAACCGCTGAACCATGAGGTTAAGCACATGGGCCAGGCATGCACGTGTGTGAGCTCGCCTCACCTCAGAGTTGCCACCAGATTCTGGCCATTGTCACACACGACCATGCCTGGCTGTAGGTTCAGCAGTGTGAGCTACAGATCTGCCTGCTCTTTCAGAGCTGACCACAACTCTTCAGCATTGTGCGGTTTGTCACCTAAGCATATTAGCTTCAGCACAGCCTGTTGCCACTATGCTGAGGCAGTGCTGCAGTGCTTCCAGCTTGTGACTGATGTGGTCATTTCAGAGATGGAGGCTGAAGAGGAGGGGGAGGCTGAGGAGCATGAGGTGCAGGAGCTGTAGACTGTGGGAGCAAACTTGATTGACCTAGGGCCCACAATTCTCAGCGTCAGGAGGACGTGTTCTGTCCCAAGGTCCGACTGGGTCCCTGATTCCTTTATGTTAACCCATTGTGCCATCAGCGAGATGTACCGTCCCTGCCCACAACCACTTGTCCACGTGTCCGTGGTTTGGTGGACTTTCCTGGTAACTGCATTGTTGAGGGCACGGCTAATGTTGTGGGACACGTGCTTGTGTAATGTGGGGACGGCACACCGGGAGAAATAGTGGCGGCTGGGGACCAAGTACCAAGGGACGGCCGCCGCCGCCATCAGGTTGTGAAATGCTTCTGTCTCCACGAGCCTAAAAGGTAACATTTCGAGTGCAAGCAGTCGTGAAATGTGGGAATTTAGTAGTGTGGCCTCTGAGCCATTGGCTGCGTATTTGCGCTTGCGTTCCAAGGACTAGGGTATGGACAACTGAACGCTGCGCTGGGACAATGACGTGGACGTTCTTCCTGATGCTACTACTTGAGAGTGTGCAACGACAGGTGCAGGTCAGGAGGCATCTTCGCATGCACCATGGACAGGGGATTGGCTTACATGCACAACAGCTGAAGAAGCAATGGTGCCAACCACAGACACTGTTCCTGGTCCCTGGGGTTCTGACCACAAAGTTGGGTGCTTTGCTGCCATGTGGTGGTGGTCAGGCTGGTCGTTTTGCCACCCCTGCTTATGCAGACCTGGCAGGTGGTGCAAATTGCCTTTTTTGGGGTTATCGGCAGAGTCTTTAAAAAATAACCAGACTCGGGAAGACCTAACAGTTGTACTGGCAACTTCCTTCATGTTGATGTTACGGAAAACAGTTGCCCGCCTTCTTTCTGCGGCCACCACACTGCTTCTTCCTGCCTGTTGGGGTGCTCTGCCTCCCTCCTCCTGTGTGCTGCTATCCTCGCTCTGCTTGCCCTGCTGCCATGTTGGGTCAGATACTATATCATTCACCAGATCATCTTCCACTTCAGCACTCTGGTCTTCCTCCTGACTTTCTGGCAATTGTGTCTCATCATCGTCCACCTCTTGGGACACTTTCCCACTGTTGCCTTCATGTGACTGTGGCTGCTCAAATATTTGGTCATTGCTACATGCGATATCCTCTTGTCCAGCTTCAAGTGGACTGGGCAAGAGGCCCGAATCTATAAATGGGAAAGTGAACAGCTCTTCAGAGTGTCCAAGAGTGGGATCAGTTGTCTCTGGGCCATCGGCATAGTGGGAGGAACGAGGTTCAGGGTGAGGAATATGCAGTCCAGACACACAGCTACTGTGACTTGACCATGTGGAAGACAAGTTGGTGGTGGTGGTGGCTAAGTGACAGGAAGCATTATCTGCTATCCAACCAATAACCTTTTGACACTGCTCTGTGTTCAATAGTTGTGTTCTGCGGTCTCCTATTAATTGGGACAGGAAGGTCGAGCGAGAAGATGTGGGTGTTTGTTGTGGCACAATTTCAGCTTGCCCACGGCCTCGGCCTCTGCATGCACCATCATCACCATCACGTACAGTTTCCCATCCCTTGCCACTTGGCTTGCCCATATTAAATGGAGGACAATATCTTCCACGCTCACAACAAATTACTGAATTTGGAGCAAACTCATTTGATCCGTGTGACGGACAAACCAGTTTTAAATACCTGACCTCTAGGTAACTATCTTGAACAGCAAACTGGTGTCAATTGCTTCACTGACACACTGAAATAAATTTTTAATGGAAGTCAGAAATGGCAGTATTTTCTGAAAACGTATATGTGATCCGTGTGACAGAGAAAACACAATTTTAAATACCTGGCCTGTAGGTAACAATTTTGAACAGAAAAATATTTAGATTTGAGAGTCCTCAGTGGTTGATACCTTTTAATGGCTAACTAAAAAGATGGTAAAAAATTGCAAGCTTTCGAGACTACTCAGGTCTCTTCATCAGGCATAGTATACCACAAAATCTGAAGAGTCACATATATATACACAATAAGACACACAAGAAAAAAAATTAAAAATGCAATAGGTAAGACAGGTGATGAAAAGCAGAGTTATTATGGAAGAGATAAACAGTTCTGGCTATATTTGGCCTGTAGTTAACTATTTTGAACAGCAAACCGGTGTCAAAAACTTTGCTGACACACTGAAAAAAAAATTTAATGGAGGCCAAAAATGGCAGTATTTTCTGAAAAAGTATATGTAATCAGTGTGATGGGGAAAACACGGTTTTAAATATCTGGCCTGTACGTAACTATTTTGAACAGCAATCTGATGTCAATTGCTTCACTGACACACTGAAACAAATTTTTAATGGAGGCCAGAAATGCCAGTATTTTCTGAAAATGTATATGTGATCCATGTGATGGAGCAAACACAGTTTTAAATACTTGGCCTGTAGGTAACTGTTTTGAACAGCAAACCAGTGTCAAAAACTTTGCTGACACACTGAAATTTTTATTTAATGGAGGCCAGAAATTGCAGTATTTTCTGACAACGTATATGTGAGCCGTGTGATGGAGAAAACACAGTTTTAAATAGATGGATTTTTAGCGCTCTAATATGGAAAGGACCTGGCTGTATTCTGCAGTGCCAACAAGCAAATGGTGCAGAAAAACAGTGTTCTCTGGATTGCTTTTTAAGCAATTAATGAGGATTAGGATGCAAAAAAAATTATTCCTGGCCCCTGAGACCTGGGCCTCTGTATAGAAATATCTAACAGCAGCAGAAGGCAGAACTGGAATGGAGCCTCTTGTGCTATATGCACTGCAGTCTGCTATATACACTGCCTGTCTTTATACACTGCCTGTCTGATATCTCTGTAGATGAATTAATCCTCAGAAGAACTGTTTGTTAAAATGGATATGTGTAATGTATGGTTTTTCTCCCTACACTACCTAATACACGATCAAATCTCTCCCTGACACAGCAGCAGCTCTTTCTACACTGTCTGATCTGGAGTGGCTGTGATGAGCATGGCGGTGCCAGGTCTTATATAGACCTGATGACGCTGTGCGGCCAGCCAGTCACTGTAATGCCCACAACCAACATGGCTACGGCATTACAGTGCATGGCAGGCAATCCCTGCATGTTCATTGGCTCTCTAAAGAATGCCAAACATGCAGTGAGGGGACCCAAGTTCCTGCCCGAGCAACCCAGAAATACTCGCCAAGCTTGTCGAGCACCATGATGCTCGGGCGAGTACCGAGTAGTGGCGAGCGCGTTCGCTCATCACTACACCCTATATTTATGGTATTGTTCTTAAATCAGCCTAACCATAAAGTAGTTTGATCAAACAGTGTATTGGATTCTTGAAGCAATCCCTTATAGTTAACTATAGATGACAGAAACAAAACCAGGAACAGAGAAACGGTCCATATGTTAAAGAGACCACTCATGAAAAAAATGCAATAATAACTGACCAACATGTAATCAAAAAGTGCTATATATATATATATGTATATATATATATATATATATATATATATATATATATATATATATATACATACATGAGATAACCACAAGAAAAAATATAAAAGAATAGAAAATAAATGTCTAAAAATTATTATTAATTATGCTGTCAGATAGACATGAATGGTATGTCATACATAAGAGGACTAGAATGGTCTGCAAGAAGCATACAGTGAGTCCAAGAAACATGTGCTTGGTAAAAGGGGGTAATACAAAACCCCAAAAAGTGAAGATATCGCAAAGTGTGAACAATGTGATTTCAGTCCCAGAATTAAAAAGATCCATAGGAGAAACTGTGAAGAGAAAAAGAAGAAATGTTATAATTAGTGAACACAAAAATTAGTAAAAAAAAAAGTGTGTAGAGTGTCTAGGTCTGCTTATAAAAGCTAGTATAGAGAAGCTCTTCAGTTAAGCCAGCCGATCTTAAACAATTAGCCCATAATAGGAGGGGAGGAGGGGAAAGCACCAATAAAAGGTGACTGGTCAATGATAGGCAGTCAGATAGAGAAGTTCGTTAACCAAGGTTAAGTTCATGTTGCAGTGGGCTGTTAGTGACATCAAGAATTTATCATTCGGGGCAGTGGGAGGCCTTACCAGAGTCCCTTGCAGATATTCCTGAAATGTCTGGAGCTGAAGGCTTGATACAGATACTATGAAGAGTGCCTTATCCTCTGGCATACAGAGGAAGACAGACGTGGAACCACGTGAAGAGAAGGTAACGGATCCCGGTTGTACTGCAGAACCGGACTGGAAATACCTGGGGCTGATTGAGCCAGTAAACTTAGGGATAATTCAGGAGGAACGGATAGTAATGCTGAAAATGTACTGAATTAAGGAAACAAGAAATGGGAAGTGTTGTGCACGATATTGCTTGTTACAATCTGATAAACTTTATCTGTGAAGTAAGGGAGGCCTTGAGACAATGAAGGCCTGCGGCCTAAAAGTGAGTACGATACACCCAACACCTGACAACACATATGGGCGGGGACACGATTTTCCTGCAAAGCGCCAGGGTGTTATGGAGCAGCAGCTCATTCATGACTACTATCCTTGGCACCTTACAGCTGTCAGTTGTACACTATAGCTGACACCCTGCTGCATCAACCATGATTGGTATTGGCACCGACCATGGCTGTTTAATTTCTTAGATGCTGCTGTCACCAGTGACCATTTCATCTACATCAGGGATGTCAAACTCAAAACATACAGAGGGCCAAATTTAAAAACTTGGACAAAGCCGCGAGCCAACCAGTATACAGGATAATGGGCCCCACACATTCCTCCATACAAAATAATGGGCCCACATAGTCCTCCAAACATTAAAATGGTCCTACATAGCTTTCCCAACAGTATAATTGGCCCCACATAGTCTTCCATACAGTATACTGGGCCCCACTAAGTCTTCCATACAGTATAATTGGCCCCACATAGTTCTTCATAGAGAATAATGGTCACACATAGGGGTGGTGGTTCTGGTGTTGCAAGCCAAATATAATCACCCTGAGGACCAGATTTGGCCCACTGGCCTGGGTTTGATAAGTGTCTACATGGTTAACAGAGTGTGGGGCTCCTCTTCAACCCAATCGGCACCCTGAGATCATGATTTTGCTGTTCTGATGGTTGCCATGGCAATTTACGGGCAAATAACGGCCTTAGAGTCTGGCAGCTATAGTGACCTGTACAGACACTAGCAACATTTAGGTGGTAGAAATAAAACTTTTCATTCATGTCATGCCACTTAATGAGTAATAATTTCAAGCAGTATACAAACAGGACAGCATGGGATCGCAGCTGATTCTTTTTGGGATGCAAAACATTTCACTGCCTGCTTTTAAGCAATGTTTTACCTCATAGAAAGAATCAGCTGTGATTCCATGCTGTAGTGTCTGTATACTCTTTTACTTCCCCCCCTGCCCAGGAGCTGTGGTATGATCAGACCAGGTTCCTGCATAGTCAGACGTAGCTATTACACAGTACACAGCAGTGCACATTTATAAGATGATCTCAGAACGGGAACATTTTTTTAAACACATCCAAATGTGTGAACTTATTTTTGTTCAAAGATCTATTGATTAAAAAGTATTTTGTTCATGGAAAAAACTTTTCTATGCTCAAAAAATAATGTCCAAAAACCTCAATGAACTTAAACATCTTTGTAAAGAAAAATATGAAATCATTATCATCATCATGTCCACTTAGGTCTCATCTGTCCAAAGACAAGGCAAAAGGTCTACAAAACAGGAGCATTGTTATGCATTTCAAACCTTTCACCCCTTAAAGACCGAGCCACTTTGTAGGTTAATGACCGGGCCAATTTTTTCCAGTGTCACTTTATGAGGTAATACCTCTGGAACTCTTCAACGGATCCTCCTGATTCTGAGACTGTTTTTTTGTGACATATTGTACTTCATGACAGTGGTAAAATTTATTTGTTATTACTTGTGTTTATTTTTAAAATAAACAGAAATTTGGCGAAAATTTAAAAATTTTTGCAATTTTCAAACTTTGAATTGTTATGCCCTGAAATCAGAGAGATGTGTCACACAAAAGAGTTCATAAATAACATTTCCACATGTCTTACTTTACATAAGCACAATTTTGGAATCATCATTTTTTTTTTTATTAGGGAGCTATAAGGGTTAAAAGTTGACCACGGGTTTGTCATTTTTCCTACAAAATTTACAAAAACATTTTTTTTAGTGACCACATCACATTTGAAGTGACTTTGAGGGGTCTATATGACAGAAAATACCCAAAAGTGACACCATTCTAAAAACTATACCCCTCAAGGAACTCAAAACCACATTCAAGAAGTTTATTAACCCTTAAGGTGCTTCAGGAACTGAAGCAATGAGGAAGAAAAGAATTAACATATAATTTAGACCAAATTTATTTTTATTTTCACAAGGGTAACAGATAAAAATTGACCCCAAAATGTATTGTGCAATTTCTTCTGAGCATGCTGATACCAAATATGTGGCGGAAAACTACTGTTTGGCCAGTCTGAGGCTATGGATATATCCCGGACTAAGTCTAAGTCTCCTCGTTTCCGACATGCACATCTCTTGGAGTACCCCATTAATAAGGGTTCCAAGCGGTCAGGAAACGAAGGTGTCTAACCACTGTTGGACGAGGTGTGTTAGATTCTGGGGCTTCTTCCTCCAAATTATTGTATGAGGTGACGTTGTTCTTCGGAACAACCACGGTTACTGCCAGGGCGTGGGTGGATTCTGGCGCCGATGGCAATTTTTTGTCATCAACGTTTGCCCAGAGGCACGCCATCCCTATGGAGTTACTGCCAAAACCTATGAACATTAGGGTGGTCAACGGTTCACTCCTGGACACGCAAATCACCCACCAGTCGATTCCCCTCGCCATGTCATTTCCTCAGGCTCACCGGGAGGTTATCTCCTTCCTTATTATTCCCGGTGGATTAGATGAGGTGTTATTGGGTCTTCCATGGCTACGCTGTCACACTCCACACATTGACTGGAATACGGGGAGAATTTCTTCCTGGGGTGAGAATTGTGCTTCTCAGTGTATGGTTACGGCCACTCAGAGGGTAGTCTCAGAGTCTTCTACCGACTTGTCCGCTCTTCCTGAGCAATATCAGAGTTTTGCGGATGTCTTTTCCAAAAAGGCTGCAGAGACTTTACCTCTCCACTCACCGTATGACTGTCCTATTGATTTGGTCACTGGCACGGAGCCTCCTCGCGGTAGGGTTTATCTCCTGTCTGTCCCCCAGACCCAGGCCATGTCAGATTATAGCAAAGAGAACCTGCCCCGGGGGTTTATTAGAAAATCGATCTTTCCTGCTGGAGCGGGGTTTTTCTTCGTCCAGAAGAAAGAGGGTGATCGACGTCCCTGCATTGATTACAGAGGATTAAATGCCATCACCATCAAAAATAAATACCCTCTGACCCTTATTTCTGAACTATTTGACAGGTTGTGAGGGGCTAACATCTTCACAAAATTGGACTTGCGAGGGGCATATAATCTTGTGCGAATCCGTAAGGGTGACGAGTGGAAAACAGCTTTTAACACTCGTGATGGTCATTATGAGTATCTTGTCATGCCTTTCGGGTTATGCAATGCCCCTGCTTTTTTTCAGGATTTTGTCAATGATATCTCTCGGGATTTGCTGCTATCACCCATGGTAGTCTATCTTGATGATATCCTTATTTTTTCCCCAGACCTCTCCACACACAGAGAGGATGTTCGCAGAGTTTTTGAACTATTGCGTTCAAATTCTCTGTATTGTAAGCTGGAGAAATGCCAGTTTGAATGAGAGTCTCTACTGTTCCTGGGCTACATCATATCCAGTAAGTGATTAGCCATGGACCCACAAAAATTGGTGGTGGTGCACAACTGGCAGGATCCCCATTCCCTTAAAGCAGTACAACGCTTCATGGGCTATATCAACTACTACCAGCAGTTCATACCACATTTTTCCACACTGGTGGTTCCTTTGGCCGCTTTAACCAGGGAGGGTGTCAATCCCAAGAATTGGTCAAAGGAGACATCCGAGGCATTCCGGGAGATTAAATCCTAATTTTATAGAGCTCCCATTCTCCGTCGCCCGGATGTGGACAAGCCATTCTTCCAGGAGGTCGACGCTTCCTCTGTCAGAGCAGGAGCGGTTCTCTCTCAAAAGAATGAACAGGGTCATACAAGACCATGTTTTTTCTTCCCCAAGACCTTCTCTCCAGCAGAGAGGAATTAAACTATTGAGGACAAAGAACTACTTGCTATTAAGATGGATTTTTCAGAGTGGAGGTACCTCTTGGAGGGAACTAAACATCATTTCGTAGTATATTGAGATCATAAAAATCTTTCGTACTTACAGATGGCGCAGCGTCTTAACCCGAGGCAGGCCAGGTGGTCTCTATTCGTTTCCCGATTAAATTTTTCCATTCACTTTTTAAAAGGGGAAAAGAACCCTCGGACGGACGCTTTGTCCCGGTCCATGGATACGGCTGAGGACGATGACGAGCCCAGGCTTTTTGTTCCTCTGGAGTGTATGCGGACGGTGGCTCCAGTGTCCCTAAACCAGGTTCCGCCCGGAAGGACGTTCGTTCCTCCTAATTTACAAAATGAGGTGCTCTCCTGGGCACATTCCTCTAAGATCAGAGGTCATTTTGGGGTCAAACGCACCACGGAGTTTCTCCAACGGTCGTATTGGTGGCCTCGGTTACCCCAGGACGTTAAGGAATATGTTCAAGCGTGTGTCTCTTGTGCGAGAAATAAATTATCCCGTCAGACACCGGCTGGTCTTCTTCATCCGTTACCCGTGGCGGATAGACCTTGGGAGCTGGTTGGGATGGATTTCATTGTCGAGTTACCTAATTCCCGGAGAAACACGACAATATGGGTGGTTTCTGATCATTTTTCTAAGATGGTTCACCTGGTTCCTCTGCCTAGGGTTCCTTCTTCCCGGGTTCTGGCATCACTGTTCATTCGTCATATTTTCCGGAATGCTTGATAGGATTGTCTGTGACCGGGATCCACAGTTTTGTTCCCGGTTCTGGAAAGAATTGTGTAATTTGCTTAGCATTGAACTGAATCTTTCTACAGCCTATCACCCGGAGACCAATGGTCTGGTGGAACGCACTAACCAGACGCTTGTGGCATACTTGCGCCATTTAGTTTCGGCCAACCATAATGATTGGGCGATATTGCTCCCTTGGGCAGAGTTTGCTCTAAACAACGCAGTGGCGGACTCCACAGGTCAGACTCTGTTTCTTCTAAATAATGGCCAACATCTGCGAGTCCTGGTTCCTATGCCAGTTTCCTATGTGGAACCTGGAGTCAGAGATTGGGCTCTGGAGGCGCGGGAGGTTTGGGACCATACCCAGGATGCTATATTGGACTCCAAGAATCGGTTGAGAGAGTCGGCTGACACTCATCGCCGACCAGCCCCCGTATTCTCTCCAGGCAACAGGGTGTGGCTCGCAGCTCGCAATATCAGAGTACGCGGGGAATCTGCTAAGTCTGCCCCCTGTTTTATTGGTCCTTTCAAAATTTTGGCTCAAATAAACCCCGTAGTTTACCGGTTACAGTTACCATGACACATGAGGATTCACAACACTTTTCATCTGTCGCTCCTTAAGCCGGTTCACCTGACAAAATTCTCTGTGCGCTATACCTTGTTAATTTCAAGCCAATTTTCGCACAAATATACAGATAGCTTGGGAGTAGGGAATAGTTGTGATTGCAGTCCTTTTAAGGACTAGGTTACAGCATTTCCTACGACTTTTATCAGGCAGGTCTGTGCTCGTAAATAGATAGTTTGTGGGAGTAAAGACTAATTGTAATTGGAGTCCTTTTCAGGACTAGGTTACATCAGTTCCTATCAGTTTTTGCCAGGCAGGTCTGTGCCAGTGCTGTGCAAGTTTATTTCACAGCATTTGGCTGAATCTAGCAAAGCTAATCCTTTTTGGCCTATTGCAGAGTGTGTTAGTCAGTGGAGTAGCCTATCTGTGTTGCAAGATATACCACCTGTGTATAGAATACCAATTTTTTTACTGCACCTAGTGAAGTAAAATCTTTTGGGCATAGCATCATTCTATTAGTCCATCTATACTGACCTCCATCAGGTTGCAAACTGAATCAAATTTTTTTCTGCATCTAGTTCTGAAAAAATATTGGGCTTCTAGCTGTGTGTGGGTCTTGTTCTATTAATCCATCTATACTGACCTCCATCAGGTTGCAAACTGAATATAATTTTTTTCTGCATCTAGCTCTGAAAAAATATTGGGCTTCTAGCTGTGTGTGGGTCTTGTTCTATTAATCCATCTATACTGACCTCCATCAGGTTGCAAACTGAATATAATTTTTTTCTGCATCTAGCTCTGAAAAAATATTGGGCTTCTAGCTGTGTGTGGGTCTTGTTCTATTAATCCATCTATACTGACCTCCATCAGGTTGCAAACTGAATATAATTTTTTTCTGCATCTAGCTCTGAAAAAATATTTGGCCTTCTAGCAGTGTGTGGGACTTGTTCTATTAGTCCACCTATACTGACCTCCATCAGGTTGCAAACTGAATATATTTTTTTCTGCATCTACCTCTGAAAAAATATTGGGCTTCTAGCTGTGTGTGGGACTTGTTGTATTAGTCCATCTATACAGACCTCCATCAGGTTGCAAACTGAATATATTTTTTTCTGCATCTACCTCTGAAAAAATATTGGGCATCTAGCTGTGTGTGGGTCTTGTTCTATTAATCCATCTATACTGACCTCCATCAGGTTGCAAACTGAATATAATTTTTTTCTGCATCTAGCTCTGAAAAACTATTGGGCTTCTAGCTGTGTGTGGGTCTTGTTCTATTAATCCATCTATACTGACCTCCATCAGGTTGCAAACTGAATATAATTTTTTTCTGCATCTAGCTCTGAAAAAATATTGGGCTTCTAGCTGTGTGGGTCTTGTTCTATTAATCCATCTATACTGACCTCCATCAGGTTGCAAACGGAATATAATTTTTTTCTGCATCTAGCTCTGAAAAAATATTGGGCTTCTAGCTGTGTGTGGGTCTTGTTCTATTAATACATCTATACTGACCTCCATCAGGTTGCAAACTGAATATAATTTTTTTCTGCATCTAGCTCTGAAAAAATATTTGGCCTTCTAGCAGTGTGTGGGACTTGTTCTATTAGTCCACCTATACTGACCTCCATCAGGTTGCAAACTGAATATATTTTTTTCTGCATCTACCTCTGAAAAAATATTGGGCTTCTAGCTGTGTGTGGGACTTGTTGTATTAGTCCATCTATACTGACCTCCATCAGGTTGCAAACTGAATATATTTTTTTCTGCATCTACCTCTGAAAAAATATTGGGCTTCTAGCTGTGTGTGGGTCTTGTTCTATTAATCCATCTATACTGACCTCCATCAGGTTGCAAACTGAATATAATTTTTTTCTGCATCTAGCTCTGAAAAAATATTGGGCTTCTAGCTGTGTGTGGGTCTTGTTCTATTAATCCATCTATACTAACCTCCATCAGGTTGCAAACTGAATAAAAATTTTTTCTGCATCTAGCTCTGAAAAAATATTGGGCTTCTAGCTGTGTGTGGGACTTGTTGTATTAGTCCATCTATACTGACCTCCATCAGATTGCAAACTGAATATATTTTTTTCTGCATCTACCTCTGAAAAAATATTGGGCTTCTAGCTGTGTGTGGGTCTTGTTCTATTAATCCATCTATACTGACCTCCATCAGGTTGCAAACTGAATATAATTTTTTTCTGCATCTAGCTCTGAAAAAATATTGGGCTTCTAGCTGTGTGTGGGTCTTGTTCTATTAATCCATCTATACTGACCTCCATCAGGTTGCAAACTGAATATAATTTTTTTCTGCATCTAGCTCTGAAAAAATATTGGGCTTCTAGCTGTGTGTGGGTCTTGTTCTATTAATCCATCTATACTGACCTCCATCAGGTTGCAAACTGAATATAATTTTTTTCTGCATCTAGCTCTGAAAAAATATTTGGCCTTCTAGCAGTGTGTGGGACTTGTTCTATTAGTCCACCTATACTGACCTCCATCAGGTTGCAAACTGAATATATTTTTTTCTGCATCTACCTCTGAAAAAATATTGGGCTTCTAGCTGTGTGTGGGACTTGTTGTATTAGTCCATCTATACTGACCTCCAACAGGTTGCAAACTGAATATATTTTTTTCTGCATCTACCTCTGAAAAAATATTGGGCTTCTAGCTGTGTGTGGGTCTTGTTCTATTAATCCATCTATACTGACCTCCATCAGGTTGCAAACTGAATATAATTTTTTTCTGCATCTAGCTCTGAAAAAATATTTGGCCTTCTAGCAGTGTGTGGGACTTGTTCTATTAGTCCACCTATACTGACCTCCATCAGGTTGCAAACTGAATATATTTTTTTCTGCATCTACCTCTGAAAAAATATTGGGCTTCTAGCTGTGTGTGGGACTTGTTGTATTAGTCCATCTATACTGACCTCCATCAGGTTGCAAATTGAATATAATTTTTTTCTGCATCTAACCCAGCCAATAGTTTTGGCCTAATACCACAGTTTGGCCACTCAGCTCTGCTCGGTTACCATCCATTGTTTTTTTGTGCAAACAACTCCAGAGTTGTGAATTAGTTAACCACCAAAATGAGTGGAAAAAGGCCTGCTGCTGGTGGAAAGGGGAATAGGCGTGTTGGGAAGGGGAAAAAAGGTTGTGTCCGTGGGGTAGGTGTTAAAGCAACAGTAACATCTGCAGAAGAAAGACCATCTTCCAGCCAAACTAAAATGTATACTTCTTTTAGCGGACAATGTGATAAGATCCCTTTCTTACGGCCACGCCAATCGCTACAAATTCCAGATGAGGCACAAAAACAGCAGGTGCTTCAACGGATATCAAGTGCTCCTTTAAGTGGGCTCTCCTCCACATCAACTTCAACATCACAAATACTCCAGTCCTCAAAGGTGTCACCGAAATCGCACTTGCTTCCTCACAGCTCCCAAATCTCCAGCTGCCCGTCTGAGTATGAGGTAGAACAGATGGTTGAGTCTGCAGAGCTGTTTACTCATACTATAGCCTGGGAATCAGAGGTCGACTCCAGCGCTTCTGTGAATCCAGACGAGGAAATGATCTGCACTGATGCCCAGAATCTTTATGAGTCGGATCCAGGACCAGACGCAGAAGGTTCTGACCATAATGTAGACCCTCATTCCCAAACTGTAACTCCTGTTGGTGGAGACAATGAGGAAGACGATGATAAGACTCAAATACCTGATTGGAGCGACAACTTTAGTTTTTTGTCAGGGCAGGAACAGGTTGGCTCTGAGGACGACGGGTGTGATAACACACAGGGTGATGATGATGAGGTTGGAGATCCCACTTACTGTCAACCCACAGTCAGCCAAGAGATGAGGTCAGCAGAGGAGGTGGAGGAAGATGCTAGTGACGACGAGGTCAGGTTGCGCCTTCCTGGACAGAGACGTAGTACTGGAAGCACGTCAACAACTGCATCCTCAAACACAACTCTGCCTCTCACCACAAGTCGTGGTGGCTCTTCAGGTCGCATGGGTGCTAAGCCTTGCATAGCCTGGGCATTTTTTCAGATCGATAAAGATGACCCAACTCGTGTTATCTGTAACATTTGTCAGCAAAAGCTAAGTAGAGGCCAAAAAATACATAGTTTGAGTACTTCATGCATGAACCGGCACATGGACATGAAGCATAAGTTGCAGTGGGAAGCTCAGTGTGCTACAATGCGGCCTAGCCGGCCGGGCCAACCACCGTCTGCCATATCTTGTGCATCCGCGGCCTCTTCATCCTCTGTGACTGGGGGGACAGCAGTCACACCTGTTTTGGGGCGCAGACCTGCCACCTCTTTACCCGCAACAGCCAGCGTGATTGGCAGGTCATCATTTTCTTTGGAGGTGGGAACACCAGCTGGTGTTGAGCGCTGTCCGACATCGATAGCACCACCTTTGGATCAAGGCAACCTAACATGTCCGCCTGCATCTTCCTCACAGACCGGCAGTTTGCCGGGGACACCCTTATCAACCCCGTCTAAGCACAATAGCCAGCCCTCGGTCCCTCAGATGTGGACAAGTAAAAGACCATTTCCTCCTAGCCATGAGAAAGCTAAGAGGTTGAATTTCACCATCTGCAAGCTCTTGGCTACAGAAATGCTGCCTTTCCGCCTGGTGGACACAGAGGATTTTCGAGACCTTATGTCCGTCGCAGTGCCCCAGTACCAGATGCCCAGTCAGCACTACTTCTCAAAGAAAGGTGTGCCTGCGCTCCACCAGCATGTCGCACACAACATCACCGCTTCTTTGAGAAACTCTGTGTGTGACAGGGTGCATTTCACCACAGACACTTGGACGAGTAGGCATGGACAGGGGCGTTACATGTCGCTGACTGGGCACTGGGTAACTATGGTGACAGCAGGACAAGGGGCTGCTGTCCAAGTCTTGCCGTCCCCACGAGTTGTGCGTCAATCCTCTTTATGTCAAAGTTCCTCCACTGCTTCTGCCTCCTCAACCTCCTCTCGGTCTTCCACCTGCACCCAAAGCCTGTCTGGTCATGCCACAAGCTTTCTAACTGCGCAGAAGGGATCCTGCACACCTCCTTACTATGCTGGCAGTAGGGCTCAACGTCATCAGGCGGTTTTTACATTGAAATGTCTGGGAAATGTGAGTCACACAGCTGAGGAGTTGTGGTCAGCTCTGGAGAACCAATTTCATGAATGGTTGTCTCCACTGGACCTGAAACCAGGGAAGGCCGTGTGCGACAATGCTGCAAACCTGGGTGCGGCCCTTCGCCGGGGCAATGTCACACACGTGCCTTGTATGGCTCACGTGTTGAACCTGGTTGTCCAGCAATTTTTAGCCCACTATCCCAGACTAGATGGCCTTCTGCAGAGGGCACGGTCGCTGTGTGCTCACTTCCGCCGTTCGCATCCCGCAGCTCAGCGACTTACATCTCTACAGAAGTCGTTGGGCCTGCCACTTCACCGGCTAAAATGCGATGTGCCTACCCGGTGGAATTCAACTCTGCACATGTTGCAGCGACTGTGGCAGCACCGACAAGCCCTGGTGCAATACGTTCTGAAGTATAGCCTGGGCCAACGAGATTCAGAGGTGGGGCAAATCACGCTGGAGGAGTGGTCTCAGATCAGGGACCTATGCACCCTTCTGCACAGTTTTGAAATGGCGACGAAGATGTTTAGTGCTGACGATGCCATTATCAGCATGACTATTCCGGTGATTTACATGCTGGAGCACATGTTAAACAGAATTCGGAGTCAGGTGGTGGCACGAGAGGAGGTGGAGGAAGTAGAGGAGGAGGAGTTGTATGCGGAAGGGCTAACATCTGCAAGGTCCAGACGGTCGGCAGCACCAAGGCGGCAGGCATGTGAGGGTGGGGGAGATGGTTTTACCAGGGTGCATGGTAGCAGCCAAACTAGTGAGGAAGGTGCAGGAGCCCAGGAAGAAGTGGAGGACGAACTGATGGAAGACTCATCAGATGAGGGAGACCTTGATCACATTTCTGTTGTGCGAGGTTGGGGGGAGAGGACAGAGGAAGGAAGCATGATTGTTACCTCGCCACCAACACAACAGGGACTTGGTGCTCCTGGATGCGCAACACACATGAGTGCCTTCTTGCTGCACTACCTGCAACATGACCCTCGAATTCTGAGAATTAGAAATAATCCTGACTACTGGGTTGCCACACTGTTAGATCCCCGGTACAAAAGTAAATTTGCAGAAATTATTCCTGCCATAGAAAGGGATGCACGCATGCAGGAGTATCAGCAGAGACTGTTGCAGAATCTTACATGTGCTTTTCCACAAAATACCAGTGGTGCACGTAGTGAATCTCACAGTTCCAACTTGCCAACCGTGGGACCGTCAAGTGTTCAGCACTCAAACCGTAACAGAACCACAGTATCTGCTGGTAACATCAATTTTGCGGAATCATTTCACCACTTTTTTAGCCCATCCTTTGCAAGGCCACAGGAGACAAGAAGTCTGACACATAGTCAACGCCTAGAGACGATGGTACAGGAGTATCTCCAAGTAAACATTGAAGCCACGACTGTGTCACTGGACCCTTGCTCTTTTTGGGCTTCCAATCTGGATAAATGGCCGGAGCTAGCCACTTACGCCTTGGAGATCTTGTCATGCCCCGCAGCCAGCGTTCTGTCTGAACGTGTGTTCAGCGCTGCTGGTGGTGTGCTGACAGATAAGCGCACGCGGCTCTCCACTGATAATGTAGACAGACTCACGTTCATAAAGATGAACAAATCATGGATCCGAAACGACTTTTCTACCCCTGTGTCATCCTGGGGAGAGTAAAAGCTTGATGATTGGTTAAAATCACCCTACCAACCGTTTTAAGCTTTCAAATTACTAATCATGTTTATCTGTATCTTGACTGGAAAATAATTTGGGCTTTGTAGCAGTGTGCAGCACTGATCCTATTAGGCCATCTATACTAAAGCTTCACCAGATTTAAAATTAAAAATAATTTTTAGCTGCATCTAGCCCGGAAAATAATTTTGGTGCTCCGAGATGCGCAAGACACATAAGTGCCTTCTTGCTGCACTACCTGCAGCATGACCCTCATATTGTCAGAATTCGAAGTAATCATGACTACTGGGTTGCCACACTCTTAAATCCCCCAAACTTTTCGATCAACCTTTTCATTTTAATAAAGACCAAAAAAATGGTCATTTTTGAAATTATAAGCATTAGCAGGTTGTTAGAAACTGAAATCAAACAGTTTTCAACTCAAAAGTTTATTCTAGGAGATGTTACATTTTCACATAGGACCCCTTGTTCGAAAGGAGCTTCTGAACTCTCTCGTCCATTGAATTTGTCAGGTTTTGGATGGTTTCTGCTTCAATTGTTTTGCATGAGGACAGAATACCCTCCCAGAGCTGTTGCTTAGATGTGAACTGCCTCCCGCCATCATAGACACTCCTTTTAATGATGCTCCAAAGGTTCTGAATGGGGTAGAGGTCAGGGGAGCATGGGGGTCACACCATAAGTTTGTCCCCTTTTATGCCCATATCAGCCAGAGATGCAGATGTTTTATGTGCAGCATGAGATGGTGCATTATCATGCAGAAAAATGATCTTGCTGTGAAATACACGGTTCTTCTTCTTGAACCATGGCAGGAAGTGCTGTTTGAGAAAATCCACATACATTATGGAGTTCATCTTTAGCGCCTTCAGGGATCCTAAAGGGGCCGACAATCTCTCTCCCCATGATTCCAGCCCAAAACATTACTCCACCTCCTCCTTGTTGGCGCTGTAGCCGTGTTTGCGTGGGGTGTCCATCAACCAGCCATCCTCCACTCCATCCATCTGGACCATCGAGTGCTGCACGGCACTCATCCGTGAACAAAACTGTTTTGAAATCAGTCTTCATGTAATGTTTGGCCCACTGGAGCCGTTTCTGCTTGTGTGAAGTGGATAGAGGAGGTCGACAGGATGGCGTATGCACAGCTGCAAACCTCTGAAGGACCCTGCATCTTGTTGTTCGGGGGACGTTGGAGGCACAAGCAGCTTCAAAAACTTGTCTGCTGCTATGACAAGGCTTTTTGGCCGCTGCTCTTTCAACCTGACGTAATTGCCTGTAGGAAAGAGTCCTCAATTTGCCCTTATCAGCACGCACACGTGTGTACTGTGAATCAGCTACATACTTCTTGATTGCCAAGACACTTCATCCTGATCATCGCACAATGTTGATTGTAGTCATGCCTTGACCTAAACACTCCACAATTTGTTGCTTCTCAGCAGCCGACACATCCTTTTTCTTTCCCATTTTGGCAGAAAATGTAGGCTGCTTAATAATGTGAGAGAGCCTTCTTAAGTAGTCTTGCCTTTCATTGGACACACCTGCCAAACTAATTAGCACAGGTGTCTGCAATTGCTTACAGTGATATAAAGAGCCCTGACACACATCACCATCAATGAGATTAACTGACAAACAAACAAATTCTTCCCTTATCACTCCTAAACACTTTTTGCATAATAATTTGGAACGCAGTGTACATGTGCTTTTCCACAAAACACCAGCGGTTCACGTAGTGAATCTTACAGTTCTTACTTGCCAACCGTGGTCTGTATGGAGTTGTTCAATAAAGGGCCCAAAATTAAGATAACATAGATGGGAGAGGTCTCTATGAATAGGAATTCCTAAGTATTTGATACCCTGTGAGGGACAGGCAAAGGGAAAGTTGGACTGGATGGAATCCTATATGGATTTGGGGAGGGAGACATCGAGGGCCTCAGACTTCGCTGCATTGATTTTAAAATTTGACCATGTAACAAAGTGATCTATTTCAGCCATAACAGCAGGGATGGATATATGTGATTGAGTGATATATACTAGGACATCATCAGCAAATAGAGAGCACTTGTACTCGGTGCCTCCCACCTCAATCCACCTAATATTGGGGTTATGGCGAATTGATGAGAGCAGGTGCTCCGTCACTAGGATGTATAAGAGTGGGGACAGAGAACATCCCTGCCTTGTCCCATTGGTGATTGTGAAAGGTGATGAAAATGTTCTGACGCGCCCCCTGGGCCTTGGGACACCCGGAGCCGGACCCTTTTTGGTGGATGCTGGTGGTTGTAGTCTCCGTGGCGGCAACCCGGTTCCGTGGCTCAATGCGGTCAAACCAGTGGCGGAACTATTTATGTGGTTTTGATATTTAAATGTCCGACTACGCCACCCGTGGATTGCGGTCAGAGTGAACCGCCGCTCCAGGGCAGACCGCTGAGGCTGGTGTTGTGGGTGCAGCAGAGCGTAGCATAACTTCCCACGGGAGGAGTATAGCCTCAGGGCAGTGTATGCGGAGGATGGGGGTGATGGTGCAGGGCAGCAGCAGTAACGACACGGAGTCAGTGATGCAGTCCAGGGCCTTTACTCACAGTTCTTATTATCCAGACCACGTCTGCAGGTAACGGCTGCCCACGTCGTACTGTGCTCACCAGGTGAGGTGCTCAGACAGCTCCCAGATAACTTTGGAGCACTTCACAGGACCCCCTTTGTGTGTACTTTGTCTGGCCTTTCTTACCAACACTTCTGTCCGGCTGCCTCGGGCCTCCTCTTGGTAAACTTGGCGCCAGTTTCCCTGACCCTATGTGGTGCCTTCCTAGGGGGTGTAGCGAGGGGCTGCGCCACATAAAATGTCAGAGCCTCCGGTTTCTAGCTGAGGGTCGTTTCCTGCCTCCACTAGTTCGGGGACCGGTCTCCCCCTTTGGCCTGACCCCTCCACGCAGGTGGATTCGGGCGTGCGGTGGCGACCCGCCCGTCCGCACCCCTGGGATCCCTTCATTCCTTGTTCCTGGAGCCTTCTCCGCTCCTCTTCCTTCCTTCTCCCTCTTCCAGGCCTGGGCCTCTGTTACTAGGCCCGCCTCCGGAGCAGAGCTCATGCAGAGCCCCTGCTCCCTGCCACTTCTGCTCAGACTTCTCTGCACTGAACTAAGATGGTGCCCACCTTTTATACTCCCTTCTCAATGCACCCAGGAACTGCTTCCTCCCTGCTCCTGCACTACAGGGTTCCCCTTCCTCAGTGTTCCCTCCCCCCACTCCAGCCAGGGACAGGGACTGTCGTGCCCATCTCAGGGGCATATTGGTCGCCCTGCCCAACGGCAATGTGGTGTAATGCATGCAGGTGTCGGGTCCTGATCCACATTCCATCCTTACCTGAGAGTGAGATATCACACCTCTGGGTGAGGTGCAATACGTCTGTAGCAACCGAGCCCTCAGGGTGCTACAGTTCCATTTATCTTCAGCCTAGGTGACGTATTGCGATACAGGGCCGTGATTTTGGCTATAAAAGGGTCCCCTAGACCCCTACCCCAAGCTTTTTAGGAGAATCATATATGGCGTGCCAGGAGACTCTATGGAATGCTTTCTCAGCATCCAACGAGAGTATCTAATTACAAATTTTTAACTGCATCTAGCCCAGGAAATACTTTGTGCCTAGTAGCAGTGTCTGCTAGTCAGCGGATTATCCCGGCTGTTAAGCAAGCTACACCACCTGTAGTTTAGACACTTAATTTTTTCAAAGGAAATGATTCGGGACCATGGGATACTTAGTGAAGAGCATCAGGAGGCACCCCAAGGCATAGGGGCTGGGACTGGCAGTAGGATGCCTTGCGGTGGACAGCCGAGCTCGATCCTTATAAAAGCTTTTTAACTGCAGCAGCTTTAGTGGACGCTACTGGAGCTGGAATTACGCGGCTGCTGGCATGAGACTTGCCCTCCAATAGATCCTTGTAAATGGATTTAAAGTGTATTCATTCAAATTAGAGAGACAATTTAAATTAAAAAGCTTAGAACTGCCTCCACCACAGGGGGGCTCGCTCGACCCACCAGCGGACAAGCACCAGTATTGGGAGAGGGGGGCTGGCCGTCAGGGTTCACCGCGGCTCTGGCACAAACCCGGCGACACGGAGGTGGCACGGGCAGGAGCGGACTGGCCATGTCGGCTTCTCACTTTTTGGATTTTAGAAGGTCATGACATGCCTATATCTGTGTCTCCCCCTCCTTTTACTCCTCCACCTCTTTTATTTTCGCATGACTATATGTACTTGTCACTTTTCCATGTGTTAGTTATGTCTTCTGAGCAGTTTGTCAGCTTTTGGACACCTTTGAAGGTGTTTTCTATGTGTTTCTATGTGTTTTTGTTTGCCTGCCATTGTTTTTAACGGTGTTCGAAGGTGTTCGACGAACAGTTCGACGAACAGTTCGGCGAACACACGGGTGTTCGACGAACCGAACCGAACTCGAACACTACGGGGGTGGCTCAACACTAGTTCAGAATCATCAGTGGATTCTGTGGTCTCCCATTCTGGTCCAGCTGGGGCAGATGCTGCTGAGGATCACCATCGGTCCCAACGACTTTGTTCCTAGCAACATGAAGCATAGGTTGCGGAGGGAAACAGGGCTACTACAGCCTAAGTCCAGGATGCACTGCACTGAGCATGCCTGTGACATGGCAGACTGTGATTGGTGGTTTGGGCGTCAGCTGATCCGGTGACCTGGCAACGCCTGATTGGCCGCGGGTGACATCACCAATTATGCAATGATGGGCAGGGCTTAATCTTTAAATAGCCCGCCCACAAACATGGCGGTGCACTCTGATCATTGAGCTGAGATTGTCTTACCGTGTGGACGCTTGTTTGTTAGAGCTACACGTGCTCTCTTGCTGTTATAGCTTTGGACAGGCAGGTTTAGCGGGGGATAGGCAGACTTAGCTGGAGGGAGGCAGGTAGCTTAGTCCGACAGTCTGGCTCCAACAAGGGGGTCGCTACACACCCCTAGCAGACTGCGGACTCCCTATTCCTGGCACCGCCTGTGAATCAAAGGGAGAGATACCTCGCAGTCTGGTAGCATGCCGGCTGGGAGCATGTATATGCCAGCGTGAATCACACACATGTCCTAGCGCCTACTGCATAGCCCTGTGCAGTTACCAGGGCTACGGCTACATTATCTGTCACACATCTCTTGTGCTGTTAACGAAGATAGTGCAAATCCCTATTCCCGTCCCGGTGTGCTGTAACACAGGAGGGATTGATATATTAGTTGGTTGTTTTTCCTTCTACCCAGAAGGTGTTACTCCGCCGTCTTCCAGGCTGCATCGCGGACCCTGGGTTTGGTTGCTTTCCATTGTTAGTAAAGTTGTTTGCAACCATCCCCATAACACTTTGCTCAGTATTGAGTATAAGCACCCTTTTGAGCTAGTACATCCATGAGTCTTCTTGGGAATGACGCAACATGTTTTTCACACCTGGAATTGGGGATCCTCTGCCATTCTTCCTTGCAGATCTTCTCCAGTTCCGTCAGGTTGGATGGTGAATTTTGGTGGACTGCCATTTTCAGGTCTCTCCAGAGATGGTCAATTGGGTTTAGGTCAGGGCTTTGGCTGGACCAGTCATGAAGGGTCACAGAATTGTTCTGAAGCCACTGCTTTGTTATTTTATCTTTATGCTTAGGGTCATTGTCTTGTTGGAAGATGAACCTTTGGCCAAGTCTGAGTTCCAAAGCACTCTGGAAGAAGTTTTCATCCAGGAAATCTCTGTACTTGGCCACATTCACGCTTCCTTCAATTGCCATATACCGCTTAAAATTATCACCAAAAAGTTCTATCGTCATCTCATCACACCAGAGAATCTTATTTCTCATAGTATGGGAGTCCTTCATGTGTTTTTGAGCAAACTCTATGTGGGCTTTCATATGTATTGCACTGAGGAGAGGCTTCTGTCGGGTCACTTTGCCATAAAGGCTCGACTGGTGGAGGGCTGCAGTGATAGTTGACTTTGTGGAACTTTTTCCCATATCCCTACTGTATATCTGGAACTCAGCCACAGTGATAATGGGGTTCTTCTTTACCTCTCTCACCAAGGCTTTTCTCCCACGATTGCTCAGTTTGGCTGGATGGCCCAGTCTAGGAAGACTTCTGCTGGTCCCAAACTTCTTCCATTTAAGGATTAAGGAGGCCACTGTGCTCTTAGGAACCTTGAGTAATGCAGAAATTCTTTTGTAACCTTGGCCAGATCTGTGCTTTGCCAGAATTCTGTCTCTGAGCTTCTTGAGCAGTTCCTTTGAGCTCATGATTCTCTTTGGGTCTGACATGCACTGTGAGCTGTGATGTCTTTACAAATCAAGTCCTATCAGTTTAATTAAACACAGCTGGATTCCAATGAAGGAGTAGAACCATCTCAAGGAGGATCACAAGGAAATGGACAGCATGTGACTTAAATATGAGTGTCTGAGCAAAAGATTTGAATAATATGGCCATGTGATATTTCAGTTTTTCTTTTTTAATATATTTGCAAAAAATTCTACATTTCTGTTTTTTTTCAGTCATGATGGGGTGCAAAGTGTACATTAATGAGAAAAAAAATATTTTTTAGAATTTACCAAGTGGCTGCAATGAAACAAAGAGTGAAAAATGTAAAGGGGTTTGAATACTTTCCGTACCCACTGTTCACTGATGACAATGTTTTTAACAAGCATCTGAAACAATGGATACTGGAAGCCTGTGCTAGCATTTCTTCTGCGGTGTTGCTATCAGTGTGTCAAGAGTGGGAGAAAAGGGTTGCATTGACAATGCAAAACAATGGGCAGCACTTTGAACACATTTTATAAGTGGTCATAAACTTGTAAAAAACTCATGAAAGAATAAAGTTACGTTAAATCCAAGCACACCATTGTTTTTCTTATGAAATTCTCAATAAGTTTGATGTGTCACATAACCCTCTTCCTATTGAAAAAAATAAAGTTGGACCCTAAATGGCTGACTTCAAAATGGCCGCCATGGTCACCACCCATATGGAAAAGTTTTCCCCCTCCCATATACTAATGTGCCACAAACAGGAAGTTGATATCACCAACCATTCCCATTTCATTTAGGTGCATCCATATAAATGGCCCACCCTGTATATCTTCATTACTTGCACTTGAGAGTTGCCAGTGATAGCTTACACTTCCTGGTTTGGAGTTGAAGGAGACTTCATAATTAGCAGCAGTCAGTTGGTGGTGTTTTCTTTATATTTCTGAGTGGATTTGGTTTGTGTTTATCCTAATCCTCTTCCCGTTTGGTTTGTCCCTCCTACTGTCCCCTGATTTCCACTCAGTTGTTTTGTGAGTGTATTTATATGATTGTGGTTTTCTTTTATCCTTGTCTGTTTCCCCCATCTTCCAAGTTTGTGGTATTATATACAATTCCATTTCATACCTCCCTGGGTTGAGCAGGAAACATTTAAGCGTGCATATACAAGCAAAGTAAGTTTCAAGACCCAGGCATCCTCATCATCAGCGGAAATCTGGGGAACAGGTGTAGCCTAGAGTCCTCCTAGCTTGAGGGACAGGGATGGAGCCAATTGCCCCAGGAAATCATTCTGCAGTATTGTGACACTGTGTTTACTGTGATTGCTGGCCGATAGGAGCGTGAACTGAATCTTTTTTCTTCCCTTTAATTTCATCTATATTTACAAAAAAATATTTATCGGCTTAAATCCAAATGTAGTTTTACATTTTTCCTTAGAAAATGTTAAACAAAAATGTGATAATAAATAAGTATATTAAAGCTGAAGAGAGTAGAGACCTCAAGCATAAAAATAATTTTTCCCCGTGGTAATTTTACATTTGATCATTAAAATTGTGTAAATTATCACCCATCCTAGCTGCTCTCGTACATTATAAATTAGCTACATACCTCCCTCACATTGCAGTGAGGACGTTTAGATAATGAACCACATGCGTTATGTTACTCTACAAATAAGAGAGCCAAATTTTTCTGATTTTATACATCACAGCCATATTTAAAGAACTATTATACAGATGAGATCATTAATTTTGATTGATTTAGTGATTTTCTTTATTTATATGTAGAATTTCTGTACAAGTAAGTTACCAATAAAACATATTTCATTCATTAGAATGTTGGATTTATAATGTTTATATACACATTGCTACTTGGCATTATGGCTGATTTATCCGATTCAACCTTTTATATTTAAAGAATAACTAAACTTTGTTTTTATTTATTTATTCATATCCTTTGCAAACTTATCTTTGTAAAATTCTCAATTACATTAATTTGCTATCTTCAGCATGCTGAAAATGCTGGTTTATCTGTCTAATTTAATGTATTAGTAGTTGCTTTGAATTGCAATAATCTCTATTCAGAGATTAATTTAACTTAAACAATTTAGTTTATATTAATTTAAATTCAAATTTAGTTCACATTTAAATTAGAATTCAATTTGCATAAAATGAAATTCAAATTTATTTCAACCCAATTAAACCAATTTAAATTAAATGTAATTAAAAGTTATGATCAATTTGCTTAACTTTTTTTTTCTTTAATTATTAATCATCCTTTGGAAAGTTATGACTCGTTGTATTTTACTCCATAACCATATTTTTTTTCCTTCCATCTCCATCATCATAGTAAAATTCCTGGTATAACTACCTACTTTATGTTGTTTTAGTGGCTGCTTTGAACTGCAGGTCTAGCAAGCATCAATATTCAAACACTATTTCCTAACACTTTCTTAGTGTGAGTTTCTTTGCTCTTTTTCCCCAAGTTCAGACAGGTAAAATGTTTAAAAATAATGCCTGAGTAGAGATTATTACAATTCAAAGCGGATACTAATACAACATAAGGAAACAAAATATGGTATAATAAAAAGAGTCATAACTTTCCAAAAAGTGATTTATAATTAAAGAAAAAAAGTTTTAATTAAGTTGAATAAAACTTTTGCTTAAATTAATTTTAAATTAATTTAATTAAATAATTTAAATTAATCTCTGAATAGAAATTATTGCAATATAAAGCAGCTATTAAGACTGCGTAAATTAGGCAGCTAAACCAGCACTTTTGACATGGTGTTGGAATAAAAGCAACACTCTTGGCACTTTTAAAAATTCTTCGCAAGATTTGGTAAAGAAAGCCCAAATTATATAATATTATTATATAGAATCCAGATTAGTTGAACATGGGATTGAAAACAAATCTTATAATTATTTTTTTTTAGACAAAACTTTTCGTTAGACATACATCAGCATTTTTGTTACTAAGTTTACATAGGTGCATCTTGTGAACCAATTTCTAAAAATACAGAAGTTTTAAAATGTATTTTATATTATTAGTAGTGTTGAGCGAGCACTAAAATGCTCGGGTGCTCGAAGCTCGGGCAGAGCTCACCGTGATACTCGGGTGCTCAAACCGAGCAACGAGCTCAATGTTAGTCTATGGGAGACCCGAGCATTTTTGCGGCGGCACCCCCGGCAGTCAGTAGAAAGCCTAAAAAGTGCCCAAAACGATAGTGACAGTGCTCAAATGACATGGGGACAGCAAGGGGATCGCCCCAGGAAGCATTTCTGATGCCCAGGTCACTGCTTTCAACAACGTGGTCAGAGGTATTAAGCCACTTTTACGGGCTCACAATAAAACGTTCAAAAATTAAACTGAAACTGTTTTCCTGTGAAATATGTTAAGGAATTTCCTTTCCAGGCTAAATACTTATGTATAAGGTAAAACCAAAAACAAAAATACTCCTCCACACCTTGGGCTATGTACACAAGTAGCATTTTTTATGCTTTTTTACACTTTTGTATTGCTTTCAAGCATGACAAATGCATTCCCTGGGAAATGTCATTTTAACATTTTACAACCTTATCTGGCCATGTGCTGTGTGACACATGCATACAGTGCTGAAAAGACAAGGGAACAGCATGGGGAAGACCCCTGGAAGCATCTCTGACTCCCAGGTCACTCCCTAAAAGTGTGCCCATCATAAGTGATCCTTGCCACTTCAGAAGGTGCCGACTTGCAACTATCCCTGTGCAAGTCTTTGTCCCAGGGCAGTGTTTAATTGTACCTCCCCCATTCCTTGCAATGCAAGCGCAAATATGCAGCCAACCACCCACCCACCCACAGGCTGCAATACTATACTGCTAGTTTGCACTTGAAATTGAGCCTTTGTGTTTGGAGGAGGCCGAAGCTGGCCACTACCTCATGGCTACTTCGGCAGCGAGGTCTCCATACTCAGTCCCCAACCGCTACTATTTGTCCCGGTAACCTTCCCCACACTTTTCTTAGCCTGGCCTGCTTTAGGGCAGCATTTGATTAGCCCACCAGAAAACCAGACTCCTCTGGTGGGCCCTGGCTTCTCCATCAGGGGAGTTGAGAGTGCCAAGATGAGGAGCATGATGATGATGATAGAACTTAGCATCTGCTTGTTTTCTTGGAATGCAAGCGTAAGTGTGCTGTCTGCCACCCACCCACCCCCAAGCTGCAATACAATACTGCTAGTTTGCTTGCACTTGAAATGAGGCCTTTTAGGCTTGTGGAGGCAGACGCCGGCCACCATGTCATGGCTGCGTCGGCGGCCTGGTATCCATACTCAGTCCCCAGCCACCCGGCGGCCGGGTGTCCACACTCGGTCCCCAGCCACCAGGGGGCGGTCGGGTGTCCATACTCGGTCTCCAGCCACCCCTATTTGTCCCGGTGCACCTTATACACAAGCACGCATACCAAAACATTACCTGTGCCCTCCCCAATGCATTTAGTGGGAAAGACAGCCTATTCCGCTGTAGTGTGTGCACGCCAACCCCCTGTTCAAGGCACATGCAAAGATGCCTCCCACCCTGCACCTGTCATTGCAGACTTGTAACTATCCCCGTTCACGTCCTTGTCCCAGGGCAGTGTTCAATTGTACCTCCCCCATTCCTTGCAATGCATGCTCAAGTATGCAGCCTGCCACACACCCACCCCCAGACTGCAATACCATACTGCTTGCTTGCTTGCACTTGAAATTGGGCCTTTTAGGCATGTGGAGGTGGAATCTGGCCACCACGTCATGGCTGCATCTGCGGCCTGCTATTCATACTCAGTCCCCAGCTGCCCCGTGGCTGGGTGCCCACACATGGTTCCCATCCGCTGGGGGAGGCCGGGTTTACATACTCGGTCCCCAGCCGCCCCGAGGCCAGGTGCCCACACACGGTCACCAGCTGCCTGGGGGCGGCCGGGTATCCATATACAGTCCCCAACTGTCCCTATTTGTCCCGGTGTGCCTTATACACAAGCATGCATACCAAAACATTACCTGTGCCCTCCCCAGTGCATTTAGTTGGAAGGAAAGGCTAACCACAAACACGAGGACAAGTGAATGTGGCCAGCGATGGTCCATCTCACTGACGCCATCACACTGGATTAATATTGTGGAAGCCAGGACACAGTTGGACAATGGGATGCAACACGTCTTCCAGACATAGAGGATTGCGGGTCCTGGGTCAATCAGGCTTCAACACAAAGTTCAGAAATTAGACAGCAGCAGTGGTCGGCCTCCTACACAACGAGTAAATTTTTCATGATCATGAGGCCATCCATCTCCTTAGCTTTCTGTTCCTTGGAATGCAAGCGCATGTATGTAGTAGCGGCTAGGCCTGAGGTGGTCAGCGTTTTGGCGCATATCCTACCTCCTCTGAGGATTGCTAGATGTTTTTCTGCTACTATCCCAGTTCTATGACTCCCGTTAAAAGAAAGTTTCAGGTGATGAATGATGGATGAGGTGGTGGCAAAGGAGAAAGAGCAGGAGGAACAGGGACCATTCACATCAATATCAGGCCAGTCAACCACACATGTCTTGTAGGATATGTTTCTGTACAAAAAGGAGTGGTTCGGCTACACAGTTATAGGGCATACAGTGAGTGCAATGCCTACCAAAAATTTTGAGGCACTCCAATGCCCCTTGGAAGTGACATGGAGGTCAGAGGGCCTTAACTAAACCGTTTTTTCCATTTATAGCAACTGGGTTTCCTGTACACTGTTGGCCTAAGCAGTGAATGGAAGGCTTTCCAAAAATTATGAGGAACTGCAATGGACCATGGTCACCCTGGTGGTATAGTGTTGGTGGAGGCTGAGGATAAGGAGCAGAGCAAAAATCAGCCGAAATGAGGAAACGTATACCCATGTGTGGGTGTGAAGCGGTGCATGGGAAAACACCTCCCGAAATAGCACAGTGGATTTGACTTTATGTTACTTTGCTGTCATTTGGTGGTGATGAGAAGTCTGGCCCAATCTAGCCCTTGTTTATTTTGATTTGGGTCAGCTTGTCAGCATTGTCATTTGACAGGCGAGTGCGCTTTTCAGTTATAATTTCCCCAGCGGCAATAAAAGCACGCTCCGATAACATGCTAGCGACAGGGCAGGCCAGGACCTCCAAGGCGTACAGAGCGAGTTCATTCCAAGTGTCCAGCTTGGATACCCAATAATTAAATGCACAGAGGAATCACGGAGGACGCTGGTATGGTCGTCAAGGCACTCCCTCACCATCTTTTGAAACTTTCCATTCCTTGTGAGAGTACCCCGCGCCTCAGGGCCTGTAAGCTGGGAGGGTCTCAGAAAACTGTCCCAGAACATTGACAGTGTTCCCCTGCCTTTGCTGGATTGGAGTTGCATGTCTCTCGCCTGTACAGCTTGGTTGGGCAATGAACTGTGACCTCTGCCACTAGCGTGTTCAGATGGGAATTTTTTTAACAGTTTTGTAGCAAGGGCCTTCAGGTACTGCCCCATTTTTGAAGACCTCTCCACCTCAGGAATAAGAGAGTGAAAGTTCTCCTTGTAGCGGTGGTCTAAAAGTGTCACCAACCAATAATGACTGTCACCCAACATTTTGACAACGCGAGGGTCAAGGCAGCGTAAAAAAAGTCAGCCATACGTGCCAGACTGGTAACGGGCAAGACTTCCGTGTCCTCACCAAGATGACGACTGACCATGTTCTCCTCCTCCTCCTCCTCCCTCCTGTCCTCTGTCCACCCACGCTGAACCAACGGTATGACAGTTGTACAGGTACTACCTGTTAGAACCCTCCTGTTAGTTTTTGCTATCTTGTGTTTTGCGGTCATGTGACCAGCTGCCTATATATTTCAGCTCCGCCCTTCTGGCTTTGCTGGACTTCAGTGTTGTTTTGACTGTCTCTCTAGCCAGGTGCTTCGGTGCCTATTTCTGTCAGTTCTTGGTCCTCTGGGACCTTTAGTACTTTTTGTCAGTTTGTCATTTTTGCTCTGTAACAACTTCTGTTTAGGAGGTGTCCCTTTTTTGTCCCAGTCCTTAGTTCTTTTAGGGACCCCTCCCTTAATTCTGTAGGTCTCCCTTCAGACTAGCTGAGGAGGAAGACGGGTCTGTTCACAAGGAACAGGCAGCCTGCTACATCATAGGGATTCAGCTTAGTCTTATTGTAGGGACAGCTTTTCCTTATCTTTCCTTAGTTTATGTTGTGGATCATAACAGTAAGTCCAGCCTTAAAAAAAAAAGTAAAAGGAAAGAAAATTCGGGGATCAGTATGGTTTCCGTCCAGGATTTGGCTCAATGCCTGCAGGGATTGTCTCTGGTGGTGGCCGAGCTTCAGCAACACCAGAGTAGCTGTCCTGGAGCGCATTTTGTTGAACCCAAGGTAGGACTGCCTGTTGTTTTTTATGGTAAACAGCAAGATTTTTTTTCCTTTAAAAATGCTTATTTGTTATATTTTCATATGAGACCAAGATCCTCTGGGAATGAATCACAGCGCATTGGTTTTATTATGTCGTTTTTGCTCAAAGAACCACAGGGTTGGGCCTTTTCTCTCCAGCCTAATGATCCATGTTTAAGTTCTGTTGAACATTTTTTTTCTGCTATGAGGCTATTATATGACGACCCTGATCGAATCTCATCTGCTGAATCAGAACTTAGACGTTTGAATAAGGGGTCAGATGATGTTGAAAATTATTGCACACATTTCAGGAGATGGGCTTCAGTAGTTAAATGGAATGACTCTGCGCAGAAATGTTTATTTCTTGCTGGTCTGAGTGAAAGGGTTAAGGATTTGCTAATTGCATTCCCTGCACCTGAGACTCTGCAGAAAGCGATGCAGTTAGCTGGACAGGAGACTGAGGTCCAGGGTTAATGATGTAAAGACACCTGTAACTTCAGGTTCTATTTCCCAGAAAATCTGCTCTGACAGCGGAGAACCAATGGAGTTTGGGGCGATGTCACTCCGCTCTCAGGAGAGAGATTGGAGATTCGCCGAGGGTTTATGTCTTTATTGTGGTAAAGATGATCATTTGATTAAGTATTGTGAGCGTCGTTTAAGTAAAGAAAAAAAAAAGGTCAGTTACGCCCATATAGCTTGTTTATGCTCTGCAGGAGTGTTCCTTTCTGGGAGTACTACTCTGCAGGGAGAATTGATTGAATTTCAGGTATTTGTGGATTGTGGTTCAACACTTAATGTGATTGATAAAGATAAGGTTTTGGAAAACCTTAAATTGAAATCCAAACCTTTGTCATCACCTATTTCTGTGGTTGCAATTGATAACACTCCTCTGAAATGTATTACTCACAAGACTTCTGCATTTCCTCTCACTATCAAAGAAGAACACCAAGAAATTTTGGACTTGGTTGTTTTGGATAATTTGCCCACTCCAGTTGTTCTAGGATTGCCTTGGTTAAGACTGCACAATCCTTTATTGGACTGGTCTACTAATGTGATTAAGTCTTGGAGTCCGAAGTGCTATGATAAATGTTGTACTAGTCGCATTGCAGCTGTGGAAAAAAGGGAATTACCTGTACCTATTCAAGATTTTTAGAGGGTTTTTTCAGAGGAGGAGTCACAAGTTTTACCTCCTCATAGGGATGATGATTGCGCCATTGAGTTTGTTCCGGGTGCTACTCTTCCCAAAAGTCACTTGTTTAATCTGACTATCCCTGAGAGAAAGGCCTTGGAGGAGTACATACAGACTAGCCTGGCTGTTGGTCACATTAGACCTTCTAAGTCGCCTGTGGCTGTTGGATTCTTCTTTGTTAAAAAAGAAGGACGGCGGTTTAAGTCCATGTCTGGATTTTTCTGAAATTAATATGATTACCGTACGCAATTCCTACCCATTGCCGTTAATTCCTGACTTCTTTATCCAGTTAGTGGGGGCCAAGTGGTTCTCCAAAAATTGATCTCCGGGGGGCATACAATTTGTTACGTGTGAAGGAGGGTGATGAATGGAAGACTGCTTTTAACACTCCAGTAGGTCACTTTGAGAATCTGGTGATGCCTTTTGGTCTTACCAATGCACCTGCATTTTTTCAGAACCTTATTAATGACATCCTGAGACCTTTGATTGGTAAGAATGTGGTTGTGTATTTGGATGACATTTTGATTTATTCACCAGATCTCGAGTCCCATTGGCAAAGTGCACGTGAAGTTTTGCAGTTATTGAGTGATAATTCACTCTTTGCTAAGCTGGGGAAATGTGAGTTCGCTGTGCAGAAAATTAGTTTTTTGGGCTACATTGTCTTCAGTGAGGGCTTTGAGATGGACCCTGTGAAGGTTCAGGCTGTGCAGGAATGGCCTAGGCCTATTGGTTTGAAATCTATACAGAGATTTTTGGGTTTTGCCAATTATTATAGGAAATTCATTAAGAATTTTTCTGTAATTGTTAAACCTCTAACCAATCTCACCAGGAAAGGTGCGAATACGGCCCAGTGGACTACTGAGGCCATTGAAGAGTTTGAGTATCTCAAAGAGAGGTTCAGTTCTGCCCCTATCCTTATGCAGCCTGATGAGACCAAGCCTTGTTTGGTCGAGGTCGATTCTTCATCAGTGGGGATCGGAGCAGTTTTGTCTCAAGAGAACAAGGGTGGAGTACATCCTTGTGCCTTTTTTTCAAAAAATTTTTCGGAAACCGAACTGAATTATGATGTTGGAAAGCGGGAGTTGCTGGCTATTAAACTTACATTTGAACACTGGCATCATTTTTTGGAAGGCGCTAGATTTCCTATTCAGGTTTTCACAGATCATAAGAATTTGATTTATCTGGATGCTGCCAAGCGCTTGAATGCCCGTCAAGCTAGGTGGGCACTTTTTTTTCTCGGTTTCATTTTTCTGCTACCTATATCCCTGGTACTAAGAATGTTAAAGCCGATGCTTTATCTCGCAGCTTATCTCCTATGGTCGGTGTCGAGGAGGAGGAGAGCACTTTGCAGAAAGGAGTTGTGGTGGTGGCTTTGGACTCCGTTTTGGAGAATGGGATTCTGAATGCTCAACATGATTCTCCATCTTACACTCCCCATGGGAAGTTGTTCGTGCCTAGAGCCTTTAGGAGAGATTTGTTTGTGGAGTATCATGAGTCTCACTTTGCAGGTCATCCAGGAGTTTCGGAGACTAAGAGACTTATCAGTCGCAGTTTTTGGTGGCCTGGATGGCAGAAGGAAGTCATCAAGTGGGTGCGTCAGTGTACTGTGTGTGCTAGGTCAAAGGCTTCACATACTCCTGCTGCGGGGTTGCTTTGCCCTCTGGAGGTTCCTAGTGTGCCTTGGACGCATCTCACTATGGATTTTATTACTGATTTTCCGGTGTCCGAGGGTTTTACTGTCACCTGGGTGGTCGTGGACCGTTTTAGTAAGATGTGTCATTTGGTTCCATTCGTTAAGTAGCGCTGCGCCAAGACACTCGCTAAGGCGTTTGTTAAGGAGATTGTCAAGCTCCATGGCGTTCCCACGGATATTGTTTCTGATAGGGGACCTCAGTTTGTGGCTCGCTTTTGGCATGCTTTTTGTGACAGGTTGGGAGTCCATTTGTCTTTTTCGTCTGGTTATCATCCTGAGTCGAATGGACAGACTGAAAGAAAGAACCAGGATGTAGAACAGTTTTTGCATTGTTTTGTGGCGGACACTCAAGAAGTGTGGTCTGTGTTTCTGCCTCTCGCAGAATTTGCTCTTAACAATCATACATCCTCCTCTGCTTGGTGTTCTCCTTTTTTTTGTTGTAATGGGAAACATCCGTCTTTTGGTTCGTTCTCCAAAATGGGGTCGGCGGTGCCAGAGGAGGAGAATTTTCCGGTGATTTGGAGAGAGTTTGGACTAATGTACATTGTAACCTGCAGGAGGCTAACAAGAAGTCCAAGAAGTATTTTGACAGGAAACGTAAAGAGGTTTTGTTTACTGTGGGTGACATGGCTTGGTTGTCCTTGAAGAGCCTGCGGTTGAGGATTCCCTCTAAAAAACTGGGTCCTAAGTTTGTGGGTCCATTTAAAGTGCTTCAGGTTGTTAACCCGTCTGCTGTTAGGTTGGATGTCCCTACTTCCTGGAAGATTAATCCTGTTTTTCATGTTTCCTTGTTGAAAAAGGCTGAGATATCTAATAGGGACGCCATTGTCACAGTTCCTCCTGTGGTGGAAGATGGCGAATATGAAATTTCTCGTATTTTGAATTCTAGATGGCATAGAGGGAAATTCCAGTATCTTGCCTCCTGGAAGGGTTTCGGTCCCGAAGACAACTCCTGGGTAAGGATGGATGATGTCTCTGCTCCTAGGCTTGTTAAAGCTTTCCACAGGAGGTTTCCTGATAGGGCCGGGCCTGGAGGATCCGGAGGATCCTCATAGAAGAGGGGGTACCTTTTCCTTATCTTTCCTTAGTTTATGTTGCAGATCATAACACTACCGTCTACAGTGCATGACACCATCTCTTGTTCTTCCTCCTCCTCCTCCTCCTCCTTCTCCATCTTCCCTCCCTCATTGTCCCCCAATGCATGTTGGGATGAGATGAGGCTGGGCTATGTGTAATCGCCCGCTATGGCTTCTTGATCCATCACATCATACTCCTTCTGCAATGCCTCCTCTTTAATTCTCTGCAGAGAGCGTTGCAAATGACAGACAAGTGGGACGCTGATGCTAATGATGGCGTAATTGCCACTCACCATCTTGGTGGACTCCTCAAAGTTTGTCAGGATGGTACATAGGTCAGACATCCAGGTCCACTCCTGAGGTCTTATGTGTGGAGTCTGACCTGAATATCGACGGCCTTGTTGCAGCTGGTACTCCACAACTGCTCTCTTTTGCTCACAAATCGTTTGCAACATGTGGAGAGTAGAGATCCAACGTGTGGGACATCACACACCAGTCAGTGTGCCAGAAGCTGCAAACGCTGCTGCAACACAGCAAGGGCAGCGGAAGCTGTGGCCGACTTCTGAAAATGAGCTGACAGGCGGAGTACTTTGATGAGCAGATCTGGCAACTCGGGGTGCGATTTAAGAAACCGCTGAACCACGAGGTTAAGCACATGAGCCAGGCATGGTACGTGTGTGATCTCGCCTTGCCTCAAAGCCGCCACCAGGTTACGGCCATTGTCACACACGACGATGCCTGGATGTAGGTTCAGCGGTCTCAGCCACAGATCTGCCTGCTCTTTCACAGCTGTCCACAACTCACAAGCAGTGTTATGTTTATCACCTAAGCTTATGAGTTTTAGTACAGCCTGTTGCCGCTAGGCTGAGGCAGTACTGCAGTGCTTCCAGCTTGTAACTGATGTGGTGATATCTGAGATGGAGGCTTGACATGAGAAGGAGGAGGAGGAGGATGATGCACAGGAGCTGCACACTGTGGGGGCAACTGTGACTGACATAGGGCCCGCAATCCTCTGTGTGGGGAGGATGTGTTCCGTCCCAAGGTTCGACTGGGTCCTGGCTTCCACGATGTTTACCCAGGGTGCCATCAGGGAGATGTACCGTCCCTGGCCACAAGCACTTGTCCACATGTCTGTGGTCAGGTCTATTCTCCTAGTTGAGGAACATCAGATGTTTTAGGACATGTGCTTGTGTAGTGCGGGGATGGCAAACTGGGCAAAATAGAGTCGGCTGGGGACCAAGTACCGAGGGACGGCCACCGCCATAAGGTTCTGGAAGGATTCCGTCTCTACCAGCCTAAAAGGCAGCACTTCCAATGCAAGCAGTCGTGAAATGTGCAAATTTAGAACTGTGGCCTGTAGGGTGTTGGCTGCGAATTTGCGCTTTCGTTCAAAGGTCTGGGATATGGACAATTGAACGCTGCGGTGGGACGTGAACGTTGATGCTATTTTTGAGAAACTGCCATAACAAGTGAAGACTCAGAGGAGGGGGCGTCTTTGCATGCAGTATGGACAGGGGATTGCCTTGCATGCACAACACGGCGTTCTCTTACACGCACAACAGTGGAAGAAGCAGTGGTGACACCCGCTGACACTGGTCGTGGACCCGGGGGTTCGCCCCACAAAGTCGGGTGCTTTGCTAACATATGCCTGATCATGCTGGTGGTGGTCAGGCAGGTAGTTTTGTCACCCCTGCTGATACTGGCATGGCAGGTGGTACAAATGGCCTTTTTGGGGTTATCAGCAGAGTTTTTTTAAAAATTCCAGACTCTGGAAGACCGGTTGTACTGGCAACGTCCCTCGTGTTGGTGTTACGGGAAACGGTGGCCCGCCTTCTTTCTGCAGCCACCACACTGTTTCTTCCAGCCTTTTGGGGTGCTCTGCCTCCCTCCCCCTGTGTGCTAATGGCCTCGCTCTGCGTGTCCTCCAGCCACATTGGGTCAGTTACTAGATCATCTACCACCTCCTCTTCCACTTCTGCACCACGATCCTCCTCCTCAGTTCGTGGCAATTGTGTCTCATCATCGTCCACCTCTTGTGACAAATTGTCAGCGTTGCCTTCCTGTGTCCGTGGCTGTTCAAATATTTGGGCATCGCTACATGGGATCTCCTCTTCCACCACTTCAAGCGGAGCAGGCGAGGGGCACAAATATGGAAATAGACCAGTGAACAGCTCTTCAGAGTGTCCAACTGTGGGATCAGTTGCCGTCTGACGACACTCGACATGGTGGGAGGAAGGAGCATCAGGGTGAGGAGGAGTATGCGGTCGAGACTCAAGGCTACTAAGACTTGTCCGTGTGGAAGACAGACCGGAGGTGGTGGTGCCCAGGTGACTGGAAGTATTATCTGCTTTCCAATTAATAACCTTTTCACACTGATCAGTTCGCAATAGTGGTGCTGTTGTGTGCTTCCATAGTAATTCGGTCAAGAACTGGGAGCTACAAGATGTGGCTGTTGGTTGTGGCACATTTTCACCTTGACCACGGCCCCATCCTCTGCACACACCATCACCAGAGCGTCCAGTTACATGTCCCTTGCTTCGCGCCTTGCCCATTGTAAATGAAGTAAAATAGCTTACACTCGCACTATCAATGGCAAAAGAGTAATAAAAAGGAGATTAGAACCGTGGAAGAGGAAAACCACAGTTCTAGTTCTCTGGCCTACACCAGAATCTTTTATACAGATATATTTGTGTCTGAAAAGTCAGCGAAACACTCAAACTGTTTTTTATGTAAAAAAGGCAAAAAGGTGGATAATACCCAGATTTGAACCATGGAAGAGGAAAACCACAGTTCTAATTTCCTTGCATATACCAGACTTTTTTAAACAGATATATTTGTGTCTGAACAGTCAGCGAGACCCTTAAACTGTTTTTTTTCTATGGAAAAAAGGCAAAAAAGTGGATAATACAGAGATTTGAACCTTGGAACTGCAAAACCACAGTTCTAGATATGTGGCCGAAACCATACTCTTTAAAATAGATATATTTGTGTCTCTTTTTTTTGGGTGGGGGGTGGAAATACCAAAAGGTAAATAAGACGGTTATTTGTACTGTCTGACTGATGAAAAAAAAAAAAGAGGATTTAGATGAAAAAAAAGGATTTTTCCTGGCCCCATAGACCTGAGGATAAGTCTAGAAATTTGAGAAGCAGCAGCGCACATGACTGTAATGCAGTGTTTGTTGGTATAACCACTGCGTCTCCTATACAGCCTGCCTGGCTGATATCTGGGATAGATATTAGTCCTCAGAAGGACTGTTTGTTTGATTTTGCAGGCTTTAGAGACCTTACACTAATTATTTTGCAGTATAAATCTGTCCATAGCTCAGCAGCACTTTCCCTACACTGTCTGATCCGGAGCGACTGTGTCCAAGATGGCGGCGCAAGGATTTAAATGCTCGAGTTGACGTTGTGCGGCCAGCCAATCACTGTAATGCCCACAACCAACATAGCTGCGGCATTACAGTGACTGGCTGTCAATCCCTGCATGTTCATTGGCTCTGTAAAGAGCGCCAAACATGCAGGGTGGAGACCCGAGCTCCCACCCGAGTAACCCGGAAATGCTCGGTGCTCGCCGAACATCCCGAGTAGTGAGATGCTCAGGCGAGTACAGAGCAGTGTCGAGCATGCTCGCTTAACACTAGTTATTAACTTAAATAACATCAGTTTTCGAACAATAGCAAAATTCACACTTTATGTCACACTTTGTTTTAAAGGTAAATATTAAAATATAATGTAAGATCTTTCAGAATAAAATACCTATATGTTTCATCCCAATAGCTTAATCATAAAGTAAAGAAAATGCACTAAACAAATTCTTATTTTGTTTTAAACAATCAATTGCCAAGTATTAATGGCTGATAGTCAAGATTAGGAATTCCATCCTTAATTTTATTTCTTCCTCTAATTTTTTGACAGTTTTTTGAATATTATGTCATTTTGTGTTATTTTTGTTTTACTAGGGAAATGTTAATGATGAACGAGACTTCTATTAAATATTTTCTCATGTTACCATTTTTTGGAGAGATGGGAACTAAACCAATTATTTCCACTTTCTTTTTCTTGATATATTTGTTCGGAGTACTTGTCAATTTTTCTATTATCTCAGCCATAAGTCTTGAAATTCAGTTACATAAACCAATGTATCTCTTTATCTGTAATTTATCCATTGTAGACATATTTTATACATCGGTCACGGTTCCTAAATTTTTACACATGTTTTTGTCTGGAAATTATGTTGTTTCCTTCTCACAGTGTTATACTCAGCTCTACTTTATTTTAACAATTGGAACTGCAGAGGAAATTCTCCTCTTCATTATGGCTTATGACCGATATGTTGCTATCTGTCTCCCGTTACATTATCATCGGATCTTAAGTCAGAGAAATTGCCTCCTGATAACTGTTGGGATTTGGGCAGCTGCTTTCTTAAACTCATTATTATATGTAACGTCCGTTTTGAACATGTCCTCCTGTCACTCCAATGTCATCCACCAGTTCTTCTGTGATGCCAAGTCACTAACAATGAGCGCGTGCATAACCACAAAAATGTTTTTTGTAATAACAGGTGTAGAAATTTTGGTCTTTGCCTTTGTTCCGTTGATGTGCACTTTCATTTCTTATTTTAACATTTTCTCTATCATCTTCAGAATGAAGTCAAAGCAGAGCAAAAAGAAAGCCTACTCCACCTGCTCATCCCACGTGACTGTGGTTTCTATCTACTATGGGACTATCTTAGCAGGGTATTTGATACCATCTCACTCTGATATTCTAGATTTAGCTGTCAATGTCGTGTATACGACTGTCATCCCGGTGATAAACCCGATCATCTACAGTCTACAGAATTCTAAAGTAAAAGCTGGTCTGCTGTGGTCCGCGAAGAAAGTGTTTTATATAAAGAATGACTCTCGATAAGGCTCTGTTCGCACATTGTGGCAAAAAAATTCAATGTGACTACAATGTGTGAACCCAGCCCTAAATTTGTGAATACTTGTAAAATAAATGTAACACCAATCAACACGATAGTAAAGGTGCACAATAGTGGCAGCACAGTGCATCTCTGCTCATGCATAGTGCGCCTCCAGGTCAACATGAATGGGAATGGCAACACTTATCAGTAGTGTTGAGCCACCCCCGTAGTGTTCGAGTTCGGTTCGGTTCGTCGAACACCCGTGTGTTCGCCGAACTGTTCGTCGAACTGTTCGTCGAACACCTTCGAACACCGTTAAAACCAATGGCAGGCAAACAAAAACACATAGAAACACATAGAAAACACCTTCAAAGGTGTCCAAAAGCTGACAAACTGCTCAGAAGACACAACTAACACATGGAAAAGTGACAAGTACATATAGTCATGCGAAAATAAAAGAGGTGGAGGAGTAAAAGGAGGGGGAGACACAGATATAGGCATGTCATGCCCTTCTAAAATCCAAAAAGTGAGAAGCCGACACGCCAGTCCGCTCCTGCCCGTGCCACCTCCGTGTCGCCGGGTTTGTGCCAGAGCCGCGGTGAACCCTGATGGCCAGCCCCCCTCTCCCAATACTGGTGCCTGTCCGCTGGTGGGTCGAGCGAGCCCCCCTGTGGTGGAGGCAGCTCTAAGCTTTTTAATTTAAATTGTCTCTCTAATTTGAATGAATACACTTTAAATCCATTTACAAGGATCTATTGGAGGGCAAGTCTCATGCCAGCAGCCGCGTAATTCCAGCTCCAGTAACGTCCACTAAAGCTGCTGCAGTTAAAAAGCTTTTATAAGGATCGAGCTCGGCTGTCCACCGCAAGGCATCCTAGTGCCAGTCCCAGCCCCTATGCCTTGGGGTGCCTCCTGATGCTCTTCACTGAGTATCCCGTGGTCCCGAAGCATTTCCTTTGAAAAAATGAAGTGTCTAAACTACAGGTGGTGTAGCTTGCTTAACAGCCGGGATAATCCGCTGACTAGCAGACACTGCTACTAGGCACAAAGTATTTCCTGGGCTAGATGCAGTTAAAAATTTGTAATTAGATACTCTCGTTGGATGCTGAGAAAGCATTCCATAGAGTCTCCTGGCACGCCATATATGATTCTCTTAAAAAGCTTGGGGTAGGGGTCTAGGGGACCCTTTTATAGCCAAAATCACGGCCCTGTATCGCAATACGTCACCTAGGCTGAAGATAAATGGAACTGTAGCACCCTGAGGGCTCGGTTGCTACAGACGTATTGCACCTCACCCAGAGGTGTGATATCTCACTCTCAGGTAAGGATGGAGTGTGGATCAGGACCCGACACCTGCATGCATTACACCACATTGCCGTGGGGCAGGGCGACCAATATGCCCCTGAGATGGGCACGACAGTCCCTGTCCCTGGCTGGAGTGGGGGGAGGGAACACTGAGGAAGGGGAACCCTGTAGTGCAGGAGCAGGGAGGAAGCAGTTCCTGGGTGCATTGAGAAGGGAGTATAAAAGGTGGGCACCATCTTAGTTCAGTGCAGAGAAGTCTGAGCAGAAGTGGCAGGGAGCAGGGGCTCTGCATGAGCTCTGCTCCGGAGGCGGGCCTAGTAACAGAGGCCCAGGCCTGGAAGAGGGAGAAGGAAGGAAGAGGAGCGAAGAAGGCTCCAGGAACGAGGAATGAAGGGATCCCAGGGGTGCGGACGGGCGAGTCGCCACCGCACGCCCGAATCCACCTGCGTGGAGGGGTCAGGCCAAAGGGGGAGACCGGTCCCCGAACTAGTGGAGGCAGGAAACGACCCTCAGCTAGAAACCGGAGGCTCTGACATTTTATGTGGCACAGCCCCTCGCTACACCCGCTGGAAGGCACCACATAGGGTCAGGGAAACTGGCGCCAAGTTTACCAAGAGGAGGCCCGAGGCAGCCGGACAGAAGTGTTGGTAAGAAAGGCCAGACAAAGGACACACAAAGGGGGTCCTGTGAAGTGCTCCAAAGTTATCTGGGAGTTGTCTGAGCCCCTCACCTGGTGAGCACAGTACGACGTGGGCAGCCGTTACCTGCAGACGTGGTCTGGATAATAAGAACTGTGAGTAAAGGCCCTGGACTGCATCACTGACTCCGTGTCGTTACTGCTGCTGCCCTGCACCATCACCCCCATCCTCCGCATACACTGCCCTGAGGCTATACTCCTCCCGTGGGGAGTTATGCTACGCTCTGCTGCACCCACAACACCAGCCTCAGCGGTCTGCCCTGTAGCGGCGGTTCACTCTGACCGCAATCCACGGGTGGCGTAGTCGGACATTTAAACATCAAAACCACATAAATAGTTCCGCCACTGGTTTGACCGCCCTGAGCCACGGAACCGGGTCGCCGCCACGAATACTACAACCACCAGCATCCACCAAAAAGGGTCCGGCTCCGGGTGTCCCAAGGCCCAGGGGGTGCGTCAGAACATTTTCATCACCTTTCACAATCACCAATGGGACAAGGCAGGGATGTCCTCTGTCCCCTCTCTTATACATCCTAGTGACGGAGCACCTGCTCTCATCAATTCGCCATAACCCCAATATTAGGTGGATTGAGGTGGGAGGCACCGAGTACAAGTGCTCTCTATTTGCTGATGATGTCCTAGTATATATCACTCAATCACATATATCCATCCATGCTGTTATGGCTGAAATAGATCACTTTGTTACATGGTAAAATTTTAAAATCAATGCAGCGAAGTCTGAGGCCCTCGATGTCTCCCTCCCCAAATCCATATAGGATTCCATCCAGTCCAACTTTCCCTTTGCCTGGCCCTCACAGGGTATCAAATACTTAGGAATTCCTATTCATAGAGACCTCTCCCATCTATGTTATCTTAATTTTGGGCCCTTTATTGAACAATTCCATACAGACCACGGTTGGCAAGTTAGAACTGTAAGATTCACTACATGAACCGCTGGTGTTTTGTGGAAAAGCACATGTACACCGCGTTCCAAATCATTATGCAAAAAGTGTTTAGGAGTGATAAGGGAAGAATTTGTTTGTTTGTCAGTTAAACTCATTGATGGTGATGTGTGTCAGGGCTCTTTATATCACTGTAAGCAATTGCAGACACCTGTGCTAATTAGTTTGGCAGGTGTGTCCAATGAAAGGCAAGACTACTTAAGAAGGCTCTCTCACATTATTAAGCAGCCTACATTTTCTGCCAAAATGGGAAAGAAAAAGGATGTGTCGGCTGCTGAGAAGCAACAAATTGTGGAGTGTTTAGGTCAAGGCATGACTACAATCAACATTGTGCGATGATCAGGATGAAGTGTCTTGGCAATCAAGAAGTATGTAGCTGATTCACAGCACACACGTGTGCGTGCTGATAAGGGCAAATTGAGGACTCTTTCCTACAGGCAATTATGTCAGGTTGAAAGAGCAGCGGCAAAAAAGCCTTGTCATAGCAGCAGACAAGTTTTTGAAGCTGCTTGTGCCTCCAACGTCCCCCGAACAACAAGATGCAGGGTCCTTCAGAGGTTTGCAGCTGTGCATACGCCATCCTGTCGACCTCCTCTATCCACTTCACACAAGCAGAAACGGCTCCAGTGGGCCCAACATTACATGAAGACTGATTTCAAAACTGTTTTGTTCACGGATGAGTGCCGTGCAGCGCTCGATGGTCCAGATGGATGGAGTGGAGGATGGCTGGTTGATGGACACCCCACGCAAACACGGCTACAGCGCCAACAAGGAGGAGGTGGAGTAATGTTTTGGGCTGGAATCATGGGGAGAGAGATTGTCGGCCCCTTTAGGATCCCTGAAGGCGCTAAAGATGAACTCCATAATGTATGTGGATTTTCTCAAACAGCACTTCCTGCCATGGTTCAAGAAGAAGAACCGTGTATTTCACAGCAAGATCATTTTTCTGCATGATAATGCACCATCTCATGCTGCACATAAAACATCTGCATCTCTGGCTGATATGGGCATAAAAGGGGACAAACTTATGGTGTGACCCCCATGCTCCCCTGACCTGTACCCCATTCAGAACCTTTGGAGCATCATTAAAAGGAGTGTCTATGATGGCGGGAGGCAGTTCACATCTAAGCAACAGCTCTGGGAGGGTATTCTGTCCTCATGCAAAACAATTGAAGCAGAAACCATCCAAAACCTGACAAATTCAATGGACGAGAGAGTTCAGAAGCTCCTTTCGAACAAGGGGTCCTATGTGAAAATGTAACATCACCTAGAATAAAGTTTTGAGTTGAAAACTGTTTGATTTCAGTTTCTAACAACCTGCTAATGCTTATAATTTCAAAAATGACCATTTTTTTGGTCTTTATTAAAATGAAAAGGTTGATCGAAAAGTTTGGGGGATCTAAGAGTGTGGCAACCCAGTAGTCATGATTACTTCGAATTCTGACAATATGAGGGTCATGCTGCAGGTAGTGCAGCAAGAAGGCACTTATGTGTCTTGCGCATCTCGGAGCCCCAAAATTATTTTCCGGGCTAGATGCAGCTAAAAATTATTTTTAATTTTAAATCTGGTGGAGCTTATTATAGATGGCCTAATAGGATCAGTGCTGCACACTGCTACAAAGCCCAAATTATTTTCCAGTCAAGATACAGATAAACATGATTAGTAATTTGAAAGCTTAAAACGTTTGGTAGGGTGATTTTAACCAATCATCAAGCTTTTACTCTCCCCAGGATGACACAGGGGTAGAAAAGTCATTTCGGATCCATGATTTGTTCATCTTTATGAACGTGAGTCTGTCTACATTATCAGTGGAGAGCCGCGTGCGCTTATCTGTCAGCACACCACCAGCAGCGCTGAACACACGTTCAGACAGAACGCTGGCTGCGGGGCATGACAAGATCTACAAGGCGTAAGTGGCTAGCTCCGGCCATTTATCCAGATTGGAAGCCCAAAAAGAGCAAGGGTCCAGTGACACAGTCGTGGCTTCAATGTTTACTTGGAGATACTCCTGTACCATCGTCTCTAGGCGTTGACTATGTGTCAGACTACTTGTCTCCTGTGGCCTTGCAAAGGATGGGCTAAAAAAGTGGTGAAATGATTCCGCAAAATTGATGTTACCAGCAGATACTGTGGTTCTGTTACGGTTTGAGTGCTGAACACTTGACGGTCCCACGGTTGGCAAGTTGGAACTGTGAGATTCACTACGTGCACCACTGGTATTTTGTGGAAAAGCACATGTAAGATTCTGCAACAGTCTCTGCTGATACTCCTGCATGCGTGCATCCCTTTCTATGGCAGGAATAATTTCTGCAAATTTACTTTTGTACCGGGGATCTAACAGTGTGGCAACCCAGTAGTCAGGATTATTTCTAATTCTCACAATTCGAGGGTCATGTTGCAGGTAGTGCAGCAAGAAGGCACTCATGTGTGTTGCGCATCCAGGAGCACCAAGTCCCTGTTGTGTTGGTGGCGAGGTAACAATCATGCTTCCTTCCTCTGTCCTCTCCCCCCAACCTCGCACAACAGAAATGTGATCAAGGTCTCCCTCATCTGATGAGTCTTCCATCAGTTCGTCCTCCACTTCTTCCTGGGCTCCTGCACCTTCCTCACTAGTTTGGCTGCTACCATGCGCCCCGGTAAAACCATCTCCCCCACCCTCACATGCCTGCCGCCTTGGTGCTGCCGACCTTCTGGACCTTGCAGATGTTAGCCCTTCCGAATACAACTCCTCCTCCTCTACTTCCTCCACCTCGTCTTGTGCCACCACCTGACTCCGAATTCTGTTTAACATGTGCTCCAGCATGTAAATCACCGGAATAGTCATGCTGATAATGGCATCGTCAGCACTAAACATCTTCGTCGCCATTTCAAAACTGTGCAGAAGGGTGCATAGGTCCCTGATCTGAGACCACTCCTCCAGCGTGATTTGCCCCACCTCTGAATCTCGTTGGCCCAGGCTATACGTCAGAACGTATTGCACCAGGGCTTGTCGGTGCTGCCACAGTCGCTGCAACATGTGCAGAGTTGAATTCCACCGGGTAGGCACATCGCATTTTAGCCGGTGAAGTGGCAGGCCCAACGACTTCTGTAGAGATGTAAGTCGCTGAGCTGCGGGATGCGAACGGCGGAAGTGAGCACACAGCGACCGTGCCCTCTGCAGAAGGCCATCTAGTCTGGGATAGTGGGCTAAAAATTGCTGGACAACCAGGTTCAACACGTGAGCCATACAAGGCACGTGTGTGACACTGCCCCGGCGAAGGGCCGCACCCAGGTTTGCAGCATTGTCGCACACGGCCTTCCCTGGTTTCAGGTCCAGTAGAGACAACCATTCATGAAAATGGTTCTCCAGAGCTGACCACAACTCCTCAGCTGTGTGACTCACATTTCCCAGACATTTCAATGTAAAAACCGCCTGATGACGTTGAGCCCTACTGCCAGCATAGTAAGGAGGTGTGCAGGATCCCTTCTGCGCAGTTAGAAAGCTTGTGGCATGACCAGACAGGCTTTGGGTGCAGGTGGAAGACCGAGAGGAGGTTGAGGAGGCAGAAGCAGTGGAGGAACTTTGACATAAAGAGGATTGACGCACAACTCGTGGGGACGGCAAGACTTGGACAGCAGCCCCTTGTCCTGCTGTCACCATAGTTACCCAGTGCCCAGTCAGCGACATGTAACGCCCCTGTCCATGCCTACTCGTCCAAGTGTCTGTGGTGAAATGCACCCTGTCACACACAGAGTTTCTCAAAGAAGCGGTGATGTTGTGTGCGACATGCTGGTGGAGCGCAGGCACACCTTTCTTTGAGAAGTAGTGCCGACTGGGCATCTGGTACTGGGGCACTGCGACGGACATAAGGTCTCGAAAATCCTCTGTGTCCCCGGCAAACTGCCGGTCTGTGAGGAAGATGCAGGCGGACATGTTAGGTTGCCTTCATCCAAAGGTGGTGCTATCGATGTCGGACAGCGCTCAACACCAGCTGGTGTTACCACCTCCAAAGAAAATGATGACCTGCCAATCACGCTGGCTGTTGCGGGTAAAGAGGTGGCAGGTCTGCGCCCCAAAACAGGTGTGACTGCTGTTCCCCCAGTCACAGAGGATGAAGAGGCCGCGGATGCACAAGATATGGCAGACGGTGGTTGGCCCGGCCGGCTAGGCCGCATTGTAGCACACTGAGCTTCCCACTGCAACTTATGCTTCATGTCCATGTGCCGGTTCATGCATGAAGTACTCAAACTATGTATTTTTTGGCCTCTACTTAGCTTTTGCTGACAAATGTTACAGATAACACGAGTTGGGTCATCTTTATCGATCTGAAAAAATGCCCAGGCTATGCAAGGCTTAGCACCCATGCGACCTGAAGAGCCACCACGACTTGTGGTGAGAGGCAGAGTTGTGTTTGAGGATGCAGTTGTTGACGTGCTTCCAGTACTACGTCTCTGTCCAGGAAGGCGCAACCTGACCTCGTCGTCACTATCATCTTCCTCCACCTCCTCTGCTGACCTCATCTCTTGGCTGACTGTGGGTTGACAGTAAGTGGGATCTCCGACCTCATCATCATCACCCTGTGCGTTATCACACCCGTCGTCCTCAGAGCCAACCTGTTCCTGCCCTGACAAAAAACTAAAGTTGTCGCTCCAATCAGGTATTTGAGTCTTATCATCGTCTTCCTCATTGTCTCCACCAACAGGAGTTACAGTTTGGGAATGAGGGTCTACATTATGGTCAGAACCTTCTGCGTCTGGTCCTGGATCCGACTCATAAAGATTCTGGGCATCAGTGCAGATCATTTCCTCGTCTGGATTCACAGAAGCGCTGGAGTCGACCTCTGATTCCCAGGCTATAGTATGAGTAAACAGCTCTGCAGACTCAACCATCTGTTCTACCTCATACTCAGACGGGCAGCTGGAGATTTGGGAGCTGTGAGGAAGCAAGTGCGATTTGGGTGACACCTTTGAGGACTGGAGTATTTGTGATGTTGAAGTTGATGTGGAGGAGAGCCCACTTAAAGGAGCACTTGATATCCGTTGAAGCACCTGCTGTTTTTGTGCCTCATCTGGAATTTGTAGCGATTGGCGTGGCCGTAAGAAAGGGATCTTATCACATTGTCCGCTAAAAGAAGTAGACATTTTAGTTTGGCTGGAAGATGGTCTTTCTTCTGCAGATGTTACTGTTGCTTTAACACCTACCCAACGGACACAACCTTTTTTCCCCTTCCCAACACGCCTATTCCCCTTTCCACCAGCAGCAGGCCTTTTTCCACTCATTTTGGTGGTTAACTAATTCACAACTCTGGAGTTGTTTGCACAAAAAAACAATGGATGGTAAACGAGCAGAGCTGAGTGGCCAAACTGTGTTATTAGGCCAAAACTATTGGCTGGGTTAGATGCAGAAAAAAATTATTTTGAATTTGCAACCTGATGGAGGTCAGTATAGATGGACTAATAGAGAAAGTCCGACACACTACTAGAAGGCCAAATATTTTTTCAGAGGTAGATGCAGAAAAAAATATATTCAGTTTGCAACCTGATGGAGGTCAGTATAGATGGACTAATACAACAAGTCCCACACACTGCTAGAAGCCCAAATATTTTTTCAGAGGTACTGTAGATGCAGATAAAAATTAGTTTTAATTTGCAACCTGATGGAGGTCAGTATAGATGGACTAATAGAGAAAGTCCGACACACTACTAGAAGGCCAAATATTTTTTCAGAGGTAGATGCAGAAAAAAATATATTCAGTTTGCAACCTGATGGAGGTCAGTATAGATGGATTAATAGAACAAGACCCACACACAGCTAGAAGCCCAATATTTTTTCAGAGGTAGATGCAGAAAAAAATATATTCAGTTTGCAACCTGATGGAGGTCAGTATAGATGGACTAATAGAACAAGTCCCACACACTGCTAGAAGCCCAAATATTTTTTCAGAGGTACTGTAGATGCAGATAAAAATTAGTTTTAATTTGCAACCTGATGGAGGTCAGTATAGATGGACTAATAGAGAAAGTCCGACACACTACTAGAAGGCCAAATATTTTTTCAGAGGTAGATGCAGAAAAAAATATATTCAGTTTGCAACCTGATGGAGGTCAGTATAGATGGATTAATAGAACAAGACCCACACACAGCTAGAAGCCCAATATTTTTTCAGAGGTAGATGCAGAAAAAACTATATTCAGTTTGCAACCTGATGGAGGTCAGTATAGATGGACTAATAGAACAAGTCCCACACACTGCTAGAAGCCCAAATATTTTTTCAGAGGTACTGTAGATGCAGATAAAAATTAGTTTTAATTTGCAACCTGATGGAGGTCAGTATAGATGGACTAATAGAGAAAGTCCGACACACTACTAGAAGGCCAATATTTTTTCAGAGGTAGATGCAGAAAAAAATATATTCAGTTTGCAACCTGATGGAGGTCAGTATAGATGGACTAATACAACAAGTCCCACACACAGCTAGAAGCCCAAGTATTTTTTCAGAGGTACTGTAGATGCAGTTAAAAATTAGTTTTAATTTGCAACCTGATGGAGGTCAGTATAGATGGACTAGTAGAGAAAGTCCGACACACTAATAGAAGGCCAAATATTTTTTCAGAGCTAGATGCAGAAAAAAATTATATTCAGTTTGCAACGTGATGGAGGTCAGTATAGATGGATTAATAGAACAAGACCCACACACAGCTAGAAGCCCAATATTTTTTCAGAAGTAGATGCAGAAAAAAATATATTCAGTTTGCAACCTGATGGAGGTCAGTATAGATGGACTAATAGAACAAGTCCCACACACTGCTAGAAGCCCAAATATTTTTTCAGAGGTACTGTAGATGCAGATAAAAATTAGTTTTAATTTGCAACCTGATGGAGGTCGGTATAGATGGACTAATAGAGAAAGTCCGACACACTACTAGAAGGCCAAATATTTTTTCAGAGCTAGATGCAGAAAAAAATTATATTCAGTTTGCAACCTGATGGAGGTCAGTATAGATGGACTAATAGAGAAAGTCCGACACACTACTAGAAGGCCAAATATTTTTTCAGAGGTAGATGCAGAAAAAAATATATTCAGTTTGCAACCTGATGGAGGTCAGTATAGATGGACTAATAGAACAAGTCCCACACACTGCTAGAAGCCCAAATATTTTTTCAGAGGTACTGTAGATGCAGATAAAAATTAGTTTTAATTTGCAACCTGATGGAGGTCAGTATAGATGGACTAATAGAATGATGCTATGCCCAAAAGATTTTACTTCACTAGGTGCAGTAAAAAAATTGGTATTCTATACACAGGTGGTATATCTTGCAACACAGGTAGGCTACTCCACTGACTAACACACTCTGCAATAGGAAAAAAAGGATTAGCTTTGCTAGATTCAGCCGAATGCTGTGAAAAAAACTTGCACAGCACTGGCACAGACCTGCCTGGCAAAAACTGATAGGAACTCATGTAACCTAGTCCTGAAAAGGACTCCAATTACAATTAGTCTTTACTCCCACAACCGATCTATTTAAGAGCACAGACCTCCCTGATAAAAGTCGTAGGAAATGCTGTAACCTAGTCCTTAAAAGGACTGCAATCACAACTATTCCCTACTCCCAAGCTATCTGTATATTTGTGCGAAAATTGGCTTGAAATTAACAAGGTATAGCGCACACAGCAACAGCGGTGCCGTCTAACACGCAGCTGCAGCAGTGAGAAAATGGTGGCGACGGGGAAAATGGCTTGGTCTTATAGGGCAAGGACATGTGACATACACTGCCAATGACACATGCCCTTGCTTGTGTGAAAAAAAGCACTTCGCTCCGTGTGTGCGCTGCTGATAGGCTGACAGATTGCACCTCCCCACTGTAAATGTGGGAAAGAGAAAAAAAAATGGAGATCTTCATTGTTCCTGCAGAGATCCATCCCCTGCCCCTCCCCCCGCCCCGCTGTACACTCAAACTGCGTATTAACATTAATTTTCATCATTACTGAGAAAAAATCCAGTTATGATTTTGGTGCACGAACAGTTATCGAACATAACCTCGAACAGCCGAATTTTTCTCAAATTGTTCGTGTTCGCCGAACGGCTCGAACACCGCCCAAAACAGCTCGAATTTGAGATTGGCGAACAGTTCGAGTAGAACAACGCTCATCTCTACTTATCAGCTAATGAAAAATACACAGCAAAATATAATAAAATGAATATTAATCAGAGAAACAATATTCAGCTGCAGTTGGAAATGTTATGGATGAGAACTTTATCTACAATAAATGGGTACCCGCTTTGTGCTAGCCTACATCTATCACTTATGAAAAACGACCATAACTTTTTTTTTCTGTTGATAAAGTTTCTTTTGTGGGATGAACTGAAGTTTTTCTTGGTACCATTGTGCTGCATATAAAACAATGTTCACCATCTGGAATTAATCATGTAATATTTTAATAGTTCAGAATTTTAAGAGGAACAGGCAATTCAAAATGTTTAACTTTTTTATTTAAAGGATGTTATCTTAAATTTTAAGATATTCCAAAAGCTGTTTTACATTATTTTTTTATCACTGATACAATACACTGTGATATATACACGCAGTAGAAGTCATCACTCCTTTGCAGTTTATTAAGAATGTTAATTCAAAGTTATATATTTAGCCTCTGAAAACCTCGTAAGTGAAGTACTGATATTTATCTCACCAGGATCCCTCTGACAGCGTCATCTCCATTCGCTGATTTCATAAGATTGCTGGGCAATCTTAATCCAACTTTCCTCCGTTCCAGTGTTTCCTTTATTTTTGGATACAGCTCTGGGAAGGACGGCTGCAGATCCCCTACTCTGTGCCATCCACAAATTTCTTCAGCACCTCCTGGTAACATAGCCTTGGTAGGCATTTAAAGGAGGCTCTCGGTGTAGCACCTTGCCTTCCGATTAAAGGTGTTGTCGGATCTAAATTGATAAGTCTGCAATCACTCTGTGTGACTGCAGACTTATAAATCCCCCCAGCACAGGCACTGTGCACTGTGAGGAATCGCCGGTTTCTGAGCCGTGACCGGCTGGTACGTATGCGTTCTGCATACTCATGGCCAGAGTCCGTCTAGTGGACGTGGCCTCGCTCCATACACTTGTATTCAGCAAGGTCTCGTCCACTAGATGGGCGCTGGGGGGATTCACAAATTTCAGACCTATACATTTAGACTGGACAAACCCTTAAAGGTATTTCCCTGTTTTGGCTTCCACATATACATTTGAACTTGGACTCCCTTCTTTTCCTGGATTCAGTGCCGTGTCTTTAAATTGTCTGTCTTCTACTTGATGTCTTACTTTTGGCTAGGATCTGAAAAAATAATAACTTAATAACGCATAAAGGCCAATTCATGAAGACTGGTGTAGCACACGCCCATGCTATGCCTGACTTGATGGATTAGAATTCCTTTCGAGTGCCGCGCCAGAAAAGCTACTCCATTTAGAGACGGAAGCAGTATTTATGGTGTAAAAAGGACTTTTCATGAATAAAACTGTCAAAAATTGGTATAAAAAGTTAGTTTTTCTTCACCAGTTGTTGCCTGCAATGCCGGTTACACACAGTTTAGTTTTAGTTTACTTAGCAAATAATTATACAGAAAGCTAAGAGACATTATTATTGTTCCACATGGGTCAATTTATTCCATAACCATCAGGCCCTGATCGCCTCCGCACAATATAAATCTCCCACGCTCCCCCCTCACTCTGCAGTGAAGATTTTTACATGAGGGGCCAAAAGCTTTGTGTTACTATCCACTTAAGTCAAGTGAACATTAAACTATTTTAAGTGAATGTGATAAATTGGGTATTGGAACAAGTAACGTACACAGATGAGATAATTTATCTCTTTAAAAAAATTCCTCAAGAAGTCTTGAACATACACAAGGAAGAATAGTACATAGAGATACAGGAACTCAGAAACAAAACAAAGTAAAGGTATAGTACCAACTCTAGTCTAGATGTCCACCACACTCACACACATGACTTGGTGGTGGACATCTGGACTCCCTGAATCTAGTAGAGTTGATATTATACCCTTATGGTGTGTTCACACTGCATCTAATTCCACCGTTTAAAAACGTCCGTTTCTCAAGCAGGAGATCCAACAGGAACCTCTTTTTTTATCTGTTTTCTTTTAAACCTGAATTGTCTTTTCTTTGCGGGTTTCTTTTTCCTTTTCTGAGCATTTTTCTGACATTTTTATACACCAGCGATTTTTGTGTACTTTTCCAGCTTTTTGGGAGGGTATTTTTTTTTACGCTGGGGTTGTTTTTGTTTGCAGTTGTCTGGCAGAGCATGACGGCAAAGTCGCTTCAGAAATGAGACCACCGGTACCTATTTCCTATACTTCCCACCATAAAGATGGCTGTCAAATGAAGCCGTCCGAAGGATAATCATGTTACATCGTTTAACAGCTTGAAGCTCTTTGAACCCTGAAGTGATGCAAAGAAGCAACAAAAGTCAGAACATTTGCACAACAATGTCGTTTTTACAATGCTGCACATCATGTTTATTTTCTTGCTGCGTTTTTGTGGCACTTTTTCAGGCAAAATACACCTGAAAAAGAAATTGTGTTCACATACCTGAATACACCTGAAAAAACATTGTGTGCATCTCATACCTTATGTATTTGTGACGCTGGTGTATTATTATTATTATTATATATTATTATAGCGCTATTGATTCCATAGCGCTTTACATGTGTATGCATGCACATAGTTTTTGAAGCAAAAGATACTTCAGAAGAACACTGGCGGTGTTTTTCCTGAAGCTTCTTCTTTGTCGTCCAAGTGGAAGCCACCAGAAGAACGGTCAGGTCAGTTCTTTTAGCTTCTTCACGACTTTCAAAGCCTGAAGTGGCTAAAAGAAGGAACAATAGATGTAAAATGGACATCAGGAAGATCTGACCATGCATTTTGTTCTTTATTTTTAACATTTATGGAGCTCTTTTCCAGGTGCACGTTCCGTAACCTTGCTTCTATTCCTAAGCTTCTATATGTGTATAAACTATTCTTCTTTTCATATAGTCTTTGCTTTTCAGTAATTTAATTTAATGTAACTGCTGCTGACTCTTTAACAGTCTGCCAGGAGTTTTTCTCTTTTTGTATATTTATATCCATATATTGATACCTATTCTTTTGTATTGTTGTCTATTACTCTTTTGGACAATATTTTCAGGGATCTATGTTGCCTCACTTTTCAAAATTGTGCAGATTTACTTTTAAAACTTTTAATATTGTCTCATCTTGACTAGATTACAGCATGCAGAGATGGCAGGACAGGTGAGCGGTGAGGTTATTATTGTCATTTTTTAAATTATTTTCCAGGTCCTCTATGGATCAGCATAATAGGGGCCACCATTTTACCAAATTTGCATGGAGCAAACTGCAAATAATCTGTATTCTGGAGATTAGGGTTTGCATCCTCGCTTTTTGATCTGTAATTTCATTGAAAATTATGTGGCAAAATATTTTGAAATACATTTTTTGTGTTTTTTAAAAAAATAAAATTCTAATGAAGAATGAGACTTACATTAAATACTTTTTCATTTTGCCATTTTCTGGAGAGACAAGGAATAATCCCTTCATTTGCACCTTCTTTTTTTTAATATATTTGGTCGGAGTTCTCATAAATTCTTCCATTATCACAGTCATATGTCTGGAGGTTCAATTACATAAACCAATGTATCTCTTTATCTGTAATTTATCCATTGTAGACATATTTTATACAGTTATATGAAAAAGTTTGGGCACCCCTATTAATCCTAAGCTTAATGTTTTATAAAAATTGATGTTTTTTCAAAAGCTATTTCAGTTTGATATATGTAATAACTGTTCGACACAGTAATGTTTCTGCCTTGAAATGACGTTTATTGCACTAACAGAAAATGTGCAATCTGCATTCAAACAAAACTTGACAGGTGCATAAGTATGGGCACCCTTATCATTTTCTTGTTTTAAATACTCCTACCTACATTTTACTGACTTACTAAAGCACTTTTTTTTGTTTTGTAACCTCATTGAGCTTTGAACTTCATAGCCAGGTGTATGCAATCATGAGAAAAGCTACTTAAAGTGGCCACTTGCAAGTTGTTCTCCTGTTTGAATCTCCTCTGAAGAGTGGCATCATGGGCTCTTCAAAACAACTGTCAAATAATCTGAAAACAAAGATTATTCAACATAGTTGTTCAGGGGAGGGATACAAAAAACTGTCTCAGAGATTTAACCTGTCAGTTTCCACTTTGAGAAACATAGTAAGAAAATGGAAGAACACAGGGACAGTTTTTGTTAAGGCCAGAAGTGGCAGGCCAAGAAAAACATCAGAAAGGCAGAGAAGAACAATGGTGAGATCAGTCAAGGACAATCCTCAGAACATCTCCAGAGAGCTGCAGCATCAACTTGCTGCAGATGGTGTCACTGTGCATCAGTCAACTATACAACGCACTTTGCACAAGGACAAGCTGTATGGGAGAGTGATGCGAAAGAAGCCATTTCTGCAAGCACGCCACAAACAGAGTCAGCTGAGGTATGCAAAAGCACATTTGGAGAAGCCAATTTCTTTTTGGAAGAAGGTCCTGTGGACTGATGAAACGAAGATTGAGTTGTTTGGTCATACAAAAAGGCTTTATGCATGGCGGCAAAAAAACACAGCATTTCAAGAAAAACACTTGCTACCCACAGTAAAATTTGGTGGAGGTTCCATCATGCTTTGGGGCTGTGTGGCCAATGCTGGCACCGGGAATCTTGTTAAAGTTGAGGGACGCATGGATTCCACTCTGTATCAGCAGATCCTTGACAATAATGTTCAAGAATCAGTGACAAAGTTGAAGTTATGCAGGGGATGGATCTTTCAGCAAAACAATGATCCAAAACACCGCTCCAAATCTTCTCAGGCATTCATGCAGAGGAACAATTACAACATTCTGGAATGGCCATCCCAGTCCCCAGACCTGAATATCATTGAACATATGTGGGATCATTTGAAGAGGGCTGTCCATGCTCGGCGACCATCAAACTTAACTGAACTGGAATTGTTTTGTAAAGAGGAATTGTCAAAAATACCTTCATCCAGGATCCAGGAAATCATTAAAAGCTACAGGAAGTGACTAGAGGCTGTTATTTTTGCAAAAGGAGCATCTACTAAATATTAATGTCACTTTTCTGGTGAGGTGCCCATACTTATGCACCTGTCAAATTTTGTTTGAATGCAGATTGCACATTTTCTGTTAGTACAATAAACCTCATTTCAAGGCCGAAACATTACTGTGTCCAACAGTTATTACATATATCAAACTGAAATAGCTGTTGCAAAAACACCAATTTTTACAAAACATTAAGCTTAAGATTAATAGGGGTGCCCAAACTTTTTCATATAACTGTACATCGGTCACAGTCCCTAAATTACTGCACATGTTATTGACTGGAAATTACATTGTTTCCTTCTCACAATGTTATACTCAGTGTTATACTTTCTTAGCTGTGGCGACAGCCGAGGAAATTCTCCTCTTCATTATGGCTTATGACCGGTATGTTGCCATCTGCCTCCCGTTACATTATCATCAAATCTTAAGTCGGAGAAATTGCACCCTGATAACTATTGGGATTTGGACAGCTGCCTTTCTAAATTCTTTAATGATTGTAACCTCAACTATGAATATGTCCTCCTGTCACTCCATCTTCATCCGCCAGTTCTTCTGTGATGCTAAGTCACTAACAAAGACCACCTGTACAACCACACAACTATTCTCTCTTATAATTGGTTTAGAAGTTTTTATATTAGCATTTATTCCATTAACAGGAACCCTTATTTCTTATTTTAATATTTTCTCTGTCATCTTCAAGATGAAGTCAACAGAAAGCAGTAAGAAAGCCTTCTCCACCTGCTCATCCCACCTCACCATCATCTCTATTTACTATGGGACCTGCTTAGCTTGGTATCTGGTGCCACCTTACTCTGATCTTCTGGATTTAGTCTTCAGTATAATATATACAAATATTGTCCCTATGATAAATCCTATAATATACAGTCTACAGAATTCCAAAGTAAAATCTGCATATCTGACTTTATTTTCAAGATCTACTCCTCTCCCTTAAAGTAATGAAAATTGGTAATTTTTGAGGATTGAAGTCTACGTCTATATGAATAGTGTAATACTTTACATAATGCATGAAGTTCAGTTATACAAATGATTGAGTAATTACCAGCCCAATAAGTAGGATAATTCATAGAGCCTTCCTGCTGATGTGTTCTCTAAAACTGTCTCACTAAAACCTCTCCTCTTACCTTTACTAACCTGCTGTAGTCATAGTCTTATCTATCAGGGTGCTTACTTAGTGGGTTTAGCAGGGTGGATTAGTACTAGAGATGATCGAATCTAAGGTACCAAGATTTGAATTTGCCAAATCGAGTCCAGGAAATTTGATTTGCATTCAAGTTATTCAATGCAAATTAAATCTACCTTAATACTCTGTGAGGTCTCTCCAGACTCCAAAACCATAATGAACGTAAGATGTAATATAGAAAAAAAAAAGAATGCTCACCTCACCACTCATCTGTCTCTACATCTTAGCCACCCAGCATTGGTTCCTCTGTACTTCTACTATTCCCCTTCATCCATCACATACATCCTCTTTGGTCTTTTCAATCCTGGCTGTGGCTTCCGGATCGTCTAGGGATGTATGGAATCTGGTTGACTTGCAGTCCTGAGAAACTTACTAAACCAGGAACCTGGTCATTTGATGAGAGTCAGTGAACTGGAGTCCAGAATGGATGGATTTTCTAGTAAAGTATCAGTTGGCTGTGAGGTTGGAGGAGCATGTCCCTTGTGGAGAAAGTCATAATCCAGAGATCAGCGTGCGTGGCCCATCACCTGTTCAAACGCCGCTCAGTGGATTGTTTGGTACACTATTGGGAGACGTGCTGAGTGAAACTTGCAGAACAAAGAAGCAAAAATATAAACTGACCTGGGAGATAGAGTTGTCAGCTGGGGTACTGTAGATACAGAAGTGAGTAGCTTGAAGGACTGTGCAAGTCACTAAGGTGTAATGAATGGGCACATTTGTCAGCTTGAGAGGGGTTAATTTTGAGAGTTTAGCTGGGGATTAAACAAAAAGACAACTTTGTTAGGTAGCGCTAAACATATAACCAAGGGTATGTGGTATCTTGAGTTTTCTATCTGTTTTCTGTCCTTTGTTAACGTAGTCAGAAAGTTAGCCAGTTTTTAACATTGGATGAGGATAAAAGAGGGTATCACTGCATACAAAGCTGATGCCACACAGGAAAAAAATAATCCATTTTTGACAAATGAAAAAACGAAATGAATGTTGGAATGAATAACTGTTCTAAAATAAATATAATCAATGTTAACTTGATATAAACATGAGCTAATCTTCTAAGGAGTTTAGAGTAAATGACTTGAGGTGGTAATGGTGTGTTTGAGGAAACTAAGTGTGACATTCAGAAGTAGTGCTGTTGCTTCAAAAGCATCCAGCAACTACTACAAATAACACAAGCACAGGAGACAGTAAGTGTTGTGCTTCAGAAGCATACAGCAACTAGAGGGGTTAACACAGTCACAGGAGATAGGGAGTGTTATAGCAGAGCCTGAGGGGGATTGTGGGGAACTTGTTATTGTAGACTGGAAGTGTGTTATCTATATCTGACAGAAGGCAACAGAACAGGATTCTGATCAGGAGAGAAATTAAACACAGGTCAAATAATCTCCCTGAACTAACAGTGCAGTGTTATTGGGCAGGAAGATTAGTACTGGAAGGAATTGTGTCACAGGGATCATCTCCCTCATCAAACTCTCCCCCCTCCATCTCCATGCAGGATAAAAAATGCAGTGTACTATTGTGTCCCTGTGAAGGAAAAGCCTGTGGTTGTGTATGCATAGAAGTGTGCTGCTAAGAGATCTAATCTATGCTGAATTATGCTACTGAAGAGACTGTAATATTGTGCCTTGTGAAAAACTATTGTATTGTTACTGGAGCTCAGACTGTACTGTAATGAAGATTGTTGCTGTAATATCCCTGAATTGCACTGGCCATGCTTCAGAATAAATTCTACTGTTAAACTTTTGAAAAATACTCTTGTCAGATGTGTCTGGTCAGCAATTGAATCTATCTTGTGCCTGAGAGAAGCTGCAGCCTATGGTCGCCCTGAGTAACGGTTCCCCCAGGATTCCAAAAAATTAATGAAACCCGTCTCGTCCTATCTGAACATAGCGACGAGCATGTAACATAAGTGTTAGACATCTCAGTGATGGAAATTTCAAAAGGAATGATAATTTCTCAAGATATTTTGGACTGTTTTCTGCAATCCCTCTTTATTTACTAGAAAACTCTTTTAACTCAATATCAGTTAGTATTGGAACAATAGATTATCAAATCTTTGGAAACTCAAACTCGCCAGCTTCGGCAAATTTTTTCAGAATCATTGGTACTCTAATTGTCCTGAAAATATGTGTATCACTCAGAGGTCTCCTAGGTCTGGGTCCAACCCATTTCAAGCACTTTAACGCAAACATTGTTATGGTAATGTCAAAGTGACTTCCACACATTTTGCTATGGGTAAATTTGATAGTAACCATTCTTCAATGCTGATTTGTCACATACTATCATTACAGTTTATTCCTCGACCAATCAGCAGAGCATTGTTGAAATTTGGCACCAATCTCACTGATTGGTTGCAGCTGGCGGCCGCGACCAATCAGCAGAGCGGTGTTTAAATTTGCCGCCAATCTCGCTGATTGGTCGTGGCCGGCCGGCGGCCGCGACCAATCAGCAGAGTGTTGTTTAAATTTGGCGCCAATCTCGCTGATTGTTCGTGGTTGGTGGCCTTGACCAATCTGCAGGGCGTTGTTGAAATTTTGCGCAAAAATCGCTGATAGGTCGCGGCCGGTGGCCTCGACCAATCAGCAGAGCGTTGTTGAAATTTGGCACTAATCTCGCTGATTGTTCACGGCTGGCGGCCGTGACCAATCAGCAGAGCGGTGTTTAAATTTGGCACTAATCTCGCTGATTGTTCACGGCTGGCGGCCGTGACCAATCAGCAGAGCGATATTTAAATTTGGCGCCAAAATTTCTGATTGGTCGCGGCCGGCGACCGCGACCAATCAGCAGAGCGGCGTTTAAATTTGCCGCCCATATTGCTGATTGGTCGCAGCCGGCCACCGCGACCAATCAGCAGAGCGTGGTTTAAATTTGGCACCAATAATTCTGATTGGTCGCGGCCGGCGACCGCGACCAATCAGCAGAGTGGCATTTAAATTTGCCGCCCATATCGCTGATTGGTCGCGGCTGGCCACCGCGACCAATCAGCAGAGCGGGGTTTAAATGTGGTGCCAATAATGCTGATTAGTCGTGGACGGCGACCGCGACCAGTCAGCAGAGCAGCGTTAAAATTTTCCTTCCGTATCGCTGATTGGTCGTGGGCGTCGACCGCGACCAATCAGCGTCGTATTAGTGAGGACCGGGGAGTGGCGCTGCTTGTGCGGCTACTTCCGCTGTGAGAAGCCGAGAGATAAGCGGCTGCTTGCAGAAGAAGCATCCCGAAAGGCGACGCCGCTCCCCGGTCATCCATTCAGCTAGCGGCCGGGAGATGAGTGCCTCGCGTTGGTCATCTCCCTGCTGCATCGCCGCTGACTGCCTTCCTGCATGTGAGCCGCTAACGGCCGACATCTTTTTCTCAAATCACGCGTTGCTGATTGGCCACGGCCGGACCAATCAGCGACGCGGGATTTCCTGGACAGACAGACAGAAAGACAGACAGACAGGAAGACAGACAGACAGACTGACAGATGGGATAAGACGATTATATATATAGATTGTTATTCTGTAATGTATTTTCTTGTCTGTACAATTCCCCTCTAAAATGTAAAGTGCTGCTGAATATATTGGCGCTATAGAAATAAAATTATTACTATTATTGTTACTACTATTATTATTATTGATGACGGCCATTCCATTTTGGCGGCAATGATTGCGTCTGTGTGTCCTAACAAGTTTGGATGGTATTCGGGATCAACCTCTCCATCCATGCGGCTTAGTGCTAACAAATGACACTACTGTATAAAGAACCTGTATTGGAAAATTGTGATGTTGTAGCTGAACACTTTGTGAGGTGGACAGTTGCATTTAATATTCTGCAATGTTGAGCTTTTTCTTTTGTCTTTAAACAAAACAACCTAAATCAAACAAAATAAAACAACCCGCCTTCACAAAACAATGCAACAGAAATACAAAAATGATATTACTTACTAGCTATTGAACCCGTTCTACGCCCGGGTGGCAAGCATTTTAATTGGTATATGGTCTCCCATGCTGGTATGTGTTGCCCCCCTTCTGGTATTTGTGCTGCCCCCATCCTGTCCCCACCATACTATCCTGGTATGCATGGCACCCCTCATGCCCATCCTGGTATGCATGGCACCCTTCATCCCCAATCCTGGTATGCATGGCACCCCTCACCCCATTCCCGGTATGCATGGCACCCCTCACCCCCAATCCTGGTATGTATTCTACCGCTCACCCCCAATCCTTGTAAGCATGTCTCCCTCATCCCCAATTCTGGTATGTATGGCACCCCTCATCCCCAATCCCGGTATCTATGGCACGCGCATCCCCAATCCTGGTATGCATGGCACCCCTCATCCCCAATCCTGGTATGCATGCACCCCTCATCCCCAATCCTGGTATACATGGCACCCCTCATCCCCAAACTTAGTCTGCATGGCACCCCTCATCCCCAAACCTGGTATGCATGACTCCCTCATCCCCAATCCTGCTATGCATGGAACCCCTCATCCCCAATCCCGGTATGCATGGCACCACTCATCCCCAATCCTGATGTGCATGGCACCCCTCATTCCCAATCCTGGTGTGAATGGCACCCCTCACCCACAATCCTGGTATACATGGCTCCCTCATCCCCAATCTTGGAATGAATGGCACCCCTCATCCCCAATCCTAGCATGCATGGCACCCCTCATCCCCAAACCTGGTATGCATGGCTCCCTCATCCCCAATCCCGGTATGCATGGATCCCTCATCCCCAAACCTGGTATGCATGGCACCCCTCATCCCCAATCCTAGTATGAATAGCACCCCTCATCCCCAATCCCAGAATGCATGGCACCCCTCATTCCCAATCTTGGTATGCATGGCACCCCTCATTTTCAATCCTGGAATAAATGGCACCCCTCACCCACAATCCTGGTATACATGGCTCCCTCATCCCCAATCTTGGAATGTATGGCATCCCTCATCCCCAATCCTGGTATGCATGGCACCCCTCATCCACAATCCTGGTATGCATGGCCCCTCACCCCAATCCTGGTATGCATGGCACCCCTCATCCCCCATCCTGGTATGAATGGTACCCCTCATTCCCAATCCTGGTATGTAGGGCACCCCTCATCCTCAATCCTGGTATGCATGGCACCCCTCATCCCTAATCATGGTATGCATGGATCCCTCATCCCTAATCATGGGGTGCATTGCTCCCTCATCCCCAATCGAGGTATGCATGATACCCCTCATCCCCAATCCTGGTATGCATGGCACCCCTCATCTCCAATCCTGGTATGCATGGCTCTCTCATCCCGAATCCTGATATGCATGGCACCCCTCATCCCCAATCCTGGTATGCATGGATCCCTCATCCTCAATCCTGGTATTTTGACTCCCTCACCCCCATCCTGGTATGCATGGCACTGCTCAACCCTATTCTGGTATGCATGGGCCCCTCATCACCAATCCTGGTATATATGGTACCCCTCATCCCTATCCTGGTATGTATGGTACCCCTCAGCCTGGTATGCCTGGCACCCCTCATCCCTATTCTGGTATGTATGTTACCCCTCATCCCCAATCCTGGTATGCACGGCTTCCCTTATCCCAATTCTGGTATTTATGGCCTCCTCATCCCTGAAACCTGGTATGCATGTCACCCAATCCCTCATCCTAGTATGCATTGCACCCCTCATCCTTATCCTGGTATGCATGGTACCCCTCATCCCTTTTCTGGTATGCATGATACCCCTCATCCTGATATGCATGGCACCCCATCCCTCATCCTGGTATGCATGGTACCCTGCATTCCTATTTTGGTAAGTATGGTACCCCCTCATCCCTATTCTGGCATGCATGGCACTCCTCACCTCCCAATCTTGGTATGCATGGTCCCCTCATCCCCCAATCCTGGTATGCATGGTCTCCTCATCCCCCAATCCTGGTATGCATGGTCCCCTCACTCCCCAATCCTGGTCTGCACGGTCCCCTCATCCCCCAAATCCTGGTATGCATGGTCCCCTCATCCCCCAATCCTGGTATGTGTGGTACCTCCAAGATTTCTCTCGTGCTGCGCCAATTCTTTGGAATGCATTACCCAGGACAGTTTAATTAATTCCCAATACCCACAGTTTCAAGCGAACCCTAAAAACCCATTTCTTTAGACTGGCGCATCACCTCCACACACTATCTGTCCATCCCAGTTGTCCGTCCTAGTTTTCCCCCATCTTAAAATCTTCTTCAATTTCTGGTTCATACCAACCATGCACATAATAGCCTCGGTCAGGACTGCACACATACTGGCAGGCGACCAGTCCATGTATTATTAATCCTATAAAGTATATCAAGGCTGCATTATACAATATATGTACATTTTACCTTTTGTGTCTCCCCCATTTCCTCATAGACTGTAAGCTTGTGAGCAGGGCTCTCACTCCTTTCGATATGAGTTATGTTTATTCTGTATTGTTTGTTTGTATAAGTCCCCCCTAAAATTTGTAATGTGCTGCGGAATATGTTGGCGCTATAAAAATAAAAATTATTATTATTATTACCCCTCATCCTGGTATGAATGGTCCCTTTACCCCCCATTCCTGGTATGTGTGGTACCCCTCACCCCGCAATCCTGGTATGCATGGTCCCCTCACCCCCCAATCCTGGTATGTGTGGTACCTCTCATCCTGGTATGCATGATCCCCTCATCCCACAATCCTGGTATGCATGGTCCCCTATGCATACCACGATCTTCGGCAGCATACACTCCTCTTACCTGTAACGGCTGGATGCGTGCTTCTGTCTGGAGCCAGACTGCGTGTCACGCATGAGCAATCTATCGAGGCTTCAGACAGAGACACGCATCCCCGGTTATGTTATAGATTGCTTATTAGTCTCACTAGCCAGAAGCACATATTCTATTACAGATTGGTGGCCAGAGATAATGAATGCTATAGCTTAGAAATAACAAATCCTGGTGTTCATACAGGCATTTCTCATCTCCCGAGACCTCAATCTGCACAGACGCCGCCTCCAGCGGCCATGTTCCCGGAGAAATACAGTACTCTGAAACATGGTTCTCCAGATGATTATAGCAATAACAAACATTTTTTTTATTTTAATGGAGAAAAAAAAATTTGAAGTTTGGAAAAATATATATTTTTTATTGTATTGCCATTTTCCAAGAAAAACAATGTTTTTCTGTCAATTGAGTTGTGCTAGTGCATGTTTTTCAGTGACAAGCTGACTGTTTTTATTAATACCAATTTGGGGTGAATACGATGTTTTGATCAGTTTTTAAAGCAATAACTACTGATAAGTAGTAACCGAAAAATGCTATTCTGGCATTCAGATTTTTTTTATTATTGCGGCCTTTACCAATCAGTTTAATTTTAGAATTTGAATTTTATGAAAGTAGTGTTACCGAATATGTTTTTTATTTATTTATTTATTTGTTTTTACAAATTTATAAAAAAAAAAATTATAAAAGTATGAATCATCTCCCTTTCCCCAAAGGAGATGATTCATACTTTTATAATTTAGTTTTTTTTTTATAAATTTGTAAAAACAAATACATTTTTTATAAATTTGTAAAAACTTTTTTTTTAGTTTTTTATCTTACCTTGCAGTCCCCTACTTGTCTGATTGCTTATACTATATTGCATATACTGTATGCTGTTTCTCAAATTCCAGTGCTTACGGCCCCCCACTGCTCATGTTTTCAGGATTTCCTTAGCATTACACAGGTGAGAGAACCCGTGTCTATATCTGATGCCTTGATAATGGTTTCATCACCTGTGCAATACTAAAAAATTATAGAAAACATGATCTGTTGGGAGGCCATGAGGACTGGAGTTTGGGAAACACTGCATTAAAGTGTCGGCCAAACCTGTCGATATTGAGATGTGTGGCCCAAATTTGTCTCATGTATATGTGTTTTTTTAGTCTTTTGATTCTTATGACAAACTTGCTAATGTCCAGACATGAGATTGATCTTTGTTGCATCCAGGCACAAACTCACCTTTGGCATTTAGTGCATCTCAAGTTAGATCCTATGTTCCACCTAAACTTCTGGCCAATGAATCAGATGTAACTGGTCATCCAGGTTTCAAAATAATAGCTAGACTAATATCTCGTTATTGCAGATAGTCCTAATGGTGACAGAATGTGAAGGACTATGCTTCTGCTTGCATTTTTTCATTTTTGTCAACCTTATGTTTATTGCCTTCTGGACTTCTGAAGCCTTGTAGATGGACACCTCCATGGATTTTGTTACTTTTTCTAATGGATGTACAGTGAGTTGCTTGGTGGTCAGTGATATGGTGGTGGCAGTGGCAATCCATACATAAGCCAAATTAAAAGAGACTATCTCAGCCATGTAATATTATTTTACATATTTATAGATAAATATTTTTGTTCTTTTGTCTACAAATCTTGACTTCATCGCCCAAAATTTCTGCAAACCCTTCATAACATCTTTGTTTCGCAGGCTATATATCAGAGGGTTCAGTATTGGTGTCACTGCCGTACACAGTATAGTGGCAATCTGTTCCATAGCATGGGAATATTTAGAAGGTGGGATCATGTACATAGAAGCTCCAGTTACGTAGTAGAGAACGATGACGGCAAGGTGGGATGAACAGGTGGAGAAATCTTTTCTCTTTCCTTCTCTTGACTTAATTTTTTCAGATGACATTGATGATTTTGATGTAAGACGTCAAACTACACAAAAAGGGGCAAAGTCCAAACAATATTAATTCAAAATAGACAATAATGTAGAAAATGTCTTTACCGGCACATGACATATGAGTCAAAGTATTAGCTTCACAGAAAAAATGCTGAATGGTGTTGGACTTACAGAAGGACATCTTGGATACTGGAATAGTCATCAAAAATGAATTCAGACTCGCCAATATCCAAATAGTGAAGATAAACATAGTGCAGATTTTCCAATTTAATAAATGGTAGTAGTGTAAGGGGTTACACACGGCCACATATCGGTTATATGCCATAATAAATAACAGGATGTCCTCTGCACTAGCGGACAATAAGAAGAAAAATGTTTGCGTGAAACACTGCGTAAATGATATTGTGTTATTCCCAGTGAGGATCATGTCTAAAAGTTTAGGAATTGTAGAGGTCGTGGAGCAGATGTCTATATGACTCGCCCCCTGGGCCGTGGGGCACGCGGATCCGGGCGATAGGGAGATGCTGGGAGTAGTAGTGGCGGCCCGGTCCCGCGGCTCAGGGTGGTCAGACCAATGGTAGTCTGCTACGTGCTTCAGATAATGTCCGACTACGCCACCCGTGGATTGCGGTTATTAGGAACCGCCGCTGCAAGGCAGTCCGCTTGGGCCGATGACGTGTGCAGCTGGGATGGTGTGACTCCCCACGGGAAGAGTGTGGCCCCAGGGCAGTGTAGTGGATGGTGGGAGTGATGGTGGTGAGAGTCCCAGTACCGGTAGTGCTGGAGGCGCGAAGGAGCACACAGACAACAAGTTACAGTCCAGGGTCTTTACTCACAGTTCATTTGTTCCGGGTCACTTCTGTCAGCAGTGACCGCCCGAGCCGCGCTGCGTCCACCAGGTGTGGGGCTCGGTAAACTCCCAGGCAATTCAGGAGCATGGCACAGGACCCCCTTTTATCCTTTCTCTGGCCTGCCTCACCAGTGACCCACTTTTGTCCAGCTGCCGCGGACTTGTGCGGTTAAACGTGGGCCCCGTCCTCCGCTGTCCTATATGGTGCCTTCCTAGCAGGTTTGATGAGGTGTCGCACCAATAGATGATCACGACGACCGGTCTTTGGCTGAGGGTTGTTTCTCCTCCACCAACTTGGGATCCGGTACCCTTAATCTGCCTGACCCTGCACCCTGGATTCTCGTGGGTTCTTAGGGTCCCTTCCACCTTCTTGTTCCTGAGCCCTTCTGTTTCTCTGTCTCTCCTTCTCTTTCTTTCCTGTTCTGTTCCTTTCTTTTCCTTTCTCTTGGAGCTGAGATGAGCCAGAATCTCAGCTCCCCTTCACCTCCTCCTCGGCCTCTCACTAGGCCCTTCTGGAGTAGAGCTCCTACAGAGCCTCTACTCCCTGTCTTCTCCTCTGGCTGAACGAATGAACCTAGATCTAAGATGGTGCCCACCTTTTATACCTCCCTCTGACCATGAGCCCAGGTGACCAGCAACCAATGGGCTCCTTCCTACGCTCAGGAACCAACCCCTATCAGCCCCTACAGCACTGGGTGTTCCACCCCTCCCTCCCCACTCCAGCAGGGACATGGTCGGTCGTGCCTGCACTTCTGTCTAGTGGGAGCACCGTTGAGCTGTCCCTCGGAAATGGGGTGTGTGTGCTGTATGCAGCTAACTGAGCCCTGGTCCACACTCCATCCTTACCTGGGAGTGGAATATCACACCTCTGGGCTGAGGTGCAATACCCCTGTAGCGGCCGAACCCTCGGGGCGCTACATATACAAGACAAGTTACAAAGGAATATGTATAACATGCAGGTGATCATTGACGTAAATGACAGTCAGAATCAGTATGTTCATCAATAACCCAATCAGGTAGATAAAGAGAAATATATTGAAAGGAAATAACTTGCTCCCACTCTGGCTGAAAAATGGTGTGATATAAAAGAAATCAGCAGAAGATTGATTCATCATGTCAGCCTACAAGACAGTGTAAAAATAATAAAAAAATATCCACATCGATTTTTAAAAATTTTTAGTGGCTTCATAGCAAAAGGGGTGAATACATATATACAGGTGCATCTCACTAAATTAGAATATCATCAAAAAGTTAATTTATTTCAGTTCTTCAATACAAAAAGTGAAACTCCTAAATTATATAGAGTCATTACACACAGAGTGATCTATTTCACGTATTTATTTCAGTTAATGTTGATGATTATGGCTTACAGCCAATGAAAACACAAAAGTCATTATCTCAGTAAATTTTAATAATTAACAAAAAACACCGAAGGCTTCCAAAGCATTTAAAAAGGTCCCTTAGTCTGTTTCAGTAGGCTCCACAATCATGGGGAAAACTGCTGACTTGACAGATATCCAGAAGTCAGTCATTAACACACGAAGTAAATGCAATGTACATTTTGCAATTCATTTGGAAATCAAGGTCCTAGAGTCTGGAGGAAGAGTGGAGAGGCCACAATCCAAGCTGCTTAAGGCCTAGTGTGAAACTTCCACAATCAGTGATGGTTTAGTGAGCCATGTCATCTGCTGGTGTAGGACCAAAGTCAGCACAGCCATCTACCAGGAAATTTTAGGGCACTTCATGCTTCCCTCTGCCGACAAGCTTTCTGGAGATGGAAATGTCATTCTCCAGCAGGATTTGGCACCTATTCACACGGCCAAAAGTACCAATACCTGGTTTACAAACAACAGTATCACTGTGCTTGACTGGCCAGCAAACTCGCCTGACCTTAACCCCATAGACAATCTATGGGGTATTGTCAAGAGGAAGATGAGGGACACCAAACCCAACAATACAGACGAGCTGAAGGCTGCTATCAAAGCCACCTGGGCTTCCATAACACCTCAGCAGGGCCACAGGTTGATCGCCTCCATGCCACGCCGCATTGATGCAGTGTTTAATGCAAAAGGAGCCCCGACCAAGTATTGAGGGCATTTACTGAAAATAACATTTGAAATAGATCACTCTGTTTGTAATGACTCTATATAATATAGGAGTTTCACTTTTTATATTGAAGTACTGAAATAAATTAACTTTTTGATGATATTCTAATTTAGTGAGATACACCTGTACTTGCCAATTTTTAGTTATTTGCCCCCATAAATTAAATATACAGTATATTAATAAAATGTTAACATTTTTCATTATTTTATGTTTTTTTAAGTAGCCTCCGCTTTATCTTTTAAGTCTACAAGTGTAAACTTTCCATCCCCAAAGATGATAATATTGTAACTAATCATAAAAAGCAATTATAAGAGCATAATAGCAAGATTACAAATAATCAATTTAATAGCAAAGTACATAAAATATAATAAGACATACAATATTATTTAATGACAGAAAAAAAAAAATCTTTCCATTTGATCACATCTCTAAGCAGAAACATATAAGAAAAAAATATAACATAAGTATAAAAATAATGTGGGATTAAAATGTACAAAAACTATAACACTAATATCAAAAACAGAATGACCAATAATTTAAAGTTCAATAATAATAATAATAATAATAATCTTCATCTTTATTACAAAAAATGTCAAGAACAAAATGTTTTCTGACATTTTTTTTTCAATTTCATTACTTATCGTATGACTCTTGCTACTAAGCCTACATTCCTATGATGAGCTTTCGGTGAATTTTTGATATTGCTGATTTTCTGCAAATTAGGTTGTTTTTTTTTTCATTGCATTTTTGCATGGGTATTTTATTACTCAGATTTTTATCTTATTTGTTCAGGGGCGGTTTTTGCCCCTTTTCTTATGTTATATTTCAAATATAACTATTTTGCTTTGGGAAATTCCTGTTACTTAACTTTGATAAAACATTATTGATGTGCGGAATACATATATTTTTTATTGTGTTGCAGCTTAGGAATTGCAATAAAAACACATGCATTTTTTACATATGAATTTTCCTCATCACATTCAAATTTATAGGGAATTAAACATGCAAATTGTCTATTAGACACAATTTGCATATTTAATTTCCCAGAGGAGCATGCATGGCTTCTAAGTCTCCTCACTCTGATATGCCAGGCTTGGCTTGTCACTCGCCACAAGGAGAAATGTTGCCCCTTAGGCCCAAGTTTATGGGGAAAATTTGTAAATAAAACATATTTACGCAAGAGAAATTGACATGTTGCAGATTTCAAAATCGCACCACAGGTCAGTTCCCCCCAATGTAAAAGAAGCCCAGTGGACATGAGATGTCTATGACACCACTTTATTGAAATTACATAAATTCGGAATAGAAAAATACCCCAAATACTCATTGTGGGAACTAAACTTAAGTGATTATAATTAAAAGAGTGTAACAATTAAAAAATAGGACATCACCGGAAGTCTGACATTGGTTACAATTCATTTTGGTGACATGGGTGTACAATGCATTTGTAGAGTATTTTTTATGGTAACATCTTTTGTAGATCTCATGACTATTCTTTTGAAATCCGGAGCTTCTAAAATACAAGCCAAAGGTAGGTGCAGATGACCATATTATCGATCTGAGTGCAATCAGATAAAACCTCGGATCGCACTCAAACCAATGTTAATCTACGGGACTGTGCACATGTCCAATATTTTCCTTGGACAAGGACGGTCCGAGGAAAAAATTACTGCAAGCACCAATTTGATCCAATATTCAAATTGCACTCGGCCATGCAAGTCAATGATTGCGTGGAAAGAGTAGGACGGCACTTAGATGACATCTGCATGCAGTCTGATTTCTGCACACCAACAGAATGGAGAAGATGGAGAAGTTTTTTTCACCATCTTCTCATCCGAAAAAATTAGATCACACTATGATCACACTCTAATCAAACTCTGATCTGAGTATGATTAGCATAATTGACCCAATTTTCTCAAATAACAAAAAATACGCTCATGTGCACCTAGCTTAATAGTTATGAAAAAACATGCCAACCTTTTTCTCCAGACCTTTGTTTTTTTATAAAAGCATTAGACCTTACAATTGCAGAGTCAGGGCAGGCAATGAGATGACCTAGGGGTACTTACATTGCCATAAATGCCACAAGTTCCACCTACCAGTACCATATACAGAGTCCAAAGCAGTGAGGTCAAACTCAAAACACAGAGAGCCAAAATGAAAAAGTGAAAACCATTTCCGGTGGCTACCTCTTGAAGGTCATCAAGAGAATGCCAAGAGTGTGGAAAGCAATCATCAAAGCAAAAGGTGGCTTTGAGGACCGCCCCAGGAAAGGAAGACCAAGAGTCGCCTCTGCTTCTGAGGATGTCTATACGAGTCACCAGCCTCAGAAATCACAGGTTAACAGCAGCTCAGATTAGAGACCAGGTCAATGCCACACACAGTTCTAGCAGCAGACACATCTCTACAACAACTATTAAGAGGAGACTTTGTGCAGCAGGCCTTCATGGTAAAATAGCTGCTAGGAAACCACTGCTAAGGACAGGCAACAAGCAGAAGAGACTTGTTTGGGCTAAAGAACACAAGGAATGGACATTAGACCAGTGGAAATCTGTGCTTTGGTCTGATAAGTCCAAATATGAGATCTTTGGTTCCAACCACCGTGTCTTTGTGCGATGCAGAAAAGGTGAACGTATGGACTCTACATGCCTGGTTCCCACCATGAAGCATGGAGGAGAAGGTGTGATGGTGTGGGGGTGCTTTGCTGGTGACACTGTTGGGGATTTATTCAAAATTGAGGGTATGCTGAACCAGCATGGCTACCACAGCATCTTGCAGCGGCATGCTGTCCATCCGGTTTGCATTTAGTTGGACCATCATTTATTTTTCAACAGGACAATGACCCCAAACACACCTCCAGGCTGTGTAAGGGCTGTTTGACCAAGAAGGGGAATAATAGGGAGCTATGCCAGATGACCTGGCCTCCACAGTCACCAGACCTGAACCCAATCGAGATGGTTTGGGGTGAGCTGGACCGCAGAGTGAAGGCAAAAGGGCCAACAAGCGCTAAGCATTTCTCGGAACTCCTTCAAGATTGTTGGAAGATCATTTCCGGTGACTGCCACTTGAAGCTCATCAAGAGAATGCCAAGAGTGTGCAAAGCAGTCATCAAAGCAAAAGGTGGCTACTTTGAAGAACCTAGAATATAAGACATATTTTCAGTTGTTTCACTCTTTTTTGTTAAGTATAAAATTCCACGTGTTAATTCATAGTTTTGATGCCTTCAGTGTGAATGTACAATTTTCATAGTCAAGAAAATACAGAAAAATGTTTAAATGAGAACGTGTGTCCAAACTTTTGGTCTGTACTGTATATGATATATACAATCATAATTTTATATATTTGCACAGTTTATGTTTGAAGCTACTTTAGGAAAAAAAAGTAAGAAAAAGACAAAACTTACCAATCAAAAAAATACAAAATGTTTGTAACTCTATGCAAAATACATGTAACTCATGACAAAGGACCTGAAACACTATTTTAAGAACATGTGAGTGTCGGCTATTGTTTGGACTGTTGCTAACTCTACGCAATGATCATGTTAAGAATTTCCATTCCAAAGAATGGGAGAAGTAAACTTGCTAATTTGGCCACAGAATTTTAAATCCGTGTGTGTTTTTCTCCTTTACAGGACCACACTAGCAGTTACAGGGGCATAGCTGTTGTGGCAAGCACTCCGGCGAGGAGTAACGAGGGAAAAGTTGCCAATGTTTGCATCCCTTCTGCTCATTGATGATTTTTTGGGGGGAGAGTAACAAAGATGAATATATTTTACCTTCTTTGAAAAAAAAAATAATGTCCTTCCGTAACATTGGTCACATATTAGGGAAAGAAATGAGAAATAAAGAGAATTTATACAATGTAAATCTCCACTGAAAGATTCCTTATTCTATACCTATAGGGAGTTGTGTTCTTGCAGGATTATACTTCAGGGAGTCATTTTTTTGTTTTCTTCCTGTGATAACTCACTCAAGGTTAGATAATTTTCATAAAATACCTTAAGGCTATGTGCCCACGATGTAGAAATGAAGCAGAAAATTTCTGCAGCGTTTCTGCTTCTCCCTTGCAAGAAAGAAAGCATGCAGATTCTGCATGAGTTTTTCCTGCAGAATACATGCGTATTCACATGCGTATTCACATGCGCTTATGCATGCGTTTACGCATGCGGAATACAAGCACTTTCCAGGCGATAGCATCACTTGGAAAGTGCTTGACAACTAGGTCACACTATATAAATCCATGCAAACAGGATTTATAAAAAATAAAGCTATACTTACCAATCGCCTGCCCCGTGTGCTGCCGCGTGTGTTGTCACGCTCCTTCCGGGTTGCCGGCATATCGCGAGACAGTCTGCGGTCACATGACCGCGACGTCATCTCAGGTCTTGGAAGATAAGCGCTGCAGCAGCCACCAGACAGGTGAATATAAACTTTATTTATTATTTTTTTCTTTTTTTTACAGGTACAAAGGCACCCAGGTCTGGATGAGAGTCTCCTCTCCTCCAGACTTGGGTACCATCCACACATTGAAACACATATTATCCGCGTGTACAAATGTACAGTCACGGATTATATGCGTCTGAATGCAAGTGAATGGCGGCAGTTCTGCTGCGCTTCCGCAATATTAATGAACATGCTGTGGATTTATGAGCGCTGCAGAAATGCTGCGGAAAAATCCGCATGTGCATTGACATTGCGGAATGCCATTGGGGACCATGGGGTGCGGATTACCATACGTTTTTGATGTGTTTCCGCTGCGGAAATTCCGCAGCAGAAACGCATGAGAAACGCATCGTGGGCACGCAGCCTAAGGCCCCAAAAGGACCCGTATTTGTGTCCTTTTAGGTTATTATTGAGTTTTTGGTTTATTATAGAATGAAAAAACAAAACATCAAGGTTCAAAAAAGGACAATGAAAAGAATTGCCAGCTCTGGATAACCCCTGTTTCTATTTCTCAAAAGGGCATCTGTGAATGCACCAATACAAAGTGCATTATGGTGCTAGGGATAAGGGGGGTATAGTAGAATGAAGGGATGACTTTATGTGGAATATGATTAAGTAAAGAACAGAAGTCAGATTCTTGTTAGAATCTATGTTGCTTTACTATCGGCCATCTTGTTGTGGTTTGCTGGCTTCTAGTCTTTTCCTCTGGTGCTGGGTTTCTTGGTCACGTGATCTCTGCACTCTTTATTACCCCGCACCTGGCCCCCATTCCCAGCTGGACAACAGTGTTGTAACACTCGTGCTCTGGCTAAGTAGCCTGGTTTAGTTCTTCTTGCTTTGGATTATTGTTATCCTGGGACTTCATGTTCCACCTGTTTTATTTCCTTTAATTTTTGTTTATTTTAGTTACCCCTTTCCCTTTCCTACAGGCCTTAGTTTGAGTTCAGTGCAGGAGTTTCGGTGGGGCTATTCACAAGGAATAGGGCACCCACCCCAGCGTAGGGTAAAGCTGATTCTCAGTGCAGGGACAGCTTTTCCCTCCTATTCCTTAGTCCTAAGTAACAGAAAATAACAGTATGTCCAGCCGCTTTTTTAAAAAAAAAAAGGTGGATTTTCTTCAGTATGTGTACCATCCAGGAGCTTGCTCAATGCTTGCAAGGGCTGACTCTGGAGGTTGCCGATCTTTAGTAGTACATGAGTAAATACTCTGCAGAACGCTATGAAGAACCTAAGGTAGGATTACCTGAGTGTTTCACGGGGAAACGACAGGATTTTTTTTCATTTAAAAATGCTTGCTTGTTGTATTTTCGGCTCAGACCTAGATCTTCAGGTAGTGAACTACAACATGTAGGAATTATTATGTCTCTATTGCGTAAGGAACCTCAAATCTGGGCATTTTCTTTGTCTCCTGATGATCATTGTCTGAGGTCTGTGGAAGCATTTTTTGATGCCATGGGTTTGCTATAAGATGATCCTGATTGGGTTGCATCAGCTGAGGCAGAGCTCAGACGTCTCAAACAGGGTTCTCTTGATGCTCAGAGTTATTGCACCCTGTTCAGATGATGGTCTGCAGAGGTCAGGTGGAATGACCCTTCACTCAAGTTTCAGTTTCTGGCAGGCTTGAGTGAAAGGGTTAAATATTTGCTCATTGCATTCCCTGCACCTGATACTCTGCAAGTTGCCATGCAGTTAGCTATCCGTGTGGATAGAAGGTTGAGGGCTAGACAGAATGAGGAGAAGTTTCCTGTATTGTTGGATTCTGTTTCTCACGACTTTTCTGCCAACACTGGGGAACCTATGCAGGTCGGGACAATGTCATCCCGTTCTAGGGAGAGGGACAGGAGGTTCTCTGAGGGACTTTGCTTGTATTGCGGTAAGGCTGATCATTTTTTAAAGCAGTGTGAGGTTCACTTAAGGAAAGAAAAAAAATGGTCAGTAGAAATAACACTCACATTCGCATTGCATTTTTACATTCTGCTTTTACGTGTTTTTTCCTGGTAATACCACCTGTCAGGGTCGTTTGATTGAGTTTCAGGTTATGGTGGATTGTGGTTCTGCACTTAATTTGATTAATCAACAATTTCTTGAAAAGTATAAGTTTGATTCTGAACCTTTGTCATCTCCTTTTCCTGTGGTGGTGATTGATAATACTCCCCTGGAGCATGGGAGCATTCTTCGAAAGGTCACTGGGTTTGCGCTTACTATAAATATGGAACATCAGGAGAAGATTGACTTATTTGTACTTGCTAAGTTGCCGTCCCCGGTCGTCCTGGGGTTACCCTGGTTAAAAGTGCATAATCCATTGCTGGACTGGTCGTCTGGTTCCATAAGATCCTGGGGTCAGGGGTGTTATGGTAAGTGTCGTAATGTTCACATTGTGGCTGTTGTGAAGGGGGGGTTACCTGAACCCATTCATGATTTTTTCAGGGTTTTTTCGGAGGTGGAGTTGAAAGCTTTACCACCTCATAGAGATTACGATTGCGCTATTGACTTTGCCCCTGATGCTAAGCTCTCTAAGTGCCGGTTGTTTAATCTGACAATTCCAGAGAGGGAGGCTTTGAAGGAGTACCTTCAGACTAGTTTAGCTGCAGGTCACATAAGACCCTGTAAGTCTCCTATGGCGGTTGGGTTCTTTTTTGTCAAAAAGATGGATGGGGGTCTTCGGCTATGTCTGGATTTTCAGGAGATTAATAAGATCACTGTGTGCAATCCTTACCCGTTACCACTTATTCCGGATTTTTTTAACTAATTGACCGGAGCTAAATGGTTTTCTAAGATTGACCTTCGTAGAGCATATAATTTGCTGCGGGTGAAGGACGGAGATGAATGGAAGACAGATTTTAACACCCCGGAAGGACATTTTGAGTGTTTGGTGATGCCTTTTGGGCTTACTAACGCTCCTGCATTTTTTAAAAATTTCATCAATGACATTCTGAGACCCTTGATCGGTAGGAGTGTTATTGTTTATCTGAATGACATTTTGATTTATTCATCAGATCTTGAGTCTCATTGGCAGAGAGTCCGTGAAATTCTTCAGATTCTGAGAGATAACACACTCTTTGCTAAATTGGAGAAGTGTCAGTTTGCTGTCCAGAAAATTTGTTTTTTGGGTTACTTTGTCTCTTGTTAAGGTTTTGAGATGGACCCGGTGAAAGTTCAGGCAGTACTGGAGTGGCCAAGGTCTGAGGGCTTGATGTCCATTCAGAGGTTTTTGGGGTTTCCCAATTAATACAGGAAATTCATAAAGAATTTCTCTGTCATCACTAAACAAATTACTGATCTCACCAAGAAGGGTGCTAATACAGTCTAATGGTCCACTGAGGCTATTGAAGCTTTTGAGTATCTCAAGGAGAGGTTCACCTCTGCTCCTGTTCTTATCCAGACGGATGAGACCAAGAGATTTTTGGTTGAGGTGGATGCCTGATCTATAGGCTTAGGGGCATTTCTTTCCCAGGAGGGTGAGGATGGGGTGCATCCCTGTGCTTTAATTTCAAAAAAATTTTCTGAGATAGAGCTCAACTATGATGTTGGGAATCGTGAGTTGTTGGCTATTAAACTCGTGTTCGAGCATTGGCGACATTTTTTGCAGGGGGCTTGACATCCTATACAGGAGAATTTGATTTATCTGGATGCAGCCAAATGTTTGAATGCCCGTCAGGCTAGGTGGGCACTTTTTTTTGCCCGGTTCAATCTTTCCGTAATCTTTGTCCCGGGGACAAAGAATGTTTAGGCTGACGCTTTGTTTCGTAGTTTCTCTCCAGCGGTAAATGCAGAGAGGGAGGAGTGTAATTTGCAGAGAGGGGTGGTGGTGGCCGCATTGGATTCTGAGTTGGAGAACAGCATCCTAGGAGCTCAGAGTAAGACACCAACTAACACTCAGTGTGATAAATTGTTTGTGCCTAGAGCCTTGAGGAGAGCGTTGTTTGTTGAATGACATGAGTCTCGGTTGGCGGGTCACCCAGGAATTTCGGAAACTAGGAAGTCTATTGGTCAGAGTTTCTGGTGGCCAGGGTGGCAAAGGGAAGTCATCAAGTGTGTGTGCCAGTGTTTTGTGTGCGCTAGGTCGAAGGCCTCTCACACTCCGGCTGCGGGGTTGCTATGCCCCTTGGAATGTCCTAGTTCGCCATGGACCCACCTTGCCATGGATTTTATCACTGATCTGCCTTTATCGGAGGGTTTTTATGTCATCTGGGTTGTTGTGGATCAGTTTAGTAAAATGTGTCATCTGGTTCCGTTCAACAAGTTACCTTGCACCAAGACTCTTGCTAAGGTTTTTGTGAAGGAGATTTTTAGGCTCCATGGTGTTCCCACGGACATTGTTTCCGATAGAGGACCACAGTTTGTAGCTCGCTTTTGGCATGCTTTTTGTGACAGTTGGAAAATTCATTTGTCATTTTTGTCGGGGTATCATCCAGAGTCTAATGGACAGACTGAAAGGAAGAACCAGGATGTCGAGAAGTTTTTGAGATGTTTTGTGGCAGACAATCAGGAAATGCAGCCAGAATTTCTACCACTTGCGGCGTTTGCTCTTAATAATCATACTTCTTCCTCGGCCGGTTGTTCTACTTTTTTTTGTTGTACTGGCAGGTATCCATATTTTGGTCTATTTTCCAAAGTTGGGGCTGCTGTACCGGAGGAGGACAATTTTTCTGGTGATTTGTAGAGGGTTTGGACCAGTGTGCGCCTGAACCTTAAAGAGGCTAACGGGAGATCAAAAAGGTATTTTGATAAAAAAAGAAAGGAGTCCTTGTTTGCTCTTGGGGATATGGTTTGGTTGTCCTCTAGGAATTTTCATTTTAAAATTCCTTCTAAAAAACTGGGGCCTAAATTTGTGGGTCCCTTCAAAGTGGTTCAGATTGTCAACTCGGCAGCTGTGGGGTTGGGCATTCCTTCGTCCTGGAGGATTAATTCTGTGTTTCATGTGTCGTTACTTAAGAAGGCGGACATACCTGATAAGCAAGCAAAATCTACTGTTCCTCCTGTTGATGAGGACGGTGAATTTGAGATTTCTCACATTTTGGATTCCAGGTGGCATAGAGGGAGATTACAGTATATTGTGTCCTGGAGAGGTTTCGGCCCCGAGGATAATTTCTGGGTGAAGGCTGAGGACGTCTCGGCCCCAAGGCTAATTAAGGCTTTTCATAGGAGATTTCTTAGTAAGGCTCGGCCTAGAGGATCTGGAGGATCCTCATAAAAGGGGAGGTACTGTTAGAATCTATGTTGTTTTACTATCGGCCATCTTGTTGTGGTTTGCTGGCTTCTAGTCTTTTCCTCTGGTGCTGGGTTTCTTGGTCACATGATCTCTGCACTCTTTATTACCCAGTACCTGGCCCCCATCCTTGCTAGGCATCAGTGTTGTAACGCTCGTGCTCTGGCTAAGTAGCCTGGTTTAGTTCTTCTTGCTTTGAACTATTGTTATACTGGGACTTCTTGTTCCACCAGTTTTAAATTCTTTAATTTTTGTTTCTGCAACTAACTTTTCTGTTAGGAGGTCTCCTACTTTTGCTCCCAGTCCTTAGATCTTTTAGGGACCACTTTCCCTTTCCTTCAGGTCTTCGTTTGCATTCAGTGCAGGAGTTTCGGTGGGGCTATTTACACGGAATAAGGAACCCACCCCAGCATAGAGTAAAGCTGAGTCTCAGTGCAGGGACAGCTTTTCCCTCTGATTCCTTAGTCCTAAGTTGCAGAACATACCAATTCTAAAATGTGTAAGGCCTGCCTAAAAAGATGTTTTTTAATGCCTTAATACTAAGAATGTTAGGAATTGGCTTGTCCAGGGTAGCGCATTTCAGAGATCTGGTGCAGCACAAGGAAAGTATTGGAAACAAGAGTAGATGGCTCTGATATTGATAGATGTTAATCTAACATCATTGCCAAAATGCAGAGCATGGGTAGGACGTGCAGAACTGTGGAGATCTCTGTGGGCTAGATTGATAAGTTTATAGAGTGGCATGTAAAAGTTTGTGCACCTCTGGTCAAAATTACTGTTATTGAGAACGGTTAAGCAAGTTGAAGATGAAATGATCTCTAAGAGGGCTAAAGTTAAAGATGAGACATTTACTTTGTATTTTAGGCAAAATAAAAGGTATTGGCATTTTTTACATTTTAAAAATTACAAAAAGGAAAATAGGTTGATGCAAAAGTTTGGCCACCCTTGGAGATTTGTGTGCTTTGATAACTTTGATCAAAGGTTCAGACCTTAATTAGTCTGTTAGGGTTATGGTTGTTTGCTATCATCATTAGGAAAAGGTTGGTGATGCAAATTTCCCAGCTATATAAAATCCCAGCCACCTCTAACCTTGTGCCAAAAAACTGCAGCCAATGGTTCTTCTAAACAGCTGCCTTGCACTCTGAAAATGAAAATTGTGGAGAAGGCTATAAGAAGATAGTAAAGTGTTTGCAAGTTGCTCATTTGTCAGTTTGAAATGTAATTAAGAAATGGCAGTTACCAGGAACAGTGGCAGTCAAGATAAGGTCTGGGAGCCCAAGCAAAATTTCAGTGAGAGCTGATTGCAGGATTACTAGAGAGGTAAATCAGAGCACCGGCTTAACTGCAAAAGACCATCAGAAAGACTTGACAGACTCTTGAGTTGTGGTACATTGCTCTACTGTTCAGAAACACCTGCACAAATAAGGCCTTTTAGAAGAGTAATCAGAAGAAAACCTCTCCTGCATCCTCAACATAATATTCAGAGTCAGACGTCTGCAAAACAACATCTAAACAAGCCTGATGCATTTAGAAAACAAGTCTCGTGGACCAATAAGGTTAAATAAAACGCTTTGGCCACAATGATCAAAGGGATGTGTGGAGAAAAAATGGCACAGAAATTCAGGAAAAGAACATCTCACCAACCAATAAGAAAGGGAGTGAATCAATCATTCTTTGGGGTTGTGTTGCACCCAATGGCTCGGGGAACATTTCACAGGTAGAGGGAAGAATGGATTAAATGAAATTTCAACAAAATCTTGATGCAAACATAACACTATCTGTAAAAAGCTGAAGTTGAAAAGAGTATGGCTCCTACAAATGGATAATGATTAGTGTTGAGCGAGCACTAAAATGCTCGGGTGCTCGAAGCTCGGGCCGAGCTCGCCGTGATACTCAGGTGCTCGACCCGAGCAACGAGCCCTATGTTAGTCTATGGGAGACCCCAGCATTTTTGTGGCGGCACCCCCGGTAGTCTTTTAAAAGCCTAACAAGTGCCCAAAACGATAGTGGCAGTGCTCAAATGACATGGTGACAGCATGGGGATCCCCACAGGAAGCATATCTGACCCCCAGGTCACAGCTATCAACAAAGTGATCAGAGGTATTGAGCCACTTTTAAGGGCTCACAATAAAACATTCAAAAACGAAACTGAAACTGCTTTCCTGTGAAATATGTTAAGGAAGTTCCTTTCCAGGGTAAAGACTTGTGTATAAGGTAAAATAACCCCCCAAAAAAATACTCCTCCACTCCTTGGGCTATGTTCACATCATTTTTTATGCATTTTTGCACTTTTGTATTGCTTTCAACCGTGACAAATGCATTCACCAGGAAATGTCATTTTAACATTTTACAACCTTATCTGGCCATGTGCTGTGTGACACATGCATACAGTGCTGAAAAGACATGGGAACAGCATGGGGAAGACTCCTTGAAGCATCTCTGATATCTAGGTTACTGCCTAAAAGTTTGCCCATCAGATGTCATTCTTGCCGCATCAGAAGATGCAGACTTGCAACTATCCCCGTGCAAGTTCTTGTCCCAGGGCAGTGTTCAATTGTACCTCCCCCATTCCTTGCAATGCAAGCGCAAGTATGCAGCCTGCCACCCACCCACCCCCAGGGTGCAATACCATACTGCTTGCTTGCACTTTAAATTGGGCCTTTTAGGAACGTGAAGGTGGAATCTGGCCACCACGTCATTTCTGCGATGGCGGCCTAGTATCCCTACTCAGTCCCCAGCCGCCAGGCAGCCGGGTGTCCACACTCGGTCCTCAGCCGCCAGGGGGCAGCTGGGTGTCCATACTCTGTCCCCAGCTGCCCCGCGGCCGGGTGTCCACAAACGGTCCCTAGCCGCCCCTATTTCTCCTGTCAACTTCCCCCCACACACTTTTCTTAGCCCGGCCTGATTTAGGGCAGCATTGCACGAGCCCACCAGAGAACCAGACTCCTCCGGTGGGCCCTGGCTTCTCCATCAGGGGAGTTGAGAGTGCCAAGGTGAGGAGCATGATGATGATGATAGTAGTTAGCATCTGCTTTGTTTTCTTGGAATGCAAGCGTAAGTGTGCAGCCTGCCACCCACCCACCCCTAGGCTGCAATACCATACTGCTTGCTTGCTTGCACTTGAAATTGGGCCTTTTAGGCATGTGGAGGCGGAATCTGGCCACCACGTCATGGCTGCGTTGGCGGCCTGGTATCCATACTCAGTCCCCAGCCGCCTGGCGGCCGGGTGTCCACACTCGGTCCCCAGCTGCCAGGGGGCGGCCGGGTGTCCATACTCGGTCCCCAGCCGCCCCGCGGCAGGGTGTACACACACGGTCCCCAGCCGCCTGGGGGCAGCCGGGTGTCCATAAACGGTCCCCAGCTGCCCCTATTTCTCCTGTCAACTTCCCCCACACACTTTTCTTAGCCCAGCATGCTTTAGGGCAGCATTGGACGAGCCAACCAGAGAACCAGATTTCTCCGGTGGGCCCTGGCTTCTCCATATGGGGAGTTGAGATTGTCAAGGTGAGGACCATGATGATGATGATAGAAGTTAGCATCTGCTTTGTTTTCTTGGAATGCAAGAGTATGTATGTAGTAGCGGCTAGGCCGAGGTGGTCAGAATTTGGTGCATATCCTACCTCCTCCGAGGATTGCTGGATGTTTTCCTCCTACTATCCCAGGTCTATGACTCCCATTAAAACAAAGCTGCAGGTGTTAAATGATGGATGAGGCAGTGTCAAAGGAGAAAGAGCAGGAGGAACAGGGACCATTCACATCAATACCAGGCCAGTCAACCACATATGTCTTGTAGGACATGTTTCTGTAACAAAAGGAGCAGTTCGGCTACACAGTTATAGGGCACACAGTGAGTACAAGGCCTACCAAAAATTTTGAGGCACTCCAATGCCCCTTGGAAATGACATGGAGGTCAGAGGTCCTTAACTAATCAGTTTTTTCCATTTATAGCAACTGGGTCTCCTGTACACTGTTGGCCTAAGCAGTGAATGGAAGGCTTTCCAAAAATTATGAGGAACTGCAATGCCCCTTGAAACAGACGTGGATCACAGCGTACTAAAAACCTTCTACCCATTATTGGGGAGTGGGTCTCCCTTAGTTTTCGCCTTTGCATTCAAAAGCAAAAGCTGACTAAAATTAGGAGGAAATGCAATGCCCGCTGGAAGAGTCATGGAGGTTAGAGGTAATTAAAAACAACATTTCAATGCCCCTTGGAAGAGCTGTGGAGTTCAGAGTGGCTTAAGAAGATGCTTTTAATGCCCCTTTGAAGAGAAGTGGAGGTCACAGTAGCTTAACAAGACGGTATTAATGCCCCTCGGAAAATACATTGAGGTCACAGTAGCTTAACAAGACGGTATTAATGCCCCTCATAAAAGTGGTGGAGGTCGCAGTAGCTTAACAAGATGGTTTTAATGCCCCTTACAAGAGTCATGCAGTACAGCATATTACAAACATTATTCCGATGATGGCGAAGTGGGTCTCCCATAGTATTTGCTTATGCATTACAACCAAAAGCTGCCAAAAATTAGGACAGAGGAACTTGCAATGCCCCATACAAGAGCCATGCAGTAGAGCATATTACAAACATTATTCCCATGATTGGGGAGTGGGTCTCCCATAGTATTTGCTTATGCCTTCCAAGCAAAAGCTGCCAAAAATTAGGAGGAAATGCAATGCCCGTTCGAAGAGTCGTGGAGGTTGGAGTTAATTAAAAACAACATTTCAATGCCCCTTGGAAGAGCTGTGGAGTTCAGAGTGGTTTAACATGACGCTTTTAATGCCCCTCAGAAGAAACGTGGAGGTCCCAGTAGCTTAACAAGACGGTTTTAATGCCCCTCGGAAAAGTGGTGGAGGTCCCAGTAGCTTAACAAGACACTTTTAATGCCCCTCAGAAGAGACGTGGAGGTCCCAGTAGCTTAACAAGGCGCTTTTAATGCCCTTCGGAAAAGTGGTGGAGGTCCCAGTAGCTTAACAAGACGCTTTTAATTCCCCTCAGAAGAGACGTGGAGGTCCCAGTAGCTTAACAAGATGCTTTTAATGCTCTTCGGAAAAGTGGTGGAGGTCCCAGTAGCTTAACAAGATGCTTTTAATGCTCTTCGGAAAAGTGGTGGAGGTCGCAGTAGCTTAACAAGATGCTTTTAATGCCCCTCAGAAGATACGCGGAGGTCCCAGTAGCTTAACAAGATGGTTTTAATTCCCCTCAGAAGAGACGTGGAGGTCCCAGTAGCTTAACAAGATGCTTTTAATGCTCTTCGGAAAAGTGGTGGAGGTCGCTTTAGCTTAACAAGATGCTTTTAATGCCCCTCAGAAGATACGCGGAGGTCCCAGTAGCTTAACAAGATGGTTTTAATGCCCCTCGGAAGAGTGGTGGAGATCCCAGTAGCTTAACAAGACGCTTTTAATTCCCCTCAAAAGAGGCGTGGAGGTCCCAGTAGCTTAACAAGATGCTTTTAATGCCCCTTTGAAAAGTGGTGGAGGTCGCAGTAGCTTAACAAGACGCTTTTAATGCCCCTCGGAAAAGTGGTGGAGGTCGCAGTAGCTTAACAAGACGCGGAGGTGTCCCATTTTTGGTCCCAGTCCTTAGTTCTTTTAGGGACCCTTCCCTTTCTCTATAGGTCTCCGCTCAGACTAGCCAAGGATGAAGGCGGGCCTGTTCACAAGGAACAGGTCGCCCACTACAACGTAGGGACTCAGCTTATTCTTATTGTAGGGACAACTCTCCCCTTCTTTCTTTAGTTTATGTTGCAGATCATAGCAGTAAGTCCAGCCAAAAAAAAAAAACTTTAAGGAAAGAAATCCGGGGATCAGTATGGTTTTGGTTCAAGATTTGGCTCAACGCCTGCAGGGATTGTCTCTGGCGGTGTCCGAGCTCGGGCAACACGTGAGTAGCTGTCCTGGAGCGCATTTTGTGGAACTGAAGGTAGGACTCTCTGATATTTTTGATGGTGAACAACAAGATTTTTTTTCCTTTAAAAATGCTTGTTTATTACATTTTTGTTTGCGACCAAAGTCCTCTGGGATTGAATCACAGCGCATTTGGTTTATCATGTCACTTTTGTGCAAGGAACCACAGCGGTGGGCCTTTTCTCTCTATCCTAATGATCCGTGTTTTAAGTCAGTGGAGGATTTTTTTTCTGCTATGGGGCTATTATATGACGATCCTGATCGAGTCTCATGCTGAGACAGAACTGAGACGTTTGAATCAGGGGTCAGGTGATGTTGAAAATTATTGTACACACTTCAGAAGGTGGTCCTCGAAGTGAAATGGAATGATTCGTCGTTAAAGTGTTTTTTTCTTGCTGGTCTAAGTGAAAGGGTTAAGGATCTGCTGATTGCATTTCCTGCACCTGAAACCTTGCAAGAAGCCATACAATTAGCTATACGTGTGGACAGGAGACTGCGTGCCAGGGTTTATGATGAAAAGATTCCTGCAATGGCAGCTCCTAGTTCCCAGAGGGTCTGCTCGGACGGCGGAGAACAGATGGAGGTTGGGGCGATGTCACTCCGCTCTCAGGAAAGAGACCGCAGGATTTCCAAGGGATTGTGTTTTTATTTTGGTAAATCTGACCATTTGATTAAGAACTGTGAGCTTCGTTTGAGTAAAGAAAAAAAAAAGGTCAGTTACGCCCGTATTGCTTGTTTAAACTCTAAGGGAGTATTTCTTTCAGGGAGTACCTCATTGCAGGAAGATTTGATTGAATTTCAGGTATTTGTGGATTGTGGTTCAACACTTAATGTGATTGATAAGGGGTTTTTGGAAAAAACTTAAATTGGAATCCAAACCTTTGTCATCACCTATTTCTGTTATTGCAATTGATAACACTCCTTTGAAATGTATTACTCACAAGGTTGCTGCATTTCCACTCACTATCAATGGCACTCACCAAGAAAATTTGGATTTGGTGGTATTAAATAATTTACCCTCTCCAGTCGTTTTAGGTTTGCCTTGGTTAAAACTGCACAATCCTTTACTGGACTGGTCTACTAATGAGATTAAGTCTTGGAGTCCTAAGTGCTATGAAAAATGTTGTAAGGGTCGCATTGCGGCTGTGGAAAAAGGGGAATTACCTGTACCTCTTCAGGATTTTTGGAAGGTTTTTTCAGAGGAGGAGTCGCAAGCTTTATCTCCTCATAGGGACTATGATTGCACCATTGAGTTTGTTCCTGGAGCTACTCTTCCCAAGAGTCGCTTATTTAATCTGATTATCCCTGAAAGAAAGGCCTTGGAGGAATACATACAGACAAGCTTAGCTGCTGGTCACATTAGACCTTCTAAGTCGCCTGTGGCCATTGAATTTTTCTTAGTTAAAAAAAAGGACGGTGGTTTATGTCCATGTCTGGACTTTAATGAAATTAATAAGATTACCGTACGCAATTCCTACCCATTGCCGTTTATTCCGGACTTGTTTAACCAGTTAGTAGGGGCCAAGTGGTTCTCTAAAATTGATCTCTGGGGGGCATACAACTTGTTACAAATGAAGGAGGGTGATGAATGGAAAACTGCTTCTAACACTCCTGTAGGTCATTTTGAGAATCTGGTGATGCCCTTCGGTCTTACCAATGCTCCCGCGTTTTTTCAGAACCTTATTAATGACATCGTGAGACCTTTAATTGGCAAGAATGTGGTTGTGTATTTGGATGACATTCTGATTTATTCACCAGATCTGGAGTCCCATTGGCAGAGCGTACGTGAGGTGTTGCAGATATTGAGTGATAATTCACTTTTTGCTAAGCTGGAGAAATGTGAGTTCACTGTGCAGAGAATTCGTTTTTTGGGCTACATTATCTCCAGCGAGGGCTTTGAGATGGACCCGGTGAAGGTTCAGGCTGTGCAGGAATGCCCTAGGCCTATTGGTTTGAAATCAATACAGAGATTTTTGGGTTTCGCCAATTATTACAGGAAATTGATTAAGAATTTTTCTATAATTGTTAAGCCGCTGACCGATCTCACCAGGAAAGGTGTGAATACGGTCCAGTGGACTACTGAGGCCATTGAAGCTTTGTGTATCTCAAGGAGATGTTCAGTTCTGCCCCTATCCTTATGCAGCCTGATGAGACCAAGCCTTTTTTGGTCGAGGTTGATGCTTCTTCTGTGGGGGTCGGTGCAGTTTTGTCTCAGGAGAACAAGGATGGAGTACATCCCTGTGCTTTTTTTTCGAAAAAAGTTTCAGAAACCGAACTTAATTACGATGTTGGTAATCAGGAGTTGCTGGCTATTAAACTTACGTTTGAACAATGGCATCATTTCTTGAAAGGTGCTAAATTTCCTGTTCAGGTTTTCACAGATCATAAGAATTTGATCTATCTGGATGATGCCAAATGATTGAATGCCCGTCAAGCTAGGTGGGCACTTTTTTTTTTCTCGGTTTAATTTATCTGTTACCTATATCCCTGGTACTAAGAATGTTAAAGCCGATACTTTATCTCGCAGATTTTCTCCCATGGTTGGTACCGAGAAGGAGGAGAGCAATTTTCAGGAAGGAGTTGTGGTAGCAGAATTGGACTCCGTTTTGGAAGAAGGGATTCTGAAAGCCCAAGAGGATGCCCCATCTAACACTCCTCATGGGAGGTTGTGACTAGAACCTCTAGGAGAGATTTGTTTGTGGAGTATCTTGAGTCTCGGTTGGCAGGTCATCCAGGAATTTCTGAGACTAAGAGACGTATCAGTTGCAGTTTTTGGTGGCCTGGGTGGCAGAAGGAAGTCATCAAGTGAGTGCATCAATGTGCGGTGTGTGCTAGGTCAAAGGCTTCACATACCCCTGATGCGGGGTTGCATTGCCCTCTGGAGGTTCCTAGTGCTCCTTGGCCGCATCTGGCAATGGATTTAATTACTGACCTTCCTGTGTCCGAGGGTTTCACTGTCATCTGGGTGGTTGTGGACCGTTTTAGCAAGATGTGTCATTTGGTTCCATTCATTAAGCTACCCTGCGCTAAGACACTCGCTAAGGCGTTTGTTAAGGAAATTGTCAGGCTCCATGGCGTTCCCACCGACATTGTTTCTGATAGGGGACCTCAGTTTGTGGCTCGCTTTTGGCGTGCTTTTTGTGACAGGTTGGGAGTCCATTTGTCATTTTCATCTGGTTATCATCCTGAGTCTAATGGACAGACTGAAAGAAAGAACCAGGATGTTGAACAGTTTTTACGTTGTTTTGTGGTAGACAATCAAGAGGAGTGGTCTGAGTTTCTGCCACTCGCAGAATTTGCTCTTAACAATCATACATCCTCCTCTGCTGGGTGTTCTCCTTTTTTTTGTTGAACTGGGAGACATCCGTCTTTTGGTTCGTTCTCCAAATTGGGGTCGGCGGTGCCGGAGGAGGAGAATTTTTCCGGTGATTTTGAAAGAGTTTGAACTAATGTACGTTGTAACTTTCAAGAGGCTAACAAAAAGTCCAAGAAGTATTTTAACAGGAAACGTAAAGAGGTTTTGTTTACTGTGGGTGACATGGTTTGGTTGTCCTCAAAGAATCTGAGGTTGAGGATTCCCTCTAAAAAATTGTGTCCAAAGTTTGTGGGGCCATTTAAGGTGCTTTAGGCGGTTAACCAGTCTGCTGTAAGGTTGGAGGTTCCCTACTCCTGGAAGATTAATCCTGTGTTTCATGTTTCCTTGTTAAAAAAAGGCTGATGTATTGGATAGGGAGGCCACTGTCACAGTTCCTCCGGTGGTGGAAGACGGCAAATATGAAATTTCTCGTATCCTGAATTCCAGAGAGCATAGAGGGAGATTGCTGTATCTCGTCACTTGGAAAGGTTTCGGTCCCAAGGATAACTCCTGGGTTAAGTCGGATGATGTCTCTGCCCCTAGATTTGTCAGAGCTTTCCGCAGGAGATTTCCAGATAGGCCTGGGCCTGGAGGTTCTGGAGGATCCTCATAAAAGAGGGGGTAATGTTAGAACCCTCCTGTTTGTTTTTGTTTATATCTTGTGTTTTGCGGTCATGTGACCATCTTCCTATATATTCCAGCTCCGCCCTTCTGGCCTTGCTGGACTTCAGTGTTGTTTAGACTGTCTTTCTAGCCAGGTGCTTTTGTGCCTATCTATCTCTAGTTTGCTTGGTCCTCTGGACCTCTAGTACTTTTGTCAGTTTATCTTTTTCTCTGCAACAACTTCTGTTAGGAGGTCTCCCATTTTTTGTCCCAGTCCTTAGTTCTTTTAGGGACCCCTCCCTTTCTCTATAGGTCTCCGTTCAGACTAGCCGAGGACGAAGGCGGGTCTGTTCACAAGGAACAGGTCACCCGCTACAACGTAGGGACTCAGCTTAGTCTTATTTTAGGGACAGCTCTCCCTTCTTTCTCTAGTTTATGTTGCAGTTCATAACAACGTGGAGGTCCCAATAGCTTAACAAGACGCTTTTAATGCCCCTCAGGAAAGTGGTGGAAATCCCAGTAGCTTAAGAAGTCACTTTTCATGCCCCTCAGAAAAGTGGTGGAGGTTCCAGTAGCTTAACAAGACGCTTTTAATGCCCCTCAGAAGAGACAGACGTGGAGGTCCCAGTAGCTTAACAAGATGCTTTTAATGCCCCTCGGAAAAGTGGTGGAGGTCGCAGTAGCTTAACAAGACGCGTTTAATGCCCCTCGGAAAAGTGGTGGAGGTCGCAGTAGCTTAGCAAGATGCTTTTAATGTCCCTCAGAAGAGATGTGCAGGTCCCAGTAGCTTAACAAGATGCTTTTAATGCCCCTCAGAAGAGACGTGGAGGTCCCAGTAGCTTAAAAAGACGCTTTTAATGCCCCTCGGAAAAGTGGTGGAGGTCCCAGTAGCTTAACAAGACGCTTTTCATGCCCCTCAGGAAAGTGGTGGAAATCCCAGTAGCTTAAGAAGTCACTTTTCATGCCCCTCAGAAAAGTGGTGGAGGTTCCAGTAGCTTAACAAGACGCTTTTAATGCCCCTCAGAAGAGACAGACGTGGAGGTCCCAGTAGCTTAACAAGATGCTTTTAATGCCCCTCGGAAAAGTGGTGGAGGTCGCAGTAGCTTAGCAAGATGCTTTTAATGTCCCTCAGAAGAGATGTGCAGGTCCCAGTAGCTTAACAAGATGCTTTTAATGCCCCTCAGAAGAGACGTGGAGATCCCAGTAGCTTAAAAAGACGCTTTTAATGCCCCTCGGAAAAGTGGTGGAGGTCCCAGTAGCTTAACAAGACGCTTTTAATGCCCCTCAGAAGAGATGTGGAGGTCCCAGTAGCTTAAAAAGACGCTTTTAATGCCCCTCGGAAAAAAGGTGGAGGTCCCAGTAGCTTAACAAGACGCTTTTAATGCCCCTCAGAAGAGACGTGGAGGTCCCATTAGCTTAACATGACGGTTTTAATGCCCCTCGGAAAAGTGGTGGAGGTCCCAGTAGCTTAACAAGATGCTTTTAATGCCCCTCAGAAGAGATGTGGAGGTCCCAGTAGCTTAAAAAGACGCTTTTAATGCCCCTCGGAAAAATGGTGGAGGTCCCAGTAGCTTAACAAGACGCTTTTAATGCCGCTCAGAAGAGACGTGGAGGTCCCATTAGCTTAACATGACGGTTTTAATGCCCCTCGGAAAAGTGGTGGAGGTCCCAGTAGCTTAAAAAGATGCTTTTAATGCCCCTCAGAGGAGACGTGGAGGTCCCAGTAGCTTAACAAGACGCTTTTAATGCCCCTCGGAAAAGTGGTGGAGGTCCCAGTAGCTTAACAAGACGCTTTTAATGCCCCTAAGAAGAGACGTGGAGGTCCCAGTAGCTTAACAAAATGCTTTTAATGCCCCTTACAAGAGCCATACAGTACAGCATCTTAAAAACATTATTCCCATTATTGGGGTGTGTGTCTCCCATAGTATTTGCTTATGCCTTCCAAGCAAAAGCTGCCAAAAATTAGGATGGAGTTACTTGCAATGCCCCTTACAAGAGCCATGCAGTACAGCATTAAAGATGAGCGGTGTTCGACTCGAACTGTTCACCGAACTCAAATTCGAGCTGTTTTGGGCGGTGTTCGAGCCGTTCAGCAAACACGAACGATTTGAAAAAAATTCGGCTGTTCGAGGTTATGTTCGATAACTGTTCTTGCCCCAAAATCATAACTGGATTTTTTCTCAGTAATGATGAAAATTAATGTTAATACGCAGTTTGAGTGTACAGCGGGGCGGGTGGAGGAGCAGGGGATGGATCTCTGCGGGAATAATGAAGATCTCCATTTTTTTTCCTCTTTCCCGCATTTACAGTGGGGAGGTGCAATCTGTCAGCCTATCAGCAGCAAACACACGGAGCAAAGTGCTTTTTTTCACACAAGCAAGGGCATGTGTCATTGGCAGTGTATGTCACATGTCCTTGCACTATAAGAATCAGCCATTTTCCCCGTCGCCACCATTTTCTCACTGCTGCAGCTGCGTGTTAGACGGCACCGCTGTTGCTGTGTGCGCTATACCTTGTTGATTTCAAGCCAATTTTCGCACAATTCTACAGATAGCTTGGGAGTAGGGAAGAGTTGTGATTGCAGTCCTTTTAAGGACTAGGTTACAGCATTTCCTACGACTTTTATCAGGCAGGTCTGTGATCTTAAATAGAAAGGTTGGGAGTAAAGACTAATTGTAATTGCAGTCCTTTTCAGGACAAAGTTACATCAGTTCCTATCAGTTTTTGCCAGGCAGGTCTGTGCCAGTGCTGTGCAAGTTTATTTCACAGCATTTGGCTAAATCTAGCAAAGCTAATCCTTTTTGGCCTATTGCAGAGTGTGTTAGTCAGTGGAGTAGCCTATCTGTGGTGCAAGCTACACCAATTTTTTTACTGCACCTAGTGAAGTAAAACCTTTTGGGCATAGCATCATTCTATTAGTCAAGCTATACCAATTTTTTTACTGCTCCTAGTGAAGTAAAACCTTTTGGGCATAGCATCATACTATTAGTCCATCTATACTGACCTCCATCAGGTTGCAAATTAAAAATAATGTTTAGCTGCATCTTGCTCTGAAAAAATATTTGGGCTTCTAGCAGTGTGTGGGACTTTTAAATTAGTCCATCTATACTGACCTCCATCAGGTTGCAAATTGAATATAATTTTTTTCTGCGTCTAGCTCTGAAAAAAAATTTGGGCTTCTAGCAGTGTGTGGGACTTGGTCTATTAGTCCATCTATACTGACCTCCATCAGGTTGCAAATTAAAAATATTTTTTTTCTGCATCTAGCTCTGAAAAAAAATTTGGCCTTCTAGCAGTGTGTGGGACTTGGTCTATTAGTCCATCTATACTGACCTCCATCAGGTTGCAAATTGAATATAATTTTTTTCTGCATCTAGCTCTGAATAAATATTTGGGCTTCTAGCAGTGTGTGGGACTTGGTCTATTAGTCCATATATACTGACCTCCATCAGGTTGCAAATGGAATATAATTTTTTTCTGCATCTAGGTCTGAAAAAAAATTTGGGCTTCTAGCAGTGTGTGGGACTTGGTCTATTAGTACATCTATACTGACCTCCATCAAATTGCAAATTAAAAATATTTTTTTCTGCATCTAGCTCTGAAAAAATATTTGGGCTTCTAGCAGTACATAGTTTGAGTACTTCATGTATGAACCGGCACATGGATATGAAGCATAAGTTGCAGTGGGAAGCTCACTGTGCTACAATGCGGTCTAGCCAGCCGGGCCAACCACTGTCTGACACATCTTGTGCATCCACGGCCTCTTCATCCTCTGTGACTGGAGGGACAACAGTCACACCTGTTTTGGGACGCAGACCTGCCACTTGTTTACCCGCAACAGCCAGCGTGATTGGCAGGTCATCATTTTCTTTGGAGGTGGTAACACCAGCTGGTGTTGAGCGCTGTCCGACATCGATAGCACCACCTTTGGATCAAGGCAACCTAACATGTCCGCCTGCATCTCCCTCACAGACCGGCAGATTGCCGGGGACACACTTATCAACCCCGTCTAAGCACAACAGCGAGCCCTTGGTCCCTCAGATGTGGACAAGTAAAAGACCATTTCCTCCTAGCCATGAGAAAGCTAAGAGGTTGAATTTCACCATCTGCAAGCTGTTGCGTACAGAAATGATGCCTTTCCGCCTGGTGGACACAGAGCATTTTCGAGACCTTATGTCTGTCGCAGTGCCCCAGTACTAGATGCCCAGTCGGCACTACTTCTCAAAGAAAGGTGTGCCTGCGCTCCACCAGCATGTCGCACACAACATCACCGCTTCTTTGAGAAACTCTGTGTGTGACAGGGTGCATTTCACCACAGACACTTGGACGAGTAGGCATGGACAGGGGCGTTACATGTCGCTGACTGGACACTGGGTAACTATGGTGACAGCAGGACAAGGGGCTGCTGTCCAAGTCTTGCCGTTGCCACGAGTTGTGCGTCAATCCTCTTTATCTCAATGTTCCTCCAATGCTTCTGCCTCCTCAACCTCCTCTCAATCCTCCACCTGCACCCAAAGCCTGTCTGGTCATGCCACAAGCTTTCTAACTGCGCAGAAGTGATCCTGCACACCTTCTTACTATGCTGGCAGTAGGGCTCAACGTCATCAGGCGGTTTTTACTTTGAAATGTCTGGGAAATGTGAGTCACACAGCTGAGGAGTTGTAGTCAGCTCTGGAGAACCAATTTCATGAATGGTTGCCTCCACTGGACCTGAAACCAAGGAAGCCCATGTGCGACAGTGCTGCAAACCTGGGTGCTTCCCTTCGCCGGGGCAATGTCATACACGTGCCTTGTATGGCTCACGTGTTGAACCTGGTTGCCCAGCCATTTTTAGCCCACTATCCCAGACTAGATGGCCTTTTGCAGAGGGCACGGTCGCTGTGTGCTCACTTCCGCCGTTCGCATCCCGCAGCTCAGCGACTTACATCTCTACAGAAGTCGTTGGGCCTGCCACTTCACCGGCTAAAATGCGATATGCCTACCCGGTGGAATTCAACTCTGCACATGTTGCAGTGACTGTGGCAGCACCGACAAGCCCTGGTGCAATACATTCTGACGTATAGCCTGGGCCAAGGGGATCCAGAGGTGGGGCAAATCATGCTGGAGGAGTGGTTTCAGATCAGGGACCTATGCACCCTTCTGCACAGTTTTGAAATGGCGACGAAGATGTTTAGTGCTGACGATGCCATTATCACCATGACTATTCCGGTGATATACATGCTGGAGCACATGTTAAACAGAATTCGGAGTCAGGTGGTGGCACAAGAGGAGGTGGAGGAAGTAGAGGAGGAGGAGTTGTATGCGGAAGGGCTAACATCTGCAAGGTCCAGACTGTCAGCAGCACCAAGGCGGCAGGCATGTAAGGGTGGGGGAGATGGTTTTACCAGGGTGCATGGTAGCAGCCAAACTAGTGAGGAAGGTGCAGGAGCCCAGGAAGAAGTGGAGGACCAACTGATGGAAGACTCAACAGATGAGGGAGACCTTGATCACATTTCTGTTGTGTGAGGTTGGGGGGAGAGGACAGAGGAAGGAAGCATGATTGTTACCTCGCCACCAACACAACAGGGACTTGGTGCTCCTGGATGCGCAAGACACATGAGTGCCTTCTTGCTGCACTACCTGCAACATGACCCTCGAATTGAGAGAATTAGAAATAATCCTGACTACTGGGTTGCCACACTGTTAGATCCCCGGTACAAAAGTAAATTTTCAGAAATTATTCCTGCCATAGAAAGGGATGCACGCATGCAGGATTATCAGCAGAGACTGTTGCAGAATCTTACATGTGCTTTTCCACAAAACACCAGTGGTGCACGTAGTGAATCTCACAGTTCCAACTTGCCAACCGTGCGACCGTTGAGTGTTCAGCACTCAAACCGTAACAGAAACACAGTATCTGCTCTTAGCATCAATTTTGCGGAATCATTTCACCACTTTTTTAGCCCATCCTTTGCAAGGCCACAGGAGACAAGAAGTCTGACACATAGTAAACGCCTAGAGACGATAGTACAGGAGTATCTCCAAGTAAACATTGAAGCCATGACTGTGTCACTGGACCCTTGCCCTGTTTGGGCTTCCAATCTGGATAAATGGCCGGAGCTCGCCACTTACGCCTTGGAGATCTTGTCATGCCCCGCAGCCAGCGTTCTGTCTGAACTTGTGTTCAGCGCTGCTGGTGGTGTGCTGACAGATAAGCGCACGCGGCTCTCCACTGATAATGTAGACAGACTCACGTTCATAAAGATGAACAAATCATGGAACCGAAACTACTTTTCTACCCCTGTGTCTTCCTGGGGAGAGTAAAAGCTTGATGATTGGTTAAAATCACCTCACCAACCGTTTTAAGCTTTCAAATTGCTAATCATGTTTATCTGTATCTTGGCTGGAAAATAATTTGGGCTTTGTAGCAGTGTGCAGTACTGATTCTATTACTCCATCTATACTAAGCTCCACCAGATTTAAAATTACTAATCATGTTTATCTGTATCTTGGCTGGAAAATAATTTGGGCTTTGTAGCAGTGTGTAGTAATGATTCTATTAGGCCATCTATACTAAGCTCTGCCAGATTTAAAATTACTAATCATGTTTATCTGTATCTTGGCTGGAAAATAATTTGGGCTTTGTAGCAGTGTGCAGTAATGATTCTATTAGGCCATCTTTACTAAGCTCCACCCGATTTAAAATTACTAATCATGTTTATCTGTATCTTGGCTGGAAAATTATTTGGACTTTGTAGCAGTGTGCAGTACTGATTCTATTAGGCCATCTATACTAAGCTCCACCAGATTTAAAATTAATAATAATTTTTAGCTGCATCTAGCCCGGAAAATAATTTTGGGGCTCCTAGATGCCCAAAACACATGAGTGCCTTGTTGCTGCACTACCTGCAACATGACCCTCAGATTGTCAGAATTCGAAGTAATCCTGACTACTGGATTGCCACACTCTTAGATCTCCCACACTCTTCGATCAACATTTTCATTTTAATAAAGATCAAAAAAATGGTCATTTTTGAAATTATAAGCATTAGCAGGTTATTAGAAACTGAAATCAAACAGTTATCAACTCAAAACTTTATTCTAGGTGATTTTACATTTGCACATAGGACACCTTGTTCGAAAGGAGCTTCTGAACTCTCTCGTCCATTGAATTTGTCAGGTTTTGGATGGTTTCTGCTTCAATTGTTTTGCATGAGGACAGAATACCCTCCCAGAGCTGTTGCTTAGATGTGAACTGCCTCCCGACATCATAGACACTCCTTTTGATGATGCTCCAGAGGTTCTTAATGTTGTTGAGGTCAGGGGAGCATGGGGGTCACACCATAAGTTTGTCCCCTTTTATGCCCATATCAGCCAGAGATGCAGATGTGTTATGTGCAGCATGAAACGGTGCATTATCATGCATGAAAATGATCTTGCTGTGGAATACACGGTTCTTCTTCTTGAACCATGGCAGGAAGTGCTGTTTGAGAAACTCCACATACATTATGGAGTTCATCTTTACCCCTTCAGGGATCCTAAAGGGGCCGACAATCTCTCTCCCCATGATTCCAGCCCAAAACATTACTCCTCCTCCTCCTTGTTGGTGCTGTAGCCGTGTTTGCGTGGGGTGTCCATCAACCAGCCATCCTCCACTCCATCCATCTGGACCATCGAGTGTTTCACGGCACTCATCCGTGAACAGAACAGTTTTGAAGTCAGTCTTCATGTATTGTTTGGCCCACTGGAGCCGTTTCTGCTTGTGTGCAGTGGATAGAGGAGGTCGACAGGATGGCTTACGCACAGCTGCAAACCTCTGAAGGACCCTGCATCTTGTTGTTCTCGGGACGTTGGAGGCACCAGCAGCTTCAAAAACTTATCTGCTGCTATGACAAGGCTTTTTTGACGCTGCTCTTTTAACCTGACGTAATTGCCTGTAGGAAAGAGTCCTCAATTTGCCCTTATCAGCACGCACACGTGTGTACTGTGAATCAGCTGCATACTTCTTGATTGCCAAGACACTTCATCCTGATCATCGCACAATGTTGATTGTAGTCATGCCTTGACCTAAACACTCCACAATTTGTTGCTTCTCAGCAGCCGACACATCCTTTTTCTTTCCCATTTTGTCAGAAAATGTAGGCTGCTTAATAATGTGGGACAGCCTTCTTAAGTAGTCTTGTCTTTCATTGGACACACCTGCCAAACTAATTATCACAGGTGTCTGCAATTGCTTACAGTGATATAAAGAGCCCTGACAAACACATCACCATCAATGAGTTTAACTGACAAACAAGCAAATTCTTCCCTTATCATTCCTAAACACTTTTTGCATAATCATTTGGAACACAGTGTACATGTGCTTTTCCACAAAACACCAGTGGTTCAAGTAGTGAATCTTGCAGTTCTAACTTGCCAACCGTGGTCTGTATGGAGTTGTTCAATAAAGGGCCCAAAATTAAGATAACATAGACGGGAGAGGTCTCTATGAATAGGAATTCCTAAGTATTTGATTCCCTGTGAGGGCCAGGCAAAGGGAAAGTTGGACTGGATGGAATCCTGTATGGATTTGGGGAGGGAGACATCGAGGGCCTCAGACTTCGCTGCATTGATTTTAAAATTTGACCATGTAACAAAGTGATCTATTTCAGCCATAACAGCAGGGATGGATATATGTGATTGAGTGATATATACTAGGACATCATCAGCAAATGCAGAGCACTTGTACTCGGTGCATACCCACCTCAATCCACCTAATATTGGGGTTATGGCGAATTGATGAGAGCAGGTGCTCCGTCATTAGGATGTATAAGAGAGGGGACAGAGGACATGCCTGCTTGTCCCTTTGGTGATTATGAAAGGTGATGAAAATGTTCCGACGCACCCCCTGGGCCTTGGGACACCCGGAGCCGGACCCTTTTTGGTGGATGCTGGTGGTTGTCGCCTCCGTGGCGGCGACCCGGTTCCGTGGCTCACGGCGGTCAAACCAGTGGCGGAACTATTTATGTGGTTTTGATGTTTAAATGTCCAACTACGCCACCGTAGATTGCGGTCAGAGTGAACCGCCGCTGCAGGGCAGACCGCTGAGGCTGGTGTTGTGGGTGCAGCAGAGAGTAGTATAACTCCCCACGGGAGGAGTATAGCCTCAGGGCAGTGTATGCGGAGGATGGGGGTGATGGTGCAGGGCAGCAGCAGTAACGATACGGAGTCAGTGATGCAGTCCAGGGCCTTTACTCACAGTTCTTATTATCCAGACCACTTCTTCAGGTAACGGCTGCCCACGTTGTACTGTGCTCAGCAGGTGAGGGACTCAGACAACTCCCAGATAACGTTGGAGCACTTCACAGGACCCCCTTTGTGTGTCCTTTGTCTGGCCTTTCTTACCAACGATTCTGTCCGGCTGCCTCGGGCCTCCTCTTGGTAAACTTGGCGCCAGTTTCCCTGACACTATGTGGTGCCTTCCTAGCGGGTGTAGCGAGGGGCTGCGCCACATAAAATGTCAAGCCTCCGGTTTCTAGCTGAGGGTCGTTTCCCGCCTCCGCTCGTTTTGGGGACCGGTCTCCGCATTTGGCCTGACCCCTCCACGCTGGTGGATTCAGGCGTGCGGTGGCGACTCGCCCGTCCGCACCCCTGGGATCCCTTTGTTCCTCATTCCTGGAGCCTTCTCCGCTCCTCTTCCTTCCTTCTCCCTCTTCCAGGCCTGGGCCTCGGTTACTAGGCCCACCTCCGGAGCAGAGCTCATGCAGAGCCCCTGCTCCCTGTCACTTCTGCTCAGACTTCTCTGCACTGAACTAAGATGGTGCCCACCTTTTATACTCCCTTCTCAATGCACCCAGGAACTGCTTGCTCCCTGCTCCTGCACTACAGGGTTCCCCTTCCTCGTTGTTCCCTCCCCCCACTCCAGCCAGGGACAGGGACTGTCGTGCCCATCTCAGGGGCATATTGGTCGCCCTGCCCCACGGCAATGTGGTATAATGCATGCAGGTGTCGGGGTCCTGATCCACACTCCATCCTTACCTGAGAGTGAGATATCACACCTCTGGGTGAGGTGCAATACCTCTGTAGCAACCGAGCCCTCTGGGTGCTACAGTTCCATTTATCTTCAGCCTAGGTGACGTATTGCGATACAGGGCCATGATATTGGCTATAAAATGGTCCCCTAGACCCCTACCCCAAGCTTTTTAAGAGAATAATATGTGGCGTGCCAGGAGACTCTATGGAATGCTTTCTCAGCATCCAACGAGAGTATCTAATTAAAAAATTTTAACTGCATCTAGCCCAGGAAATACTTTGTGCCTAGTAGCAGTGTCTGCTAGTCAGCGGATTATACCAGCTGTTAAGCAAGCTACACCACCTGTAGTTTGGACACTTAATTTTTTCAAAGGAAATGCTTCGGGACCACGGGATACTCAGTGAAGAGCATCAGGAGGCACCCCAAGGGGCTGGGACTGGCGGTAGGACGCCTTGCGGTGGACCGCCAAGCTCGATCCTTATAAAAGCTTTTTAACTGCAGCAGCTTTAGTGGACGCTACTGGAGCTGGAATTACGCGGCTGCTGGCATGAGTCTTGCACTCCAATAGATGCTTGTAAAAGGATTTAAAGTGTATTCATTCAAATTAGAGAGACAATTTAAATTAAAAAGCTTAGAGCTGCCTTCACCGCAGGGGGTCTCGCTCGACCCACCAGCGGACAGGCACCAGTATTGGAAGAGGGGGGCTGGCCGTCAGGGTCCACCCCGGCTCTGGCACAAACCCGGCGACACGGAGGTGGCACGGGCAGGAACGGACTGGCCGTGTCAGCATCGCACTTTTTTGGTTTTAGAAGGGCATGACATGCCTATATCTGTGTCTCCCCCTCCTTTTACTCCTCCACCTCTTTTCTTTTAGCATGACTATATGTACTTGTCACTTTTCCATGTGTTAGTTGTGTCTTCTGAGCAGTTTGTCAGCTTTTGGACACCTTTGAAGTGTATTCTATGTGTTTTTGTTTGCCTGCCATTGGTTTTAATGGTGTTCGAAGGTGTTCGACAAACAGTTCGACGAACAGTTCAGCGAACATACTGGTGTTCGACAAACCGAACCGAACTCGAACACTACGGGGGTGGCTCAACACTAGTTTTCAGATGGGAACTTTTTTAACAGTTCTGCAGCAAGGGCCTTCTGGTACTGCCCCATTTTTGTAGACATTTCCACATCAGGAACAAGAGAGTTGTTTTGACAACGTGAGGGTCACGGTTAAGGCAGCGTAACATAAAGTCAGCCATGCGTGCCAGACTGGTAACGGGCAAGACTTCCATGTCCTCACCAAGATGATGATTGACCATGCTCTCCTCCTCCTTCTCCCCCCTGTCCTCAGGCCGGCCACCCCCGCTGAAATGACAGTATGACAGTTGTACAGGTACTACCATCTACAGCGCATGATACAAGCTACGGTTCTTCCTCCTCCTCCTCCTCCTACTGCTCTTCCTCATTGTCACCCAATGCACGTTGGGATGAGATGAGGCTGGGCTTTGTGTTATCGCCCGCGATGGCTTCTTGATCCATCTCATCATACTCTGGCTGCAATGCCTCCTTTTTAATTCTCTGCAGAGAGCGTTGCAAAAGACAGACAAGTGGAATGCTGACTCTAATGATTGCATAATCACTAGTGTTGAGCCACCCCCGTAGTGTTCGAGTTCGGTTCGGTTCGTCGAACACCCGTGTGTTCGTCGAACTGTTCGTCGAACTGTTCGTCGAACACCTTCGAACACCATTAAAACCAATGGCAGGCAAAGAAAAACACATAGAAACACATAGAAAACACCTTCAAAGGTGTCCAAAAGCTGACAAACTGCTCAGAAGACATAACTAACACATGGAAAAGTGACAAGTACATATAGTCATGCGAAAAGAAAAGAGGTGGAGGAGTAAAAGGAGGGGGAGACACAGATATAGGCATGTCATGCCCTTCTAAAATCCAAAAAGTGAGAAGCCGACACGGCCAGTCCGCTCCTGCCCTTGCCACCTCCGTGTCGCCGGGTTTGTGCCAGAGCCGCGATGAACCCTGATGGCCAGCCCCCCTCTCCCAATACTGGTGCCTGTCCGCTGGTGGGTCGAGCGAGCCCCCCTGTGGTGGAGGCAGCTCTAAGCTTTTTAATTTAAATTGTCTCTCTAATTTGAATGAATACACTTTAAATCCATTTACAAGGATCTATTGGAGGGCAAGTCTCATGCCAGCAGCCGCGTAATTCCAGCTCCAGTAGCGTCCACTAAAGCTGCTGCAGTTAAAAAGCTTTTATAAGGATCGAGCTCGGCTGTCCACCGCAAGGCATCCTACTGCCAGTCCCAGCCCCTATGCCTTGGGGTGCCTCCTGATGCTCTTCACTGAGTATCCCATGGTCCCGAAGCATTTCCTTTGAAAAAATTACGTGTCTAAACTACAGGTGGTGTAGCTTGCTTAACAGCCAGGATAATCCGCTGACTAGCAGACACTGCTACTAGGCACAAAGTATTTCCTGGGCTAGATGAAGTTAAAAATTTGTAATTAGATACTCTCGTTGGATGCTGAGAAAGCATTCCATAGAGTCTCCTGGCACGCCATATATGATTCTCTTAAAAAGCTTGGGGTAGTGGTCTAGGGGACCCTTTTATAGCCAAAATCACGGCCCTGTATCACAATACGTCACCTAGGCTGAAGATAAATGGAACTGTAGGACCCTGAGGGCTCGGTTGCTACAGAGGTATTGCACCTCACCCAGAGGTGTGATATCTCACTCTCAGGTAAGGATGGAGTGTGGATCAGGACCCGACACCTGCATGCATTACACCACATTGCCGTGGGGCAGGGCGACCAATATGCCTCTGAGATGGGCACGACAGTCCCTGTCCCTGGCTGGAGTGGGGGGAGGGAACACTGAGGAAGGGGAACCCTGTAGTGCAGGAGCAGGGAGGAAGCAGTTCCTGGGTGCATTGAGAAGGGAGTATAAAAGGTGGGCACCATCTTAGTTCAGTGCAGAGAAGTCTGAGCAGAAGTGGCAGGGAGCAGGGGCTCTGCATGAGCTCTGCTCCGGAGGCGGGCCTAGTAACAGAGGCCCAGGCCTGGAAGAGGGAGAAGGAAGGAAGAGGAGCGGAGAAGGCTCCAGGAATGAGGAATGAAGGGATCCCAGGGGTGCGGACGGGCGAGTCGCCACCGCACGCCCGAATCCACCTGCATGGAGGGGTCAGGCCAAAGGGGGAGACCGGTCCACGAAACTAGTGGAGGCAGGAAACGACCCTCAGCTAGAAACCGGAGGCTGTGACATTTTATGTGGCGCAGCCCCTCGCTACACCCGCCAGGAAGGCACCACATAGGGTCAGGGAAACTGGCGCCAAGTTTACCAAGAGGAGGCCCGAGGCAGCCGGACAGAAGGGTTGGTAAGAAAGGCCAGACAAAGGACACACAAAGGGGGTCCTGTGAAGCGCTCCAAATTTATCTGGGAGTTGTCTGAGCCCCTCACCTGGTGAGCACAGTACGACGTGGGCAGCCGTTACCTGCAGACGTGGTCTGGATAATAAGAACTGTGAGTAAAGGCCCTGGACTGCATCACTGACTCCGTGTCGTTACTGCTGCTGCCCTGCACCATCACCCCCATCCTCCGCATACACTGCCCTGAGGCTATACTCCTCCCGTGGGGAGTTATGCTACGCTCTGCTGCACCCACAACACCAGCCTCAGCGGTATGCCCTGCAGCGGCGGTTCACTTTGACCGCAATCCACGGGTGGCGTAGTCGGACATTTAAACATCAAAACCACATAAATAGTTCCGCCACTGGTTTGACCACCCTGAGCCACGGAACCGGGTCGCCGCCACGAAGAATACAACCACCAGCATCCACCAAAAAGGGTCCGGCTCCGGGTGTCCCAAGGCCCAGGGGTGCATCAGAACATTTTCATCACCTTTCACAATCACCAATGGGACAAGGCAGGGATGTCCTCTGTCCCCTCTCTTATACATCCTAGTGACGGAGCACCTGCTCTCATCAATTCGCCATAACCCCAATATTAGGTGGATTGAGGTGGGAGGCACCGAGTACAAGTGCTCTCTATTTGCTGATGATGTCCTAGTATATATCACACAATCACATATTTCCATCCATGCTGTTATGGCTGAAATAGATCACTTTGTTACATGGTCAAATTTTAAAATCAATGCAGCGAAGTCTGAGGCCCTCGATGTCTCCCTCCCCAAATCCATATAGGATTCCATCCAGTCCAACTTTCTCTTTGCCTGGCCCTCACAGGGTATCAAATACTTAGGAATTCCTATTCATAGAGACCTCTCCCATCTATGTTATCTTAATTTTGGGCCCTTTATTGAACAACTCCATACAGACCACAGTTGGCAAGTTAGAACTGTAAGATTCACTACGTGAACCACTGGTGTTTTGTGGAAAAGCACATGTACACTGCGTTCCAAATTATTATGCAAAAAGTGTTTAGGAGTGATAAGGGAAGAATTTGTTTGTTTGTCAGTTAAACTCATTGATGGTGATGTGTGTCAGGGCTCTTTATATCACTGTAAGCAATTGCAGACACCTGTGCTAATTAGTTTGGCAGGTGTGTCCAATGAAAGGCAAGACTACTTAAGAAGGCTGTCTCACATTATTAAGCAGCCTACATTTTCTGCCAAAATGGGAAAGAGAAAGGATGTGTCGGCTGCTGAGAAGCAACAAATTGTGGAGTGTTTAGGTCAAGGCATGACTACAATCAACATTGTGCGATGATCAGGATGAAGTGTCTTGGCAATCAAGAAGTATGTAGCTGATTCACAGTCCACACGTGTGGGTGCTGATAAGGGCAATTTGAGGACTCTTTCCTACAGGCAATTACGTCAGGTTGAAAGAGCAGCGGCAAAAAAGCCTTGTCATAGCAGCAGACAAGTTTTTGAAGCTGCTTGTGCCTCCAACGTCCCCCGAACAACAAGATGCAGGGTCCTTCAGAGGTTTGCAGCTGTGCATACGCCATCCTGTCGACCTCCTCTATCCACTTCACACAAGCAGAAACGGCTCCAGTGGGCCAAACATTACATGAAGACTGATTTCAAAACTTTTTTGCTCACGGATGAGTGCCGTGCAGCGCTCGATGGTCCACATGGATGGAGTGGAGGATGGCTGGTTGATGGACACCCCACGCAAACACGGCTACAGTGCCAACAAGGAGGAGGTGGAGCAATGTTTTGGGCTGGAATCATGGGGAGAGAGATTGTCGGCCCCTTTAGGATCCCTGAAGGCGCTAAGGATGAACTCCATAATGTATGTGAATTTTCTCAAACAGCACTTCCTGCCATGGTTCAAGAAGAAGAACCGTGTATTTCACAGCAAGATCATTTTTCTGTATGATAATGCACCATCTCATGCTGCACATTAAACATCTGCATCTCTGGCTGATATGGGCATAAAAGGGGACAAACTTATGGTGTGACCCCCATGCTCCCCTGACCTGTACCCCATTCAGAACCTTTGGTCATCATTAAAAGGAGTGTCTATGATGGCGGGAGGCAGTTCACATCTAAGCAACAGCTCTGGGAGGGTATTCTGTCCTCATGCAAAACAATTGAAGCAGAAACCATCCAAAACCTGACAAATTCAATGGACGAGAGAGTTCAGAAGCTCCTTTCGAACAAGGGGTCCTATGTGAAAATGTAACATCACCTAGAATAAAGTTTTGAGTTGAAAACTGTTTGATTTCAGTTTCTAACAACCTGCTAATGCTTATAATTTCAAAAATGACCATTTTTTTGGTCTTTATTAAAATGAAAAGGTTGATCGAAAAGTTTGGGGGATCTAAGAGTGTGGCAACCCAGTAGTCATGATTACTTCGAATTCTGACAATATGAGGGTCATGCTGCAGGTAGTGCAGCAAGAAGGCACTTATGTGTCTTGCGCATCTCGGAGCCCCAAAATTATTTTCCGGGCTAGATGCAGCTAAAAATTATTATTAATTTTAAATCTGGTGAAGCTTTAGTATAGATGGCCTAATAGGATCAGTGCTGCACACTGCTACAAAGCCCAAATTATTTTCCAGCCAAGATACAGATAAACATGATTAGTAATTTGAAAGCTTAAAACGGTTGGTAGGGTGATTTTTACCAATCATCAAGCTTTTACTCTCCCCAGGATGACACAGGGGTAGAAAAGTAGTTTCGGATCCATGATTTGTTCATCTTTATGAACGTGAGTCTGTCTACATTATCAGTGGAGATCCGCGTGCGCTTATCTGTCAGCACACCACCAGCAGCGCTGAACACACGTTCAGACAGAACGCTGGCTGCGGGGCATGACAAGATCTCCAAGGCGTAAGTGGCTAGCTCCGGCCATTTATCCAGATTGGAAGCCCAAAAAGAGCAAGGGTCCAGTGACACAGTCGTGGCTTCAATGTTTACTTGGAGATACTCCTGTACCATCGTCTCTAGGCGTTGACTATGTGTCAGACTTCTTGTCTCCTGTGGTCTTGCAAAGGATGGGCTAAAAAAGTGGTGAAATGATTCCGCAATATTGATGTTACCAGCAGATACTGTGGTTCTGTTACGGTTTGAGTGCTGAACACTTGACGGTCCCACGGTTGGCAAGTTGGAACTGTGAGATTCACTGCGTGCACCACTGGTATTTTGTGGAAAAGCACATGTAAGATTCTGCAACAGTCTCTGCTGATACTCCTGCATGCGTGCATCCCTTTCTATGGCAGGAAAAATTTCTGCAAATTTACTTTTGTACCGGGGATCTAACAGTGTAGCAACCCAGAAGTCAGGATTATTTCGAATTCTCACAATTCGAGGGTCATGTTGCAGGTAGTGCAGCAAGAAGGCACTCATGTGTGTTGCGCATCCAGGAGCACCAAGTCCCTGTTGTGTTGGTGGCGAGGTAACAATCATGCTTCCTTCCTCTGTCCTCTCCCCCCAACCTCGCACAACAGAAATGTGATCAAGGTCTCCCTCATCTGATGAGTCTTCCATCAGTTCGTCCTCCACTTCTTCCTGGGCTCCTGCACCTTCCTCACTAGTTTGGCTGCTACCATGCGCCCTGGTAAAACCATCTCCCCCACCCTCACATGCCTGCCGCCTTGGTGCTGCCGACCGTCTGGACCTTGCAGATGTTAGCCCTTCCGCATACAACTCCTCCTCCTCTACTTCCTCCACCTCCTCTTGTGCCACCACCTGACTCCGAATTCTGTTTAACATGTGCTCCAGCATGTAAATCACCGGAATAGTCATGCTGATAATGGCATCGTCAGCACTAAACATCTTCGTCGCCATTTCAAAACTGTGCAGAAGGGTGCATAGGTCCCTGATCTGAGACCACTCCTCCAGCGTGATTTGCCCCACCTCTGAATCTCGTTGGCCCAGGCTATACGTCAGAACCTATTGCACCAGGGCTTGTCGGTGCTGCCACAGTCGCTGCAACATGTACAGAGTTGAATTCCACCGGGTAGGCACATCGCATTTTAGCCGGTGAAGTGGCAGGCCCAACGACTTCTGTAGAGATGTAAGTCGCTGAGCTGCGGGATGCGAACGGCGGAAGTGAGCACACAGCGACCGTGCCCTCTGCAGAAGGCCATCTAGTCTGGGATAGTGGGCTAAAAATTGCTGGACAACCAGGTTCAACACGTGAGCCATACAAGGCACGTGTGTGACATTGCACGGCGAAGGGCCGCACCCAGGTTTGCAGCATTGTCGCACACGGCCTTCCCTGGTTTCAGGTCCAGTGGAGACAACCATTCATGAAATTGGTTCTCCAGAGCTGACCACAACTCCTCAGCTGTGTGACTCACATTTCCCAGACATTTCAATGTAAAAACCGCCTGATGACGTTGAGACCTACTGCCAGCATAGTAAGGAGGTGTGCAGGATCCCTTCTGCGCAGTTAGAAAGCTTGTGGCATGACCAGACAGGCGTTGGGTGCAGGTGGAAGACCGAGAGGAGGTTGAGGAGGCAGAAGCAGTGGAGGATCTTTGAGATAAAGAGGATTGGCGCACAACTCGTGGGGATGGCAAGACTTGGACAGCAGCCCCTTGTCCTGCTGTCACCATAGTTACCCAGTGCCCAGTCAGCGACATGTAACGCCCCTGTCCATGCCTACTCGTCCAAGTGTCTGTGGTGAAATGCACCCTGTCACACACAGAGTTTCTCAAAGAAGCGGTGATGTTGTGTGCGACATGCTGGTGGAGCGCAGGCACACCTTTCTTTGAGAAGTAGTGCCGACTGGGCATCTGGTACTGGGGCACTGCGACGGACATAAGGTCTCAAAAATCCTCTGTGTCCACCAGGCGGAAAGGCAGCATTTCTGTAGCCAAGAGCTTGCAGATGGTGAAATTCAACCTCTTAGCTTTCTCATGGCTAGAAGGAAATTGTCTTTTACTTGTCCACATCTGAGGGACCGAGGGCTGGCTATTGTGCTTAGACGGGGTTGATAAGGGTGTCCCCGGCAAACTGCCGGTCTGTGAGGAAGATGCAGGTGGACATGTTAGGTTGCCTTGATCCAAAGGTGGTGCTATCGATGTCGGACAGCGCTCAACACCAGCTGGTGTTACCACCTCCAAAGAAAATGATGACCTGCCAATCACGCTGGCTGTTGCGGGTAAAGAGGTGGCAGGTCTGCGCCCCAAAACAGGTGTGACTGCTGTCCCCCCAGTCACAGAGGATGAAGAGGCCGCGGAAGCACAAGATATGGCAGACGGTGGTTGGCCCGGCCGGCTAGGAAGCATTGTAGCACACTGAGCTTCCCACTGCAACTTATGCTTCATGTCCATGTGCCGGTTCATGCATGAAGTACTCAAACTATGTATTTTTTGGCCTCTACTTAGCTTTTGCTGACAAATGTTACAGATAACACGAGTTGGGTCATCTTTATCGATCTGAAAAAATGCCCAGGCTATGCAAGGCTTAGCACCCATGCGACCTGAAGAGCCACCACGACTTGTGGTGAGAGGCAGAGTTGTGTTTGAGGATGCAGTTGTTGACGTGCTTCCAGTACTACGTCTCTGTCCAGTAAGGCGCAACCTGACCTCGTCGTCACTAGCATCTTCCTCCACCTCCTCTGCTGACCTCATCTCTTGGCTGACTGTGGGTTGACAGTAAGTGGGATCTCCGACCTCATCATCATCACCCTGTGCGTTATCACACCCGTCGTCCTCAGAGCCAACCTGTTCCTGCCCTGACAAAAAACTAAAGTTGTCGCTCCAATCAGGTATTTGAGTCTTATCATCGTCTTCCTCATTGTCTCCACCAACAGGAGTTACAGTTTGGGAATCAGGGTCTACATTATGGTCAGAACCTTCTGCGTCTGGTCCTGGATCCGACTCATAAAGATTCTGGGCATCAGTGCAGATCATTTCCTCGTCTGGATTCACAGAAGCGCTGGAGTCAACCTCTGATTCCCAGGCTATAGTATGAGTAAACAGCTCTGCAGACTCAACCATCTGTTCTACCTCATACTCAGACGGGCAGCTGGAGATTTGGGAGCTGTGAGGAAGCAAGTGCGATTTGGGTGACACCTTTGAGGACTGGAGTATTTGTGATGTTGAAGTTGATGTGGAGGAGAGCCCACTTAAAGGAGCACTTGATATCCGTTGAAGCACCTGCTGTTTTTGTGCCTCATCTGGAATTTGTAGCGATTGGCGTGGCCGTAAGAAAGGGATCTTATCACATTGTCCGCTAAAAGAAGTAGACATTTTAGTTTGGCTGGAAGATGGTCTTTCTTCTGCACCTACCCCACGGACACAACCTTTTTTCCCCTTCCCAACACGCCTATTCCCCTTTCCACCAGCAGCAGGCCTTTTTCCCCTCATTTTGGTGGTTAACTAATTCACAACTCTGGAGTTGTTTGCACAAAAAAACAATGGATGGTAACCGAGCAGAGCTGAGTGGGCAAACTGTGGTATTAGGCCAAAACTATTGGCTGGGTTAGATGCAGAAAAAAATTATTTTTAATTTGCAACCTGATGGAGGTCAGTATAGATGGACTAATAGACCAAGTCCCACACACCGCTAGAAGCCCAAATATTTTTTCAGAGCTAGATGCAGAAAATTTTTTTATTCAATTTGCAACCTGATGGAGGTCAGTATAGATGGACTAATAGACCAAGTCCCACACACTGCTAGAAGCCCAAATATTTTTTCAGAGCTAGATGCAGAAAAAAATTATTTTTAATTTGCAACCTGATGGAGGTCAGTATAGATGGACTAATAGACCAAGTCCCACACACCGCTAGAAGCCCAAATATTTTTTCAGAGCTAGATGCAGAAAAAAATTATTTTTAATTTGCAACCTGATGGAGGTCAGTATAGATGGACTAATAGACCAAGTCCCACACACCGCTAGAAGCCCAAATATTTTTTCAGAGCTAGATGCAGAAAAAAATTATATTCAATTTGCAACCTGCTGGAGGTCAGTATAGAAGGACTAATAGAACAAGTCCCACACACTGCTAGAAGCCCAAATATTTTTTCAGAGCTAAATGAAGAAAAAAATTATTTTTAATTTGCAACCTGATGGAGGTCAGTATAGATAGACTAATAGACCAAGTCCCACACACTGCTAGAAGCCCAAATATTTTTTCAGAGCTAGATGCAGAAAAAAAATATTTTTAATTTGCAACCTGATGGAGGTCAGTATAGATGGACTAATAGACCAAGTCCCACACACTGCTAGAAGCCCAAATATTTTTTCAGAGCTAGATGCAGAAAAAAATTATTTTTAATTTGCAACCTGATGGAGGTCAGTATAGATGGACTAATAGACCAAGTCCCACACACCGCTAGAAGCACAAATATTTTTTCAGAGCTAGATGCAGAAAAAAATTATATTCAATTTGCAACCTGCTGGACGTCAGTATAGAAGGACTAATAGAACAAGTCCCACACACTGCTAGAAGCCCAAATATTTTTTCAGAGCTAAATGAAGAAAAAAATTATTTTTAATTTGCAACCTGATGGAGGTCAGTATAGATGGACTAATAGACCAAGTCCCACACACCGCTAGAAGCCCAAATATTTTTTCAGAGCTAGATGCAGAAAAAAATTATTTTTAATTTGCAACCTGATGGAGGTCAGTATAGATGGACTAATAGACCAAGTCCCACACACTGCTAGAAGCCCAAATATTTTTTCAGAGCTAGATGCAGAAAAAAATTATTTTTAATTTGCAACCTGATGGAGGTCAGTAAAGATGGACTAATAGAACAAGTCCCACACGCTGCTAGAAGCCCAAATATTTTTTCAGAGATAAATGAAGAAAAAAATTATTTTTAATTTGCAACCTGATGGAGGTCAGTATAGATGGACTAATAGACCAAGTCCCACACACTGCTAGAAGCCCAAATATTTTTTCAGAGCTAGATGCAGAAAAAAATTATTTTTAATTTGCAACCTGATGGAGGTCAGTATAGATGGACTAATAGACCAAGTCCCACACACTGCTAGAAGCCCAAATATTTTTTCAGAGCTAGATGCAGAAAAAAATTATTTTTAATTTGCAACCTCATGGAGGTCAGTATAGATGGACTAATAGAAAAAGTCCCACACGCTGCTAGAAGCCCAAATATTTTTTCAGAGATAAATGAAGAAAAAAATTATTTTTAATTTGCAACCTGATGGAGGTCAGTATAGATGGACTAATAGACCAAGTCCCACACACTGCTAGAAGCCCAAATATTTTTTCAGAGCTAGATGCAGAAAAAAATTATTTTTAATTTGCAACCTGATGGAGGTCAGTATAGATGGACTAATAGACCAAGTCCCACACACTGCTAGAAGCCCAAATATTTTTTCAGAGCTAGATGCAGAAAAAAATTATTTTTAATTTGCAACCTGATGGAGGTCAGTATAGATGGACTAATAGAACAAGTCCCACACGCTGCTAGAAGCCCAAATATTTTTTCAGAGATAAATGAAGAAAAAAATTATTTTTAATTTGCAACCTGATGGAGGTCAGTATAGATGGACTAATAGACCAAGTCCCACACACTGCTAGAAGCCCAAATATTTTTTCAGAGCTAGATGCAGAAAAAAATTATTTTTAATTTGCAACCTGATGGAGGTCAGTATAGATGGACTAATAGACCAAGTCCCACACACCGCTAGAAGCCCAAATATTTTTTCAGAGCTAGATGCAGAAAAAAATTATATTCAATTTGCAACCTGCTGGAGGTCAGTATAGAAGGACTAATAGAACAAGTCCCACACACTGCTAGAAGCCCAAATATTTTTTCAGAGCTAAATGAAGAAAAAAATTATTTTTAATTTGCAACCTGATGGAGGTCAGTATAGATGGACTAATAGACCAAGTCCCACACACTGCTAGAAGCCCAAATATTTTTTCAGAGCTAGATGCAGAAAAAAATTATATTCAGTTTGCAACCTGATGGAGGTCAGTATAGATGGACTAATAGAATGATGCTATGCCCAAAAGATTTTACTTCACTAGGTGCAGTAAAAAAATTGGTATTCTATACACAGGTGGTATATCTTGCAACACAGATAGGCTACTCCACTGACTAACACACTCTGCAATAGGCCAAAAAGGATTAGCTTTGCTAGATTCAGCCAAATGCTGTGAGAAAAACTTGCACAGCACTGGCACAGACCTGCCTGGCAAAAACTGATAGGAACTGATGTAACCTAGTCCTGAAAAGGACTCCAATTACAACTAGTCTTTACTCCCGCAATCTATCTATTTAAGAGCACAGACCTGCCTGATAAAAGTCGTAGGAAATGCTGTAACCTAGTCCTTAAAAGGACTGCAATCACAACTATTCCCTACTCCCAAGCTATCTGTATATTTGTGCGAAAATTGGCTTGAAATTAACAAGGTATAGCGCACACAGCAACAGCGGTGCCGTCTAACACGCAGCTGCAGCAGTGAGAAAATGGTGGCGACGGGGAAAATGGCTTGGTCTTATAGGGCAAGGACATGTGACATGCACTGCCAATCACACATGCCCTTGCTTGTGTGAAAAAAAGCACTTCGCTCCGTGTGTGCGATGCTGATAGGCTGACAGATTGCACCTCCCCACTGCAAATGCGGGAAAGAGAAAAAAAAATGGAGATCTTCATTGTTCCTGCAGAGATCCATCCCCTGCCCCTCCCCCGCCCCGCTGTACACTCAAACTGCGTATTAACATTAATTTTCATCATTACTGAGAAAAAAATCCAGTTATGATTTTGGTGCACGAACAGTTATCGAACATAACCTCGAACAGCCGAATTTTTCTCAAATTGTTCGTGTTCGCCGACCGGCTCGAACACCGCCCAAAACAGCTCGAATTTGAGATTGGCGAACAGTTCGAGTAGAACAACGCTCATCTCTAGTCAGAACCTTCTGCGTCTGGTCCTGGATCCGACTCATAAAGATTCTGGGCATCAGTGCAGATCATTTCCTCGTCTGGATTCACAGAAGCGCTGGAGTCGACCTCTGATTCCCAGGCTATAGTATGAGTAAACAGCTCTGCAGACTCAACCAGCTGTTCTGCCTCATACTCAGACGGGCAGCTGGAGATTTGGAAGCTGTGAGGAAGCAAGTGCGATTGGGGTGACACCTTTGAGGACTGGAGTATTTGTGATGTTGAAGTTGATGTGGAGGAGAGCCCACTTAAAGGAGCACTTGATATCCGTTGAAGCACCTGCTGTTTTTGTGCCTCATCTGGAATTTGTAGTGATTGGCGTGGACGTAAGAAAGGGATCTTATCACATTGTCCGCTAAAAGAAGTAGACATTTTAGTTTGGCTGGAAGATGGTCTTTCTTCTGCAGATGTTACTGTTGCTTTAACACCTACCCCACGGACACAACCTTTTTTCCCCTTCCCAACACGCCTATTCCCCTTTCCACCAGTAGCAGGCCTTTTTCCACTCATTTTGGTGGTTAACTAATTCACAACTCTGGAGTTGTTTGCACAAAAAAACAATGGATGGGAACCGAGCAGAGCGGAGTGGCCAAACTGTGGTATTAGGCCAAAACTATTGGCTGGGTTAGATGCAGAAAAAAATTATATTCAATTTGCAACCTGATGGAGGTCTGTATAGATGGATTAATAGAACTAGTCCCACACACAGCTAGAAGCCCAATATTTTTTCAGAGGTAGATGCAGAAAAAAATATATTCAGTTTGCAACCTGATGGAGGTCAGTATAGATGGACTAATACAACAAGTCCCACACACAGCTAGAAGCCCAATATTTTTTCAGAGGTAGATGCAGAAAAAAATATATTCAGTTTGCAACCTGATGGAGGTCTGTATAGATGGATTAATAGAACAAGTCCCACACACAGCTAGAAGCCCAATATTTTTTCAGAGCTAGATGCAGAAAAAAATATATTCAGTTTGCAACCTGATGGAGGTCTGCATAGATGGATTAATAGAACAAGTCCCACACACAGCTAAAAGCCCAATATTTTTTCAGAGGTAGATGCAGAAAAAAATATATTCAGTTTGCAACCTGATGGAGGTCAGTATAGATGGACTAATACAACAAGTCCCACACACAGCTAGAAGCCCAATATTTTTTCAGAGGTAGATGCAGAAAAAAATATACTCAGTTTGCAACCTGATGGAGGTCTGTATAGATGGATTAATAGAACAAGTCCCACACACAGCTAGAAGCCCAATATTTTTTCAGAGGTAGATGCAGAAAAAAATATATTCAGTTTGCAACCTGATGGAGGTCTGTATAGATGGATTAATAGAACAAGTCCCACACACAGCTAGAAGCCCAATATTTTTTCAGAGCTAGATGCAGAAAAAAATATATTCAGTTTGCAACCTGATGGAGGTCTGTGTAGATGGATTAATAGAACAAGTCCCACACACAGCTAGAAGCCCAATATTTTTTCAGAGGTAGATGCAGAAAAAAATATATTCAGTTTGCAACCTGATGGAGGTCTGTATAGATGGATTAATAGAACAAGTCCCACACACAGCTAGAAGCCCAATATTTTTTCAGAGGTAGATGCAGAAAAAAATATATTCAGTTTGCAACCTGATGGAGGTCAGTATAGATGGACTAATACAACAAGTCCCACACACAGCTAGAAGCCCAATATTTTTTCAGAGGTATATGCAGAAAAAAATATATTCAGTTTGCAACCTGATGGAGGTCAGTATAGATGGACTAATACAACAAGTCTCACACACAGCTAGAAGCCCAATATTTTTTCAGAGCTAGATGCAGAAAAAAATTATATTCAATTTGCAACCTGATGGAGGTCAGTATAGATGGACTAATAGAATGATGCTATGCCCAAAAGATTTTACTTCACTAGGTGCAGTAAAAAAATTGGTATTCTATACACAGGTGGTATATCTTGCAACACAGATAGGCTACTCCACTGACTAACACACTCTGCAATAGGCCAAAAAGGATTAGCTTTGCTAGATTCAGCCAAATGCTGTGAAAAAAACTTGCACAGCACTGGCACAGATCTGCCTGGCATAAACTGATAGGAACTGATGTAACCTAGTCCTGAAAAGGACTCCAATTACAATTAGTCTTTACTCCCACAATCTATCTATTTAAGAGCACAGACCTGCCTGATAAAAGTCGTAGGAAATGCTGTAACCTAGTCCTTAAAAGGACTGCAATCACAACTATTCCCTACTAACAAGCTATCTGTAGATTTGTGCGAAAATTGGCTTGAAATTAACAAGGTATAGCGCACACAGCAACAGCGGTGCTGTCTAACACGTAGCTGCAGCAGTGAGAAAATGGTGGCGACGGGGAAAATGGCTTGGTCTTATAGGGCAAGGACATGTGACATACACTGCCAATGACACATGCCCTTGCTTGTGTGAAAAAAAGCACTTCGTTCCGTGTGTGCGCTGCTGATAGGCTGACAGATTGCACCTCCCCACTGCAAATGCGGGAAAGAGAAAAAAAAATGGAGATCTTCATTGTTCCTGCAGAAATCCATCCCCTGCCCCTCCCCCCACCCCGCTGTACACTCAAACTGCGTATTAACATTAATTTTCATCATTACTGAGAAAAAATCCAGCTATGATTTGGTGCACGAACAGTTATCGAACATAACCTCGTACAGCCGAATTTTTCTCAAATTGTTCGTGTTCGCCGAACGGCTCGAACACCGCCCAAAACAGCTCGAATTTGAGATTGGCGAACAGTTCGAGTAGAACAACGCTCATCTCTAATAATCACCACTCACCATCTGGGTGGACTCCTCAAAGTTTGTCAAAATGGTACAGATGTCAGACATCCAGGTCCACTCCTGAGGTCTTATGTGTGGAGTCTGACCTGAATATCGACGGCCTTATTGCAGCTGGTACTCCACAACTGCTCTCTTCTGCTCACAAATCATTTGCAACATGTGGAGGGTAGAGTTCCAACGTGTGGCGACATCACACACCAGTCGGTGTGCCGGAAGCTGCAAACTCTGCTGCCACACAGCAATAGAGATGTGCGTTGTTCGACTCGAACTGTTCGCCAATCTCAAATTCGAGCTGTTTTGGGCGGTGTTCGAGCCGTTCGGCGAACACGAACGATTTGAAAAAAATTTGGCTGTTCGAGGTTATGTTCGATAACTGTTCGTGCACCAAAATCATAACTGGATTTTTTCTAAGTAATGATGAAAATTAATGATAATACGCAGTTTGAGTGTACAACGGGGCGGGGGGAGGGGCAGGGGATGGATCTCTGCAGGAATAATGAAGATCTCCATTTTTTTTTTCTCTTTCCCGCATTTACAGTGGGGAGGTGCAATCTGTCAGCCTATCAGCAGCGCACACACGGAGCGAAGTGCTTTTTTTCACACAAGCAAGGGCATGTGTCATCGGCAGTGTATGTCACATGTCCTTGCCCTATAAGAATCAGCCATTTTCCCCGTCGCCACCATTTTCTCACTGCTGCAGCTTCGTGTTAGACGGCACCGCAGTTGCTGTGTGCGCTATACCTTGTTAACTTCAAGCCAATTTTCGCACAAATCTACAGATAGCTTGGGAGTAGGGAAGAGTTGTGATTGCAGTCCTTTTAAGGACTAGGTTACAGCATTTCCTACGACTTCTATCAGGCAGGTTTGTGCTCTTAAATAGATAGGTTGTGGGAGTAAAGACTAATTGTAATTGCAGTCCTTTTCAGGACTAGGTTACATCAGTTCCTATCAGTTTTTGCCAGGCAGGTCTGTGCCAGTGCTGTTCAAGTTTTTTTCACAGCATTTGGCTAAATCTAGCAAAGCTAATCCTTTTTGGCCTATTGCAGAGTGTGTTAGACAGTGGAGTAGCCTATCTGTGTTGCAAGCTACACCACCTGTGTATAGAATACCAATTTTTTTACTGCACCTAGTGAAGTAAAACCTTTTGGGCATAGCATCATTCTATTAGTCCATCTATACTTGACCTCCATAAGGATGCAAACTGAATATAATTTTTTTCTGCATCTAGCTCTGAAAAAATATTTGGCCTTCTTGCTGTGTGTGGGACTTGTTCTATTAGTCCATCTATACGGACCTCCATCAGGTTGCAAACTGAATATAATTTTTTTCTGCATCTACCTCTGAAAAAATATTTGGGCTTCTTGCTGTGTGTGGGACTTTTTCTATTAGTCCATCTATACTGACCTCCATCAGGTTGCAAATTGAACATAATGTTTTTCTGCATCTATCTCTGATAAAATATTTGGCCTTCTAGAAGTGTGTGGGACTTGTTCTATTAGTCCATCTATACTGACATCCATCAGGTTGCAAACTGAATATAATTTTTTTCTGCATCTACCTCAGAAAAAATATTTGGGCTTCTAGCTGTGTGTGGGACTTGTTCTATTAGCGCATCTATACTGACCTCCATCAGGTTGCAAACTGAATATAATTTTTTTCTGCATCTAGCTCCAAAAAAATATTTGGCCTTCTAGCAGTGTGTGGGACTTGTTCTATTAGTCCATCTATACTGACCTCCATCAGGTTGCAATTTAAAAATAATTTTTATCTGCATCTAGCACTGAAAAAATATTTGGCCTTCTAGCAGTGTGTGGGACTTGTTCTATTAGTCCATCTATACTGACTTCCATCAGGTTGCAAATTAAAAATAATTTTTATCTGCATCTAGCTCTGAAAAAATATTTGGCCTTCTCACAGTGTGTGGGACTTGTTCAATTAGTCCATCTATACTGACCTCCATCAGGTTGCAAATTAAAAATAATTTTTATCTGCATCTAGCTCAGAAAAAATATTTGGCCTTCTAGCAGTGTGTGGGACTTGTTCTATTAGTCCATCTATACTGACCTTCATCAGGTTGCAAATTAAAAATAATATTTATCTGCATCTAGCTCTGAAAAAATATTTGGCCTTCTAGCAGTGTGTGGGACTTGTTCTATTAGTCCATCTATACTGACCTCCATCAGGTTGCAAATTAAAAATAATTTTTATCTGCATCTTGCTCTGAAAAAATATTTGGCCTACTAGCAGTGTGTGGGACTTGTTCTATTAGTCCATCTATACTGACCTCCATCAGTTTGCAAACTGAATATAATTTTTTTCTGCATCTACCTCTGAAAAAATATTTGGCCTTCTAGCAGTGTGTGGGACTCATTGGATTAGGCCATCTATACCAAGCTCCACCAGCTTTTAAATAAATAATAATTTTTAGCTGCATCTAGCCCTGAAAATAATTTTTCTTCCCAATAGTAGTAGCAATAGAAATATGGGGCGCACGCCTGGCTTACAAAAATATACGCTTCATAACAAAAAACACCAGCCTAGGGCACTGCATTAATAAGATGGCATTATCGTCTCTCCCAGAGCTAGGCCTACTACCCAGGCTAGCATTCCTGTGCCTAAAACACAATGTATGGGTCCGCGTTAGCCACTATGCTGAGGGGTCTAAAGCTGCTGCTAACGCTTTATAACAATTCAATTGGTATATTTTCACAGAGCTCTTCCACAACGCCCACCCATCGGGCAACAGTTGCCCACCTTCCCTATGGGATCTAGTGGCGAATAATTGATGCCATTAATCAGAGCGTTAGTTGCCCCGTCAACGTAGCAAGCATACGGTAAGGCACGGGAAGAGTGGACACGACTAGTAGCAGGCAGACGGGTTGACCAATGTGAACAAGCCAGATCACAAGTCACCATAGAATTTCTCCACCAGCTAATGATGAGGGGCATATCAGGGGCATCAGCGCAGCGGTGTCTGACCGCAGAAGCATTTCACTTCCAACTTCTGAATTGGGGAGATGTGACAAAGATTCATCATCAGACCATCCATAAAAGGGTGGAAAAGGGGTAAGCCAAGTCAGGAGTGTAGACGTCCCGTACCGTGTCACTAAAACTGATTTCTCACATCATATCCCTAACACCATTAACATGACTCTCACAATTTGAAGCAACACTACTGTCTACTGCATTTGTGATCGCCTTCTTCGGGGCGCTATGCATAAGCGAATTAGTCCCTCAATCCAAAATTACCACCAGTGGAAGCTTATTACACCAGGACGTAGTTATAGATAATAATGCAATACGTCTACGCATACACAAATCAAAAACGGTTCCAGCGGGCAGGGGCACTTGGGTACTTCTACAACCCACAAACGGTACACTGAGTCGGATAACAATAGTAAAAACATATTTAACCATCAGATCACAAAGTAATTTCTTCCTATCACACATTGATGGAACTCCATAATCAAGATACCAGGTCCAAGCTATATTTAATAAATGCATAACATCGGCAGGGAACCACCCCAAAGATTACGGGACACACTCATTCCGCATAGGCGCGGCCACGGAAGCAGCAAGAGCAGGACTGTCAGAAACGGAAGTTCAGAGGATAGGGAGATGGCGATCCATGTGTTTGGCAAGATACATAAGACCGGACTTGTTATCCTAACGTGGTTTGTTTCTTTTACAGGTGACGCTAAGCCAACAGTGTGGGTGATAGGCCACTCGTATATATATTGGGCAGAAAAAAGGACGAAAGTCCGCCCAGGCGGGAGGAAATTAGAGTTTCATAACACATATTTCAACTGGAGAGGTATTAGAGGCCTGCTATGGCCACAGGTACTAATGGAGGAAATCAAGGTAGGGAGAGAGGCAAGATGTCCGGTCATCTTAGTTATACAGGCCGGGGGAAACAACCTAGGTCATCACAAGAGCGCATAACTAATGGCAATAATGAAACTAGACACTGAGCGCTTCAGAGAATTTTTCACAAAACTAGCTATAGTATGGTCAGAGATTGTGCCGATAGCGGTATGGCAAGGTGCGCGAGACATCACGGCCATCGAACGGATAAGGCGGGTAATAAATATTCGGATGGCAAAATTTAGAAGAGACAGAGGCGGTGTAGTGGTACGACACCGACAACTGAAAGGAGATAAAGCAGGCCTCATACGGCCCGAAGGTGTTGACTTAATGGATATTGGACTGGACATATTCCTGTCAGGACTCCAGGACGGAGTGGGACAAGCTTTAAGAGTGATGGGTGGGGGTCAGAGTCCTGCATACGAGTACGCAGGATCCTCAGTGGCCTGGAAATAGAAAGGACATGTTGGAGAGTTACACTTGTTGGCCAAGTTGCCGGAGTGGAGACCCAGGGCATGCTGCAACAAGCTGAATTATTTTAGAAATAAAATGCCTTTCTAATGGAATGAGTATAAAGAGTTAATAAAGCTGTGACCGATCCTCACCCATCCAGTTGTAAGAGTTACATTATTGTATTGTCAGGGAAAGGGGGGCGGTAGGGGGGCTGAGCGTCTGGGTTTGGTTGGGGGTCCCCACAGTCTGCCTAGGCTAGATGCATTTAAAAATTCTTATTAGATACACAGGCAGTGCAGCTTGCTTCGCAGCTGGGCTACTACGCCCAAAGTATTGCCTAGGCTAGATGCAGTTAAAAATTCTACGCTGACTAGCAGACACTGAAGATTTGGAGCAGACCTCTGAGTAAACAGCTCTTCAGACTCAACCATCTGTGTTACTCCAAGACATAGTGTATGTAGTTTCTTACAGTTAAAAGGGGGGGGGGAGCGACCCAACCCACCTGGAATTGACGATTCCAACGTCACGTAAGACACAGCAAGGGGACTCCTAAAAGAGTCTCCATTTTTTCCCAAAATTGTGGCACTGACACCACTTAACCCTAGAACGCATACCTGGGGCCTTGCAGTCCCGCACTGTTAATTGTTTTCTATTTTCTGCAAGATTACTTTAGTTAGAATTTTGAAACTCTAGGTATTCTTCATGTATATAGTTGTTTGTCATTTGAGTTTGAGTTATTCCATGTAATTTGCACACGGGCCTAAAAGGCCCCAGGTATATGAGAGTGTAGATTTTTATGGTCATGCGTTCTAGGGTTAAGTGACTTCAATTTCCCCACAGTTGCTTAAAACGATTGGTGAGGTGATATTACCAAATCCTCAAGCATTTAGTCTCCCAAGGATAACACAGGGTTAGAAAAGTCCTTGCGAATCCATGATTTGTTCATCTTTATGAACGTAAGTCTGTCTACATTCTCAGTGGACAGCCGCGTGCGCTTATCTGTCAGCACACCATCAGCAGCGCTGAACACACGTTCAGAGAGAACACTGGCTGCAGGGCATGACAAGATCTCCAAGGCGTGATTGGCGAGCTCCGGACATTTTTCCAGATTGGAATACCAAAATGAGCAAGGGTCCAGTGACACCGTCATGGCTTCAATGTTTACTTGGAGATACTCCTGTACCATCCTCTCTAGGCATTGACTATGTGTCTGACTTCTTGTCTCCTGTGGCCTTGCAAAGGATGGTCTAAAAAAGTGATGAAACGATTCCACAAAATTGCTGTTACCAACAGATACTGTGTTACTGTTACGGTTTGAGTGATGAAGACTAGACAGTTCCACGGTTGGCAAGATAGAACTGTGAAATTCACATCGTGCACCACTGGTGTTTTGTGGAAAAGCACATGTAAGATTCTGCAACAGCTTCTGCAGATACTCCTGCATGCGTCATTCCCTTTTTATGGCAGGAATTATTTAGGCAAATTTACTTTTGTACCGGGGATCTAAGAGTGTGGCAACCCAGTAGTCGGGATTACTTCGAATTCTGCAATCTGAGGGTCATGTTGCAGGTAGTGCAGCAAGAAGGCACTCATGTGTCTTGCGCATCCAGGAGGACCAAGTCCTTGTTGTGTTGGTAGCAAGGTAAGAATCATGCTTCCTTCCTCTGCCCTCTCCCCCCAACCTCGCACAACAGAAATGTGATCAAGGTCTCCGTTATCTGATGAGTCTTCCATGCCCATCGCCAGTTCATCCTCCACTTCTTCCTTGGCTCCTGCACCTTCCTCAACAGTTTGGCTGCTACCATGCGCCTTGGTTAATCCCTCTCCCCCACCCTCCCATGGCTGCCGCCTTGGTGCTGCCAACCGTCTGGACCTTGGAGATGTTATCCCATCCGCATACGACTCCTCCTCTACTTCCTCCACCTCCTCTTGTCCCACCACCTGACTCTGAATTCTGTTTAATGTGTGGTCCAGCATGTAAATCACCGGAATAGTCATGCTGATAATGGCATCGTCGTCAGAACTAAACATCTTCGTTGCCATTTCAAAACTGTGCAGAAGGGTGTGTGGCGCCCCTGAGGGTTCAGTCGCCACAGAGTTACTGCATCTCACCCAGAGGAGTGGTATCTCACCCTCAGGTAAGGAAGGCGTATGGCTCGGGACCCTAACACCTGCATCCAACACATACCCGCAGTGGGGGTAGGGCGAGATTGCTCCTAAGGGAGAGCACAGTCCCAGGTCCCTAGCTGGTGGGAGGGTCCTATGTAGTGGGTGCTTAGGGGAGCAGCTTAGGGGAGCACATGACATAGAGAGTATAAATAGGAAGCCATCTTAGAAAGAGCAAGCCAGTCAGAGGAGGAAAAGTGACAGGAGCAGAGGCTCGGCATGAGCTCTGCTCCGGAGGCGGGCCTAGCCTGGGAGGCCCAGGACTGAAGGAGAGAAGAGAGGAGTGGGAGCAGGAAGGCTTCAGGAACCGAAGGGACCCTAGGGCTACGGGCCGTGCAGAAGGCCACCCGTACTCCCGCTGCTACCAGGAGGTAGAGGGGTCAGGCCAGATAAGGGGAACCGGTCCCTCAACTAGAGGAGAAACAGCAAGGCTCAACTAGAAACTGGAGGCTGCAGCATTTCATGTACTGCAGGCAAAAGTCCACACCAGTCTCACTAAGAAGGTAGCCACAAAGGACCCAGGGGAAGGAACACAAGTCGCCCGCCAAAGCCTGAGGATACCGGATAGAAGTGTCACTGGGTGTGAGGTGTAGGGAGAAGGTCAGAGAAAGGACACACAGAAGGGGGTCCTGCTAAGTACTCCGGAGCTATCTGTTGGTGGACTGAGCTCCTCACTGAGTACGCACAGCACGACGGGTGAGATTGCTCTGGTACTTGTAATCTGGACTGCAACAACTGTGAGTAAAGATCTTGGGACTGCATCACACGGACTCTGTGTTCATTACTGACTCCCTGCACTACAACCACCATCATCCACCCACACTACCCTGAAGCTACACTCTTCCTGTGGTGAGTAATAATACCATTGCTGCAAAACCACCAGCTTCAGAGGACTGTTCCGCAGCGGCGGCCCCTTTGGCCGCACTCCACAGGGGGCGTAGTCGGACATTGTAAAATCCATATATACAAATTACTGTTGGATTGACCGCCCTGGGTCACGGACCGGGTCACCGCCATAGTGACTGCAACCCCCAGCGTCTACAGGCCCGGCTCAGGGTACCACACGGCCCAGGGGGCGCGTCCACTTCATAGGTCCCTGATCTGAGACCACTCCTGCAGAGTGATTTGTCCCACCTTTGCATCTCGTTGGCCCAGGCTATACATCAGAACGTATTGCACCAGGGCTTGTCGGTGCTGCCACAGTCGCTGCAACATGTGCAGAGTTGAATTCCACCGTGTCGGCACATCGCATTTCAGCCGGTGAACTGGCAGGCCCAACGTCTTCTGTAGAGATGTAAGTCGTTGAGCTGCGGGATGCGAACGGCTGAAGTGAGCACACAGCGACCGTGCCCTCTGCAGAAGGCCATCTAGTCCGGGATAGTGGGCTACAAATTTATGGACAACCAGGTTCAACACGTGAGCCATACAAGGCACGTGTGTGACATTGCCCCGGCGAAGGGCCGCACCCAGGTTTGCAGCATTGTCGGACACGGCCTTCCCTGGTTGCAGGTCCAGTGGAAACAACCATTCATAAAACTGGGTCTACAGAGCTGGCCACAAATCCTCAGCTGTGTGACTCACATTTCCCAGACATTTCAAAGTAAACACTGATGCCGTTGAGCCCTGCTGCCAGCATAGTAAGGAGGTGTGCAGGATTCCTTCTGCGCTGTTAAAAAGCAGGTGGCATTACCAAACAGGCTTTGGGTGCAGGTGGAGGACCGAGAGGAGGTTGAGGAGGCAGAAGCAGTGGAGGAACTTCGAGATAAAGAGGATTGACGCACAACTCGCGGGGACGGTAAGACTTGGACAGCAGCCCCTTGTTCTGCTGTCACCATAGTTACCCAGTGCCCAGTCAGCGACATGTAACGCCCCTGTCCATGCCTACTCATCCAAGTGTCTGTGGTGAAATGCACCCTGTCACACACAGAGTTTCTCAAAGAAGCGGTGATGTTGTGTGCGACATGCTGGTGGAGCACAGGCACACCTTTCTTTGAGAAGTAGTGCCAACTGGGCATCTGGTACTGGGGCACTGCGACGGACATAAGGTCTCGAAAATCCCCTGTGTCCTCCAGGCGGAAAGGCAGCATTTCTGTAGCCAACAGCTTGCAGATGGTGAAATTCAACCTCTTAGCTTTCTCATGGCTAGGAGGAAATGGTCTTTTACTTTTCCACATCTGAGGGACTGAGGGCTGGCTGTTGTGCTTTGACTGGGTTGAGTAGGGTGTCCCCGGCAAACTCCCGGTCTGTGAGAAGATGCAAGCGGACATGTTAGGTTGCCTTGCTCCAAAGGTGGTGCTCTCGATGTCAGAGAGTGCTCAACACCAGCAGGTGTTTCCACTTCCCAATGAACTGACGACCTGCCAATCACGCTGGCTGTTGCAGGTTTAGAGGTGGCAGGTCTGCTTCCAAAAACATGTGTGACTGCTGTCCCCCCAGTCACAGAGGATGAAGAGGCAGCGGATGCACAAGATAGGGCAGACGGTGGTTGGCCCAGCCTTCTAGGCCGCATTGTAGCACAGTGAGCTTCCCACTGCAACTTATGCTTCATATCCATGTGACGGTACATGCATGAAGTACTCAAACTATGGATTTTTTGGCCTCTACTTAGCTTTTGGTGACAAATATTACAGATAACACGAGTTGGGTCATCCTTATCGATCTGAATAAATGCCCAAGCTATGCAAGGCTTAGAGCCCATGCGACCTGAAGAGCCACTACGACTTGTGGTCAGAAGCAGAGAGTTGTGGTTGAGGATGCAGTTGTTGACGTGCTTCCAGTACTCCGTCTCTGTCCAGGAAGGCGCAACCTAACCTCGTCATCAATAGCATCTGTGACGCCCCGCTGCGCTTGGTATCACAGATCCTAGAAGAGTGTATTGATGGAATCCTCCAGAAGAGGCCCCCATAAACATTCACACATCTCCACCTTCCACCTCAGACCAGCAGAGGGAGCCCGTTAGGGATATAAATAGGGAAGGTGGAGCTAGGCAGTTCAGTTCCTCTGAAGAGTTCCTGCAATAGAGAAGCCAAAGAGAGGTAAGTCTGCAGTGGAGCTCAGTCTAGTCTAGAGAACTCAGTTAATAGTTCAGCAGTGGAGCACGAGGCTCCTGCTAGCTATATTCAGGGAGCCCAGATAGAGCTTAAGGTGTACCGGCGCCATAAGATCGGTGAAGCGCGGTAAGCTGCCGTTAGTGTGTATAGCCTAGTGAGGGCCCGAGTAGGCCGAAGGCGAGTGGCGAGTTAGTACATAAGGGGCAGAGGAGCTTAACCAGCTCACCCCGAAGCATTTACCGGACACCGGATCCGAGCTTACCGGGATCTCTATGACCCAGTAAGGCATAAACGGAATCCCTGGAGAACTACAAGTCCCAGGATCGCTAAGGTGCTGATACGTAACAGAGCCAGGAGACGGTTAGGCCCCGCATACTGGGAGCGTGAACTCCAAGAGAAGGCCCTACCACAAGGTCAGCCAGCGCAGGACAGAGACAAAGTTAGGCCTAGCTCCAGGCAGGTCAGAAACTTACTACGCAGAGGCAAAAAACAGGAGGCCCTACACCCGCTCATTGGGGAGGATCCTGATATGCACCCTTCACCCTACAGTGCTCCGGGATGTGCCTGAATTTCCTCCAGTAAAAGGTACTGAAGTGACTACCGTGTCCGTTCCCGTTCTTGCTCTGACCCAGCTGGGTCTCGCCTGTCCTGAATTCCCCCTGCATACGCTGACCTGAGAACTAGCTCCACCTGTGGGGAGCTATACCATCGAGCTGCCTTATCACGGGCCTCAGTGGACTGCTGCAGCGCTGGTGCTTCTCACCAGATACCACAGGTGGCGTCACGAACTCTTATAAAATTAACAATTATCCACCCTTTTAAAGAGTGACCCCAGGGTACGGGCCAGAGAGCCGACCACCGCGACATCCCCAAGGCCAGGCAAAGGCCTGGGTGACCTCATCGACTGGCTGATAGAGATGAGCGTTGTTCTACTCGAACTGTTCGCCAATCTCAAATTCGAGCTGTTTTGGGCGGTGTTCGAGCCGTTCGGCGAACACGAACAATTTGAGAAAAATTCGGCTGTTCGAGGTTATGTTCGATAACTGTTCGTGCACCAAAATCATAACTGGATTTTTTCTCAGTAATGATGAAAATTAATGTTAATACGCAGTTTGAGTGTACAGCGGGGTGGGGGGAGGGGCAGGGGATGGATCTCTGCGGGAACAATGAAGATCTCCATTTTTTTTTCTCTTTCCCACATTTGCAGTGGGGAGGTGCAATCTGTCAGCCTATCAGCAGCGCACACACGGAGCGAAGTGCTTTTTTTCACACAAGCAAGGGCATGTGTCATTGGCAGTGTATGTCACATGTCTTTGCCCTATAAGACCAAGCCATTTTCCCCGTCGCCACCATTTTCTCACTGCTGCAGCTGCGTGTTAGACGGCACCGCTGTTGCTGTGTGCGCTATACCTTGTTAATTTCAAGCCAATTTTCGCACAAATATACAGATAGCTTGGGAGTAGGGAATAGTTGTGATTGCAGTCCTTTTAAGGACTAGGTTACAGCATTTCCTACGACTTTTATCAGGGAGGTCTGTGCTCTTAAATAGATAGGTTGTGGGAGTAAAGACTAATTGTAATTGGAGTCCTTTTCAGGACTAGGTTACATGAGTTCCTATCAGTTTTTGCCAGGCAGGTCTGTGCCAGTGCTGTGCAAGTTTTTTTCACAGCATTTGGCTGAATCTAGCAAAGCTAATCCTTTTTGGCCTATTGCAGAGTGTGTTAGTCAGTGGAGTAGCCTATCTGTGTTGCAAGATATAACACCTGTGTATAGAATACCAATTTTTTTACTGCACCTAGTGAAGTAAAATCTTTTGGGCATAGCATCATTCTATTAGTCCATCTATACTGACCTCCATCAGGTTGCAAACTGAATATAATTTTTTTCTGCATCTAGCTCTGAAAAAATATTTGGGCTTCTAGCAGTGTGTGGGACTTGTTCTATTAGTCCTTCTATACTGACCTCCAGCAGGTTGCAAATTGAATATAATTTTTTTCTGCATCTAGCTCTGAAAAAATAGTTGGGCTTCTAGCGGTGTGTGGGACTTGGTCTATTAGTCCATCTATACTGACCTCCATCAGGTTGCAAATTAAAAATAATTTTTTTCTGCATCTAGCTCTGAAAAAATATTTGGGCTTCTAGCAATGTGTGGGACTTGGTCTATTAGTCCATCTATACTGACCTCCATCAGGTTGCAAATTAAAAATAATTTTTTTCTGCATCTAGCTCTGAAAAAATATTTGGGCTTCTAGCAGTGTGTGGGACTTGGTCTATTAGTCCATCTATACTGACCTCCATCAGGTTGCAAATTAAAAATAATTTTTTTCTGCATCTAGCTCTGAAAAAATATTTGGGCTTCTAGCAGTGTGTGGGACTTGGTCTATTAGTCCATCTATACTGACCTCCATCAGGTTGCAAATTAAAAATAATTTTTTTCTGCATCTAGCTCTGAAAAAATATTTGGGCTTCTAGCGGTGTGTGGGACTTGGTCTATTAGTCCATCTATACTGACCTCCATCAGGTTGCAAATTAAAAATAATTTTTTTCTGCATCTAGCTCTGAAAAAATATTTGGGCTTCTAGCAGTGTGTGGGACTTGGTCTATTAGTCCATCTATACTGACCTCCATCAGGTTGCAAATTAAAAATAATTTTTTTCTGCATCTAGCTCTGAAAAAATATTTGGGCTTCTAGCAGTGTGTGGGACTTGGTCTATTAGTCCATCTATACTGACCTCCATCAGGTTGCAAATTAAAAATAATTTTTTTCTTCATTTATCTCTGAAAAAATATTTGGGCTTCTAGCAGTGTGTGGGACTTGTTCTATTAGTCCTTCTATACTGACCTCCAGCAGGTTGCAAATTGAATATAATAATTTTTTTCTGCATCTAGCTCTGAAAAAATAGTTGGGCTTCTAGCGGTGTGTGGGACTTGGTCTAGTAGTCCATCTATACTGACCTCCATCAGGTTGCAAATTAAAAATAATTTTTTTCTGCATCTAGCTCTGAAAAAATATTTGGGCTTCTAGCAGTGTGTGGGACTTGGCCTATTAGTCCATCTATACTGACCTCCATCAGGTTGCAAATTAAAAATAATTTTTATCTGCATCTACAGTACCTCTGAAAAAATATTTGGGCTTCTAGCAGTGTGTGGGACTATTTGTATTAGTCCATCTATACTGACCTCCATCAGGTTGCAAATTCAAAGTAATTTTTTTCTGCATCTAACCCAGCCAATAGTTTTGGCCTAATACCATAGTTTGGCCACTCAGCTCTGCTCGGTTACCATCCATTGTTTTTTTGTGCAAACAACTCCAGAGTTGTGAATTAGTTAACCACCAAAATGAGTGGAAAAAGGCCTGCTGCTGGTGGAAAGGGGAATAGGCGTGTTGGGAAGGGGAAAAAAGGTTGTGTCCGTGGGGTAGGTGTTAAAGCATCAGTAACATCTGCAGAAGAAAGACCATCTTCCAGCCAAACTAAAATGTCTACTTCTTTTAGCGGACAATGTGATAAGATCCCTTTCTTACGGCCACGCCAATCGCTACAAATTCCAGATGAGGCACAAAAACAGCAGGTGCCTCAACGGATATCAAGTGCTCCTTTAAGTGGGCTCTCCTCCACATCAACTTCAACATCACAAATACTCCAGTCCTCAAAGGTGTCACCCAAATCGCACTTGCTTCCTCACAGCTCCCAAATCTCCAGCTGCCCGTCTGAGTATGAGGTAGAACAGATGGTTGAGTCTGCAGAGCTGTTTACTCATACTATAGCCTGGGAATCAGAGGTCGACTCCAGCGCTTCTGTGAATCCAGACGAGGAAATGATCTGCACTGATGCCCAGAATCTTTATGAGTCGGATCCAGGACCAGACGCAGAAGGTTCTGACCATAATGTAGACCCTCATTCCCAAACTGTAACTCCTGTTGGTGGAGACAATGAGGAAGACGATGATAAGACTCAAATACCTGATTGGAGCGACAACTTTAGTTTTTTGTCAGGGCAGGAACAGGTTGGCTCTGAGGACGACGGGTGTGATAACGCACAGGGTGATGATGATGAGGTCGGAGATCCCACTTACTGTCAACCCACAGTCAGCCAAGAGATGAGGTCAGCAGAGGAGGTGGAGGAAGATGCTAGCGACGACGAGGTCAGGTTGCGCCTTCCTGGACAGAGACGTAGTACTGGAAGCACGTCAACAACTGCATCCTCAAACACAACTCTGCCTCTCACCACAAGTCGTGGTGGCTCTTCAGGTCGCATGGGTGCTAAGCCTTGCATAGCCTGGGCATTTTTTCAGATCGATAAAGATGACCCAACTCGTGTTATCTGTAACATTTGTCAGCAAAAGCTAAGTAGAGGCCAAAAAATACATAGTTTGAGTACTTCATGCATGAACCGGCACATGGACATGAAGCATAAGTTGCAGTGGGAAGCTCAGTGTGCTACAATGCGGCCTAGCCGGCCGGGCCAATCACCGTCTGCCATATCTTGTGCATCCGCGGCCTCTTATCCTCTGTGACTGGGGGGACAGCAGTCACACCTGTTTTGGGGCGCAGACCTGCCACCTCTTTACCCGCAACAGCCAGCGTGATCGGCAGGTCATCATTTTCTTTGGAGGTGGTAACACCAGCTGGTGTTGAGCGCTGTCCGACATCGATAGCACCACCTTTGGATCAAGGCAACCTAACATGTCCGCCTGCATCTTCCTCACAGACCGGAAGTTTGCCGGGGACACCCTTATCAACCCCGTCTAAGCACAATAGCCAGCCCTCGGTCCCTCAGATGTGGACAAGTAAAAGACCATTTCCTCCTAGCCATGAGAAAGCTAAGAGGTTGAATTTCACCATCTGCAAGCTCTTGGCTACAGAAATGCTGCCTTTCCGCCTGGTGGACACAGAGGATTTTCGAGACCTTATGTCCGTCGCAGTGCCCCAGTACCAGATGCCCAGTCGGCACTACTTCTCAAAGAAAGGTGTGCCTGCGCTCCACCAGCATGTCGCACACAACATCACCGCTTCTTTGAGAAACTCTGTGTGTGACAGGGTGCATTTCACCACAGACACTTGGACGAGTAGGCATGGACAGGGGCGTTACATGTCGCTGACTGGGCACTGGGTAACTATGGTGACAGCAGGACAAGGGGCTGCTTTCCAAGTCTTGCCGTCCCCACGAGTTGTGCGTCAATCCTCTTTATGTCAAAGTTCCTCCACTGCTTCTGCCTCCTCAACCTCCTCTCGGTCTTCCACCTGCACCCAAAGCCTGTCTGGTCATGCCACAAGCTTTCTAACTGCGCAGAAGGGATCCTGCACACCTCCTTACTATGCTGGCAGTAGGGCTCAACGTCATCAGGCGGTTTTTACATAGAAATGTCTGGGAAATGTGAGTCACACAGCTGAGGAGTTGTGGTCAGCTCTGGAGAACCAATTTCATGAATGGTTGTCTCCACTGGACCTGAAACCAGGGAAGGCCGTGTGCGACAATGCTGCAAACCTGGGTGCGGCCCTTCGCCGGGGCAATGTCACACACATGCCTTGTATGGCTCACGTGTTGAACCTGGTTGTCCAGCAATTTTTAGCCCACTATCCCAGACTAGATGGCCTTCTGCAGAGGGCACGGTCGCTGTGTGCTCACTTCCGCCGTTCGCATCCCGCAGCTCAGCGACTTACATCTCTACAGAAGTCGTTGGGCCTGCCACTTCACCGGCTAAAATGCGATGTGCCTACCCGGTGGAATTCAACTCTGCACATGTTGCAGCGACTGTGGCAGCACCGACAAGCCCTGGTGCAATACGTTCTGATGTATAGCCTGGGCCAACGAGATTCAGAGGTGGGGCAAATCACGCTGGAGGAGTGGTCTCAGATCAGGGACCTATGCACCCTTCTGCACAGTTTTGAAATGGCGACGAAGATGTTTAGTGCTGACGATGCCATTATCAGCATGACTATTCCGGTGATTTACATGCTGGAGCACATGTTAAACAGAATTCGGAGTCAGGTGGTGGCACAAGAGGAGGTGGAGGAAGTAAAGGAGGAGGAGTTGTGGGCGGAAGGGCTAACATCTGCAAGGTCCAGACGGTCGGCAGCACCAAGGCGGCAGGCATGTGAGGGTGGGGGAGATGGTTTTACCAGGGCGCATGGTAGCAGCCAAACTAGTGAGGAAGGTGCAGGAGCCCAGGAAGAAGTGGAGGACGAACTGATGGAAGACTCATCAGATGAGGGAGACCTTGATCACATTTCTGTTGTGCGAGGTTGGGGGGAGAGGACAGAGGAAGGAAGCATGATTGTTACCTCGCCACCAACACAACAGGGACTTGGTGCTCCTGGATGCGCAACACACATGAGTGCCTTCTTGCTGCACTACCTGCAACATGACCCTCGAATTGTGAGAATTAGAAATAATCCTGACTACTGGATTGCCACACTGTTAGATCCCCGGTACAAAAGTAAATTTGCAGAAATTATTCCTGCCATAGAAAGGGATGCACGCATGCAGGAGTATCAGCAGAGACTGTTGCAGAATCTTACATGTGCTTTTCCACAAAATACCAGTGGTGCACGTAGTGAATCTCACAGTTCCAACTTGCGAACCGTGGGACCGTCAAGTGTTCAGCACTCAAACCGTAACAGAACCACAGTATCTGCTGGTAACATCAATTTTGCGGAATCATTTCACCACTTTTTTAGCCCATCCTTTGCAAGGCCACAGGAGACAAGAAGTCTGACACATAGTCAACGCCTAGAGACGATGGTACAGGAGTATCTCCAAGTAAACATTGAAGCCACGACTGTGTCACTGGACCCTTGCTCTTTTTGGGCTTCCAATCTGGATAAATGGCCGGAGCTAGCCACTTACGCCTTGGAGATCTTGTCATGCCCCGCAGCCAGCGTTCTGTCTGAACGTGTGTTCAGCGCTGCTGGTGGTGTGCTGACAGATAAGCGCACGCGGCTCTCCACTGATAATGTAGACAGACTCACGTTCATAAAGATGAACAAATCATGGATCCGAAACGACTTTTCTACCCCTGTGTCATCCTGGGGAGAGTAAAAGCTTGATGATTGGTTAAAATCACCCTACCAAACGTTTTAAGCTTTCAAATTACTAATCATGTTTATCTGTATCTTGACTGGAAAATAATTTGGGCTTTGTAGCAGTGTGCAGCACTGATCCTATTAGGCCATCTATACTAAAGCTTCACCAGATTTAAAATTAAAAATAATTTTTAGCTGCATCTAGCCCGGAAAATAATTTTGGGGCTCCGAGATGCGCAAGGCACATAAGTGCCTTCTTGCTGCACTACCTGCAGCATGACCCTCATATTGTCAGAATTCGAAGTAATCATGACTACTGGGTTGCCACACTCTTAGATCCCCCAAACTTTTCGATCAACCTTTTCATTTTAATAAAGACCAAAAAAATGGTCATTTTTGAAATTATAAGCATTAGCAGGTTGTTAGAAACTGAAATCAAACAGTTTTCAACTCAAAACTTTATTCTAGGTGATGTTACATTTTCACATAGGACCCCTTGTTCGAAAGGAGCTTCTGAACTCTCTCGTCCATTGAATTTGTCAGGTTTTGGATGGTTTCTGCTTCAATTGTTTTGCATGAGGACAGAATACCCTCCCAGAGCTGTTGCTTAGATGTGAACTGCCTCCCGCCATCATAGACACTCCTTTTAATGATGCTCCAAAGGTTCTGAATCGGGTAGAGGTCAGGGGAGCATGGGGGTCACACCATAAGTTTGTCCCCTTTTATGCCCATATCAGCCAGAGATGCAGATGTTTTATGTGCAGCATGAGATGGTGCATTATCATGCAGAAAAATGATCTTGCTGTGAAATACACGGTTCTTCTTCTTGAACCATGGCAGGAAGTGCTGTTTGAGAAAATCCACATACATTATGGAGTTCATCTTTAGCGCCTTCAGGGATCCTAAAGGGGCCGACAATCTCTCTCCCCATGATTCCAGCCCAAAACATTACTCCACCTCCTCCTTGTTGGCGCTGTAGCTGTGTTTGCGTGGGGTGTCCATCAACCAGCCATCCTCCACTCCATCCATCTGGACCATCGAGCGCTGCACGGCACTCATCCGTGAACAAAACAGTTTTGAAATCAGTCTTCATGTAATGTTTGGCCCACTGGAGCCGTTTCTGCTTGTGTGAAGTGGATAGAGGAGGTCGACAGGATGGCGCATGCACAGCTGCAAACCTCTGAAGGACCCTGCATCTTGTTGTTCGGGGGACGTTGGAGGCACAAGCAGCTTCAAAAACTTGTCTGCTGCTATGACAAGGCTTTTTTGCCGCTGCTCTTTCAACCTGACGTAATTGCCTGTAGGAAAGAGTCCTCAATTTGCCCTTATCAGCACGCACACGTGTGTACTGTGAATCAGCTACATACTTCTTGATTGCCAAGACACTTCATCCTGATCATCGCACAATGTTGATTGTAGTCATGCCTTGACCTAAACACTCCACAATTTGTTGCTTCTCAGCAGCCGACACATCCTTTTTCTTTCCCATTTTGGCAGAAAATGTAGGCTGCTTAATAATGTGAGAGAGCCCTCTTAAGTAGTCTTGCCTTTCATTGGACACACCTGCCAAACTAATTAGCACAGGTGTCTGCAATTGCTTACAGTGATATAAAGAGCCCTGACACACATCACCATCAATGAGTTTAACTGACAAACAAACAAATTCTTCCCTTATCTCTCCTAAACACTTTTTGTATAATAATTTGGAACGCAGTGTACATGTGCTTTTCCACAAAACACCAGTGGTTCACGTAGTGAATCTTACAGTTCTAACTTGCCAACCGTGGTCTGTATGGAGTTGTTCAATAAAGGGCCCAAAATTAAGATAACATAGATGGGAGAGGTCTCTATGAATAGGAATTCCTAAGTATTTGATACCCTGTGAGGGCCTGGCAAAGGGAAAGTTGGACTGGATGGAATCCTATATGGATTTGGGGAGGGAGACATCGAGGGCCTCAGACTTCGCTGCATTGATTTTAAAATTTTACCATGTAACAAAGTGATCTATTTCAGCCATAACAGCATGGATGGATATATGTGATTGAGCGATATATACTAGGACATCATCAGCAAATAGAGAGCACTTGTACTCGGTGCCTCCCACCTCAATCCACCTAATATTGGGGTTATGGCGAATTGATGAGAGCAGGTGCTCCGTCACTAGGATGTATAAGAGAGGGGACAGAGGACATCACTGCCTTGTCCCATTGGTGATTGTGAAAGGTGATGAAAATGTTCTGACGCACCCCCTGGGCCTTGGGACACCCGGATCCGGACCCTTTTTCGTGGATGCTGGTGGTTGTAGTCTTCGTGGCGGCGACCCAGTTCCGTGGCTCAGGGCGGTCAAACCAGTGGCGGAACTATTTATGTGGTTTTCATGTTTAAATGTCCGACTACGCCACCCGTGGATTGCGGTCAGAGTGAACCGCCGCTACAGGGCAGACCACTGAGGCTGGTGTTGTGGGTGCAGCAGAGCGTAGCATAACTCCCCACGGGAGGAGTATAGCCTCAGGGCAGTGTATGCGGAGGATGGGGGTGATGGTGCAGGGCAGCAGTAGTAACGACACGGAGTCAGTGATGCAGTTCAGGGCCTTTACTCACAGTTCTTATTATCCAGACCACGTCTGCAGGTAACGGCTGCCCATGTCTGACTCTGCTCACCAGGTGAGGGGCTCAGACAACTCCCAGATAACTTTGGAGCACTTCACAGGACCCCCTTTGTGTGTCCTTTGTCTGGCCTTTCTTACCAACACTTCTGTCCGGCTGCCTCGGGCCTCCTCTTGGTAAACTTGGCGCCAGTTTCCCTGACCCTATGTGGTGCCTTCCTAGCAGGTGTAGCGAGGGGCTGCGCCACATAAAATGTCACAGCCTCCGGTTTCTAGCTGAGGGTCGTTTCCTGCCTCCACTAGTTCGGGGACCGGTCTCCCCCTTTGGCCTGACCCCTCCACGCAGGTGGATTCGGGCGTGCGGTGGCGACTCGCCCGTCCGCACCCCTGGGATCCCTTCATTCCTCGTTCCTGGAGCCTTCTCCGCTCCTCTTCCTTCCTTCTCCCTCTTCCAGGCCTGGGCCTCTGTTACTAGGCCCGCCTCCGGAGCAGAGCTCATGCAGAGCCCCTGCTCCCTGCCACTTCTGCTCAGACTTCTCTGCACTGAGCTAAGATGGTGCCCACCTTTTATACTCCCTTCTCAATGCACCCAGGAACTGCTTCCTCCCTGCTCCTGCACTACAGGGTTCCCCTTCCTCAGTGTTCCCTCCCCCCACTCCAGCCAGGGACAGGGACTGTCGTGCCCATCTCAGGGGCATATTGGTCGCCCTGCCCCACGGCAATGTGGTGTAATGCATGCAGGTGTCGGGTCCTGATCCACACTCCATCCTTACCTGAGAGTGAGATATCACACCTCTGGGTGAGGTGCAATACGTCTGTAGCAACCGAGCCCTCAGGGTGCTACAGTTCCATTTATCTTCAGCCTAGGTGACGTATTGCGATACAGGGCCATGATTTTGGCTATAAAAGGGTCCCCTAGACCCCTACCCCAAGCTTTTTAAGAGAATCATATATGGCGTGCCAGGAGACTCTATGGAATGCTTTCTCAGCATCCAACGAGAGTATCTAATTACAAATTTTTAACTGCATCTAGCCCAGGAAATACTTTGTGCCTAGTAGCAGTGTCTGCTAGTGAGCGGATTATCCCGGCTGTTAAGCAAGCTGCACCACCTGTAGTTTAGACACTTAATTTTTTCAAAGGAAATGCTTCGGGACCATGGGATACTTAGTGAAGAGCATCAGGAGGCACCCCAAGGCATAGGGGCTGGGACTGGCAGTAGGATGCCTTGCGGTGGACAGCCGAGCTCGATCCTTATAAAAGCTTTTTAACTGCAGCAGCTTTAGTGGACGCTACTGGAGCTGGAATTACCGCGGCAGCTGGCATGAGACTTGCCCTCCAATAGATCCTTGTAAATGGATTTAAAGTGTATTCATTCAAATTAGAGAGACAATTTAAATTAAAAAGCTTAGAGCTGCCTCCACCACAGGGGGGCTCGCTCGACCCACCAGCGGACAGGCACCAGTATTGGGAGAGGGGGGCTGGCCGTCAGGGTTCACCGCGGCTCTGGCACAAACCCGGCGACACGGAGGTGGCACGGGCAGGAGCGGACTGGCCGTGTCGGCTTCTCACTTTTTGGATTTTAGAAGGGCATGACATGCCTATATCTGTGTCTCCCCCTCCTTTTACTCCTCCACCTCTTTTATTTTCGCATGACTATATGTACTTGTCACTTTTCCATGTGTTAGTTATGTCTTCTGAGCAGTTTGTCAGCTTTTGGACACCTTTGAAGGTGTTTTCTATGTGTTTCTATGTGTTTTTGTTTGCCTGCCATTGGTTTTAACGGTGTTTGAAGGTGTTCGACGAACAGTTCGACGAACAGTTCGGCGAACACACGGGTGTTCGACGAACCGAACCGAACTCGAACACTACGGGGGTGGCTCAACACTACTGGCTGACTGTGGGTTGACAGTAAGTGGGATCTCCAACCTTGTCATCATCACCCTGTGTGTTATCACACCCGTCGTCCTCAAAGCAAACCTCTTCCTGCCCTGACCGAAAAGTCAAGTTGTCGCTCCTATCAGGTATTTGAGTCTCATCATCGTCTTCATCATTGTCTCCACCAACAGGAGTTACAGTTTGGGAACAAGGGTCTACATTATGCTCAGAACTAGAGATGAGCGTTGTTCTACTCGAACTGTTCGCCAATCTCAAATTCGAGCTGTTTTGGGCGGTGTTCGAGCCGTTCGGCGAACACGAACAATTTGAGAAAAATTCGGCTGTTCGAGGTTATGTTCGATAACTGTTCGTGCACCAAAATCATAACTGGATTTTTTCTCAGTAATGATGAAAATTAATGTTAATACGCAGTTTGAGTGTACAGCAGGGTGGGGGGAGGGGCAGGGGATGGATCTCTGCAGGAACAATGAAGATCTCCATTTTTTTTTCTCTTTCCCGCATTTGCAGTGGGGAGGTGCAATCTGTCAGCCTATCAGCAGCGCACACACGGAGCGAAGTGCTTTTTTTCACACAAGCAAGGGCATGTGTCATTGGCAGTGTATGTCACATGTCCTTGCCCTATAAGACCAAGCCATTTTCCCCGTCGCCACCATTTTCTCACTGCTGCAGCTGCGTGTTAGACGGCACCGCTGTTGCTGTGTGCGCTATACCTTGTTAATTTCAAGCCAATTTTCGCACAAATCTACAGATAGCTTGGGAGTAGGGAATAGTTGTGATTGCAGTCCATTTAAGGACTAGGTTACAGCATTTCCTACGACTTTTATCAGGCAGGTCTGTGCTCTTAAATAGATAGATTGTGGGAGTAAAGACTAATTGTAATTGGAGTCCTTTTCAGGACTAGGTTACATCAGTTCCTATCAGTTTTTGCCAGGCAGGTCTGTGCCAGTGCTGTGCAAGTTTTTTTCACAGCATTTGGCTGAATCTAGCAAAGCTAATACTTTTTGGCCTATTGCAGAGTGTGTTAGTCAGTGGAGTAGCCTATCTGTGTTGCAAGCTACACCACCTGTGTATAGAATACCAATTTTTTACTGCACCTAGTGAAGTAAAATCTTTTGGGCATAGCATCATTCTATTAGTCCATCTATACTGACCTCCATCAGGTTGCAAATTGAATATAATTTTTTTCTGCATCTAGCTCTGAAAAAATATTGGGCTTCTAGCTGTGTGTGGGACTTATTCTATTAATCCAAATATACAGACCTCCATCAGGTTGCAAACTGAATATATTTTTTTCTGTATCTACCTCTGAAAAAATATTGGGCTTCTAGCTGTGTGTGGGACTTGTTCTATTAATCCATCTATACAGACCTCCATCAGGTTGCAAACTGAATATATTTTTTTCTGCATCTACCTCTGAAAAAATATTGGGCTTCTAGCTGTGTGTGGGACTTGTTCTATTAATCCATCTATGCAGACCTCCATCAGGTTGCAAACTGAATATATTTTTTTCTGCATCTACCTCTGAAAAAATATTTGGGCTTCTAGCTGTGTGTGGGACTTGTTCTATTAATCCATCTATACATACCTCCATCAGGTTGCAAATTGAATATATTTTTTTTCTGCATCTAACCCAGCCAATAGTTTTGGCCTAATACCACAGTTTGGCCACTCAGCTCTGCTCGGTTCCCATCCATTGTTTTTTTGTGCAAACAACTCCAGAGTTGTGAATTAGTTAACCACCAAAATGAGTGGAAAAAGGCCTGCTGCTGGTGGAAAGGGGAATAGGCGTGTTGGGAAGGGGAAAAAAGGTTGTGTCCGTGGGGTAGGTGTTAAAGCAACAGTAACATCTGCAGAAGAAAGCTCATCTTCCAGCCAAACTAAAATGTCTACTTCTTTTAGCGGACAATCTGATAAGATCCCTTTCTTACGGCCACGCCAATCGCTACAAATTCCAGATGAGGCACAAAAACAGCTGGTGCTTCAACGGATATCAAGTGCTCCTTTAAGTGGGCTCTCCTCCACATCAACTTCAACATCACAAATACTCCCGTCCTCAAAGGTGTCACCCCAATCGCACTTGCTTCCTCATAGCTCCCAAATCTCCAGCTGCCCGTCTGAGTATGAGGTAGAACAGATGGTTGAGTCTGCAGAGCTGTTTACTCATGCTATAGCCTGGGAATCAGAGGTCGACTCCAGCGCTTCTGTGAATCCAGACGAGGAAATGATCTGCACTGATGCCCAGAATCTTTATGAGTCGGATCCAGGACCAGACGCAGAAGGTTGTGACCATAATGTAGACCCTCATTCCCAAACTGTAACTCCTGTTGGTGGAGACAATAAGGAAGACGATGATAAGACTCAAATACCTGATTGGAGCGACAACTTTAGTTTTTTGTCAGGGCAGGAACAGGTTGGCTCTGAGGACGACGGGTGTGATAACGCACAGGGTGATGATGATGAGGTTGGAGATCCCACTTACTGTCAACCCACAGTCAGCCAAGAGATGAGGTCAGCAGAGGAGGTGGAGGAAGATGCTAGTGACGACGAGGTCAGGTTGCGCCTTCCTGGACAGAGACGTAGTACTGGAAGCACGTCAACAACTGCATCCTCAAACACAACTCTGCCTCTCACCACAAGTCGTGGTGGCTCTTCAGGTCGCATGGGTGCTAAGCCTTGCATAGCCTGGGCATTTTTTCAGATCGATAAAGATGACCCAACTCGTGTTATCTGTAACATTTGTCAGCAAAAGCTAAGTAGAGGCCAAAAAATACATAGTTTGAGTGCTTCATGCATGAACCGGCACATGGACATGAAGCATAAGTTGCAGTGGGAAGATCAGTGTGCTACAATGCGGCCTAGCCGGCCGGGCCAACCACCGTCTGCCATATCTTGTGCATCCGCGGCCTCTTCATCCTCTGTGACTGGGGGGACAGCAGTCACACCTGTTTTGGGGCGCAGACCTGCCACCTCTTTACCCGCAACAGCCAGCGTGATCGGCAGGTCATCATTTTCTTTGGAGGTGGTAACACCAGCTGGTGTTGAGCGCTGTCCGACATCGATAGCACCACCTTTGGATCAAGGCAACCTAACATGTCCGCCTGCATCTTCCTCACAGACCGGCAGTTTGCCGGGGAAACCCTTATCAACCCCGTCTAAGCACAATAGCCAGCCCTCGGTCCCTCAGATGTGGACAAGTAAAAGACCATTTCCTCCTAGCCATGAGAAAGCTTAGAGGTTGAATTTCACCATCTGCAAGCTCTTGGCTACAGAAATGCTGCCTTTCTGCCTGGTGGACACAGAGGATTTTGGAGACCTTATGTCCGTCGCAGTGCCCCAGTACCAGATGCCCAGTCGGCACTACTTCTCAAAGAAAGGTGTGCCTGCGCTCCACCAGCATGTCGCACACAACATCACCGCTTCTTTGAGAAACTCTGTGTGTGACAGGGTGCATTTCACCACAGACACTTGGACGAGTAGGCATGGACAGGGGCGTTACATGTCGCTGACTGGGCACTGGGTAACTATGGTGACAGCAGGACAAGGGGCTGCTGTCCAAGTCTTGCCATCCCCACGAGTTGTGCGTCAATCCTCTTTATGTCAAAGTTCCTCCACTGCTTCTGCCTCCTCAACCTCCTCTCGGTCTTCCACCTGCACCCAAAGCCTGTCTGGTCATGCCACAAGCTTTCTAATTGCGCAGAAGGGATCCTGCACACCTCCTTACTATGCTGGCAGTAGGGCTCAACGTCATCAGGCGGTTTTTACATTGAAATGTCTGGGAAATGTGAGTCACACAGCTGAGGAGTTGTGGTCAGCTCTGGAGAACCAATTTCATGAATGGTTGTCTCCACTGGACCTGAAACCAGGGAAGGCCGTGTGCGACAATGCTGCAAACCTGGGTGCGGCCCTTCGCCGGGGCAATGTCACACACGTGCCTTGTATGGCTCACGTGTTGAACCTGGTTGTCCAGCAATTTTTAGCCCACTATCCCAGACTAGATGGCCTTCTGCAGAGGGCACGGTCACTGTGTGCTCACTTCCGACGTTCGCATCCCGCAGCTCAGCGACTTACATCTCTACAGAAGTCGTTGGGCCTGCCACTTCACCGGCTAAAATGCGATGTGCCTACCCGGTGGAATTCAACTCTGCACATGTTGCAGCGACTGTGGCAGCACCGACAAGCCCTGGTGCAATACGTTATGACGTATAGCCTGGGCCAACGAGATTCAGAGGTGGGGCAAATCACGCTGGAGGAGTGGTCTCAGATCAGGGACCTATGCACCCTTCTGCACAGTTTTGAAATGGCGACGAAGATGTTTAGTGCTGACGATGCCATTATCAGCATGACTATTCCGGTGATTTACATGCTGGAGCACATGTTAAACAGAATTCGGAGTCAGGTGGTGGCACAAGAGGAGGTGGAGGAAGTAGAGGAGGAGGAGTTGTATGCGGAAGGGCTAACATCTGCAAGGTCCAGACGGTCGGCAGCACCAAGGCAGCAGGCATGTGAGGGTGGGGGAGATGGTTTTACCAGGGCGCATGGTAGCAGCCAAACTAGTTAGGAAGGTGCAGGAGCCCAGGAAGAAGTGGAGGACGAACTGATGGAAGACTCATCAGATGAGGGAGACCTTGATCACATTTCTGTTGTGCGAGGTTGGGGGGAGAGGACAGAGGAAGGAAGCATGATTGTTACCTCGCCACCAACACAACAGGGACTTGGTGCTCCTGGATGCGCAACACACATGAGTGCCTTCTTGCTGCACTACCTGCAACATGACCCTCGAATTGTGAGAATTAGAAATAATCCTGACTATTGGGTTGCTACACTGTTAGATCCCCGGTACAAAAGTACATTTGCAGAAATTATTCCTGCCATAGAAAGGGATGCACGCATGCAGGAGTATCAGCAGAGACTGTTGCAGAATCTTACATGTGCTTTTCCACAAAATACCAGTGGTGCACGTAGTGAATCTCACAGTTCCAACTTGCCAACCGTGGGACCGTCAAGTGTTCAGCACTCAAACCGTAACAGAACCACAGTATCTGCTGGTAACATCAATTTTGCGGAATCATTTCACCACTTTTTTAGCCCATCCTTTGCAAGGCCACAGGAGACAAGAAGTCTGACACATAGTCAACGCCTAGAGACGATGGTACAGGAGTATCTCCAAGTAAACATTGAAGCCACGACTGTGTCACTGGACTCTTGCTCTTTTTGGGCTTCCAATCTGGATAAATGGCCGGAGCTAGCCACTTACGCCTTGGAGATCTTGTCATGCCCCGCAGCCAGCGTTCTGTCTGAACGTGTGTTCAGCGCTGCTGGTGGTGTGCTGACAGATAAGCGCACGCGGCTCTCCACTGATAATGTAGACAGACTCATGTTCATAAAGATGAACAAATCATGGATCCGAAACGACTTTTCTACCCCTGTGTCATCCTGGGGAGAGTAAAAGCTTGATGATTGGTTAAAATCACCCTACCAACCGTTTTAAGCTTTCAAATTACTAATCATGTTTATCTGTATCTTGACTGGAAAATAATTTGGGCTTTGTAGCAGTGTGCAGCACTGATCCTATTAGGCCATCTATACTAAAGCTTCACCAGATTTAAAATTAATAATAATTTTTAGCTGCATCTAGCCCGGAAAATAATTTTGGGGCTCCGAGATGCACAAGACACATAAGTGCCTTCTTGCTGCACTACCTGCAGCATGACCCTCATATTGTCAGAATTCGAAGTAATCATGACTACTGGGTTGCCACACTCTTAGATCCCCCAAACTTTTCGATCAACCTTTTCATTTTAATAAAGACCAAAAAAATGGTCATTTTTGAAATTATAAGCATTAGCAGGTTGTTAGAAACTGAAATCAAACAGTTTTCAACTCAAAACTTTATTCTAGGTGATGTTACATTTTCACATAGGACCCCTTGTTCGAAAGGAGCTTCTGAACTCTCTCGTCCATTGAATTTGTCAGGTTTTGGATGGTTTCTGCTTCAATTGTTTGACATGAGGACAAAATACCCTCCCAGAGCTGTTGCTTAGATGTGAACTGCCTCCCGCCATCATAGACACTCCTTTTAATGATGCTCCAAAGGTTCTGAATGGGGTAGAGGTCAGGGGAGCATGGGGGTCACACCATAAGTTTGTCCCCTTTTATGCCCATATCAGCCAGAGATGCAGATGTTTTATGTGCAGCATGAGATGGTGGATTATCATGCAGAAAAATGATCTTGCTGTGAAATACACGGTTCTTCTTCTTGAACCATGGCAGGAAGTGCTGTTTGAGAAAATCCACATACATTATGGAGTTCATCTTTAGCGCCTTCAGGGATCCTAAAGGGGCCGACAATCTCTCTCCCCATGATTCCAGCCCAAAACATTACTCCACCTCCTCCTTGTTGGCGCTGTAGCTGTGTTTGCGTGGTGTGTCCATCAACCAGCCATCCTCCACTCCATCCATCTGGACCATCGAGCGCTGCACGGCACTCATTCGTGAACAAAACAGTTTTGAAATCAGTCTTCATGTAATGTTTGGCCCACTGGAGCCGTTTCTGCTTGTGTGAAGTGGATAGAGGAGGTCGACAGGATGGCGTATGCACAGCTGTAAACCTCTGAAGGACCCTGCATCTTGTTGTTCGGGGGACATTGGAGGCACAAGCAGCTTCAAAAACTTGTCTGCTGCTATGACAAGGCATTTTTGCCGCTGCTCTTTCAACCTGACGTAATTGCCTGTAGGAAAGAGTCCTCAATTTGTCCTTATCAGCACGCACACGTGTGTACTGTGAATCAGCTACATACTTCTTGATTGCCAAGACACTTCATCCTGATCATCGCACAATGTTGATTGTAGTCATGCCTTGACCTAAAAACTCCACAATTTGTTGCTTCTCAGCAGCCGACACATCCTTTTTCTTTCCCATTTTGGCAGAAAATGTAGGCTGCTTAATAATGTGAGACAGCCTTCTTAAGTAGTCTTGCCTTTCATTGGACACACCTGCCAAACTAATTAGCACAGGTGTCTGCAATTGCTTACAGTGATATAAAGAGCCCTGACACACATCACCATCATTGAGTTTAACTGACAAACAAACAAATTCTTCCCTTATCACTCCTAAACACTTTTTGCATAATAATTTGGAACGCAGTGTACATGTGCTTTTCCACAAAACACCAGTGGTTCACGTAGTGAATCTTACAGTTCTAACTTGCCAACCGTGGTCTGTATGGAGTTGTTCAATAAAGGGCCCAAAATTAAGATAACATAGATGGGAGAGGTCTCTATGAATAGGAATTCCTAAGTATTTGATACCCTGTGAGGGCCAGGCAAAGGGAAAGTTGGACTGGATGGAATCCTATATGGATTTGGGGAGGGAGACATCGAGGGCCTCAGACTTCGCTGCATTGATTTTAAAATTTGACCATGTAACAAAGTGATCTATTTCAGCCATAACAGCATGGATGGATATATGTGATTGAGTGATATATACTAGGACATCATCAGCAAATAGAGAGCACTTGTACTCGGTGCCTCCCACCTCAATCCACCTAATATTGGGGTTATGGCGAATTGATGAGAGCAGGTGCTCCGTCACTAGGATGTATAAGAGAGGGGACAGAGGACATCCCTGCCTTGTCCCATTGGTGATTGTGAAAGGTGATGAAAATGTTCTGATGCACCCCCTGGGCCTTGGGACACCCGGAGCCGGACCCTTTTTGGTGGATGCTGGTGGTTGTAGTCTTCGTGGCGGCGACCCGGTTCCGTGGCTCAGGGTGGTCAAACCAGTGGCTTAACTATTTATGTGGTTTTGATGTTTAAATGTCCGACTACGCCACCCGTGGATTGCGGTCAGAGTGAACCGCCGCTCCAGGGCAGACCGCTGAGGCTGGTGTTGTGGGTGCAGCAGAGCGTAGCATAACTCCCCACGGGAGGAGTATAGCCTCAGGGCAGTGTATGCGGAGGATTGGGGTGATGGTGCAGGGCAGCAGCAGTAGCGACACGGAGTCAGTGATGCAGTCCAGGGCCTTTACTCACAGTTCTTATTATCCAGACCACGTCTGCAGGTAACGGCTGCCCACGTCATACTTTGCTCACCAGGTGAGGGGCTCAGACAACTCCCAAATAACTTTGGAGCGCTTCACAGGTCCCCCTTTGTGTGTCCTTTGTCTGGCCTTTCTTACCAACCCTTCTGTCTGGCTGCCTCGGGCCTCCTCTTGGTAAACTTGGCGCCAGTTTCCCTGACCCTATGTGGTGCCTTCCTAGCGGGTGTAGCGAGGGGCTGCGCCACATAAAATGTCACAGCCTCCGGTTTCTAGCTGAGGGTCGTTTCCTGCCTCCACTAGTTTCGGGGACCGGTCTCCCCCTTTGGCTTGACCCCTCCACGCAGGTGGATTCGGGCGTGCGGTGGCGACTCGCCCGTCCGCACCCCTGGGATCCCTTCATTCCTCGTTCCTGGAGCCTTCTCCGGTCCTCTTCCTTCCTTCTCCCTCTTCCAGGCCTGGGCCTCTGTTACTAGGCCCGCCTCCGGAGCAGAGCTCATGCAGAGCCCCTGCTCCCTGAAACTTCTGCTCAGACTTCTCTGCACTGAACTAAGATGGTGCCCACCTTTTATACTCCCTTCTCAATGCACCCAGGAACTGCTTCCTCCCTGCTCCTGCACTACAGGGTTCCCCTTCCTCAGTGTTCCCTCCCCCCACTCCAGCCAGGGACAGGGACTGTCGTGCCCATCTCAGAGGCATATTGGTCGCCCTGCCCCACGGCAATGTGGTGTAATGCATGCAGGTGTCGGGTCCTGATCCACACTCCATCCTTACCTGAGAGTGAGATATCACACCTCTGGGTGAGGTGCAATACCTCTGTAGCAACCGAGCCCTCAGGGTGCTACAGTTCCATTTATCTTCAGCCTAGGTGACGTATTGTGATACAGGGCCGTGATTTTGGCTATAAAATGGTCCCCTAGACCCCTACCCCAAGCTTTTTAAGAGAATCATATATGGCGTGCCAGGAGACTCTATGGAATGCTTTCTCAGCATCCAACGAGAGTATCCAATTACAAATTTTTAACTGCATCTAGCCCAGGAAATACTTTGTGCCTAGTAGCAGTGTCTGCTAGTCAGCGGATTATCCCGGCTGTTAAGCAAGCTACACCACCTGTAGTTTAGACACTTAATTTTTTCAAAGGAAATGCTTCGGGACCATGGGATACTCAGTGAAGAGCATCAGGAGGCACCCCAAGGCATAGGGGCTGGGACTGGCAGTAGGATGCCTTGCGGTGGACAGCCGAGCTCGATCCTTATAAAAGCTTTTTAACTGCAGCAGCTTTAGTGGACGCTACTGGAGCTGGAATTACGCGGCTGCTGGCATGAGACTTGCCCTCCAATAGATCCTTGTAAATGGATTTAAAGTGTATTCATTCAAATTAGAGAGACAATTTAAATTAAAAAGCTTAGAGCTGCCTCCACCACAGGGGGGCTCGCTCGACCCACCAGCGGACAGGCACCAGTATTGGGAGAGGGGGGCTGGCCATCAGGGTTCACTGCGGCTCTGGCACAAACCCGGCGACACGGAGGTGGCACGGGCAGGAGCGGACTGGCCGTGTCGGCTTCTCACTTTTTGGATTTTAGAAGGGCATGACATGCCTATATCTGTGTCTCCCCCTCCTTTTACTCCTCCACCTCTTTAATTTTCGCATGACTATATGTACTTGTCACTTTTCCATGTGTTAGTTATGTCTTCTGAGCAGTTTGTCAGCTTTTGGACACCTTTGAAGGTGTTTTCTATGTGTTTCTATGTGTTTTTGTTTGCCTGCCATTGGTTTTACCGGTGTTCGAAGGTGTTCAACGAACAGTTCGACGAACAGTTCGGCGAACACACGGGTGTTCGACGAACCGAACCGAACTCGAACACTACGGGGGTGGCTCAACACTTCTCAGAACCTTCTTCATCTGGTCCTGGATCCGACTTATAAAGATTCTGGGCATCAGTGCAGATCATTTACTCATCTGGATTAACAGAAAATCTGGAGCAGACCTCCGTTTCCAAAGCTATAGTATGAGTAAAAAGCTCTGCAGACTCAACCATCTGTGTTACCCCATACTCAGACGGGCAGCTGGAGACTTGGGAGCTGTGAGGAAGCAAATGCGATTGGGGTGACACCTCTGAGGAATGGAGTATTTGTGATGTTGAAATTGAGGTGGAGGAGAGCCCACTTGAAGGAGCACTTGATATCCGCTGAAGCACCTGGTGTTTTTGTGCCTCATCTGGAATTTGTAGCGATGGGCGTGTCCGTAACAAAGGGATCGTATCACATTGTCCACGAAAAGAAGTCGACATGTTAGTTTGGCTGGAAGATTGTCTTTCTTCTGCAGATGTTACTCCCCCTCCACCGAGGGGGGGCTTGACTGACCAGTGGACAGGCACCAGTATTGGGAGAGGGGGCTGGCCGTCAGGGTCCACAGGGGATGGATCTCTGCAGGAATAATGAAGACTCCATTTTTTTTTCTCTTTCCCGCATTTACAGTGGGGAGGTGCAATCTGTCAGCCTATCAGCAGTGCACACACGGAGCGAAGTGCTTTTATACACAAGCAAGGGCATGTGTCATTGGCAGTGTATGTCACATGTCCTTGCCCTATAAGACCCAGCCATTTTCCCCGTCGCCACCATTTTCTCACTGCTTCAGCTGCGTGTTAGACGGCACCGCTGTTGCTGTGTGCGCTATACCTTGTTAATTTCAAGCCAATTTTCGCACAAATCTACAGATAGCTTGGGAGTAGGGAATAGTTGTGATTGCAGTCCTTTGAAGGACTAGGTTACAGCATTTCCTACGACTTTTATCAGGCAGGTCTGTGCTTTTAAATAGATATGTTGTGGGAGTAAAGACTAATTGTAATTGCAGTCCGTTTCAGGACTAAGTTACATCAGTTCCTATCAGTTTTTGCCAGGCAGGTCTGTGCCAGTGCTGTGCAAGTTTTTTTCACAGCATTTGGCTAAATCTAGCAAAGCTAATCCTTTTTGGCCTATTGCAGAGTGTGTTAGTCAGAGGAGTAGCCTATCTGTGTTGCCAGCTACACCACCTGTGTATAGAATACCAATTTTTTTACTGCACCTAGTGAAGTAAAACCTTTTGGGCATAGCATCATTCTATTAGTCCATCTATACTAACCTCCATAAGGTTGCAAATTGAGTATAATTTTTTTTCTGCATCTAGCTCTGAAAAAATATTTGGCCTTCTAGCTGTGTGTGGGACTTGTTCTATTAGTCCATCTATACTGACCTCCATCAGGTTGCAAACTGAATATAATTTTTTTCTGCATCTACCTCTGAAAAAATATTTGGCCTTCTAGCTGTGTGTGGGACTTGTTGTATTAGTTCATCTATAATGACCTCCATCAGGTTGCAAATTGAATATAATTTTTTTCTGCATCTAGCTCTGAAAAAATATTTGGCCTTCTAGCAGTGTGTGGGACTTGTTCTATTAGTCCATCTATACTTACCTCTATCAGGTTGCAAATTCAAAATAATTTTTATCTGCATCTAGTTCTGAAAAAATATTTGGCCTTCTAGCAGTGTGTGGGACTTGTTCTATTAGTCCATCTATACTGACCTCCATCAGGTTGCAAATTAAAAATAATTTTTATCTGTATCTAGCTCTGAAAAATTATTTGGCCTTCTAGCAGTGTGTGGGACTTGTTCTATTAGTCCATCTATACTGACCTCCATCAGGTTGCAAACAGAATATAATTTTTTTCTGCATCTACCTCTGAAAAAATATTTTGGCTTCTAGCAGTGTGTGGGACTTGGTCTATTAGTCCATCTATACTGACCTCCATCAGGTTGCAAATTAAAAATAATTTTTATTTGCATCTAGCTCTGAAAAAATATTTGTCCTTCTAGCAGTGTGTGGGACTTGTTCTATTAGTCCATCTATACTGACCTCCATCAGGTTGCAAACTGAATATAATTTTTTTCTGCATCTACCTCTGAAAAAACATTTGGCCTTCTAGCAGTGTGTGGGACTTGTTATATTAGTCCATATATACTGACCTTCATCAGGTTGCAAATTGAATATAATTTTTTTCTTCATCTAGCTCTGAAAAAATATTTGTCCTTCTAGCAGTGTGTGGGACTTGTTCTATTAGTCCATCAATACTGACCTCCATCAGGTTGCAAATTCAAAATAATTTTTTGTCTGCATCTAGCTCTGAAAAAATATTTGGCCTTCTAGCAGTGTGTGAGACTTGTTCTATTAGTCCATCTATACTGACCTCCATCAGGTTGCAAATTAAAAATAATTTTTATCTGCATCTAGTTCTGATAAAATATTTGGCCTTCTAGCAGTGTGTGGGACTTGTTCTATTGGTCCATCTATACTGACCTCCATCAGGTTGCAAAATAAAAATAATTTTTATCTGCATCTAGCTCTGAAAAAATATTTGGCCTTCTAGCAGTGTGTGGGACTTGTTATATTAGTCCTTCAATACTGACCTCCATCAGGTTCCAAATTCAAAATAATTTTTTGTCTGCATCTAGCTCTGAAAAAATATTTGGCCTTCTAGCAGTGTGTGAGACTTGTTCTATTAGTCCATCTATACTGACCTCCATCAGGTTGCAAATTAAAAAAATTTTTTTCTGCATCTAGCTCTGATAAAATATTTGGCCTTCTAGCAGTGTGTGGGACTTTCTCTATTAGTCCATCTATACTAAACTCCATCAGGTTGCAAATTAAAAATAATTTTTATCTGCATCTAGCTCTGAAAAAATATTTGGCCTTCTAGCAGTGTGTGGGACTTGTTCTATTAGTCCATCTATACTGACCTCCATCAGGTTGCAAATTGAATATAATTTTTTTCTGCATCTAGCTCTGAAAAAATATTTGGCCTTCTAGCAGTGTGTGGGACTTGTTCTATTAGTCCGTCTATACTGACCTCCATCAGGTTGCAAATTGAATATAATTTTTTTCTGCATCTAGCTCTGAAAAAATATTTGGCCTTCTAGCAGTGTGTGGGACTTGTTCTATTAGTCCATTCATACTGACCTCCATCAGGATGCAAACTGAATATAATTTTTTTCTGCATCTACCTCTGAAAAAATATTTGGCCTTCTAGCAGTGTGTGGGACTCATTGTATTAGTCCATCTATACCAAGCTCCACCAGCTTTTAAATTAATAATAATTTTTAGCTGCATCTAGCCCTGAAAATAATTTTTCTTCCCAATTGTGGTAGCAATAGAAATATGGGGCGTGCTCCTGGCTTACAAAAATATACGCTTCATAACAAAAAACACCAGCCTAGTGCACTGCATTAATAAGATGGCATCATCATCTCTCCCAGTGCTAGGCCTACTACCCAGGCTAGCATTCGTGTGCCTAAAACACACTGTATGGGTCCGCGCTAGCCACTATGCTGAGGGGTCTAAAGCTGCTGCTAACGCTTTATAACAATTCAATTGGCAGATTTTCACAGAGCTCTTCCACAACGCCCACCCATCGGGCAACAGTTGCCCACCTTCCCTATGGGATCTAGTGGCGAATAATTGATGCCATTAATCAGAGCGTTAGTGGCCCCGTCGACGTGGCAAGCATACGGTAAGGCATGGGAAGAGTGGACATGACTAGCAGCAGGCAGACGGGTTGACCAATGTGAACAAGCCAGATCACCACTCACCATAGAATTTCTCCACCAGCTAATGATGAGGGGCATATCAGGGGCGTCAGCGCAGCGGTGTCTGACCAGAGTCAGTCACTTCCAACTACTGAATTAGGGAGATGTGACAAAGATTCATCATCAGACAATCCATAAAAGGGTGGAAAAGGGGTCAGCCAAGTCAGGAGTGTAGACGTCCCATCCTGTGTCACTAAAACTGATTTCTCACATCATATCCCTAACACCATTAACATGACACTCACAATTTGAAGCAACACTACTGTCTACTGCATTTGTGATCGCCTTCTTCGGGGCGCTATGCATAAGCGAATTAGTCCCTCAATCTACAATTACCACCAGTGGAGGCTTATTACACCAGGACGTAGTCATAGCCAATAATGCAATACGTCTACGCATACACAAATCGAAAACGGTTCCAGCGGGCAGGGGCACTTGGGTACTTCTACAACCCACAAACGGTACACTGAGTCGGGTAACAATAGTAAAAACATATCTAACCATCAGATCACAAAGTAATTTCTTCCTATCACACATTGATGGAACGCCATTATCAAGATACCAGTTCCAAGCTATATTTAATAAATGCATAACATCGGCAGGGAACCACCCCAAAGATTACGGGACACACTCATTCCGCATAGGCGCGGCCACGGAAGCAGCAAGAGCAGGACTGTCAGAAACGGAAGTTCAGAGGATAGGGAGATGGCGATCCACGTGTGTGGCAAGATATATAAAACCGGACTTGTTATCCTAACGTGGTTTGTTTCTTTTCCAGGTGACGCTATGCCAACAGTGTGGGTGATAGGCCACTCGTATATATATTGGGCAGAAAAAAGGGCGAAAGTCCGGCCAGGCGGGAGGAAATTAGAGTTTCACACACATATTTCAACTGGAGAGGTATTAGAGGCCTGCTATGGCCACAGGTACTAATGGAGGAAATCAAGGTAGGGAGAGAGGCAAGATGTCCGGTCATCTTAGTTATACAGGCCGGGGGAAACAACCTAGGTCATCACAAGAGTGCATAACTAATGGCAATAATGAAACTAGACACTGAGCGCTTCAGAGAATTTTTCACAAAACTAGCTATAGTATGGTCAGAGATTATGCCGATAGCGGTATGGCAAGGTGCGCGAGACATCACGGCCATCGAACGGACAACGCGGGTAATAAATATTCGGATGGCAAAATTTAGAAGAGACAGAGGCGGTGTAGTGGTACGACACCGACAACTGGAAGGAGATAAAGCAGGCCTCATATGGCCCGATGGTGTTCACTTAATAGATATTGGACTGGACATATTCCTGTCAGGACTCCAGGACGGAGTGGAACAAGTGTTAACAGTGATGGGTGGGGGTCAGAGTCCTGCATACGAGTACGCAGGATCCTCCATGGCCTGGAAATAGAAAGGACATGTTGGAGAGTTACACTTGTTGGCCAAGTTGCCGGAGTGGAGACCCAGGGCATGCTGCAACAAGCTGAATTATTTTAGAAATAAAATGCCTTTCTAATGGAATGAGTATAAAGAGTTAATAAAGCTGTGACCGATCCTCACCCATCCAGTTGTAAGAGTTACATTATTGTATTGTCAAGGAAAGGGGGGCGGTAAGGGGGCTGAGTGTCTGGGTTTGGTTGGCGGTCCCCACAGTCTGCCCAGGCTAGATGCATTTAAAAAATTTTATTAGATACACAGGTGGTGTAGCTTGCTTCGCAGCTGGGCTTCTACGCCCAAAGTATTGCCTAGGCTAGATGCAGTTAAAAATTCTACGCTGACTAGCAGACACTGAAGATTTGGAGCCGGCCCCAGGTATATGAAAGTGTAGATTTTTATGGTCATGCGTTCTAGGGTTAAGTGGCATCAATTTCCCCACAGTTGCTTAAAACGATTGGTGAGGTGATATTACCAAATCCTCAAGCTTTTAGTCTCCCAAGGATAACACAGGGTTAGAAAAGTTCTTGCGAATAGATGATTTGTTCATCTTTATGAACTTGAGTCTGTCTACATTCTCAGTGGACAGCCGCGTGCGCTTATCTGTCAGCACACCATCAGCAGCGCTGAACACACGTTCAGAGAGAACACTGGCTGCAGGGCATGACAAGATCTCCAAGGCGTGAGTGGCGAGTTCCGGCCATTTTTCCAGATTGGAATACCAAAATGAGCAAGGGTCCAGTGACACAGTCATGGCTTCGATGTTCACTTGGAGATACTCCTGCACCATCCTCTCTAGGCATTGACTATGTGTCAGACTTCTTGTCTCCTGTGGCCTTGCAAAGGATAGTCTAAAAAAGTGGTGAAACGATTCCACAAAATTGCTGTTACCAGCAGATACTGTGTTACTGTTACGGTTTGAGTGATGAAGACTCGATAGTCCCACGGTTGGCAAGATAGAACTGTGAAATTCACTTCGTGCACCACTGGTGTTTTGTGGAAAAGCATATGTAAGATTCTGCAACAGCGTCTGCTGATACTCCTGCATGCGTCAATCCCTTTCTATGGCAGGAATTTTTTCGGCAAATTTACTTTTGTACCGGGGATCTAAGAGTGTGGCAACCCAGTAGTCGGGATTACTTCGAATTCTGCAATCTGAGGGTCATGTTGCAGGTAGTGCAGCAAGAAGGCACTCATGTGTCTTGCGCATCCAGGAGGACCAAGTCCTTGTTGTGTTGGTAGCGAGGTAAGAATCATGCTTCCTTCCTCTGCCCTCTCCCCCCAACCTCGCACAACAGAAATGTGATCAAGGTTCTCCCTCATCTGATGAGTCTTCCATGCCCATCGCCAGTTCATCCTCCACTTCTTCCTCCGCTCCTGCACCTTCCTCAACAGTTTGGTTGCTACCATGCGCCCTGGTTAATCCTTCTCCTCCACCCTCCCATGGCTGCCGCCTTGGTGCTGCCAACCGTCTGGACCTTAGAGATGCTATCCCTTCCGCATACGACTCCTCCTCTACTTCCTCCACCTCCTCTTGTCCCACCACCTGACTCTGAATTCTGTTTAATGTGTGGTCCAGCATGTAAATCACCGGAATAGTCATGCTGATAATGGCATCGTCGTCAGCACTAAACATCTTCGTTGCCATTTCAAAACTGTGCAGAAGGGTGTGTGGCACCCCTGAGGGTTCAGTTGCCACAGAGTTACTGCATCTCACCCAGAGGTGTGGTATCTCACCCTCAGGTAAGGAAGGCGTATGGCTCGGGACCCTAACACCTGCATCCAACACATACCCGCAGTGGGGGTAGGGCGAGATTGCTCCTAAGGGAGAGCACAGTCCCAGGTCCCTAGCTGGTGGGATGGTCCTATGTAGTGGGTGCTTAGGGGAGCAGATTAGGGGAGCACATGACAGGGAGAGTATAAATAGGAAGCCATCTTAGAAAGAGCAAGCCAGTCAGAGGAGGAAAAGTGACAGGAGCAGAGGCTCGGCATGAGCTCTGCTCCGGAGGCGGGCCTAGCCTGGGAGGCCCAGTACTGAAGGAGAGAAGAGAGGAGTGGGAGCAGGAAGGCTCCAGGAACCGAAGGGACCATAGGGCTACGGGCTGTGCAGAAGGCCACCCGTACTCCCGCTGCTACCAGGAGGTAGAGGGGTCAGGGCAGATAAGGGGACTAGGTCCCTCAACTAGGGGAGAAACAGCAAGGCTCAACTAGAAACTGGAGGCTGCAGCATTTCATGTACTGCAGGCAAAAGTCCACACCAGTCTCACTAAGAAGGTAGCCACATAGGACCCAGGGGACGGAACACAAGTCGCCCGCCAAGGCCTGATGATACCGGATAGAAGTGTCACTGGGTGTGAGGTGCACGGAGAAGGCCAGAGAAAGGACACACAGAAGGGGATCCTGCTAAGTACTCCGGAGCTATCTGGGGGTGGACTGAGCCCCTCACTGAGTACGCACAGCACGACGGGTGAGATTGCTCTGGTAACTGTAATCTGGACTGCAACAACTGTGAGTAAAGATCTTGGGACTCCATCACACGGACTCTGTGTTCATTACTGACTCCCTGCACTACAACCACCATCATCCACCCACAATGCCCTGAAGCTACACTCTTCCTGTGGTGAGTAATAATACCATTGCTGCATAACCACCAGCTTCAGAGGACTGTTCTGCAGCGGCGGCCCCTTTGGCCACACTCCACAGGTGGCGTAGTCGGACATTGAAAAATCCATATATTCAAATTACCGTTAGATTGACCGCCATGGGTCACGGACCGGGTCACCGCCACAGTGACTACAACCCCCAGCATCTACCGGCCCGGCTCAGGGTATCCCACGGCCCAGGGGGCGCGTCAACTTCATAGGTCCCTGATCTGAGACCACTCCTGCAGCGTGATTTGCCCCACCTCTGAATCTCGTTGGCCCAGGCTATACATCAGAACGTATTGCACCAGGGCTTGTTGGTGCTGCCCCAGTAGCTGCAACATGTGCAGAGTTGAATTCCACCGTGTCGGCACATAGCATTTCAGCCGGTGAACTGGTAGGCCCAACGTCTTCTGTAGAGATGTAAGTCATTGAGCTGCGGGATGCAAATGGCTGAAGTGAGCACACAGCGACCGTGCCCTCTGCAGAAGGCCAACTAGTCCGGGATAGTGGGCTAAAAATTTATGGACAACCAGGTTCAACATGTGAGCCATACAAGGCACGTGTGTGACATTGCCCCGGCGAAGTGCCGCACCCAGGTTTGGAGCATTGTCACACACGGCCTTCCCTGGTTGCAGGTCCAGTGGAGAAAACCATTCATGAAACTGGGTCTCCAGAGCTGACCACAACTCCTCAGCTGTGTGACTCATATTTCCCAGACATTTCAAAGTAAACAATGATGCCGTTGAGCCCTGCTGCCAGCATAGTAAGGCGGTGTGCAGGATTCCTTCTGCGCAGTTAAAAAGCAGGTGGCATTACCAGACAGGCTTTGGGTGCAGGTGGAGGACTGAGAGGAGGTTGAGGAGGCAGAAGCAGTGGAGGAACTTCGAGATAAAGAGGATTGACGCACAACTCGTGGGGACGGTAAGACTTGGACAGCAGCCCCTTGTCCTGCTGTCACCATAGTTACCCAGTGCCCAGTCAGCGACATGTAACGCCCCTGTCCATGCCTACTCGTCCAAGTGTCTGTGGTGAAATGCACCCTGTCACACACAGAGTTTCTCAAAGAAGCGGTGATGTTGTGTGCGACATGCTGGTGGAGCGCAGGCACACCTTTCTGTGAGAAGTAGTGCCGACTGGGCATCTGGTACTGGGGCACTACGACGGACATAAGGTCTCGAAAATCCACTGTGTCCTCCAGGCGGAAAGGCAGCATTTCTGTTGACAACAGCTTGCAGATGGTGAAATAAAACCTCTTAGCTTTCTCATGGCTAGGAGGAAATGGTCTTTTACTTTTCCACATCTGAGGGACTGAGGGCTGGCTGTTGTGCTTTGACTGGGTTGAGTAGGGTGTCCCCGGCAAACTCCCGGTCTGTGAGGAAGATGCAAGTGGACATGTTAGGTTGCCTTGTTCAGGTACAACTAGGCAGCTGGGGGCTGGAATCCGCAGCGCAGGGAGGCCCAAGCTTTCTAGGCCACCCCCGCTGCAAATTGCAGTCCGCCGCCACCCCGGAAAATGGCGCGCTCATAGAAGCGCCATCTTCTGGCGCTGTACCCAACTCATCCAGGGCCCTGATGCGGTGGCTCACTGGGTAATAAAGGGGTTAGGGCCAGCTTGGCATTATCAGCTGGCCCTAAGCCCGAAATTCATGGGGTCACGCCAATATTAGACATGACCACCATGAATTTCTAGTAAAGTATTTAAAAAAAACACAACACCCAGAAAAAAGTCCTTTAACTGAAATAAACACACAATTCTTTATTGTTCTAAATTAAACCATACTTACCATCACGCCCATTCCAGCTGAAGCCAACGATCTCCTGCAATAAAAGAAAAATAATAAACCAACATCATCCTTACCTTTCCATGGTTCCCATGACAGCTTCAGCTCTGCTACATCGAGATGACTGGCAGGACGGCAGCAGAACGCTGCCATCCAGCCTGTCATCCCGCAGACACTGAGAAGAGCAGGCTTGCTTGCGCTCCTCAGTGTCTCGCTGTGACGGCATCCAGATGAGCCGAGGTCATGTCCAATGAACTCGGCTCACCTCATGCACGTCACTGACAGCGTGGGAAAATTCTCACGCTGAAGCGCTGAGTGCAGGAGAATTCTCCCACGCTGTCAGTGACGTGCATGAGGTGAGCTCATGTCCAATGAACTCAGCTCACCTCATGCACGTCACTGACAGCGTGGGAAAATTCTCCTGCACTCAGCGCTTCAGCGTGACAATTCTCCCACGCTGTAAGTGACGTGCATGAGGTGAGCTGAGATCATTGGACATGAACTCACCTCATGCACGTCACTGACAGCGTGGGAAAATTCTCACGCTGAAGCGCTGAGTGCAGGAGAATTTTCCCACGCTGTCAGTGGCGTGCATTAGGTGAGCTGAGTTCATTGGACATGAGCTCACCTCATGCACGTCACTGACAGCGTGGGAGAATTCTCCTGCACTCAGCGCTTCAGCGTGAGAATTTTCCCACGCTGTCAGTGACGTGCATGAGGTGAGTTCATGTCCAATGATCTCAGCTCACCTCATGCACGTCACTGACAGCGTGGGAAAATTCTCCTGCACGCAGCGCTTCAGCGTGAGAATTCTCCCACGCTGAAGCGCTGAGTGCAGGAGAATTTTCCCACGCTGTCAGTGACGTGCATGAGGTGAGCCGAGTTCATTGGACATGACCTCGGCTCATCTGGATGCCGTCACAGCGAGACACTGAGGAGCGCAAGCAAGCCTGCTCTTCTCAGTGTCTGCGGGTTGACAGGCTGGATGGCAGCGTTCTGCTGCGGTCCAGCCTGTCATCTCGATGTAGCAGAGCTGGAGCTGTCCTGGGAACCATCGAAAGGTAAGGATGAAGTTGGTTTATTATTTTATTTTTATTGCAGGAGATCGTTGGCTTCAGCTGGAATGGGCGTGACGGTAAGTATGGTTTAATTTAAAACAATAAAGAATTGTGTGTTTATTTCAATTAAAGGACTTTATTCTGGGTGTTTGTGTTTTTTTTAACTTTCACTATGGGGTTAGTAATGGGGGTGTCTTATAGACGCCTCTCCATTACTAACCTGGGCTTGATGTCAGCTGGCATTATAAGCTGACATCAACCACAGCCCTATTACCCCACTGCCACCGCTACAGGGCAGTGGGAAGAGCGAGGCTAAGTGCCAGAATTGGCGCATCCTATGGATGCGCCATTTCTGGGGCGGCTGACGGCTGGTGTTTTTAGCCTGGGAGGGGGCCAATATTCATGGCACCCTTCCTGAGCTATTAATATCAGCCCACAGCTGTCTGCCTAGCCTTTGCTAGCTATTAAAATAGGGGGGACCCCACGTCATTTTTTTGGGGGTCCCCCATTTTAATAGCTAGTAAAGGCTAGGTATTTAGCTGGGGGCTGATATTAGTAGCCTGGGAAGCTCCGTGGGTATTACCCCCTTCCCAGGCTTCAAACATCTGCCCCAGCCGTCTGCTTAACCTCCGCTAGAGACTAAAATTACGGGGAACCCCACGCTAATTTTTTTTTAATAAATCCTTTATTTTAACACTAAATGACAAGTACAGTAAGCAACACTGTCACTGTACTTATTATATATGTGACTGACATGTTTCTATCTATCTAATCTATGTGTGAAGCTCTATTCTTTCTGTTCTAAATTGTCGGGTACCGCTGCTGAATTGCCGGCCGGCTTTTTTAAATAGACAGTGCATGAAAACACTAATATTTTTTTTAATAAAGCCTTTACACTAAATGACAAGTGCAGTAACCAACACTGTCACTGTGCTTCTTATATGTGTGACTGACATGTTTCTATCTATCTAATCTATGTGTGATGCTCTATTCCTTCTTGTCTAAATTGTCGGGTACCGGTGTATGCCTCCGCTGAATTAGCCGGCTTTTTTAAAGAGAGTGTCTTCTGAGCAGTTTTTCAGCTTTTGGACACCTTTGAAGGTGTTTTCTATGTGTTTCTATGTGTTTTTGTTTGCCTGCCATTGGTTTTAACGGTGTTCTATGGTGTTCTATGGTGTTCGACGAACAGATCGACGAACAGTTCCTCGAACATCCCGGAGTTCGACGAACCCAACTGAACCCGAACACTACGGGGGTGGATCAACACTACTTACCGGGATCTCTATGACCCAGTAAGGCATAACCGGAATCCCTGGAGAACTACAAGTCCCAGGATCGCTAAGGTGCTGATACGTAACAGAGCCAGGAGACGCTTAGGCCCCGCATACTGGGAGCGTGAACTCCAAGAGAAGGCCCTACCACAAGGTCAGCCAGCGCAGGACAGAGACAAAGTTAGGCCTAGCTCCAGGCAGGTCAGAAACTTACTACGCAGAGGCAAGAAACAGGAGGCCCTACACCCGCTCATTGGGGAGGATCCTGATATGCACCATTCACCCTACAGTGCTCCGGGATGTGCCTGAATTTCCTCCAGTAAAAGGTACTGAAATGACTACCATGTCCGTTCCCGTTCTTGCTCTGACCCAGCTGGGTCTCGCCTGTCCTGCATTCCACCTGTATACGCTGACCTGAGACCTTGCTCCACCTGTGGGGAGCGATACCATCGAGCTGCCTTATCACGGGCCTCAGTGGACTGCTGCAGCGCTGGTGCTTCTCATCAGATACCACAGGTGGCGTCACGAACTCTTATAAAATTAACAATTATCCACCCTTTTAAAGAGTGACCCCAGGGTAAGGGCCAGGGAGCCGACCACCGCGACATCCCCAAGGCCAGGCAAAGGCCCGGGTGACCTCATCGACTGGCTCACTGTGGGTTGACAGTAAGTGGGTTCTCCAACCTCGTCATCATCACCCTGTGTGTTGTCACACCCGTCGTCCTCAAAGCAAACCTCTTCCTGCCCTGACCGAAAAGTCAAGTTGTCGCTCCCATCAGGTATTTGAGTCTCATCATCGTCTTCATCATTGTCTCCACCAACAGGAGTTACAGTTTGGGAACGAGGGTCTACATTATGCTCAGAACCTTCTTCATCTGGTCCTGGATCCGACTTATAAAGATTCTGGGCATCAGTGCAGATCATTTCCTCATCTGGATTAAAAGAAGCTCTGGAGCAGACCTCCGTTTCCCAGGCTATAGTATGAGTAATCAGCTCTGCAGACTCAACCATCTGTGTTACCCCATACTCAGACGGGCAGCTGGAGACTTGGGAGCTGTGAGGAAGCAAGTGCGATTGGGGTGACTCCTCTGAGGACTGGAGTATTTGTGATGTTGAAATTGAGGTGGAGGAGAACCCACTTGAAGGAGCATTTGATATCCGCTGAAGCACCTGCTGTTTTTGTGCCTCATCTGGAATTTGTTGCGATGGGCGTGTCCGAAACAAAGGGATCATATCACATTGTCCACGAAAAGAAGTCGACATGTTAGTTTGGCTGGAAGATGGTCTTTCATCTGCAGATGTTACTCCCCCCCACCGCGGGGGGGCTCGACCCACCAGCGGACAGGCACCAGTATTGGGAGAGGGGGGCTGGCCGTCAGGGTCCACCGCGGCTCTGGCACAAACCCGGCGACACGGAGGTGACACGGGCAGGAACGGACTGGCCGTGTCGGCTTCTCACTTTTTGGATTTTAGAAGGGCATGACATGCCTATATCTGTGTCTTCCCCTCCTTTTACTCCTCCACCTCTTTTCTTTTCGCATGACTATATGTACTTGTCACTTTTCCATGTGTTAATTATGTCTTCTGAGCAGTTTGTCAGCTTTTGGACACCTTTGAAGGTGTTTTCTATGTGTTTCTATGTGTTTTTGTTTGCCTGCCATTGGTTTTAACGGTGTTCGAAGGTGTTCGATGAACATTTCGATGAACAGTTCGGCGAACACAAGGGTGTTCGACGAACCGAACCGAACTCGAACACTACGGGGGTGGCTCAACACTACACCGCAAGGGTGACGGAAGCTGTAGTCGACTTGCGAAAATGAGCTGACAGGCGGCGTACTTTGACGAGCAGATCTGGCAACTCGAGGTATAATTTAAGTAACCGCTGAACCACGAGGTTAAGCACATGAGCCAGGCATGGTACGTGTGTGATCTCGCCTCACCTCAGAGCCGACACCAGGTTACGGCCTTTGTCCCACACGACCATGCCTGGATGTAGGTTCAGCGGTCTCAGCAACAGATCAGCCTGCTCTTTCACAGCTGTCCACAACTCACAAGCAGTGTGATGTTTATCACCTAAGCTTATGATTTTCAGCTCAGCCTCTTGCCGCTTGGCAGTCGCAGTACTGCAGTGCTTTCAGCTTGTAACTGATGTGGTGATATCTGAGATGGAGGCTGAACATGAGGAGGAGGAGGATGATGCACAGGAGCTGTACACTGTGGGGGCAACTCTGACTGACATAGGGCCCGCAATCCTCGGTGTGGGGAGGATGTGTTCCATCCCAAGGTCCGACTGGGTCCCGGCTTCCACTACGTTTATCCAGTGTGCCGTCATGGAGATGTACCGTCCCTGGCCACAAGCACGTGTCCACGTGTCCGTTGTCAGGTGGACTCAACCAATAACTGCATTGTTGAGGGCAAGGCAGATGTTTTGGGACACGTGCTTGTGTAGTGCGGGGATGGCACACCGGGCAAAATAGTGTCGGCTGGGGACCGAGTACCGAGGGACGGCCACCGCCATGAGGTTGCGGAAGGATTCCGTCTCCACCAGCCTAAAAGGCAGCATTTCCAACGCAAGCAGTCGTGAAATGTGCATATTTAGGACTGTGGCCTGTGGGGCGTTAGCTGCGAATTTCCGCTTTCGTTCAAAGGTCTGGCATATGGACAATTAAACGCTGCATTGGGACGTGGACGTAGACGTTGATGCTGTTTCTTGAGAAACTGCCATAACAAGTGAAGACTGAGAGGAGGGGGCATCTTTGCATGCAGTATGGATAGGGGATTGCCTTGCATGCACTACTGGGGGTTCTATTGCACGCACAACAGCGGAAGAAGCGGTGGTGACACCCACTGACACTGGTCGTGGACCCTGGGGTTCGCCCCACAAAGTCGGGTGCTTTGCTGCCATGTGCCTGATCATGCTGGTGGTGGTCAGGCTGGTAGTTTTGTCACCCCTGCTGATGCTGGCATGGCAGGTGGTACAAATAGCCTTTTTGGGGTTATCAGCAGAGTCTTTAAAAAAAATTCCAGACTCGGGAAGACCTACCGGTTGGTGTTACGGCCACCACACTGCTTCTTCCTGCCTGTTGGGGTACTCTGCCTCCCTCCCCCTGTGTGCTGCTGGCCTAACTCTGCATGTCCTCCTGCCACATTGGGTCAGTTACTAGATCATCCACCACCTCCTCCTCTTCCACTTTTGCACCACGATCTTCCTCCTCACTTCCTGGCAATTGTGTCTCGTCATCGTCCACCTCTTGTGACAAATTGCCAGCGTTGAATTCCTGTGGCCGTGGCTGTTCAAATATTTGAGCATCACTACATGGGATCTCCTCTTCCACCACTTCAAGCGGAGCAGGCGAGGGGCACAAACCTCCAAATGGACCAGTTAACAGCTCTTCAGAGTGTCCAAGTGTGGGATCAGTTGCTGTCTGACGACACTCGGCATGGTGGGAGGAAGGAGCATCAGTGTGAGGAGGAGAATGCGGTCGAGAATCACGGCTAGTGTTGGGCCACCCCCGCAGTGTTCGAGTTCGGTTCGGTTCGTTGAACACCCGTGTGTCTGCCGAACTGTTCGTTGAACACCTTAGAACACCATTAAAACCAATGGCAGGCAAACAAAAACACATAGAAACACATAGAAAACACCTTCAAAGGTGTCCAAAAGCTGACAAACTGCTCAGAAGACATAACTAACACATGGAAAAGTGACAAGTACATATAGTCATGCGAATAGAAAAGAGGTGGAGGAGTAAAAGGAGGGGGAGACACAGATATAGGCATGTCATGCCCTTCTAAAACCAAAAAAGTGCGAAGCCGACACGGCCAGTCCGCTCCTGCCCGTGCCACCTCCGTGTCGCCGGGTTTGTGCCAGAGCCGCAGTGGACCCTGACGGCCAGCCCCCCTCTCCCAATACTGGTGCCTGTCTGCTGGTGGGTCGAGCCCCCCCGCGGTGGGGGGGGGGAGTAATATCTGCAGAAGAAAGAGCATCTTCCAGCCAAACTAAGATGTCGACTTCTTTTCGTGGACAATGTGATACAATCCCTTTGTTACGGACACACCCATCGCTACAAATTCCAGATGAGGCACAAAAACAGCAGGTGCTTCAACGGATATCAAGTGCTCCTTCAAGTGGGCTCTCCTCCACCTCAATTTCAACATCACAAATACTCCAGTCCTCAGAGGTGTCACCCCAATCGCAATTGCTTCCTCGCAGCTCCCAAGTCTCCAGCTGCCCGTCTGAGTATGGGGTAACACAGATGTTTGAGTCTGCAGAGCTGTTTACTCATACAATAGCCTGGGAAACGGAGGTCTGCTCCAGAGCTTCTGTTAATCCAGACGAGGAAATGATCTGCACTGATGCCCAGAATCTTTATAAGTCGGATCCAGGACCAGATGAAGAAGGTTCTGAGCATAATGTAGACCCTCATTCCCAAACTATAACTCCTGTTGGTGGAGACAATGATGAAGACGATGATGAGACTCAAATACCTGATTGGAGCGACAACTTGACTTTTCGGTCAGGGCAGGAAGAGGTTGGCTCTGAGGACGACGTGTGTGATAACACACAGGGTGATGATGACGAGGTTGGAGATCCCACATACTGTCAACCCACTGTCAGCCAGTCGATGAGGTCGGTGGAGGAGGATGTGACTAGCCGGGGGATGGGGATGACTCGGTACACGGGCCTTTGCCTGGCCTTGGGGATGTTGCGGTGGTCGGCTCCGGGGCCCATACCCCGGGGTCACTCTTTAAAAGGGTGGATAATTGTTAATTTTATAAGAGTTCGTGATGCCACCTGTGGTATCTGGTGAGAAGCACAAGCGCTGCAGCAGTCCACTGAGGCCCGTGATAAGGCAGCTCGATGGTATAGCTCCCCACAGGTGGAGCTAGGTCTCAGGGCAGCGTATGCAGGGGGAATGCAGGACAGGCGAGACCCAGCTGGGTCAGAGCAAGAACGGGAATGGACACGGTAGTCACTTCAGTACCTTTTACTGGAGGAAATTCAGGCACATCCCGGAGCACTGTACGGTGAAGTGTGCATATCAGGATCCTCCCCAATGAGCGGGTGTAGGGCCTCCTGTTTCTTGCCTCTGCGTAGTAAGTTTCTGACCTGCCTGGAGCTAGGCCTAACTTTGTCTCTGTCCTGCGCTGGCTGACCTTGTGGTAGGGCCTTTTCTTGGAGTTCACGCTCCCAGTATGCGGGGCCTAAGCATCTCCTGGCTCTGTTACTTATCAGTACCTTAGCGATCCTGGGACTTGTAGTTCTCCAGGGATTCCGGTTATGTCTTACTGGGTCATAGAGATCCCGGTAAGCTCGGATCCGGTGTCCGGTAAATGCTTCGGGGTGAGCTGGTTAAGCTCCTCTGCCCCTTATGTACTAACTCGCCACTCGCCTTCGGCCTACTAGGGCCCTCACTAGGCTATACACACTAACGGCAGCTTGCCGCGCTTCACCGATCTTATGGCGCCGGCACACCTTAAGCTCTATCTGGGCTCCCTGAATCTAGCTAGCAGGAGCCTCGTGCTCCACTGCTGAACTATTAACTGAGTTCTCTAGACTAGACTGTGCTCCACTGCAGACTGACCTCTCTTAGGCTTCTCTACTGCAGGAACTCTTCAGAGGAACTGAACTGCCTAGCTCCACCTTCCCTATTTATATCCCTAACGGGCTCCCTCTGCTGGTCTGAGGTGGAAGGTGGAGATGTGTGATGTTTATGGGGGCCTCTTGTGGAGGATTCCATCAATAGACTCTTCTAGGATCTGTGATACCAAGCGCAGCGGGGCGTCACAGATGCTATTGATGACGAGGTTAGGTTGCGCCTTCCTGGACAGAGACGGAGTACTGGAAGCACGTCAACAACTGCATCCTCAACCACAACTCTGCCTCTGACCACAAGTCGTAGTGGCTCTTCAGGTCGCATGGGCTCTAAGCCTTGCATAGCCTGGGCATTTATTCAGATCGATAAGGATGACCCAACTCGTGTTATCTGTAATATTTGTCACCAAAAGCTAAGTAGAGGCCAAAAAATCCATAGTTTGAGTGCTTCATGCAGGTACCGTCACATGGATATGAAGCATAAGTTGCAGTGGGAAGCTCACTGTGCTACAATGCGGCCTAGCAGGCTGGGCCAACCACCGTCTGCCCCATCTTGTGCATCCGCGGCCTCTTCATCCTCTGTGACTGGGGGGACAGCAGTCACATATGTTTTTGGACGCAGACCTGTCACCTCTTTACCTGCAACAGCCAGTGTGATTGGCAGGTCGTCAGTTCATTGGGAAGTGGAAACACCTGCTGGTGTTGCCGCTCTCCGACATCGAGAGCACCACCTTTGGATCAAGGCAACCTAACATGTCCGCCTGCATCTTCCTCACAGACTGGAAGTTTGCCGGGGACACCCTACTCAACACTGTCTATGCACAACAGCCAGCCCTCGGTCCCTCAGATGTGGAAAAGTAAAAGACCATTTCCTCCTAGCCATGAGAAAGCTAAGAGGTTGAATTTCACCATCTGCAAGCTGTTTGCTACAGAAATGCTGCCTTTTCGCCTGGAGGACACAGTGGATTTTCGAGACCTTATGTCCGTCGTAGTGCCCCAGTACCAGATGCCCAGTCGGCACTACTTCTCAAAGAAAGGTGTGCATGTCGCACAAAACATCACCGCTTCTTTGAGAAACTCTGTGTGTGACAGGGTGCATTTCACCACAGACACTTGGACGAGTAGGCATGGACAGGGGCATTACATGTCGCTGACTGGGCACTGGGTAACTATGGTGACAGCAGGACAAGGGGCTGCTGTCCAAGTCTTACCGTCCCCACGAGTTGTGCGTCAATCCTCTTTATCTCGAAGTTCCTCCACTGCTTCTGCCTCCTCAACCTCCTCTTGGTCCTCCACCTGCACCCAAAGCTTGTCTGGTAATGCCACCTGCTTTCTAACTGCGCAGAAGGAATCCTGCACACCTCCTTACTATGCTGGCAGCAGGGCTCAATGGCATCAGTGTTTACTTTGAAATGTCTGGGAAATGTGAGTCAGACAGCTGAGGAGTTGTGGTCAGCTCTGGAGACCCAGTTTCATGAATGGTTATCTCCACTGGACCTGCAACCAGGGAAGGCCGTCTGCGACAATGCTGCAAACCTGGGTGCGCCCTTCGCCGGGGCAATGTCACACACGTGCCTTGTATGGCTCACGTGTTGAACCTGGTTGTCCATAAATTTTTAGCCCACTATCCCGGACTAGATGGCCTTCTGCAGAGGGCACGTTCGCTGTGTGCTCACTTCCGCAGTTTGCATCCCGCATCTCAACAACTTACATCTCTACAGAAGTCGTTGGGCCTGCCAGTTCACCGGCTGAAATGCGATGTGCCGACACGGTGAAATTCAACTCTGCACATGTTGCAGCGACTGTGGCAGCACCGACAAGCCCTGGTGCAATACGTTCTGACGTATAGCCTGGGCCAACGAGATCCAGAGGAGGGGCAAATCACACTGCTGGAGTGGTCTCAGATCAGGGACTTATGGAGTTGACGTGCCCCCTGGGCCATGGGGTACCCTGATCCGGGCCAGTAGACGCTGGGGGTTGTAGTCACTGAGGCGTTGACCCGGTCCGTGACCCAGGGAGGTCAATCCAACGGTAATTTGTATATGTGGATTTTACAATGTCCGACTACACCACCTGTGGAGTGCGGCCAAAGGGGCCGCCGCTGCGGAACAGTCCTCTGAAGCTGTTGGTTTTGCAGCAATGGTATTATTACTCACCACAGGAAGAGTGTAGTTTCAGAGCAGTGTGGGTGGATGATGGTGGTTGTAGTGCAGGGAGTCAGTAATGAACACAGAGTCCGTGTGATGCAGTCCCAAGATCTTTACTCACAGTTGTTGCAGTCCAGATTACAGGTACCAGAGCAATCTCACCCGTCGTGCTGTGCATACTCAGTGAGGGGCTCAGTCCACCCCCAGATAGCTCCGGAGTACTTAGCAGGACCCCCTTCTGTGGGTCCTTTCTCTGGCCTTCACCCTGCACCTCACACCCAGTGACACTTATATCCGGAATCCTCGGGCCTTGGCGGGCAATTTGTGTTCCGTCCCCTGGGTCCTATGTGGCTACCTTCTTAGTGAGAATGGTGTGGACTTTGGCCTGCAGTACATGAAATACTGCAGCCTCCGGTTTCTAGTTGAGCCTTACTGTTTCTCCGCTAGTTGAGTGACCGGTTCCCCTTATCTGGCCTGACCCCTCTACCTCCTGGTAGCAGCGGGAGTACGGGTGGCCTTCTGCACGGCCCGTAGCCCTAGGGTCCCTTCGGTTCCTGGAGCCTTCCTGCTCCCACTCCTCTCTTCTCTCCTTCAGTCCTGGGCCTTCCAGGCTAGGCCCGCCTCCGGAGCAGAGCTCATGCCGAGCCTCTGCTCCTGTCACTTTTCCTCCTCTGACTGGCTTGCTCTTTCGAAGATGGCTTCCTATTTATACTCTCCCTGTGATGTGCTCCCCTAAACTGCTCCCTTAAGCACCCACTACATAGGACCCTCCCACCAGCTAGGGACCTGGGACTGTGCTCTCCCTTAGGAGCAATCTCGCCCTACCCCCACTGCGGGTATGTGTTAGATGCAGGTGTTAGGGTCCCGAGCCATACGCCTTCCTTACCTGAGGGTGAGATACCACACCTCTGGGTGAGATGCAGTAACTCTGTGGCGACTGAGCCCTCAGCGGCACCACACACCCTTCTGCACAGTTTTGATATGGCGACGAAGATGTTTAGTGCTGACGACGATGCCATTATAAGCATGACTATTCCGGTGATTTACATGTTGGAGCACACATTAAACAGAATTCACAGTCAGGTGGTGGGACAAGAGGAGGTGGAGGAAGTAGAGGAGTCGTATGCAGAAGGGATAACATCTCCAAGGTCCAGACGATTGGCAGCACCAAGGCGGCAGGCATGGGAGGGTGGGGGAGAGGGATTAACCAGGGCGCATGGTAGCAGCCAAACTGTTGAGGAAGGTGCAGGAGCCGAGGAAGAAGTGGAGGACGAACTGGCGATGGGCATTGAAGACTCATCAGATGAGGGAGACCTTGATCACATTTCTGTTGTGCGAGGTTGGGGGGAGAGGGCAGAGGAAGGAAGCATGATTCTTACCTTGCTACCAACACAACAAGGACTTGGTCCTCCTGAATGCGCTAGACACATGAGTGCCTTCTTGCTGCACTACCTGCAACATGACCCTCGGATTGTCAGAATTCGAAGTAATCCTGACTACTGGGTTGCCACACTCTCAGATCCCCTGTACAAAAGTAAATTTGCCGAAATAATTCCTGCCATAAAAAGGGATTGACGCATGCAGGAGTATCTGAAGATGCTGTTGCAGAATCTTACATGTGCTTTTCCACAAAACACCAGTGGTGCACGTAGTGAATCTCACAGTTCTAACTTGCCAACCGTGGGACTGTCGAGTCTTCATCATTCAAACCGTAACAGTAACACAGTATCTGCTGGTAACAGCAATTTTGTGGAATCGTTTCACCACTTTTTTAGACCATCCTTTGCAAGGCCACAGGAGACAAGACGTCTGACACATAGTCAATGCCTAGAAAGGATGGTGCAGGAGTATCTCCAAGTGAACATCGAAGCCATGACTGTGTCACTGGACCCTTGCACATTTTGTTATTCCAATCTTCAAAAATGGCCGGAGCTCGCCACTCAGGCCTTGGAGATCTTGTCATGCCCTGCAGCCAGTGTTCTCTCTGAACGTGTGTTCAGCGCTGCTGGTGGTGTGCTGACAGATAAGCGCACGCGGCTGTCCACTGACAATGTAGACAGACTCACGTTCATAAAGGTGAACAAATCATGGATTTGCAAGGACTTTTCTACCCCTGTGTTATCCTTGGGAGACTAAAAGCTTGAGGATTTGGTAAAATCACCTCACCAACCATTTTAAGCAACTGTGGGCAAATGATTCCACTTAAGTGGTGTCTGTGCCACAATTTTGGGAAAAAATGGAGACTCTTTTTGGAGTCCCCTTGCTGTGTCTTACGTGACTTTGGCATCGTCAATTCCAGGTGGGTTGGGTCGCCCCCCCCCCTTTTAACTGTAAGAAACTACATACACTATGGCTTGGGGTAACACAGATGGTTGAGTCTGAAGAGTTGTTTACTCAGAGGTCTGCTCCAAATCTTCAGTGTCTGCTAGTCAGCGTAGAATTTTTAACTGCATCTAGCCTAGGCAATACTTTGGGCGTAGTAGCCCAGCTGCGAAGCAAGCTGCATCGCCTGTGTATCTAATAAGAATTTTTAAATGCATCTAGCCTAGTCAGACTGTGGGGACCCCCAACCAAACCCAGACGCTCAGCCCCCCTACCGCCCCCCTTTCCTTGACAATACAATAATGTAACTCTTACAACTGGATGGGTGAGGATCAGTCACAGCTTTATTAACTCTTTATACTCATTCCATTAGAAAGGCATTTTATTTCTAAAATAATTCAGCTTGTTGCAGCATGCCCTGGGTCCCCACTCCGGCAAGTTGGCCAACAAGTGTAACTCTCCAACATGTCCTTTCTATTTTCAGGCCACGGAGGATCCTGCATACTCGTATGCAGGACTCTGACCCCCACCCATCACTCTTAACGATTGTTCCACTCCGTCCTGGAGTCCTGACAGGAATATGTCCAGTCCAATATCCATTAAGTGAACACCGTCGGGCCGTATGAGGCCTGCTTTATCTACTTCCAGTTGTCTGTGTCGTACCACTACACCGCCTCTGTCTCTTCTAAATTTTGCCATCCGAATATTTATTACTCGCCTTGTCCGTTCGATGGCCGTGATGTCTCGCGCACCTTGCCATACCGCTATTGGCACAATCTCTGACCATACTATAGCTAGTTTTGTGAAAAATTCTCTGAATCGCTCAGTGTCTAGTTTCATTATTGCCATTAGTTATGCGCTCTTGTGATGACCTAGGTTGTTTCCCCCGGCCTGTATAACTAAGATGACTGGACCTCTTGCCCCTCTCCCTACCTTGATTACCTCCATTAGTACCTGTGGCCATAGCAGGCCTCTAATACCTCTCCAGTTGAAATATGTGTTATGAAACTCTAATTTCCTCCTGCCTGGGCGGACTTTCGCCCTTTTTTCTGCCCAATATATATACGAGTGGCCTATCACCCACACTGTTGGCTTAGCGTCACCTATAAAAGAAACAAACCACGTTAGGATAACAAGACCAGTCTTATGTATCTCGCCAAACACGTGGATCGCCATCTCCCTCTCCTCTGAACTTCCATTTCTGACAGTCCTGCTCTTGCTGCTTCCGTGGCTGTGCCTATGCGGAATGAGTGTGTCCCGTAATCTTTGGGGTGGTTTCCTGCCGATGTTATGCATTTATTAAATATAGCTTGGAACTGGTATCTTGATAATGGCGTTCCATCAATGTGTGATAGGAAGAAATTACTTTGCGATCTGATGGTTAGATATGTTTTTACTATTGTTCCCCGACTCAGTGTACCGTTTGTGGGTTGTAGAAGTACCCAAGTGCCCCTGCCCGCTGGAACCGTTTTTGATTGCTGCATGCGTAGACGTATTGCATTATTGGCTATGACTACGTCCTGGTGTAATAAGCCTCCACTGGTGGTAATTTTGGATTGAGGGACTAATTTGCTTATGCATAGTGCAATGAAGAAGGCGATCACAAATGCAGTAGACAGCAGTGTTGCTTCAAATTGTGAGTGTCATGTTAATGGTGTTAGGGATATGATGTGAGAAATCAGTTTTAGTGACACGGGACGGGACGTCTACACTCCTGACTTGTCTGACCCATTTTCCACCCTTTTATGGATTGTCTGATGATGAATCTTTGTCAAATCTCCCCAATTCAGTAGTTGGAAGTGAAATGCTACTCCGGTCAGACACCGCTGCGCTGACGCCCCTGATATGCCCCTCATCATTAGCTGGTGGAGAAATTCTATGGTGACTTGTGATCTGGCTTGTTCACATTGGTCAACCCGTCTGCCTGCTACTAGTCGTGTCCACTCTTCCCATGCCTTACCGTATGCTTGCCACGTCGACGGGGCAACTGACGCTCTGATTAATGGCATCAACTATTCGCCACTAGATACCAAAGGCAAGGTGGGCAACTGTTGCCCGATGGGTGGGCATTGTGGAAGAGCTCTGTGAAAATCTGCCAATTGAATTGTTATAAAGCGTTAGCAGCAGCTTTAGACCCCTCAGCATAGTGGCTAGCGCGGACCCATACATTGTGTTTTAGGCACAGGAATGCTAGCCTGCGAAGTAGGCCTAGCACTGGGAGAGACGATGATGTCATCTTGTTAATGCAGTGCGCTAGGCTGGTGTTTTTTGTTATGAAGCGTATAATTTTTTAAGCCCCATATTTCTATTGCTACCACTATTGGGATGAAAAATTATTTTCAGGGCTAGATGCAGCTAAAAATTACTATTAATTTCAAAGCTGGTGGAGCTTTGTATAGATGGCCTAATACAATGAGTCCCACACACTGCTAGAAGCCCAAATATTTTTTCAGAGGTAGATGCATAAAAAAATTATTTTTAATTTGCAACCTGATGGAGGTCAGTATAGATGGACTAATAGACCAAGTCCCACACACTGCTAGAAGTCCAAATATTTTTTCAGAGCTAGATGCAGAAAAAAATGATATTCAATTTGCAACCTGATGGAGGTCAGTATAGATGGACTAATAGAACAAGTCCCACACACTGCTAGAAGCCCAAATATTTTTTTAGAGCTAGATGCATAAAAAAATTAAATTCAATTTGCAACGTGATGGAGGTCAGTATAGATGGACTAATAGACCAAGTCCCACACACTGCTAGAAGCCCAAATATTTTTTTAGAGCTAGATGCATAAAAAAATTAAATTCAATTTGCAACGTGATGGAGGTTAGTATAGATGGACTAATAGACCAAGTCCCACACACTGCTAGAAGCCCAAATATTTTTTCAGAGCTAGATGCAGAAAAAAATTATATTCAGTTTGCAACCTGGTGGAGGTTAGTATAGATGGACTAATAGAATGATGCTATGCCCAAAAGGTTTTACTTCACTAGGTGCAGTAAAAAATTGGTATTCTATACACAGGTGGTGTAGCTTGCATCACAGATAGGCTACTCCACTGACTAACACACTCTGCAATAGGCCAAAAAGGATTAGTTTTGCTAGATTTAGCTAAATGCTGTGAAAAATTTTGCACAGCACTGGCACAGACCTGCCATCAAAAACTGATAGGAACTGGTGTAACTTCGTCCTGAAAAGGACTGCAATTACAATTAGTCTTTACTCCCAACCTATCTATTTAAGAGCTCAGACCTGCCTGATAAAAGTCGTAGGAAATGCTGTAACCTAGTTCTTAAAAGGACTGCAATCACAACTATTCCCTACTCTCAAGCTAACTGTAGATTTGTGCGAAAAATGGCTTGAAATTAACAAGGTATAGCGCACACAGCAACAGCGGTGCCGTCTAACACGCAGCTGCAGCAGTGAGAAAATGGTGGCGATGGGGAAAATGGCTGGGTCTTATAGGGCAAGGACATGTGACATACACTGCCGATGACACATGCCCTTGCTTGTGTGAAAAAAAGCACTTCGCTCCGTGTGTGCACTGCTGATAGGCTGACAGATTGCACCTCCCCACTGTAAATGCGGAAAAGAGAAAAAAAATGGAGATCTTCATTATTCCTGCAGAGATCCATCCCCTGCCCCTCCCCCCGCCCCACTGTACACTCAAACTGCGTATTAACAATAATTTTCAGCATTACTGAGAAAAAATCCAGTTATGATTTTGGTGCAGGAACAGTTATCGAACATTACCTCGAACAGCCAAATTTTTTTAAAATCGTTCGTGTTCGCCGAACGGCTCGAACACCGCCCAAAACAGCTCGAATTTGAGATTGGCGAACAGTTCGAGTCGAACAATGCTCATCTCTACTCACGGCTACTAAGAGTCGACCGTGTGGAAGACAGGCCGGAGGTGGTGGTGCCCAGGTAACTGGAAGTATTTTCTGCTATCCAATTATTAACCTGTTCACACTGATCAGTTCGCAATACTGGTGTTGTTCTGTGCTTCCCTAGTAATTCAGTCAAGAAGTGGGCGCGGGAAGATGTGGCTGTTGGTTGTGGCACAGTTTCAACTTGGCCATGGCCCCGTCCTCTGCACGCACTATCACCAGAACGTCCACTTCCACGTCCCTTGCCATGCGCCTAGCCCATTGAAAAGTAAGTAAAATAGCTTACACTCGCACTATTAATGGCAAAAGGGTAATAAAAAGGAGATTAGAACCGTGGAAGAGAAAAACCACAGTTCTATTTCTCTGGCCTACACCCAACTCTTTTAACCAATCTGAACAATTGGGGAGAAAATATTACTGTTTTTCCTTACGGAAAAAATACCAAAAGCTGAATAATAGAGATTTCTTACCGTGAAACAGCAAAACCTCAGTTATAATTTACTGGTGTATACCAGACTTTTTTAAATATATATATATTTGTGGCTGATCAGTGAGCGACACACTCAAACTGTTTTTTTTTGATACAAATGGCCCAAAAGTCGATAATACAGAGGTTTGAACCCTGGATCTGCAAAACCACACATGTATTTCTCGGGCCTACACCAAACTATTTTCAACAGATATATTTGTGTCTGAACAATCAGGAGACACTATTATTTATTTTTTACGGCCAAAAATTGCGAAAAGTAGGATAATACAGAGATTTGACCCAAGGAACTGCAAAACCACACTTGTATTTCTCGGGCCTACACCAGACTATTTTCAACAGATATATCTGTGTCTGAACAATCAGGAGACACTATTATTTATTTTTTACGGCAAAAAATGCCAAAAGCAGGATAATAGAGGTTTTTTACCGTGGAACAGCAAAACCACAGTTATAATTTACTGGTGTATACCAGACTTTTTTAAATATATATATTTTTGCGGCTGAACAATGAGCGACACACTCAAACAGTTTTTTTAGATACAAATGGCCCAAAAGTGGATAATACAGAGGATTGAACCGTGGAACTGCAAAACCACACTTGTATTTCTCGGGCCTACACCAGACTATTTTCAACAGATATATCTGTGTCTGAACAATCAGGAGACACTATTATTTATTTTTTATGGCAAAAAATGCCAAAAGCAGGATAATAGAGGTTTTTTACCGTGGAACAGCAAAACCACAGTTATAATTTACTGGTGTATACCAGACTTTTTAAAATATATATATATTTGCGGCTGAACAATGAGCGACACACTCAAACAGTTTTTTTTAGATACAAATGGCCCAAAAGTGGATAATACAGAGGTTTGAACCGTGGAACTGCAAAACCACACTTGTATTTCTCGGGCCTACACCAGACTATTTTCAACAGATATATTTGTGTCTGAACAATCAGGAGACACTATTATTTATTTTAAGGCCAAAAATTGCGAAAAGCAGGATAATACAGAGATTTGATTCGTGGAACTGCAAAACCACCCTTGTATTTCTTTGGCTTAAACCAGACTATTTTCAACAGATATATTTGTGTCTGAACAATCAGGAGACACTATTATTTATTTTTTATGGCAAAAAATGCCAAAAGCAGGATAATAGAGATTTTTTACCATGGAACAGCCAAACCACAGTTATAATTTACTGGTGTATACCAGACTATTTTCAACAGATATATTTGTGTCTGAACAATCTGGAGACACAATTATTAATTTTTACGGCCAAAAATTATGAAAAGCAGGATAATAGAGATTTGACCCGTGGAACTGCAAAACCACACTTGTATTTCTTGGGCCTACACCAGACTATTTTCAACAGATATATTTGTGTCTGAACAATCAGGAGACACTATTATTTATTTTTTACGGCAAAAAATGTCAAAAGCAGGATAATAGAGATTTTTTACCGTGGAACAGCAAAACCAGTTATAATTTACTGGTGTATACCAGACTTTTTTAAATAGATATATTTGCGGCTGAACAGAGAGCGACACACTCAAACTGTTTTTTTTTAGATACAAAAGGCACAAAACTGGATATTACAGAGATTTCACCAGTGAAACTGCAAAACCACACTTCTGTTTCTGTGGCCTATACCAGACTCTTTTCAACAGATATATTTGTGTCTGAAAAATCAGAGACACACTTTTTTTTTGGGGGGGGGTTCACCAATAGGTTAATAAGATGGGTATTTGTTCAGTGTGAATGAGGGGAATAAAAAGAGGATTTAGATGAAAAAAAAAGGATTTTTCCTTGCCCCCGAGACCTGGAGCTAAGTCCAGCAATTTCAGAAACAGGAGCACACTGTACTGTAATGCAGCGTTTGCTGGTATAACCACTGCATCTCCTATACAGCCTGCCTGTCTGCCTGATATCTGGGATGGATATTAATCCTGAGAAGGACAGTTTGTTTGATCTGGCAGTCTTTACAGACCCTACACTAACTATTTCGCAGGATAAATCTCTCCCTAGCTCAGCAGCTCTGTCCCTACACTGTCTAATCTGGAGCGACTGTGTCCAAGATGGCGGCGCCCGGTTTTAAATACTCGAGGTGACGCTGTGCGGCCAGCCAATCACTGTAACGCCCACAAACAACATGGCTGTGGCATTACAGTGACTGGCTGGCAATTCCTGCATGTTCATTGGCTCTGTAAAGAGCACCAAACATGCAGGGCGGAGACCCGAGCTCTCTCCCGAGTAACCCGGAAATGCTTGGTGCTCGCCGAACATCCCGATTAGCGTGATGCTCGGGCGAGTACTGAGCAGTGTCGAGCATTCTCGCTCAACACTAATTATGATCCTAAACACACTTCAAAATCCACAATAGAGTAACTCAAAAGGCACAAGTTGAAGGTTTTATAAAGGGCCTCACAGTCCACTGATCTGAACATCATTGAAAATCTATGGCTAGACCTCAAAATAGCAGTGCATGCAGGAAAACCTAAGAATGTCACAGAACAGGGCTAATTTTCCAAGGAAGAATGGATGAAAATCCCTGAAACAAGAATTGAAAGACTCTTGGCTGGCTACAAAAAGTGCTTACAAGCTCTGAAATGTGCAAAAGGGGGTGCTAGTAGGTACTAACCATGCAGGGTACCCAAACTTTTGCACTGGCCCATTCTCCTTTATGCAACTTTAAAAATGTAAAAAATTACAGTATATTTTATTTCCTAAAATGCAAAGTAAATGTGTCATATTTAAATTTAGCCCTTTTAGAGCTCATTTCATCTTCGACTTGCTTAATTGTTCACAATAAGGCTGGTTTCACATGTCCGGATATTTCCGGTATTTGAAAAACCTGTACTGGAGATATCCATGTCCCTGTGTCCGTGTGCAACTGTGTGCATCAGGTGCACACGTACCTGCCCCCGACGAATCAGTGTACAGTTAGCACTGTTCCCAAACACCAGGTGCTGAATGCTGCCCTCATAATTGACCCTTGATCGCGCTGTGATCAGTATGAGCAAGTGACAATGTTGGGAGTAATAGTCTGCTATCTCATGGTCCATGTGTAAAAATAAGAATAAAGTAATGAAATCCTTACACTCAACTGTCCTGAGGTGTCCTCTGCTGTAATCTTCTGTCCGCTGACGCCAAGGACTGGGAAGAATGAGCCTCTCCAGCATGCGGGCCCCAGAGCTGCGCTGAGCTCAGGAGTGGTGTCCTGACACTCAGTAAGCCATACTCAGTGCAGGGTCCCGATTGCTGGAGAGACTCATTCTTCCTGGTCCTCAGAATCAGCAGTCAGAGGATTACAGCTGGAGATATCTCTGGACAGGTAAGTATAAGGATTTTAGTATTTTATTCTCATTTTTACACATAGACACTGCGGGAGCAGACTACTACTCCCAACATTATCCCTTGTTTGTGCTGATCACAGTGCGAGCAAGGAACAATGGTGAGGGCAGCATTCAGCACCCATCACTTGGGAACAGCGCTAACTGTACACTGATTCCCAGGCACCAGTAAGTGTCACACTGATGACACACAGATGTCATCCTTGTGTGTTCAGAGTGAGAAATTTTGCGGACTATGCAGCGTGTACAAAAACTGACATGTCAGCGTGTTTTGACCACGGACACTCGAGCTTTGGAAACACACTGACATTTGCGCAGACCCATAGATTTGAATGGGTCTGCATGTACCATTGTCTCCAGTATGTGTGGAAACTGTCACCACACGTACCAGACATACTGATGTGTGAAAGAACCCTAACTGTAATTTTGAACAGGGATGCCCAAACATTTACATGCCATTATATTGAACTCTAAAATAAATGGGTAACCGGTGTAGAAACTGGAACAGTGCAAAGGTACTGTTGTAGCTGCTGGGCAGAAATAGGGGAGATGAAAGAATTTAGAGAGAAAAAGTTTGATTAGTCATGAGTAGTGATAAGCGAGCATGCTCGCCACTGCTCAGTACTCGCACTAGCATCTCAGTACTCGAGATGCTCGGAGCTCGCCGAGTACTTGCGTGATGCTCGGGCGGGAGCTCAGGTCCCCATCCTGCATGTTTGGCGCTATTTAGAGCACCAATCATGCAGGGATTGTCTGCCACTCACTGTAGTGTCACAGCCATGGTGGTTGTGGCATTACAGTGATTGCCCAAATTGATGGGAACAGTGCTCACAGTGAAACATGAAAAGCCGGCAATTCATTAGTGGCATACACCGGTACCCGACAATTTAGAACAGAAAGAATAGAGCATCACACATAGATTAGATAGATAGAAACATGTCAGTCACATATATAATAAGCACAGTGACAGTGTTGGTTACTGTACTTGTCATTTAGTGTTAAAATAAAGGATTTATTAAAAAAAAATTGGCGTGGGGTTCCCCATAATTTTAGTCTCAAGCGCAGGTTAAGCAGATGGCTGGGGCAGATGTTTGAAGCCTGGGAAGGGGCTAATACCCACGGAGCTTCCCAGGCTACTATTATCAGCCCCCAGCTGAATACCTAGCCTTTACTAGCTATTAAAATGGGGGACCCAAAAAAAAAATGAAATAGGGTCCCCCCCTATTTTAATAGCTAGCAAAGGCTAGGCAGACAACTGGGGGCTGATATTAATAGCCCAGGAAGGGTGCCATGAATATTGGCCACCTCCCAGGCGAGAAACACCTGCCATCAGCTGCCCCAGAAATGGCGCATCCATAGGATGCGCCAATTCTGGCACTTAGCCTTGCTTTTCCCACTGCTCTGTAGCGGTGGTAGTGGGGTAATAGGGTTGGGGTTGATGTCAGCTTATAATGCCAGCAGACATCAGGCCCAGGTTAGTAATGGAGAGGCGTCTATAAGACACCCCCATTACTAACCCCATAGTGAAAGCTAAAAAAAACCACAAACACCCAGAATAAAGTCCTTTAATTGAAATAAAGACACAGTTCTTTAATGTTCTAAATTAAACTCTACTTACCATCACACCCATTCCAGCTGAAGCCAATGATCTCCTGCAATAAAACTAAAATAATAAACCAACCTCATCCTTACCTTTCCATGGTTCCCAGGATGGGCTCAGCTCTGCTACATTGACATGACAGGCTGGATCGCAGCAGAACTCTGACATCCAGCTTGCCATGCCGCAGACACTGAGAAGCTCCTCAGTGAAACTTCTCAGTGTCTAGCTGTGATGGCAACCAGATGAGCCAAGTTCATATCCAATGAACTCAGCTCACATCATGCACATCACTGACAGCGTGGGAGAATTCTCCTGCGCATGTGGTGCCGGCAAATGACGTGACCCCTTGAGCAGGAGAATTCTCCCATGCTGGGACTGCATTGAGATGGTAGGCTGGATGGTAGAAGAATGCTGCCATCCAACTTGTCATCCTTCAGAGACACTGCAGAGCGCAAACATGCCTGCGCTCCGCAGTGTTTCTGAAGGACGGCATGCTACCTGCTACCATCCAGCCTGCCATCTCAATGCCGTCCCAGCGTGGGAGAATTCTCCTGCTCAAGAGGTGACGTCGTTTGCCGGCACCGCATGCACAGGAGAATTCTCCCACGATGTCAGTGACATGCATGAGGTGAGCTGAGTTCATTGGACATGAACTCGGCTCATCTGGATGCCGTCAAAGCCAGACACTGAGGAGCTTCACTGAGGAGCTTCTCAGTGTCTGCGGCATGGCAAGCTGGATGGCAGCGTTCTTCTGCGATCCAGCCTGTCATGTCAATGTAGCAGAGCTGGAGCCATCCTGGGAACCATGGAAAGGTAAGGATGAGGTTGGTTTATTATTTTAGTTTTATTGCAGGAGATCATTGGCTTCAGCTGGAAGAGAGATGCTAAGTGCCAGAATTGGCGCATCCTATGGATGTGCCATTTCTGGCGCAGCTGATGGCTGGTGTTTCTAGCCTGGGAGGGGGCCAATATTCATGGCACCCTTCCTGGGCTATTAATATCAGCCCCCAGCTGTCTGCCTAGCCTTTGCTAGCTATTAAAATAGGGGGGACCCCACATCTTTTTTTTTTGGGTCCCCCATTTTAATAGCTAGTAAAGGCTGATATTAGTAGCCTGGGAAGCTCTGTGGGTATTAGCCCCTTCCCAGGCGTCAAACTTCTGCCCCATCCGTCTGCTTAACCTCCGCTGAAGACTAAAATTATGGGGAACTACACGCCAATTTTTTTTTTATAAATCCTTTATTTTAACACTAAATGACAAGTACAGTAACCAACAGTGTCACTGAACTTATTATATATGTGACTGACATGTTTCTATGTATCTAATCTATGTGTGATGCTCTATTCTTTCGGTTCTAAATTGTTTGGTACTGGTGTACGCTGCTGATGAATTGCCGGCCGGCTTTTTAAGGAGACGGGTGCATGAAAATCTGAGGGCACTAGTGTGTTCCAAGTGCCCTGCTATGTTTTTCATGCACCCTCCTATATACCTGCCTGCCTGTCTGCCTATATATTCTGCCTGCCTGACTTTTAATTGAGCATTGTTCCCATCAATTTGGGCTATTTTTGATCTTCTTCAGACCCCTGGGGGGGGGGGGGTGCCAGAAAAATGCTCGAGCTTCCCATAGACTTACATTGGGCTCGTTGCTCGGGTCGAGCACCCGAGTATTCCAATGTGCTCGACCTGAGCTTCGAGCACCCGAGCATTTTAGTGCTTGCTCATCACTAGTCATGAGATGATTAGAATGAATGAGGGCAAAAATAAAGGTTTTAATTCAACTCAAAGCAGGAAATGGGTGGATTATGGAGATGTTTTTCAGGTGTAGGTGTAGTTTATGCAAATGATTGAATATGAATATATCTAGCAAAGGAAATGTCTAAATTGAAAATAAGCCTTTAAAACCGTGAATGCTGCTCTGGAGTTATAGAAGTACAAAACGCTAAGAAGCATACAATAGGTTTAAGTAAGTTTATAGATGGTGGAAATATAAGACATTCAGTTTTAAAAGATTCATTTTCAGACAGGGAGAGAATATGATGTGAGGCATCTGGCAGAAAATATTTGGTTTCTTTGTATTCTGTTGTACAACATTCAGAGCACATAGTACATATTGGTTTTATTTTACCACAAATTGCTTGTCAATTTTGTTTTTTATAGTGGTTGCCTCCATATGTGGCTGAGCACTCCTCTCATCTGTTAAAGCTGCCTTTAAATTAAGCTTACTACTAGAGATGAGCGGACCCGAACTTAAAAGTTCTGGGTCTGTACCGGACAGTTAGTGTCCGGTGCTAAACTATTAACATGGACTTCACCTGGAAGTCTGTTCAATGTTCGGAGTTCCAATGGAAGAGAGAGAGATTTATTTCAAGATTAAAAGTTTGGGTCTTCATTATTTTTAATGGGGCTTGGGTTCAGGTTCAAGTTCAGGTACAGTTCTGGCACCGAAACAAACTTTGGAATAAAGTTTGGGTTGGGTACCAGAACCTGAACTTTCATGAGTGAGCTCATCCCTACTACCTTCCTTTTCAGATTTGTAGCTCTAAACCAAGGAGAGATAAGTCTGATAAAGTAGATTCCCATCTGAATAGATCGTCTTTTTGCCGGCAGACGGGCTCATACAATTTGATCAATTTGTGCGCTACAAATGTATTGCCTAAAGAGCAGTATTGCAGTTCAAACTTCATGTATTCAGTGTTCAGACATACAGTACAGACCAAAAGTTTGGACACATCTTCTCAGTTAAAGATTTTTCTGTATTTTCATGACTATGAAAATTGTACATTCACACTGAAGGCATCAAAACTATGAATTAACACATGTGGAATTATATAGTTAGCAAAAAAGTGTGAAACAACTGAAAATATGTCTTATATTCTAGGTTCTTCAAAGTAGCCACCTTTTGCTTTGATGACTGCTTTGCACACTCTTGGCATTCTCTTGATGAGCTTCAAGAGGGAGTAACCGGAAATGGTCTTCCAACAATCTTGAAGGAGTTCCCAGAGATGCTTAGCACTTGTTGGCCCTTTTGCCTTCACTCTGCGGTCCAGATCACCCCAAACCATCTCGATTGGGTTCAGGTCTGGTGACTGTGGAGGACAAGTCATCTGGCGTAGCACCCCATCAGTCTCCTTCTTGGTCAAATAGCCCTTACACAGCCTGTGTAAGTGTTTGGGGTCATTGAAAAATAAATCATGGTCCAACTAAACGCAAACCAGATGGAATAGCATGCCGCTGGAAGATGCTGTGGTAGCCATGCTGGTTCAGTATGCCTTCAATTCTGAATAAATCCCCAACAGTGTCTCCAGCAAAGCACCCCCACACCATCACACCTCCTCCTCCATGCTTCACGGTGAGAACCAGGTATGTAGAGTCCATGTGTTCACCTTTTCTGTGTCGCACAAAGACACGGTGGTTGGAACCAAAGATCTCAAATTTGGACTCATCAGACCAAAGCACAGATTTCCACTGGTCTAATGTCCATTCCTTGTGTTCTTTAGCCCCAACAAGTCTCTTCTGCTTGTTGCCTGTCCTTAGCAGTGGTTTCCTAGCAGCTAGTTTACCATGAAGGCCTGTTGCACAAAGTCTCCTCTTAACAGTTGTTGAAGAGATGTGTCTGCTGCTTGAACTCTGTGTTGCATTGACCTGGTCTCTAATCTGAGCTGCTGTTAACCTGAGATTTCTGAGGCTCGTGACTTGGATAAACTTATCCTCAGAAGCAGAGGTGACTCTTGGTCTTCCTTTCCTGGGGAGGTCCTCATGTGAGCCAGATACTTTGTAGCGCTTGATGGTTTTTGCAACTGCACTTGGGGACACTTTCAAAGTTTTCCCAATTTTTCGCACTGACTGACCTTCATTTCTTAAAGTAATAATGGCCACTCGGTTTTCTTTAATTAGCTGCTTTTTTCTTGACATAATACAAATTCTAACAGTCTATTCACTAGGACTATCAGCTGTGTTTCCACTAGACTTCTGCACAACACAACTGATGGTCCCAACCCCACTTATAAGGCAAGAAATCCCACTTATTAAACCTGGCAGGGCACACCTGTGAAGTGAAAACCATTTCCGGTGACTACCTCTTAAAGCTCATCAAGAGAATGCCAAGAGTGTGCAAAGCAGTCATCAAAGCAAATGATGGCTACTTTGAAGAACCTAGAATATAAGACATATTTTCAGTTGTTTCACACTTTTTTGTTAAGTATATAATTCCACATGTGTTAATTCATAGTTTTGATGCCTTCAGTGTGAATTTACAATCTTCAAAGTCATGAAAATACAGAAAAATCTTTAAATGAGAAGGTGTGTCCAAACTTTTGGTCTGTACTGTACCTTAATGTACACAGTGGGTGGTTGTATGGGTTTGCTTTTATATCATGCCTATACCATGGGGTGATTGGTTTGCTGAGACTATTTATAATATCTTATCTACAGCATATCAGTGCCAGACCACAGGGGAGGCAACATGCATTGCAGATCTGTTCATATTTCCCGCAGCGATCTCCTCCACCAGAAGCACTCACAGATTCAAATCCATAAGATGTATCTGTATTTTATTCCTTTTATTGTATATATGACTTTTATTATTGCATCTTTTGTAGCTTGGTTGTGTTACCTGTGTTTGCCAGAATGCAAGACAAATACCTATCAGGTGCTTGGGAAAGTCGACTGGCAGATGGACTAGTGTATGACCCAGTGCAGGGGTCTTGTTGGCCTATTAAACTGGTGAGTGGTGGCAGCAAAAAGTGTAGTGTGGATGTGTGAACTGAGCCGGTTGCAATAGGTGGTTGGACAAGTTATCGTGAGAAGTGGAGTCATCCCTTTAAAGTTGCATCACATTTACATGTCACGAGCGCGTAATGTTCATGACACACTCAAAAAAAAATTGCCATTCTCTAATGAATGGGCTAAGATTCCTCAGGAATGATTTCAGAAGCCTATGCATCATGTTTGCAGCAGGTTATAACAGCCAAAGGTGAAACAGGTCATCACATCTAGAGGTGCTCTTCTAAGTATGTCTGCCATCTTAGACCTCAGTTCACATTGTCTGGTTTTTTGACTTGTTTGCATTCTGTGCAATTTAAGGGTGTGGCATGCCCTTTGTTGAGCTGATTGGTACATATGTAGCTTACCACGGGCCTAGGTGGTCTGGAGTTGGGACCCGGTCCTATTTGTCTACCCTTTTATACGCATTGCTTCAACTTTGAAATACAGTAAGGTTTTTAATATAGGCAGTATAGGTACCGTCCCAATTTAGGGTCACCTTGCCGCTGGTGGGACGGCTTGTATACTTTTTTTGATCAAAAATAGTTCACTAAGTACCCTATATTTATTATGCAATTTTGCTTTACATTTATATATAATTATGGTAGGGTATGAGATATATTTTTGTCTTGCTTCTTTTTTGCTAGTGTGAACATGCCTCTGTTTCTTGTATGTCTGCCATCTTAGACCTCAGTTCACATTGTCTGGTTTTTTGACTTGTTTGCATTCTGTGCAATTTAAGGGTGTGGCATGCCCTTTGTTGAGCTGATTGATATATATGTAGCTTACCACGGGCCTAGGTGGTCTGGAGTTGGGACCCGGTCCTATTTGTCTACCCTTTTATATGCATTGCTTCAACTTTGATATACAGTAAGGTTTTTAATATAGGCAGTATAGGTACCGTCCCAATTTAGGGTCACCTTGCCGCTGGTGGGACGGCTTGTATACTTTTTTTGATCAAAAATAGTTCACTAAGTACCCTATATTTATTATGCAATTTTGCTTTACATTTATATATAATTATGGTAGGGTATGAGATATATTTTTGTCTTGCTTCTTTTTTGCTAGTGTGAACATGCCTCTGTTTCTTGTATGTCTGCCATCTTAGACCTCAGTTCACATTGTCTGGTCTTCTAAGTACTAAAGCAGGTTATCATGAGGGGGTTAATAATTTTGAGACTGCAGTAGAGACAGTAAAAGTGGCATTATGTGGTGAATTTGGTAAAGCAAATCCATATATTTGTTCATCTTTTTACATTGTTCTTGGTTCATCGGTTTATTACAAACTGCAGGAAGTTTGTAAATTTTGCTAATAATTTTAATTGACATTAGTGTTGAGCCACCCCCGTAGTGTTCGGGTTCGGTTCGGTTCGTCGAACACCGGGATGTTCGAGGAACTGTTCGTCGAACTGTTCGTCGAACACCTTAGAACACCGTCGAACACCGTTAAAACCAATGGCAGGCAAAAAAAACACATAGAAACACATAGAAAACACCTGCAAAGGTGTCCAAAAGCTGACAAACTGCTCAGAAGACACTCTCTTTAAAAAAGCCGGCCGGCAAATTCAGCAGCGGCATACACCGGTACCCGACAATTTAGACAAGAAGGAATAGAGCATCACACATAGATTAGATAGAAAGAAACATGTCAGTCACACAAATAAGAAGCACAGTGACAGTGTTGGTTACTGCACTTGTCATTTAGTGTAAAGGATTTATTAAAAAAAATATTAGTGTTTTCATGCACCGTCTCTTTAAAAAAGCCGGCCGGCAATTCAGCATCTGTACCCGACAATTTAGAACAGAAAGAATAGAGCTTCACACATAGATTAGATAGATAGAAACATGTCAGTCACATATATAATAAGTACAGTGATAGTGTTGCTTACTGTACTTGTCATTTAGTGTAAAGGATTTATTTAAAAAAATAATAGTGTTTTCATGCACCGTCTCTTTAAAAAAGCAGGCCGGCAATTCAGCAGCGGTACCCGACAATTTAGAACAGAAAGATAGAGCATCACACATAGATTAGATAGATAGAAACATGTCAGTCACATATATATGAAGTACAGTGATAGTGTTGGTTACTGTACTTGTCATTTAGTATTAAAATAAAGGATTTATTATTAAAAAAATTGGCGTGAGGTCCCCCTTAATTTTAGGCTCTAGCGGAGGTTAAGCAGACAGCTGGGGCAGATGTTTGAAGCCTGGGAAGGGGGTAATACCCACGGAGCTTCCCAGGCTACTAATATCAGCCCCCAGCTGAATACATAGCCTTTACTAGCTATTAAAATGGGGGACCCCCCCAAAAAAATGACGTGGGGTCCCCCCTAATTTAATAGCTAGCAAAGGCTAGGCAGACAGCTGGGGGCTGATATTAATAGCCCAGGAAGGGAGCCATGAATATTGGCCCCCTCCCAGGCTAGAAACACCAGCCGTCAGCCGCCCCAGAAATGGCGCATTCATAGGATGCGCCAATTCTGGCACTTAGCCTCGCTCTTCCACGCTGCCCTGGTGCGGTGGCAGGGGGTAATAGGGTTGGGGTTGATGTCAGCTTATAATGCCAACTGACTTCAAGCCCAGGTTAGTAATGGAGAGGCGTCTATAAGACACCCCCATTACTAACCCCATAGTCAAAGTTAAAAAAAACACAAACACCCAGAATAAAGTCCTTTAATTGAAATAAAGACACAATCCTTTATTGTTCTAAATTAAACCATACTTACCATCACGCCCATTCCAGCTGAAGCCAACGATCTCCTGCAATAAAAGAAAAATAATAAAGCAACCTCATCCTTACCTTTCCATGGTTCCCACGACAGCTTCAGCTCTGCTACATCGAGATGACAGGCTGGACCGCAGCAGAACGCTGCCATCCAGCCTGTCATCCCGCAGACACTGAGAAGCGCAGGCTTGCTTTCGCTGCTCAGCGTCTCTCTGTGACGACATCCAGATGAGCCGAGTTCATGTCCAATGAACTCGGCTCACCTCATGCACGTCACTGACAGCGTGGGAAAATTCTCACGCTGAAGCGCTGATTGCAGGAGAATTTTCCCACGCTGTCAGTGACGTGCAGGAGGTGAGCTGAGTTCATTGGACATGAGCTCACCTCATGCACATCACTGACAGCGTGGAAGAATTCTCCTGCACTCAGCACTTCAGCGTGAGAATTTTCCCACGCTGTCAGTGACGTGCATGAGGTGAGCCGAGTTCATTGGACATGAACTCGGCTCATCTGGATGCCGTCACAGCGAGACAGTGAGGAGCGCAAGCATGCCTGCGCTTCTCAGTGTCTGCGGGATGACAGACTGGATGGCAGCGTTCTGCTGCGGTCCAGCCTGTCATCTCGATGTAGCAAAGCTGAAGCTGTCGTGGGAACCATGGAAAGGTAAGGATGAGGTTGGTTTATTATTTTTCTTTTATTGCAGGAGATCGTTGGCTTCAGCTGGAATGGGTGTGATGGTAAGTATGGTTTAATTTAGAACAATAAAGAATTGTGTCTTTATTTCAATTAAAGGATTTTATTCTGGGTGTTGTGTTTTTTTTAAATACTTTACTAGATATTCATGGCGGTCATGTCTAATACTGGCGTGACCCCATGAATTTTGGGCTTGGGGCCAGCTGATAATACCAAGCTGGCCCTAACCCCTTTATTACCCAGTGAGCCACCGCACCAGGGCCCTGGATGAGTTGGGTACAGCGCCAGAAGATGGCGCTTCTATGAACGCGCCATTTTCCGGGGTGGCTGCGGACTGCAATTTGTAGCGGGGGGGGGCCCAGAAAGCTTGGGCCTCCCTGCGCTGAAGATTCCAGCCCCCAGCTGCCTAGTTGTACCTGGCTGGACACAAAAATAGGGCGAAGCCCCATGTACTTTTTTTTTAATTATTTCATGAAATTCATGAAATAATTAAGAAAAAAAGGCCTTCCCTATATTGTTATGTCCGGCCAGGTACAAATAGGCAGCTGGTGGATGGGGGCAGCCCGTTCCTGCCTGCTGTACCTGGCTGGACACAAATATAGTGCGAATCCCCACTTCAATTTTTTTTAATTATTTCAGGAAATTCATGAAATAATTTAAAAAAAATTGACGTGGGGCTTCGCACTATATTTGTGTCCAGTCAGGTACAGCAGGCAGGAACGGGCTGCCCCCATCCACCAGCTGCCTATTTGTACCTGGCCGGACACAACAATATAGGGAAGCCCTTTTTTTCTTAATTATTTCATGAAATAATTTAAAGAAAATTGACGTGGGGCTTCGCCCTGTTTTTGTGTCCAGCCAGGTACAACTAGGCAGCTGGGGGCTGGAATCCGCAGCGCAGGGAGGCCCAAGCTTTCTGGGCCACCCCCGCTGCAAATTGCAGTCCGCAGCCACCCCGGAAAATGGCGCGTTCATAGAAGCGCCATCTTCTGGCGCTGTACCCAACTCATCCAGGGCCCTGATGCGGTGGCTCACTGGGTAATAAAGGGGTTAGGGCCAGCTTGGCATTATCAGCTGGCCCTAAGCCCGAAATTCATGGGGTCACGCCAATATTAGACATGACCACCATGAATTTCTAGTAAAGTATTTAAAAAAAACACAACACCCAGAAAAAAGTCCTTTAATTGAAATAAACACACAATTCTTTATTGTTCTAAATTAAACCATACTTACCATCACGCCCATTCCAGCTGAAGCCAACGATCTCCTGAAATAAAAGAAAAATAATAAAGCAACATCATCAGAACGCTGCCATCCAGCCTGTCATCCCGCAGACACTGAGAAGCGCAGGCTTGCTTGCGCTCCACAGTGTCTCTCTGTGAGGGCATCCAGATGAGCCGAGTTAATGTCCAATGAACTCGGCTCACCTCATGCACGTCACTGACAGCGTGGGAAAATTCTCCTGCACTCAGCGCTTCAGCGTGGGAGAATTCTCACACTGAAGCGCTGAGTGCAGGAGAATTCTCCCACGCTGTCAGTGACGTGCAGGAGGTGAGCTGAGTTCATTGGACATGAGCTCACCTTATGCACGTCACTGACAGCGTGGGAAAATTCTCCTGCACTCAGCGCTTCAGCGTGGGAGAATTCTCACGCTGAAGCGCTGAGTGCAGGAGAATTCTCCCACGCTGTCAGTGACGTGCAGGAGGTGAGCTGAGTTCATTGGACATGAGCTCACCTTATGCACGTCACTGACAGCGTGGGAGAATTCTCCTGCACTCACCGCTTCAGCGTGAGAATTTTCCCACGCTGTCAGTGACGTGCATGAGGTGAGCCGAGTTCATTGGACATGAACTCGGCTCATCTGGATGTCGTCACAGAGAGACGCTGAGCAGCGCAAGCAAGCCTGCGCTTCTCAGTGTCTGCGGGATGAGAGGCTGGATGGCAGCGTTCTGCTGCGGTCCAGCCTGTCTTCTCGATGTAGCAGAGCTGAAGCTGTCGTGGGAACCATGGAAAGGTAAGGATGAGGTTGCTTTGTTATTTTTCTTTTATTGCAGGAGATCGTTGGCTTCAGCTGGAATAGGCGTGACGGTAAGTATGGTTTAATTTAGAACAATAAAGGATTGTGTCTTTATTTCAATTAAAGGACTTTATTCTGGGTGTTTGTGTTTTTTTTAACTTTGACTATGGGGTTAGTAATGGGGGTGTCTTATAGACGCCTCTCCATTACTAACCTGGGCTTGATGTCAGCTGGCATTATAAGCTGACATCAACCCCAACCCTATTACCCCCTGCCACCGCACCAGGGCAGCGTGGAAGAGCGAGGCTAAGTGCCAGAATTGGCGCATCCTATGAATGCGCCATTTCTGGGGCGGCTGACGGCTGGTGTTTCTAGCCTGGGAGGGGGCCAATATTCATGGCTCCCTTCCTGGGCTATTAATATCAGTCCCCAGCTGTCTGCCTAGCCTTTGCTAGCTATTAAATTAGGGGGGACCCCACGTCATTTTTTTTGGGGGGTCCCCCATTTTAATAGCTAGTAAAGGCTATGTATTCAGCTGGGGGCTGATATTAGTAGCCTGGGAAGCTCCGTGGGTATTACCCCCTTCCCAGGCTTCAAACATCTGCCCCAGCCATCTGCTTAACCTCCGCTAGAGCCTAAAATTAAGGGGAACCCCACGCCAATTTTTTTAATAATAAATCCTTTATTTTAATACTAAATGACAAGTACAGTAACCAACACTATCACTGTACTTCATATATATGTGACTGACATGTTTCTATCTATTTAATCTATGTGTGAAGCTCTATTCTGTCTGTTATAAATTGTCGGGTACCGCTGCTGAATTGCCGGCCGGCTTTTTTAAAGAGACGGTGCATGAAAACACTATTATTTTTTTTGATAAATCCTTTACACTAAATGACAAGTACAGTAAGCAACACTGTCACTGTACTTCGTATATATGTGGCTGACATGTTTCTATCTATCTAATCTATGTGTGAAGCTCTATTCTGTCTGTTATAAATTGTCGGGTACAGATGCTGAATTGCCGGCCGGCTTTTTTAAAGAGACGGTGCATGAAAACACTATTATTTTTTTTGATAAATCCTTTACGCTAAATGACAAGTACAGTAAGCACTACTGTCACTGTGCTTCGTATATATGTGACTGACATGTTTCTATCTATCTAATCTATGTGTGAAGCTCTATTCTGTCTGTTATAAATTGTCGGGTACAGATGCTGAATTGCCGGCCGGCTTTTTTAAAGAGACAGTGCATGAAAACACTATTATTTTTTTTGATAAATCCTTTACGCTAAATGACAAGTACAGTAAGCAGCACTTTCACTGTACTTCGTATATATGTGGCTGACATGTTTATATCTATCTAATCTATGTGTGAAGCTCTATTCTTTCGGTTCTAAATTGTCGGGTACCGGTGTATGCCGCTGCTGAATTGCCGGCTTTTCATGTTTCACTGTTCCCATCGATTTGGGCAATCACTGTAATGCCACAACCACCATGGCTGTGGCATTACAGTGAGTGGCAGACAATCCCTGCATGATTGGTGCTCTAAATAGCGCCAGACATGCAGGACACGCTTTTGGTGCACGAACAGTTATCGAACATAACCTCGAACAGCCGAATTTTTTGCAAATCGTTCGGGTTCGTCGAACAACTCGAACACCGCCCAAAACAGCTCGAATTTGAGATTGGCAAACAGTTCTAGTCGAACACCGCTCATCTCTAATTGACATATAACAATTCAGATCACTTAGTAGATCACTTAGTAATCTAGCTCTACTATGAAGTAACAAAAAAGTATATGCATTTTAATATAAGGTTTTGGTCTGTGAAGAAATAACTATGATATCAGTGGTAATGATGATGTTTCTTGGGATTTATTAACACAATTCTAAGAATGTAATTAAATGTTCATATAAAAAGAACATTTACAATTATTTTTTATTTGCAAGTGTGATACTGGTCTCCAGCCTCTAATAAGACAGAAGACATGAGCTTAAAGCAAGCTAATTTCCCTATAGAACATATGTATCCGCCAAGGTGAAACATGCAATTGGGAAATAATTGAACATAATGCGCAAATTCATCTGTTTAAAATTCAGTAGAATAACAAAACAATTATTACAAAGTTTATTTTAAACACTGATCGCTTACATAAGCCTGCATTTGTATAAGTAGTTTTTCTTTAAATATCTTGGATTAGATTCTTTAACACTGGCATTTTGTACAACAGTCTTAATGAAGTGTGAGTTTAATTAAGGCCTCATTCACACATCCATCTTCTCGTATGAGTGCTGTCCATGGTTTCACAGATAGCATTCATAACTGTGATGGTCAATGAGGCCAGTCATGTCGAGAAGGCATGTCTGATTATGATCCTAGGGTCGGATAAAAACCGGCAATGCAAGTTAATGGGTCCTTGAAAAATGGATTGCATTCAGATGACATCCAAGCACGGTCCGATTTTCACGGATTTTCATGTCAGAATGAAGAAGTTGGAAAAACCGTTTTTTTTTTATTTCCCCAAATATGAGAAAAATGGATGACACTCAGATCAATGTCTGACCAAAGTCTGATCAGAATAATCGGCTCGTTTTTTCTTTGTACTTGGAATAATCGGATGCCTGAATGAGCCCTAAGATGTGCAAAATTAATAGATACATGAATCTTAATTAGTGATGAGCGATTATGTTCTGTCAACACTTTCGGCGAACATGCTCGGGCGATCATCGAGTATCTTTAGCGTGCTCGGGTGTTATGTTTCAGTCTCTGTCTGTGTCCATGATTTGCGACTGTTTGACAGTTTTAAAAAATGTGAGGAATGTCTGTTTCTTAGGCATTCCTCACATGTATTAAAGCTGTCAAACAGTCGAAAAACATGGACACAGAGAGACTGAAACATAACACCTGAGCACGCTAAAGATACTCGGTGTTCGCCAGAGCATGCTTGTCGAAGGGGTTAACAGAACATTCTCGCTCATCACTAATCTTAATCAATTTGGAGCATCTTACAACTGCTGTGTGCTGCCCTCCACCAGAAATATTACTCCAATCAGTACATTTCTGGTGTAATTTAGGCAACTTCTTTGGCTTAAATTATGATAAATTTGTCAAATTGACTTTACCATGTTCCAGCCCAAAATCTACCACTTTTGTAAAAGTGGACAGACGTGTCCAAGACTCAAATATAAATGGTAAAAGTCCCAAAACTGATTGATCAATCTGGTCAATCATTGCTGCATGTACAGGTGCATCTTACTAAATTAGAATATCACCAAAAAATTAATTTATTTCAGTTCTTCAATACAAAAAGTGAAACTCCTATATTATATATTATATATAGAGTCATTACACACAGAGGGATCTATTATATAGAGTCATTACACACAGAAGGATCTATTTCACGTGTTTATTTCTGTTAATGTTGATGATTATGGCTTAAAGCCAATAAAAACACAAAAGTCATTATCTCAGTAAATTAGAATACTTTATAACAACAGCTTGAAAAATGATTTTAGTATCTGAAATATTGTCCTACTGAAATGTATGTTAAGTAAATGCCCTCAATACTTGCTCGTGCTTCTTTTGCATCAATTACTGCATCAATGCAGCAATGTGGCATGGAGGCGATCAGCCTGTGGCACTGCTGAGGTGTTATGGAAGCCCAGGTGGCTTTGATAGCAGCCTTCAGCTCGTCTGCATTGTTGGGTCTGGTGTCTCTCATCTTCCTCTTGACAATACCCCATATATTCTCTATAATAGATTCTCTATGGGGTTAAGGTCAGGTTAGTTTGCTGCAAATCAAGCACAGTGATACTGTTGTGTGTCAAACAGGTATTGGTACTTTTGACTCTGTGGACAGGGACCAAGTCCTGCTGGAGAATGAAGCTACATGAATTCATTGACAGATGTTTGCACTTTAATTAATTGCCTCCCAAAAAATCTGTGTGGCCAAGGCCTTAAAGGGAATATGTTAGCAGGTTTTTGCCATGTAATCTCAGAGCACCATGATGTAGGGGCTGATTCCAGTAATGTTTTCCTTCTCCCTTACTTGGCTGTGTGTTGCTGTTTCAATAAAATCAGTATTTTATCAGGAGGAGATTATCACTACAAGGTTAGGTACCTGCCTGAAAGAGTACTAAAGTAACGAAAGAATGAACATATGTGCTACAATGCCATAACAACTTGCTCAGCACATGTTCCATCTTTTTGAGCTTCTTTTAACCACTTCAGGCTTCAAAAGCCATGATGAGGCGGAAAAAAAGTGACCTGGTCATATTTCTGGTGGCTTTAATTTGGAAGCCAATCACTACATCATAAACACTGTCAAAAAATAACGATGGTGGTAAAGCTGCCAATAAAACTATATAAAGGATGGCGAAAAAGATGCTTCATGAAAAAATCACTGGTGTTTTCTTAAAGTTTCTTCTTACAGCAAAAAATGAGTGAATAAGCTGGCGTCTATAAGATGACATCTGCACATGCCCTAAAGAAGAGACAGATACAGTATCTCTCTGTCTTTGGTATCTTCTCATGTCCTTGGCTTAAAAAAGTGCCTCAAAAACTGATACGTGTAATTTTGGCCAAGTTGACCAAAACATACTTTGAAAAGAAAAAAAAATTGATTTCCAAATTATGATGTCATGGCTAATGATGAGCGAGCACTAAATTGCTCGGGTACTCATTGCTCGGGTCCAACAAATTGGAATACTCGGGAGCTCGACGCAAGCAATGAGCCCAATGTAAGTCTATGGGAAACTCGAGCAATTTTCCGGCTGTCTGCAGAGAGCCTAAAAATTGCCCAAATCGACAGGAACAGAGCTCAAATGACGTGGGGACAGCATGGGGAAGACCCCTGGAAGCAACTCTGACTCCCAGGTCACTGCTGTCGACAACGTTGTGAGAGGTATTATGCCACTTTTGCGGACTCACAATAAAGCATACAAAAACATAACCATAATGGATTTTCCTGGGAAATATGTTAAGGAGCATCCTTTCCAGGGTATTGACTTGGATATAAGGCAAAATAAATAACCAAAACCAAAAATACTTCTCCACACCTTGGGCTATGTTCACATGTAGCATTTTTATGCTTTTTTTCACTTTTGCATTGCTTTCAACCGTAACAAATGCATTCACTGGGAAATGTCATTTTAACATTTTACAACCTTATCTGGCCATGTGGTGTGTGACACATTATCAGACACAAGCATACAGTGCTGAAAAGACATGGGAACATCATGGGGAAGACCTCAAGAAGCATTTCTGACTCCCAGGTCACTGCGTAAAAGTGTGCCCATCATAAGTGATCCTTGGCGCATTCGAAGATGCCTCCCGCCATGCATTTGTCTTTGCAGACTTGCAACAATCACCATCCATGTCCTTGTCCCACTGCAACATTCACTTGTCCCTACCCCATTCCTTTGAATGCAAGCGCAAGTATGCAGCCAGCCAGCCACACACCCACATGCTGCAATACTATACTGCCAATTTTTTGACAGCTGCTTGCACTTGAAGTGTGGCCTTTTCGGCTAATGGAGGCAGAAGCTTTTCATAACCTCATGCCGGCGGCAGCCAGGTGTCCATACTCAGTCCCTAGCCACCACTGTTTCTCCCGGTGTCGCCGCCGCCACAAGCACGGGTCCCACAACATTACCCATCCCCTCCCCAGTGCACTTACTGGGAAGGACCGCCTAACCACAAACACGTGGACAGGTGAATGTGGCCAGGGACGGTACGGAGGCAGTCCACAGCTTTTTTTGTTGAGTTGTATTTCTCCACAGCCATAATCTTTAGCTTGCTGAAAGGACTTGAGAAACCATATCTGCCCAGCTGTCATTTCTCCTAGGAAGTCCTCTAAAGCTGCTTTCACTTGAAATGTGGCCTTTTAGGCTCATAGAGGCTGAAGCTTTTCATAACCTCATGCCGGTGGAGGCTGGGTGTCCATTCTTGGTCCCCAGCCACCAGTATTTCTCCAGGAATCGCCTCCGCCTTCCACAAGCATGGGTCCCACAACATTACCCGTGCCCCCCCCAGTGGAAGGACCGCCTAACCACAAACACGTGGACAGGTGAATGTGGCCAGGGACGGTATGGAGCCTGTCCACAACTTTTTTTGCTAAGAGTTGTATTTAGCTCGGTGAAAGGACTGGCATAGAGGGAAACCGTATCTACCCTGCGTGTCATTTTAACCCAGGAAGTCCTCCAAAGCGGCTTGCACTTGAAATGTGGCCAGAACATTACTGCTGGTACTTTTCTGTGAGAATTTGCTTGCCTCCTACCAGCCTGGAATATTTACAGCAAACTATGGTACAACACCATTGTGTTAGCACTGCCGCCAGTACCAGTAGCGAAGCCATCCCCAATTTCCTTCTCTGGAATTTTATTTGGTAGACTGAGTGGTTGCCCAAATGCATTTTCTCACAAAGGAGCTGAAGATAGAGTGGCAGTAGGTGCAAGTTTCTCCAGCCTGTTAGATATTAGAGGGTGAATTGCAGCACATTGGATCAGTGGTTAGCACTGAAGCCTTGCAATGCTGGGATCCTGGGTTCAAATCCCAGCAATGAAAACATCTGCAAGGCCTTTATATGTTCTCCCCGTGTTTGCGTGTGTTCCCTCCTCAGTAAAAATAGAGTGTCCAGGAACCATCACACACACTTTTATTAGCAAGGACTGCTTCTCAGCAGGGCTGGACGGTCCCACCAAAGAATCCTCTGGTGTGCCTTGGCTTCTACCTCAGGAGAGTTCATGATAGCGCTAACTTTGCAGCTGCTAGGGGCTCTTGAGCGGGTGAGAAAAGTTAGCCCTCAGAATCACATCCTCTGGTGGGCACAATGTTTTTCAATCTGAAACAGCTTCTCAGTGGAAGTTGTATTTCACCACAGCCATATTCTTTAGCTCGGTGAAAGGACTGGCATAGAGGGAAACCGTATCTACCCCGACTGTCATTTCTCCATCACCAGGTTCTGTCCATTGTCACACACGACCATGCCTGGCTGTATGATCAGTGGTGAAAGCCACAGATCAGGCTGCTGTGTTATAGCTTTCAACAAATCTGCAGCGCTGGGCGGTTTGTCAATTAAGCATTAAGCACAGCCTGTTGCCGCTTGGCCAAGGCAGTGCTGCAGTGCTGTCAGCTTGTGACTGATGTAGTCATTTCAGAGATGGAGAAGGAGGTGCATGAGCTGAACAATGTGATTACATTTAGGTTAAATTTGTGACGCTGTTTTTTATACTAAAGAAAGATCCTATTGTTTTGTGTTTTTTACGTAATTTTTTAAGAAAAATGCATTTACAAGGAAATGTCATTTTAACATTTTGCAACCTTATCTGGCATTGTGGTGTGTGACACATCATCAGACACATCCTGTTTTATTTATGATGGGGGGACTCTGAAAGTCTTAAAGCCTGTTTTTATAGGGCCAACAGACGGCCCTTACTATTATTAATAGGCCAACAGTCGGCCCTCGCTATTGTTAGAGAGCCATCATCTTGGTATGATTTGTTGTTCCCATTATTAGCAAGTGGGTCTCCTATACTGTTATTGCGTATCCAGTGACTGCAAGGGCTACCAAAAATTTGTACGCAACTCAATAACCCTTTGAAGAGGCATAGAGGAGGGTCTCAGTTTAAAAAATGTTCCTATAATAAAGGAGCGGGTGGTAATTCCCATGCTGTGACTGCAAGGGCTGGCAAAATTTGGGAAAAACCCCACTAAGAATTTAAAGACACATAGAGAAGGGCAACAGTAACGACAAATTCCATTTAGAAAGGAGAAAGTCTGCTATACAGTTATAGGGTATGCAGAGAGTCTAACGGCTGACCAATTTTAGCAAAAACCCCACTAAGAATTTAAAGACAAAAGGAGCAGGGCCACAGTAACAAGGTACGACATGTTCCCATTAGAAAGGAGAGGGTCTGCTATACAGTTATAGGGTATGCAGTGAATCCAACGGCTGACCAAATTTAGGAAAAGCCCCGATAACAAATTAAAGATAGATAGAGCAGGGCCATAGTAACGACAAATTCACATTAGAAAGGAGAGGGTCTGCTATACAGTTATAGGGTAAGCAGTGAGTCCAACGGCTGACCAATTTTAGGAAAAACCCCACTAAGAATTTAAAAAGACACAGAGCAGGGCCAAAGTAACAAGGTACAACACGCTACCATTAGAAAGGATAGGGTCTGCTATACAGTTATAGGGTATGCAGTGAGTCCAACGGCTGGCCGAATTTAGGAAAAACCCCAATAAGAAATTAAAGACACATAGAGCAGGGCCACAGTATTGACAAACTCACATTAGAAAGGAGAGGGTCTGGTATACAGTTATAGGGAATGCACTGAGTCCAACGGCTGACCAATTTTAGGAAAAACCCAACAAAGAAATGAGAGACACAGAGCAGGGCCACAGTAACGACAAATTCCCATTAGAAATGAGAGGGTCTGCTATACAGTTATAAGGTATGCAGTGAATCCAAAGGCTGACCAAATTTAGGAAAAGCCCCGATAACAAATTAAAGACAGATAGAGCAGGGCCACAGTAACGACAAATTCACATTAGAAAGGAGAGGGTCTGCTATACAGTTATAGGGTATGCAGTGAGTCCAATGGCTGACCAATTTTAGGAAAAACCCCACTAAGAATTTAAAGAGACACAGAGCAGGGCCAGAGTAACAAGGTACAACACTCTACCATTAGAAAGGATAGGGTCTGCTATACAGTTATAGGGTATGCAGTGAGTCCAACGGCTGACCAAATTTAGGAAAAACCCCAATAAGAAATTAAAGACACATAGAGCAGGGCCACAGTAATGACAAACTCACATTAGAAAGGAGAGGGTCTGGTATACAGTTATAGGGAATGCACTGAGTCCAACGGCTGACCAAATTAAGGAAAAACCCCACTAAGAAATGAGAGACACAGAGCAGGGTCACAGTAACGACAAATTCCCATTAGAAATGAGAGGGTCTGCTATACAGTTATAGGGTATGCAGTGAGTTCAATGGCTGACCAATTTTAGGAAAAATCCCACAAAGAATTTAAAGAAACACAGAGCAGGGCCACAGTAACGACAAATACGACATGTTCCCATTAGAAAGGAGAGGGTCTGCTATACAGTTATAGGGTATGCAGTGAGTCCAACGGGTGACCAATTTTAGGAAAAATCCCGATAATAAATTAAAGACTCATAGAGCAGGGCCAAAGGAATGACAAACTCACATAAGAAAGGAGAGGGTCTGCTATACAGTTATAGGGTATGCAGTGAGTCCAATGGCTGACCAATTTTAGGAAAAATCCCACAAAGAAATTAAAGAAACACAGAGCAGGGCCACAGTAACAAGGTACAACACTCTACCATTAGAAAGGATAGGGTCTGCTATACAGTTATAGGGTATGCAGTGAGTCCAACGGCTGACCAAATTTAGGAAAAACCCCAATAAGAAATTAAAGACATATAGAGCAGGGCCACAGTAATGACAAACTCACATTAGAAAGGAGAGGGTCTGGTATTCAGTTATAGGGAATGCACTGAGTCCAACGGCTGACCAAATTAAGGAAAAACCCCACTAAGAAATGAGAGACACAGAGCAGGGTCACAGTAACGACAAATTCCAATTAGAAATGAGAGGGTCTGCTATACAGTTATAGGGTATGCAGTGAGTCAAATGGCTGACCAATTTTAGGAAAAATCCTATAAAGAATTTAAAGAAACACAGAGCAGGGCCACAGTAACGACAAATATGACATGTTCCCATTAGAAAGGAGAGGGTCTGCTATACAGTTATAAGGTATGCAGTGAGTCCAACGGGTGAGCAATTTTAGGAAAAATCCCGATAATAAATTAAAGACTCGTAGAGCAGGGCCAAAGGAATCACAAACTCACATAAGAAAGGAGAGGGTCTGCTATACAGTTATAAGTAGAGATGAGCGTTGTTCTACTCGAACTGTTCGCCAATCTCAAATTCGAGCTGTTTTGGGCGGTGTTCGAGCCGGTCGGCGAACACGAACAATTTGAGAAAAATTCGGCTGTTCGAGGTTATGTTCGATAACTGTTCGTGCACCAAAATCATAACTGGATTTTTTCTCAGTAATGATGAAAATTAATGTTAATACGCAGTTTGAGTGTACAGCGGGGCGGGGGGAGGGGCAGGGGATGGATCTCTGCAGGAACAATGAAGATCTCCATTTTTTTTTCTCTTTCCCGCATTTGCAGTGGGGAGGTGCAATCTGTCAGCCTATCAGCAGCGCACACACGGAGCGAAGTGCTTTTTTTCACACAAGCAAGGGCATGTGTGATTGGCAGTGTATGTCACATGTCCTTGCCCTATAAGACCAAGCCATTTTCCCCGTCGCCACCATTTTCTCACTGCTGCAGCTGCGTGTTAGACGGCACCGCTGTTGCTGTGTGCGCTATACCTTGTTAATTTCAAGCCAATTTTCGCATAAATATACAGATAGCTTGGGAGTAGGGAATAGTTGTGATTGCAGTCCTTTTAAGGACTAGGTTACAGCATTTCCTACGACTTTTATCAGGCAGGTCTGTGCTCTTAAATAGATAGATTGTGGGAGTAAAGACTAATTGTAATTGGAGTCCTTTTCAGGACTAGGTTACATCAGTTCCTATCAGTTTTTGCCAGGCAGGTCTGTGCCAGTGCTGTGCAAGTTTTTTTCACAGCATTTGGCTGAATCTAGCAAAGCTAATCCTTTTTGGCCTATTGCAGAGTGTGTTAGTCAGTGGAGTAGCCTATCTGTGTTGCAAGATATACCACCTGTGTATAGAATACCAATTTTTTTACTGCACCTAGTGAAGTAAAATCTTTTGGGCATAGCATCATTCTATTAGTCCATCTATACTGACCTCCATCAGGTTGCAAACTGAATATAATTTTTTTCTGCATCTAGCTCTGAAAAAATATTTGGGCTTCTAGCAGTGTGTGGGACTTGGTCTATTAGTCCATCTATACTGACCTCCATCAGGTTGCAAATTAAAAATAATTTTTTTCTTCATTTAGTTCTGAAAAACTATTTGGGCTTCTAGCAGTGTGTGGGACTTGTTCTATTAGTCCTTCTATACTGACCTCCAGCAGGTTGCAAATTGAATATAATTTTTTTCTGCATCTAGCTCTGAAAAAATATTTGGGCTTCTAGCGGTGTGTGGGACTTGGTCTATTAGTCCATCTATACTGACCTCCATCAGGTTGCAAATTAAAAATAATTTTTTTCTGCATCTAGCTCTGAAAAAATATTTGGGCTTCTAGCAGTGTGTGGGACTTGGTCTATTAGTCCATCTATACTAACCTCCATCAGGTTGCAAATTAAAAATAATTTTTTTCTTCATTTATCTCTGAAAAAATATTTGGGCTTCTAGCAGCGTGTGGGACTTGTTCTATTAGTCCATCTATACTGACCTCCATCAGGTTGCAAATTAAAAATAATTTTTTTCTGCATCTAGCTCTGAAAAAATATTTGGGCTTCTAGCAGTGTGTGGGACTTGGTCTATTAGTCCATCTATACTGACCTCCATCAGGTTGCAAATTAAAAATAATTTGTTTCTGCATCTAGCTCTGAAAAAATATTTGGGCTTCTAGCAGTGTGTGGGACTTGGTCTATTAGTCCATCTATACTGACCTCCATCAGGTTGCAAATTGAATAAAAAAAATTTCTGCATCTAGCTCTGAAAAAATATTTGGGCTTCTAGCGGTGTGTGGGACTTGGTCTATTAGTCCATCTATACTGACCTCCATCAGGTTGCAAATTAAAAATAATTTTTTTCTGCATCTAGCTCTGAAAAAATATTTGGGCTTCTAGCGGTGTGTGGGACTTGGTCTATTAGTCCATCTATACTGACCTCCATCAGGTTGCAAATTAAAAATAATTTTTTTCTGCATCTAGCTCTGAAAAAATATTTGGGCTTCTAGCAGTGTGTGGGACTTGGTCTATTAGTCCATCTATACTGACCTCCATCAGGTTGCAAATTGAATAAAAAAATTTTCTGCATCTAGCTCTGAAAAAATATTTGGGCTTCTAGCGGTGTGTGGGACTTGGTCTATTAGTCCATCTATACTGACCTCCATCAGGTTTCAAATTAAAAATAATTTTTTTCTGCATCTAACCCAGCCAATAGTTTTGGCCTAATACCACAGTTTGGCCACTCAGCTCTGCTCGGTTACCATCCATTGTTTTTTTGTGCAAACAACTCCAGAGTTGTGAATTAGTTAACCACCAAAATGAGTGGAAAAAGGCCTGCTGCTGGTGGAAAGGGGAATAGGCGTGTTGGGAAGGGGAAAAAAGGTTGTGTCCGTGGGGTAGGTGCAGAAGAAAGACCATCTTCCAGCCAAACTAAAATGTCTACTTCTTTTAGCGGACAATGTGATAAGATCCCTTTCTTACGGCCACGCCAATCGCTACAAATTCCAGATGAGGCACAAAAACAGCAGGTGCTTCAACGGATATCAAGTGCTCCTTTAAGTGGGCTCTCCTCCACATCAACTTCAACATCACAAATACTCCAGTCCTCAAAGGTGTCACCCAAATCGCACTTGCTTCCTCACAGCTCCCAAATCTCCAGCTGCCCGTCTGAGTATGAGGTAGAACAGATGGTTGAGTCTGCAGAGCTGTTTACTCATACTATAGCCTGGGAATCAGAGGTCGACTCCAGCGCTTCTGTGAATCCAGACGAGGAAATGATCTGCACTGATGCCCAGAATCTTTATGAGTCGGATCCAGGACCAGACGCAGAAGGTTCTGACCATAATGTAGACCCTCATTCCCAAACTGTAACTCCTGTTGGTGGAGACAATGAGGAAGACGATGATAAGACTCAAATACCTGATTGGAGCGACAACTTTAGTTTTTTGTCAGGGCAGGAACAGGTTGGCTCTGAGGACGACGGGTGTGATAACGCACAGGGTGATGATGATGAGGTCAGAGATCCCACTTACTGTCAACCCACAGTCAGCCAAGAGATGAGGTCAGCAGAGGAGGTGGAGGAAGATGCTAGTGACGACGAGGTCAGGTTGCGCCTTCCTGGACAGAGACGTAGTACTGGAAGCACGTCAACAACTGCATCCTCAAACACAACTCTGCCTCTCACCACAAGTCGTGGTGGCTCTTCAGGTCGCATGGGTGCTAAGCCTTGCATAGCCTGGGCATTTTTTCAGATCGATAAAAATGACCCAACTCGTGTTATCTGTAACATTTGTCAGCAAAAGCTAAGTAGAGGCCAAAAAATACATAGTTTGAGTACTTCATGCATGAACCGGCACATGGACATGAAGCATAAGTTGCAGTGGGAAGCTCAGTGTGCTACAATGCGGTCTAGCCGGCCGGGCCAACCACCGTCTGCCATATCTTGTGCATCCGCGGCCTCTTCATCCTCTGTGACTGGGGGGACAGCAGTCACACCAGTTTTGGGGCGCAGACCTGCCACCTCTTTACCCGCAACAGCCAGCGTGATTGGCAGGTCATCATTTTCTTTGGAGGTGGTAACACCAGCTGGTCTTGAGCGCTGTCCGACATCGATAGCACCACCTTTGGATCAAGGCAACCTAACATGTCCGCCTGCATCTTCCTCACAGACCGGCAGTTTGCCGGGGACACCCTTATCAACCCCGTCTAAGCACAATAGCCAGCCCTCGGTCCCTCAGATGTGGACAAGTAAAAGACCATTTCCTCCTAGCCATGAGAAAGCTAAGAGGTTGAATTTCACCATCTGCAAGCTCTTGGCTACAGAAATGCTGCCTTTCCGCCTGGTGGACACAGAGGATTTTCGAGACCTTATGTCCGTCGCAGTGCCCCAGTACCAGATGCCCAGTCGGCACTACTTCTCAAAGAAAGGTGTGCCTGCGCTCCACCAGCATGTCGCACACAACATCACCGCTTCTTTGAGAAACTCTGTGTGTGACAGGGTGCATTTCACCACAGACACTTGGACGAGTAGGCATGGACAGGGGCATTACATGTCGCTGACTGGGCACTGGGTAACTATGGTGACAGCAGGACAAGGGGCTGCTGTCCAAGTCTTGCCGTCCCCACGAGTTGTGCGTCAATCCTCTTTATGTCAAAGTTCCTCCACTGCTTCTGCCTCCTCAACCTCCTCTCGGTCTTCCACCTGCACCCAAAGCCTGTCTGGTCATGCCACAAGCTTTCTAACTGCGCAGAAGGGATCCTGCACACCTCCTTACTATGCTGGCAGTAGGGCTCAACGTCATCAGGCGGTTTTTACATTGAAATGTCTGGGAAATGTGACTCACACAGCTGAGGAGTTGTGGTCAGCTCTGGAGAACCAATTTCATGAATGGTTGTCTCCACTGGACCTGAAACCAGGGAAGGCCGTGTGCGACAATGCTGCAAACCTGGGTGCGGCCCTTCGCCGGGGCAATGTCACACACGTGCCTTGTATGGCTCACGTGTTGAACCTGGTTGTCCAGCAATTTTTAGCCCACTATCCCAGACTAGATGGCCTTCTGCAGAGGGCACGGTCGCTGTGTGCTCACTTCCGCCGTTCGCATCCCGCAGCTCAGCGACTTACATCTCTACAGAAGTCGTTGGGCCTGCCACTTCACCGGCTAAAATGCGATGTGCCTACCCGGTGGAATTCAACTCTGCACATGTTGCAGCGACTGTGGCAGCACCGACAAGCCCTGGTGCAATACGTTCTGACGTATAGCCTGGGCCAACGAGATTCAGAGGTGGGGCAAATCACGCTGGAGGAGTGGTCTCAGATCAGGGACCTATGCACCCTTCTGCACAGTTTTGAAATGGCGACGAAGATGTTTAGTGCTGACGATGCCATTATCAGCATGACTATTCCGGTGATTTACATGCTGGAGCACATGTTAAACAGAATTCGGAGTCAGGTGGTGGCACAAGAGGAGGTGGAGGAAGTAGAGGAGGAGGAGTTGTATGCGGAAGGGCTAACATCTGCAAGGTCCAGACGGTCGGCAGCACCAGGGCGGCAGGCATGTGAGGGTGGGGGAGATGATTTTACCAGGGCGCATGGTAGCAGCCAAACTAGTGAGGAAGGTGCAGGAGCCCAGGAAGAAGTGGAGGACGAACTGATGGAAGACTCATCAGATGAGGGAGACCTTGATCACATTTCTGTTGTGCGAGGTTGGGGGGAGAGGACAGAGGAAGGAAGCATGATTGTTACCTCGCCACCAACACAACAGGGACTTGGTGCTCCTGGATGCGCAACACACATGAGTGCCTTCTTGCTGCACTACCTGCAACATGACCCTCGAATTGTGAGAATTAGAAATAATCCTGACTACTGGGTTGCCACACTGTTAGATCCCCGGTACAAAAGTAAATTTGCAGAAATTATTCCTGCCATAGAAAGGGATGCACGCATGCAGGAGTATCAGCAGAGACTGTTGCAGAATCTTACATGTGCTTTTCCACAAAATACCAGTGGTGCACGTAGTGAATCTCACAGTTCCAACTTGCCAACCGTGGGACCGTCAAGTGTTCAGCACTCAAACCGTAACAGAACCACAGTATCTGCTGGTAACATCAATTTTGCGGAATCATTTCACCACTTTTTTAGCCCATCCTTTGCAAGGCCACAGGAGACAAGAAGTCTGACACATAGTCAACGCCTAGAGACGATGGTACAGGAGTATCTCCAAGTAAACATTGAAGCCACGACTGTGTCACTGGACCCTTGCTCTTTTTGGGCTTCCAATCTGGATAAATGGCCGGAGCTAGCCACTTACGCCTTGGAGATCTTGTCATGCCCCGCAGCCAGCATTCTGTCTGAACGTGTGTTCAGCGCTGCTGGTGGTGTGCTGACAGATAAGCGCACGCGGCTCTCCACTGATAATGTAGACAGACTCACGTTCATAAAGATGAACAAATCATGGATCCGAAACGACTTTTCTACCCCTGTGTCATCCTGGGGAGAGTAAAAGCTTGATGATTGGTTAAAATCACCCTACCAACCATTTTAAGCTTTCAAATTACTAATCATGTTTATCTGTATCTTGACTGGAAAATAATTTGGGCTTTGTAGCAGTGTGCAGCACTGATCCTATTAGGCCATCTATAATAAGCTTCACCAGATTTAAAATTAAAAATAATTTTTAGCTGCATCTAGCCCAGAAAATAATTTTGGGGCTCCGAGATGCGCAAGACACATAAGTGCCTTCTTGCTGCACTACCTGCAGCATGACCCTCATATTGTCAGAATTCGAAGTAATCATGACTACTGGGTTGCCACACTCTTAGATCCCCCAAACTTTTCGATCAACCTTTTCATTTTAATAAAGACCAAAAAATGGTCATTTTTGAAATTATAAGCATTAGCAGGTTGTTAGAAACTGAAATCAAACAGTTTTCAACTCAAAACTTTATTCTAGGTGATGTTACATTTTCACATAGGACCCCTTGTTCGAAAGGAGCTTCTGAACTCTCTCGTCCATTGAATTTGTCAGGTTTTGGATGGTTTCTGCTTCAATTGTTTTGCATGAGGACAGAATACCCTCCCAGAGCTGTTGCTTAGATGTGAACTGCCTCCCGCCATCATAGACACTCCTTTTAATGATGCTCCAAAGGTTCTGAATGGGGTAGAGGTCAGGGGAGCATGGGGGTCACACCATAAGTTTGTCCCCTTTTATGCCCATATCAGCCAGAGATGCAGATGTTTTATGTGCAGCATGAGATGGTGCATTATCATGCAGAAAAATGATCTTGCTGTGAAATACACGGTTCTTCTTCTTGAACCATGGCAGGAAGTGCTGTTTGAGAAAATCCACATACATTATGGAGTTCATCTTTAGCGCCTTCAGGGATCCTAAAGGGGCCGACAATCTCTCTCCCCATGATTCCAGCCCAAAACATTACTCCACCTCCTCCTTGTTGGCGCTGTAGCCGTGTTTGCGTGGGGTGTCCATCAACCAGCCATCCTCCACTCCATTCATCTGGACCATCGAGCGCTGCACGGCACTCATCCGTGAACAAAACAGTTTTGAAATCAGTCTTCATGTAATGTTTGGCCCACTGGAGCCGTTTCTGCTTGTGTGAAGTGGATAGAGGAGGTCGACAGGATGGCGTATGCACAGCTGCAAACCTCTGAAGGACCCTGCATCTTGTTGTTCGGGGGACGTTGGAGGCACAAGCAGCTTCAAAAACTTGTCTGCTGCTATGACAAGGCTTTTTTGCCGCTGCTCTTTCAACCTGACGTAATTGCCTGTAGGAAAGAGTCCTCAATTTGCCCTTATCAGCACGCACACGTGTGTACTGTGAATCAGCTACATACTTCTTGATTGCCAAGACACTTCATCCTGATCATCGCACAATGTTGATTGTAGTCATGCCTTGACCTAAACACTCCACAATTTGTTGCTTCTCAGCAGCCGACACATCCTTTTTCTTTCCCATTTTGGCAGAAAATGTAGGCTGCTTAATAATGTGAGAGAGCCTTCTTAAGTAGTCTTGCCTTTCATTGGACACACCTGCCAAACTAATTAGCACAGGTGTCTGCAATTGCTTACAGTGATATAAAGAGCCCTGACACACATCACCATCAATGAGTTTAACTGACAAACAAACAAATTCTTCCCTTATCACTCCTAAACACTTTTTGCATAATAATTTGGAACGCGGTGTACATGTGCTTTTCCACAAAACACCAGTGGTTCACGTAGTGAATCTTACAGTTCTAACTTGCCAACCGTGGTCTGTATGGAATTGTTCAATAAAGGGCCCAAAATTAAGATAACATAGATGGGAGAGGTCTCTATGAATAGGAATTCCTAAGTATTTGATACCCTGTGAGGGCCAGGCAAAGGGAAAGTTGGACTGGATGGAATCCTATATGGATTTAGGGAGGGAGACATCGAGGGCCTCAGACTTCGCTGCATTGATTTTAAAATTTTACCATGTAACAAAGTGATCTATTTCAGCCATAACAGCAGGGATGGATATATGTGATTGAGTGATATATACTAGGACATCATCAGCAAATAGAGAGCACTTGTACTCGGTGCCTCCCACCTCAATCCACCTAATATTGGGGTTATGGCGAATTGATGAGAGCAGGTGCTCCGTCACTAGGATGTATAAGAGAGGGGACAGAGGACATCCCTGCCTTGTCCCATTGGTGATTGTGAAAGGTGATGAAAATGTTCTGACGCACCCCCTGGGCCTTGGGACACCCGGAGCCGGACCCTTTTTGGTGGATGCTGGTGGTTGTAGTCTTCGTGGCGGCGATCCGGTTCCGTGGCTCAGGGCGGTCAAACCAGTGGCGGAACTATTTATGTGGTTTTGATGTTTAAATGTCCGACTACGCCACCCGTGGATTGCGGTCAGAGTGAACCGCCGCTACAGGGCAGACCGCTAAGGCTGGTGTTGTGGGTGCAGCAGAGCGTAGCATAACTCCCCACGGGAGGAGTATAGCCTCAGGGCAGTGTATGCGGAGGATGGGGGTGATGGTGCAGGGCAGCAGCAGTAACGACACGGAGTCAGTGATGCAGTTCAGGGCCTTTACTCACAGTTCTTATTATCCAGACCACGTCTGCAGGTAACGGCTGCCCACGTCGTACTGTGCTCACCAGGTGAGGGGCTCAGACAACTCCCAGATAACTTTGGAGCGCTTCACAGGACCCCCTTTGTGTGTCCTTTGTCTGGCCTTTCTTACCAACACTTCTGTCCGGCTGCCTCGGGCCTCCTCTTGGTAAACTTGGCGCAAGTTTCCCTGACCCTATGTGGTGCCTTCCTAGCGGGTGGAGCAAGGGGCTGCGCCACATAAAATGTCAGAGCCTCCGGTTTCTAGCTGAGGGTCGTTTCCTGCCTCCACTAGTTCGGGGACCGGTCTCCCCCTTTGGCCTGACCCCTCCACGCAGGTGGATTCGGGCGTGCGGTGGCGACTCGCCCGTCCGCACCCCTGGGATCCCTTCATTCCTCGTTCCTGGAGCCTTCTCCGCTCCTCTTCCTTCCTTCTCCCTCTTGCAGGCCTGGGCCTCTGTTACTAGGCCCGCCTCCGGAGCAGAGCTCATGCAGAGCCCCTGCTCCCTGCCACTTCTGCTCAGACTTCTCTGCACTGAACTAAGATGGTGCCCACCTTTTATACTCCCTTCTCAATGCACCCAGGAACTGCTTCCTCCCTGCTCCTGCACTGCAGGGTTCCCCTTCCTCAGTGTTCCCTCCCCCCACTCCAGCCAGGGACAGGGACTGTCGTGCCCATCTCAGGGGCATATTGGTCGCCCTGCCCCACGGCAATGTGGTGTAATGCATGCAGGTGTCGGGTCCTGATCCACACTCCATCCTTATCTGAGAGTGAGATATCACACCTCTGGGTGAGGTGCAATACGTCTGTAGCAACCGAGCCCTCGGTGCTACAGTTCCATTTATCTTCAGCCTAGGTGACGTATTGTGATACAGGGCCGTGATTTTGGCTATAAAAGGGTCCCCTAGACCCCTACCCCAAGCTTTTTAAGAGAATCATATATGGCGTGCCAGGAGACTCTATGGAATGCTTTCTCAGCATCCAACGAGAGTATCTACTTACAAATTTTTAACTGCATCTAGCCCAGGAAATACTTTGTGCCTAGTAGCAGTGTCTGCTAGTCAGCGGATTATCCCGGCTGTTAAGCAAGCTACACCACCTGTAGTTTGGACACTTAATTTTTTCAAAGGAAATGCTTCGGGACCACGGGATACTTAGTGAAGAGCATCAGGAGGCACCCCAAGGCATAGGGGCTGGGACTGGCACTAGGATGCCTTGCGGTGGACAGCCGAGCTCGATCCTTATAAAAGCTTTTTAACTGCAGCAGCTTTAGTGGACGCTACTGGAGCTGGAATTACGCGGCTGCTGGCATGAGACTTGCCCTCCAATAGATCCTTGTAAATGGATTTAAAGTGTATTCATTCAAATTAGAGGGACAATTTAAATTAAAAAGCTTAGAGCTGCCTCCACCACAGGGGGGCTCTCTCGACCCACCAGCGGACAGGCACCAGTATTGGGAGAGGGGGGCTGGCCGTCAGGGTTCACCGCGGCTCTGGCACAAACCCGGCGACACGGAGGTGGCACGGGCAGGAGCGGACTGGCCGTCTCGGCTTCTCACTTTTTGGATTTTAGAAGGGCATGACATGCCTATATCTGTGTCTCCCCCTCCTTTTACTCCTCCACCTCTTTTCTTTTCGCATGACTATATGTACTTGTCACTTTTCCATGTGTTAGTTGTGTCTTCTGAGCAGTTTGTCAGCTTTTGGACACCTTTGAAGGTGTTTTCTATGTGTTTCTATGTGTTTTTGTTTGCCTGCCATTGGTTTTAACGGTGTTCGAAGGTGTTCGACGAACAGTTCGACGAACAGTTCGGCGAACACACGGGTGTTCGACGAACCGAACCGAACTCGAACACTACGGGGGTGGCTCAACACTAGTTATAAGGTATGCAGTGAGTCCAACGGGTGACCAATTTTAGGAAAAATCCCGATAATAAATTAAAGACTCATAGAGCAGGGCCAAAGGAATCACAAACTCACATAAGAAAGGAGAGGGTCTGCTATACAGTTATAGGGTATGCAGTGAGTCCAATGGCTGACCAATTTTAGGAAAAATCCCACAAAGAATTTAAAGAAACACAGAGCAGGGCCACAGTAACGACAAATACGACATGTTCCCATTAGAAAGGAGAGGGTCTGCTATACATTTATAGGGTATGCAGTGAGTCCAACGGCTTACCAATTTTAGGAAAAACCCCACTAAGAATTTAAAGACACATAGAGCAGGGCCACAGTAACAAGGTACGACATGTTCCCATTAGAAAGGAGAGGGTTTGCTATACAATTATAGTGTATGCATTGAGTCCAACGACTGACCAATTTTAGGAAAAACCCCACTAAGACTTTAAAGACACACAGAGCAGGGTCACAGTAATGACAAATTCACATTAGAAAGGAGAGAGTCTCCCCTAGTGTTGGCCTATGCAGTGTATGCAAGGCTGCCAAAAATTTGGAGGCACTTCAATGACCCTTGGAAGAGACATGGAGGAGAGCCTCATTAAAAAATGTTCCCATTAGAAAGAAGGGGGCCTTCTATACTTGCAATGCCCATGCACTAAGTATATGATCTGACAAACATTTACCCCTGGGGGAGTATACATGAACATACTATATAAAAAATTTTTTATACGGGCATCATAAACACCCGTTAAAAAAATTATGTGGGTGTTGCATCACGAACCTCGGTCACCCTGGTGATATGGTGGTGGAAGATAAGGAGAAAGAGGAGGACAAGAGCAAAGAGCCAAAATCAGTGGGTGTGAAAACGTGCATGGGAATACACCTCCAAAGAAAAGACACTGGATTTGAGTTTATGTTACGCTGCTATCATTCAGTGGTGTTGAGAAGTCTGGCCCAATCCAGCCCTTGTACATTTTCATAAGAGTCAGCCTGTCAGCATTTTCAGTTCGCAGGCGGATGCGCTTATCAGTTATAATTCCCCAGCGGCACTAAAAAGCCTCTCTGATAAAACGCTGGCGGCAGGGCAGGCCAGGACCTCCAAGGCATAGACAGCCAGTTAATTCTACGTATCCACCTTGGATACCCAATAATTATAAGGCACAGAGGAATCACGGAGGACGTTGGGATGGTCGGCAAGGTACTCCCTCAGCTTCTTCTCAAACTTTGCACTCCTTGTGAGAGTACCCAGCGCCTCAGGCCCTGTGCGATGGGAGGGTCTGAGATAACTCTCCCACAACTTTGACAGTGTTCCCCTGCCTCTGCTGGATTGAAGTTGTGTCTCTCTCGCCTGTACTCCTTGTTTGTCAAGCGAAGTGTGTCCTCTGCCGCCAGCTTTTTCAGATGGAAATTTCTTTAATAATTCCGCAACAAGGGCCTTCTGTTACAGCCCCATTTTTGCAGACCGGTCAACATCAGGAATAAGAGATAGAAAATTCTCCTTGTAGCGTGGGTCTAGAAGTGTCACAAACCAGTAATGACTGTCACCCAAAATTTTGAGAGCGCGAGGGTCATGGGAAAGGAAGCGTAACATAAACTCAGCCATGCGTGCCTGACTACTAACAGGCAAGACTTCTGTGTCCTCACCAAGAGGATGACTGACCATGCTCTCCTCCTCCTCTCTGTCCTCTGGCCTTACATGCTGTACCGACGGTATGACAGCTGTGCAGGTAGTACTGTCTATACTGCATGAAACTAGCTTCTGTCCTTCCTCCTCCTCCTCCTCCTCTTCCTCATTGTCACCCAATCCACGTTGTGATAAGTAGAGATGAGCGTTGTTCTACTCGAACTGTTCGCCAATCTCAAATTCGAGCTGTTTTGGGCGGTGTTCGAGCCGTTCGGCGAACACGAACAATTTGAGAAAAATTCGGCTGTTCGAGGTTATGTTCGATAACTGTTCGTGCACCAAAATCATAACTGGATTTTTTCTCAGTAATGATGAAAATTAATGTTAATACGCAGTTTGAGTGTACAGCGGGGTGGGGGGAGGGGCAGGGGATGGATCTCTGCAGGAACAATGAAGAACTCCATTTTTTTTTCTCTTTCCCGCATTTGCAGTGGGGAGGTGCAATCTGTCAGCCTATCAGCAGCGCACACACGGAGCGAAGTGCTTTTTTTCACACAAGCAAGGGCATGTGTCATTGGCAGTGTATGTCACATGTCCTTGCCCTATAAGACCAAGCCATTTTCCCCGTCGCCACCATTTTCTCACTGCTGCAGCTGCGTGTTAGACGGCACCGCTGTTGCTGTGTGCGCTATACCTTGTTAATTTCAAGCCAATTTTCGCACAAATATACAGATAGCTTGGGAGTAGGGAATAGTTGTGATTGCAGTCCTTTTAAGGACTAGGTTACAGCATTTCCTACGACTTTTATCAGGGAGGTCTGTGCTCTTAAATAGATAGGTTGTGGGAGTAAAGACTAATTGTAATTGGAGTCCTTTTCAGGACTAGGTTACATCAGTTCCTATCAGTATTTGCCAGGCAGGTCTGTGCCAGTGCTGTGCAAGTTTTTTTCACAGCATTTGGCTGAATCTAGCAAAGCTAATCCTTTTTGGCCTATTGCAGAGTGTGTTAGTCAGTGGAGTAGCCTATCTGTGTTGCAAGATATAACACCTGTGTATAGAATACCAATTTTTTTACTGCACCTAGTGAAGTAAAATCTTTTGGGCATAGCATCATTCTATTAGTCCATCTATACTGACCTCCATCAGGTTGCAAACTGAATATAATTTTTTTCTGCATCTAGCTCTGAAAAAATATTTGGGCTTCTAGCAGTGTGTGGGACTTGGTCTATTAGTCCATCTATACTGACCTCCATCAGGTTGCAAATTAAAAATAATTTTTTTCTGCATCTAGCTCTGAAAAAATATTTGGGCTTCTAGCAGTGTGTGGGACTTGGTCTATTAGTCCATCTATACTGACCTCCATCAGGTTGCAAATTAAAAATAATTTTTTCTTCATTTAGCTCTGAAAAAATATTTGGGCTTCTAGCAGTGTGTGGGACTTGTTCTATTAGTCCTTCTATACCGACCTCCAGCAGGTTGCAAATTGAATAAAATTTTTTTCTGCATCTAGCTCTGAAAAAATAGTTGGGCTTCTAGCAGTGTGTGGGACTTGGTCTATTAGTCCATCTATACTGACCTCCATCAGGTTGCAAATTAAAAATAATTTTTTTCTGCATCTAGCTCTGAAAAAATATTTGGGCTTCTAGCAGTGTGTGGGACTTGGTCTATTAGTCCATCTATACTGACCTCCATCAGGTTGCAAATTAAAAATATTTTTTTTCTGCATCTAGCTCTGAAAAAATATTTGGGCTTCTAGCGGTGTGTGGGACTTTGTCTATTAGTCCATCTATACTGACCTCCATCAGGTTGCAAATTAAAAATAATTTTTTTCTGCATCTAGCTCTGAAAAAATATTTGAGCTTCTAGCAGTGTGTGGGACTTGGTCTATTAGTCCATCTATACTGACCTCCATCAGGTTGCAAATTAAAAATATTTTTTTTCTGCATCTAGCTATGAAAAAATATTTGGGCTTCTAGCGGTGTGTGGGACTTGGTCTATTAGTCCATCTATACTGACCTCCATCAGGTTGCAAATTAAAAATATTTTTTTTCTACATCTAGCTCTGAAAAAATATTTGGGCTTCTAGCAGTGTGTGGGACTTGGTCTATTAGTCCATCTATACTGACCTCCATCAGGTTGCAAATTAAAAAAAATGTTTTTCTTCATTTAGCTCTGAAAAAATATTTGGGCTTCTAGCAGTGTGTGGGACTTGTTCTATTAGTCCTTCTATACTGACCTCCAGCAGGTTGCAAATTGAATATAATTTTTATCTGCATCTACAGTAACTCTGAAAAAATATTTGGGCTTCTAGCAGTGTGTGGGACTATTTGTATTAGTCCATCTATACTGACCTCCATCAGGTTGCAAATTCAAAATATTTTTTTTCTGCATCTAACCCAGCCAATAATTTTGGCCTAATACCACAGTTTGGCCACTCAGCTCTGCTCGGTTACCATCCATTGTTTTTTTGTGCAAACAACTCCAGAGTTGTGAATTAGTTAACCACCAAAATGAGTGGAAAAAGGCCTGCTGCTGGTGGAAAGGGGAATAGGCGTGTTGGGAAGGGGAAAAAAGGTTGTGTCCGTGGGGTAGGTGTTAAAGCAACAGTAACATCTGCAGAAGAAAGACCATCTTCCAGCCAAACTAAAATGTCTACTTCTTTTAGTGGACAATTTGATAAGATCCCTTTCTTACGGCCACGCCAATCGCTACAAATTCCAGATGAGGCACAAAAACAGCAGGTGCTTCAACGGATATCAAGTGCTCCTTTAAGTGGGCTCTCCTCCACATCAACTTCAACATCACAAATACTCCAGTCCTCAAAGGTGTCACCCAAATCGCACTTGCTTCCTCACAGCTCCCAAATCTCCAGCTGCCCGTCTGAGTATGAGTTAGAACAGATGGTTGAGTCTGCAGAGCTGTTTACTCATACTATAGCCTGGGAATCAGAGGTCGACTCCAGCGCTTCTGTGAATCCAGACGAGGAAATGATCTGCACTGATGCCCAGAATCTTTATGAGTCGGATCCAGGACCAGACGCAGAAGGTTCTGACCATAATGTAGACCCTCATTCCCAAACTGTAACTCCTGTTGGTGGAGACAATGAGGAAGACGATGATAAGACTCAAATACCTGATTGGAGCGCCAACTTTAGTTTTTTGTCAGGGCAGGAACAGGTTGGCTCTGAGGACGACGGGTGTGATAACGCACAGGGTGATGATGATGAGGTCGGAGATCCCACTTACTGTCAACCCACAGTCAGCCAAGAGATGAGGTCAACAGAGGAGGTGGAGGAAGATGCTAGTGACGACGAGGTCAGGTTGCGCCTTCCTGGACAGAGACGTAGTACTGGAAGCACGTCAACAACTGCATCCTCAAACACAACTCTGCCTCTCACCACAAGTCGTGGTGGCTCTTCAGGTCGCATGGGTGCTAAGCCTTGCATAGCCTGGGCATTTTTTCAGATCGATAAAGATGACCCAACTCGTGTTATCTGTAACATTTGTCAGCAAAAGCTAAGTAGAGGCCAAAAAATACATAGTTTGAGTACTTCATGCATGAACCGGCACATGGACATGAAGCATAAGTTGCAGTGGGAAGCTCAGTGTGCTACAATGCGGCCTAGCCGGCCGGGCCAATCACCGTCTGCCATATCTTGTGCATCCGCGGCCTCTTCATCCTCTGTGACTGGGGGGACAGCAGTCACACCTGTTTTGGGGCGCAGACCTGCCACCTCTTTACCCGCAACAGCCAGCGTGATTGGCAGGTCATCATTTTCTTTGGAGGTGGTAACACCAGCTGGTGTTGAGCGCTGTCCGACATCGATAGCACCACCTTTGGCTCAAGGCAACCTAACATGTCCGCCTGCATCTTCCTCACAGACCGGCAGGTTGCCGGGGACACCCTTATCAACCCCGTCTAAGCACAATAGCCAGCCCTCGGTCCCTCAGATGTGGACAAGTCAAACACCATTTCCTCCTAGCCATGAGAAAGCTAAGAGGTTGAATTTCACCATCTGCAAGCTCTTGGCTACAGAAATGCTGCCTTTCCGCCTGGTGGACACAGAGGATTTTCGAGACCTTATGTCCGTCGCAGTGCCCCAGTACCAGATGCCCAGTCGGCACTACTTCTCAAAGAAAGGTGTGCCTGCGCTCCACCAGCATGTCGCACACAACATCACCGCTTCTTTGAGAAACTCTGTGTGTGACAGGGTGCATTTCACCACAGACACTTGGACGAGTAGGCATGGACAGGGGCGTTACATGTCGCTGACTGGGCACTGGGTAACTATGGTGACAGCAGGACAAGGGGCTGCTGTCCAATTCTTGCCGTCCCCACGAGTTGTGCGTCAATCCTCTTTATGTCATTTTTCCTCCACTGCTTCTGCCTCCTCAACCTCCTCTTGGTCTTCCACCTGCACCCAAAGCCTGTCTGGTCATGCCACAAGCTTTCTAACTGCGCAGAAGGGATCCTGCACACCTCCTTACTATGCTGGCAGTAGGGCTCAACGTCATCAGGCGGTTTTTACATTGAAATGTCTGGGAAATGTGACTCACACAGCTGAGGAGTTGTGGTCAGCTCTGGAGAAACAATTTCATGAATGGTTGTCTCCACTGGACCTGAAACCAGGGAAGGCCGTGTGCGACAATGCTGCAAACCTGGGTGCGGCCCTTCGCCGGGGCAATGTCACACACGTGCCTTGTATGGCTCACGTGTTGAACCTGGTTGTCCAGCAATTTTTAGCCCACTATCCCAGACTAGATGGCCTTCTGCAGAGGGCACGGTCGCTGTGTGCTCACTTCCGCCGTTCGCATCCCGCAGCTCAGCGACTTACATCTCTACAGAAGTCGTTGGGCCTGCCACTTCACCGGCTAAAATGCGATGTGCCTACCCGGTGGAATTCAACTCTGCACATGTTGCAGCGACTGTGGCAGCACCGACAAGCCCTGGTGCAATACGTTCTGACGTATAGCCTGGGCCAACGAGATTCAGAGGTGGGGCAAATCACGCTGGAGGAGTGGTCTCAGATCAGGGACCTATGCACCCTTCTGCACAGTTTTGAAATGGCGACGAAGATGTTTAGTGCTGACGATGCCATTATCAGCATGACTATTCCGGTGATTTACATGCTGGAGCACATGTTAAACAGAATTCGGAGTCAGGTGGTGGCACAAGAGGAGGTGGAGGAAGTAGAGGAGGAGGAGTTGTATGCGGAAGGGCTAACATCTGCAAGGTCCAGACGGTCGGCAGCACCAGGGCGGCAGGCATGTGAGGGTGGGGGAGATGATTTTACCAGGGCGCATGGTAGCAGCCAAACTAGTGAGGAAGGTGCAGGAGCCCAGGAAGAAGTGGAGGACGAACTGATGGAAGACTCATCAGATGAGGGAGACCTTGATCACATTTCTGTTGTGCGAGGTTGGGGGGAGAGGACAGAGGAAGGAAGCATGATTGTTACCTCGCCACCAACACAACAGGGACTTGGTGCTCCTGGATGCGCAACACACATGAGTGCCTTCTTGCTGCACTACCTGCAACATGACCCTTGAATTGTGAGAATTAGAAATAATCCTGACTACTGGGTTGCCACACTGTTAGATCCCCGGTACAAAAGTAAATTTGCAGAAATTATTCCTGCCATAGAAAGGGATGCACGCATGCAGGAGTATCAGCAGAGACTGTTGCAGAATCTTACATGTGCTTTTCCACAAAATACCAGTGGTGCACGTAGTGAATCTCACAGTTCCAACTTGCCAACCGTGGGACCGTCAAGTGTTCAGCACTCAAACCGTAACAGAACCACAGTATCTGCTGGTAACATCAATTTTGCGGAATCATTTCACCACTTTTTTAGCCCATCCTTTGCAAGGCCACAGGAGACATGAAGTCTGACACATAGTCAACGCCTAGAGACGATGGTACAGGAGTATCTCCAAGTAAACATTGAAGCCACGACTGTGTCACTGGACCCTTGCTCTTTTTGGGCTTCCAATCTGGATAAATGGCCGGAGCTAGCCACTTACGCCTTGGAGATCTTGTCATGCCCCGCAGCCAGCGTTCTGTCTGAACGTGTGTTCAGCGCTGCTGGTGGTGTGCTGACAGATAAGCGCACGCGGCTCTCCACTGATAATGTAGACAGACTCACGTTCATAAAGATGAACAAATCATGGATCCGAAACGACTTTTCTACCCCTGTGTCATCCTGGGGAGAGTAAAAGCTTGATGATTGGTTAAAATCACCCTACCAACCGTTTTAAGCTTTCAAATTACTAATCATGTTTATCTGTATCTTGACTGGAAAATAATTTGGGCTTTGTAGCAGTGTGCAGCACTGATCCTATTAGGCCATCTATAATAAGCTTCACCAGATTTAAAATTAAAAATAATTTTTAGCTGCATCTAGCCCAGAAAATAATTTTGGGGCTCCGAGATGCGCAAGACACATAAGTGCCTTCTTGCTGCACTACCTGCAGCATGACCCTCATATTGTCAGAATTCTAAGTAATCATGACTACTGGGTTGCCACACTCTTAGATCCCCCAAACTTTTCGATCAACCTTTTCATTTTAATAAAGACCAAAAAAATGGTCATTTTTGAAATTATAAGCATTAGCAGGTTGTTAGAAACTGAAATCAAACAGTTTTCAACTCAAAACTTTATTCTAGGTGATGTTACATTTTCACATAGGACCCCTTGTTCGAAAGGAGCTTCTGAACTCTCTCGTCCATTGAATTTGTCAGGTTTTGGATGGTTTCTGCTTCAATTGTTTTGCATGAGGACAGAATACCCTCCCAGAGCTGTTGCTTAGATGTGAACTGCCTCCCGCCATCATAGACACTCCTTTTAATGATGCTCCAAAGGTTCTGAATGGGGTAGAGGTCAGGGGAGCATGGGGGTCACACCATAAGTTTGTCCCCTTTTATGCCCATATCAGCCAGAGATGCAGATGTTTTATGTGCAGCATGAGATGGTGCATTATCATGCAGAAAAATGATCTTGCTGTGAAATACACGGTTCTTCTTCTTGAACCATGGCAGGAAGTGCTGTTTGAGAAAATCCACATACATTATGGAGTTCATCTTTAGCGCCTTCAGGGATCCTAAAGGGGCCGACAATCTCTCTCCCCATGATTCCAGCCCAAAACATTACTCCACCTCCTCCTTGTTGGCGCTGTAGCCGTGTTTGCGTGGGGTGTCCATCAACCAGCCATCCTCCACTCCATTCATCTGGACCATCGAGCGCTGCACGGCACTCATCCGTGAACAAAACAGTTTTGAAATCAGTCTTCATGTAATGTTTGGCCCACTGGAGCCGTTTCTGCTTGTGTGAAGTGGATAGAGGAGGTCGACAGGATGGCGTATGCACAGCTGCAAACCTCTGAAGGACCCTGCATCTTGTTGTTCGGGGGACGTTGGAGGCACAAGCAGCTTCAAAAACTTGTCTGCTGCTATGACAAGGCTTTTTTGCCGCTGCTCTTTCAACCTGACGTAATTGCCTGTAGGAAAGAGTCCTCAATTTGCCCTTATCAGCACGCACACGTGTGTACTGTGAATCAGCTACATACTTCTTGATTGCCAAGACACTTCATCCTGATCATCGCACAATGTTGATTGTAGTCATGCCTTGACCTAAACACTCCACAATTTGTTGCTTCTCAGCAGCCGACACATCCTTTTTCTTTCCCATTTTGGCAGAAAATGTAGGCTGCTTAATAATGTGAGAGAGCCTTCTTAAGTAGTCTTGCCTTTCATTGGACACACCTGCCAAACTAATTAGCACAGGTGTCTGCAATTGCTTACAGTGATATAAAGAGCCCTGACACACATCACCATCAATGAGTTTAACTGACAAACAAACAAATTCTTCCCTTATCACTCCTAAACACTTTTTGCATAATAATTTGGAACGCGGTGTACATGTGCTTTTCCACAAAACACCAGTGGTTCACGTAGTGAATCTTACAGTTCTAACTTGCCAACCGTGGTCTGTATGGAATTGTTCAATAAAGGGCCCAAAATTAAGATAACATAGATGGGAGAGGTCTCTATGAATAGGAATTCCTAAGTATTTGATACCCTGTGAGGGCCAGGCAAAGGGAAAGTTGGACTGGATGGAATCCTATATGGATTTAGGGAGGGAGACATCGAGGGCCTCAGACTTCGCTGCATTGATTTTAAAATTTTACCATGTAACAAAGTGATCTATTTCAGCCATAACAGCAGGGATGGATATATGTGATTGAGTGATATATACTAGGACATCATCAGCAAATAGAGAGCACTTGTACTCGGTGCCTCCCACCTCAATCCACCTAATATTGGGGTTATGGCGAATTGATGAGAGCAGGTGCTCCGTCACTAGGATGTATGAGAGAGGGGACAGAGGACATCCCTGCCTTGTCCCATTGGTGATTGTGAAAGGTGATGAAAATGTTCTGACGCACCCCCTGGGCCTTGGGACACCCGGAGCCGGACCCTTTTTGGTGGATGCTGGTGGTTGTAGTCTTCGTGGCGGCGATCCGGTTCCGTGGCTCTGGGCGGTCAAACCAGTGGCGGAACTATTTATGTGGTTTTGATGTTTAAATGTCCGACTACGCCACCCGTGGATTGCGGTCAGAGTGAACCGCCGCTACAGGGCAGACCGCTAAGGCTGGTGTTGTGGGTGCAGCAGAGCGTAGCATAACTCCCCACGGGAGGAGTATAGCCTCAGGGCAGTGTATGCGGAGGATGGGGGTGATGGTGCAGGGCAGCAGCAGTAACGACACGGAGTCAGTGATGCAGTTCAGGGCCTTTACTCACAGTTCTTATTATCCAGACCACGTCTGCAGGTAACGGCTGCCCACGTCGTACTGTGCTCACCAGGTGAGGGGCTCAGACAACTCCCAGATAACTTTGGAGCGCTTCACAGGACCCCCTTTGTGTGTCCTTTGTCTGGCCTTTCTTACCAACACTTCTGTCCGGCTGCCTCGGGCCTCCTCTTGGTAAACTTGGCGCAAGTTTCCCTGACCCTATGTGGTGCCTTCCTAGCGGGTGGAGCAAGGGGCTGCGCCACATAAAATGTCAGAGCCTCCGGTTTCTAGCTGAGGGTCGTTTCCTGCCTCCACTAGTTCGGGGACCGGTCTCCCCCTTTGGCCTGACCCCTCCACGCAGGTGGATTCGGGCGTGCGGTGGCGACTCGCCCGTCCGCACCCCTGGGATCCCTTCATTCCTCGTTCCTGGAGCCTTCTCCGCTCCTCTTCCTTCCTTCTCCCTCTTGCAGGCCTGGGCCTCTGTTACTAGGTCTGCCTCCGGAGCAGAGCTCATGCAGAGCCCCTGCTCCCTGCCACTTCTGCTCAGACTTCTCTGCACTGAACTAAGATGGTGCCCACCTTTTATACTCCCTTCTCAATGCACCCAGGAACTGCTTCCTCCCTGCTCCTGCACTGCAGGGTTCCCCTTCCTCAGTGTTCCCTCCCCCCACTCCAGCCAGGGACAGGGACTGTCGTGCCCATCTCAGGGGCATATTGGTCGCCCTGCCCCACGGCAATGTGGTGTAATGCATGCAGGTGTCGGGTCCTGATCCACACTCCATCCTTATCTGAGAGTGAGATATCACACCTCTGGGTGAGGTGCAATACGTCTGTAGCAACCGAGCCCTCGGTGCTACAGTTCCATTTATCTTCAGCCTAGGTGACGTATTGTGATACAGGGCCGTGATTTTGGCTATAAAAGGGTCCCCTAGACCCCTACCCCAAGCTTTTTAAGAGAATCATATATGGCGTGCCAGGAGACTCTATGGAATGCTTTCTCAGCATCCAACGAGAGTATCTACTTACAAATTTTTAACTGCATCTAGCCCAGGAAATACTTTGTGCCTAGTAGCAGTGTCTACTAGTCAGCGGATTATCCCGGCTGTTAAGCAAGCTACACCACCTGTAGTTTGGACACTTAATTTTTTCAAAGGAAATGCTTCGGGACCACGGGATACTTAGTGAAGAGCATCAGGAGGCACCCCAAGGCATAGGGGCTGGGACTGGCACTAGGATGCCTTGCGGTGGACAGCCGAGCTCGATCCTTATAAAAGCTTTTTAACTGCAGCAGCTTTAGTGGACGCTACTGGAGCTGGAATTACGCGGCTGCTGGCATGAAACTTGCCCTCCAATAGATCCTTGTAAATGGATTTAAAGTGTATTCATTCAAATTAGAGGGACAATTTAAATTAAAAAGCTTAGAGCTGCCTCCACCACAGGGGGGCTCTCTCGACCCACCAGCGGACAGGCACCAGTATTGGGAGAGGGGGGCTGGCCGTCAGGGTTCACCGCGGCTCTGGCACAAACCCGGCGACACGGAGGTGGCACGGGCAGGAGCGGACTGGCCGTCTCGGCTTCTCACTTTTTGGATTTTAGAAGGGCATGACATGCCTATATCTGTGTCTCCCCCTCCTTTTACTCCTCCACCTCTTTTCTTTTCGCATGACTATATGTACTTGTCACTTTTCCATGTGTTAGTTGTGTCTTCTGAGCAGTTTGTCAGCTTTTGGACACCTTTGAAGGTGTTTTCTATGTGTTTCTATGTGTTTTTGTTTGCCTGCCATTGGTTTTAACGGTGTTCGAAGGTGTTCGACGAACAGTTCGACGAACAGTTCGGCGAACACACGGGTGTTCGACGAACCGAACCGAACTCGAACACTACGGGGGTGGCTCAACACTAGTTATAAGGTATGCAGTGAGTCCAACGGGTGACCAATTTTAGGAAAAATCCCGATAATAAATTAAAGACTCATAGAGCAGGGCCAAAGGAATCACAAACTCACATAAGAAAGGAGAGGGTCTGCTATACAGTTATAGGGTATGCAGTGAGTCCAATGGCTGACCAATTTTAGGAAAAATCCCACAAAGAATTTAAAGAAACACAGAGCAGGGCCACAGTAACGACAAATACGACATGTTCCCATTAGAAAGGAGAGGGTCTGCTATACATTTATAGGGTATGCAGTGAGTCCAACGGCTTACCAATTTTAGGAAAAACCCCACTAAGAATTTAAAGACACATAGAGCAGGGCCACAGTAACAAGGTACGACATGTTCCCATTAGAAAGGAGAGGGTTTGCTATACAATTATAGTGTATGCATTGAGTCCAACGACTGACCAATTTTAGGAAAAACCCCACTAAGACTTTAAAGACACACAGAGCAGGGTCACAGTAATGACAAATTCACATTAGAAAGGAGAGAGTCTCCCCTAGTGTTGGCCTATGCAGTGTATGCAAGGCTGCCAAAAATTTGGAGGCACTTCAATGACCCTTGGAAGAGACATGGAGGAGAGCCTCATTAAAAAATGTTCCCATTAGAAAGAAGGGGGCCTTCTATACTTGCAATGCCCATGCACTAAGTATATGATCTGACAAACATTTACCCCTGGGGGAGTATACATGAACATACTATATAAAAAATTTTTTATACGGGCATCATAAACACCCGTTAAAAAAATTATGTGGGTGTTGCATCACGATCCTCGGTCACCCTGGTGATATGGTGGTGGAAGATAAGGAGAAAGAGGAGGACAAGAGCAAAGAGCCAAAATCAGTGGGTGTGAAAACGTGCATGGGAATACACCTCCAAAGAAAAGACACTGGATTTGAGTTTATGTTACGCTGCTATCATTCAGTGGTGTTGAGAAGTCTGGCCCAATCCAGCCCTTGTACATTTTCATAAGAGTCAGCCTGTCAGCATTTTCAGTTCGCAGGCGGATGCGCTTATCAGTTATAATTCCCCAGCGGCACTAAAAAGCCTCTCTGATAAAACGCTGGCGGCAGGGCAGGCCAGGACCTCCAAGGCATAGACAGCCAGTTCATTCTACGTATCCACCTTGGATACCCAATAATTATAAGGCACAGAGGAATCACGGAGGACGTTGGGATGGTCGGCAAGGTACTCCCTCAGCTTCTTCTCAAACTTTGCACTCCTTGTGAGAGTACCCAGCGCCTCAGGCCCTGTGCGATGGGAGGGTCTGAGATAACTCTCCCACAACTTTGACAGTGTTCCCCTGCCTCTGCTGGATTGAAGTTGTGTCTCTCTCGCCTGTACTCCTTGTTTGTCAAGCGAAGTGTGTCCTCTGCCGCCAGCTTTTTCAGATGGAAATTTCTTTAATAATTCCGCAACAAGGGCCTTCTGTTACAGCCCCATTTTTGCAGACCGGTCAACATCAGGAATAAGAGATAGAAAATTCTCCTTGTAGCGTGGGTCTAGAAGTGTCACAAACCAGTAATGACTGTCACCCAAAATTTTGAGAGCGCGAGGGTCATGGGAAAGGAAGCGTAACATAAACTCAGCCATGCGTGCCTGACTACTAACAGGCAAGACTTCTGTGTCCTCACCAAGAGGATGACTGACCATGCTCTCCTCCTCCTCTCTGTCCTCTGGCCTTACATGCTGTACCGACGGTATGACAGCTGTGCAGGTAGTACTGTCTATAGTGCATGAAACTAGCTTCTGTCCTTCCTCCTCCTCCTCCTCCTCTTCCTCATTGTCACCCAATCCACGTTGTGATAAGTAGAGATGAGCGTTGTTCTACTCGAACTGTTCGCCAATCTCAAATTCGAGCTGTTTTGGGCGGTGTTCGAGCCGTTCGGCGAACACGAACAATTTGAGAAAAATTCGGCTGTTCGAGGTTATGTTCGATAACTGTTCGTGCACCAAAATCATAACTGGATTTTTTCTCAGTAATGATGAAAATTAATGTTAATACGCAGTTTGAGTGTACAGCGGGGTGGGGGGAGGGGCAGGGGATGGATCTCTGCAGGAACAATGAAGATCTCCATTTTTTTTTCTCTTTCCCGCATTTGCAGTGGGGAGGTGCAATCTGTCAGCCTATCAGCAGCGCACACACGGAGCGAAGTGCTTTTTTTCACACAAGCAAGGGCATGTGTCATTGGCAGTGTATGTCACATGTCCTTGCCCTATAAGACCAAGCCATTTTCCCCGTCGCCACCATTTTCTCACTGCTGCAGCTGCGTGTTAGACGGCACCGCTGTTGCTGTGTGCGCTATACCTTGTTAATTTCAAGCCAATTTTCGCACAAATATACAGATAGCTTGGGAGTAGGGAATAGTTGTGATTGCAGTCCTTTTAAGGACTAGGTTACAGCATTTCCTACGACTTTTATCAGGGAGGTCTGTGCTCTTAAATAGATAGGTTGTGGGAGTAAAGACTAATTGTAATTGGAGTCCTTTTCAGGACTAGGTTACATCAGTTCCTATCAGTTTTTGCCAGGCAGGTCTGTGCCAGTGCTGTGCAAGTTTTTTTCACAGCATTTGGCTGAATCTAGCAAAGCTAATCCTTTTTGGCCTATTGCAGAGTGAGTTAGTCAGTGGAGTAGCCTATCTGTGTTGCAAGATATAACACCTGTGTATAGAATACCAATTTTTTTACTGCACCTAGTGAAGTAAAATCTTTTGGGCATAGCATCATTCTATTAGTCCATCTATACTGACCTCCATCAGGTTGCAAACTGAATATAATTTTTTTCTGCATCTAGCTCTGAAAAAATATTTGGGCTTCTAGCAGTGTGTGGGACTAGGTCTATTAGTCCATCTATACTGACCTCCATCAGGTTGCAAATTAAAAATAATTTTTTTCTTCATTTAGCTCTGAAAAAATATTTGGGCTTCTAGCAGTGTGTGGGACTTGTTCTATTAGTCCTTCTATACTGACCTCCAGCAGGTTGCAAATTGAATATAATTTTTTTCTGCATCTAGCTCTGAAAAAATAGTTGGGCTTCTAGCGGTGTGTGGGACTTGGTCTATTAGTCCATCTATACTGACCTCCATCAGGTTGCAAATTAAAAATAATTTTTTTCTGCATCTAGCTCTGAAAAAATATTTGGGCTTCTAGCAGTGTGTGGGACTTGGTCTATTAGTCCATCTATACTGACCTCCATCAGGTTGCAAATTAAAAATAATTTTTTTCTGCATCTAGCTCTGAAAAAATATTTGGGCTTCTAGCAGTGTGTGGGACTTGGTCTATTAGTCCATCTATACTGACCTCCATCAGGTTGCAAATTAAAAATAATTTTTTTCTGCATCTAGCTCTGAAAAAATATTTGGGCTTCTAGCAGTGTGTGGGACTTGGTCTATTAGTCCATCTATACTGACCTCCATCAGGTTGCAAATTAAAAATAATTTTTTCTTCATTTAGCTCTGAAAAAATATTTGGGCTTCTAGCAGTGTGTGGGACTTGTTCTATTAGTCCTTCTATACCGACCTCCAGCAGGTTGCAAATTGAATAAAAATTTTTTCTGCATCTAGCTCTGAAAAAATAGTTGGGCTTCTAGCAGTGTGTGGGACTTGGTCTATTAGTCCATCTATACTGACCTCCATCAGGTTGCAAATTAAAAATAATTTTTTTCTGCATCTAGCTCTGAAAAAATATTTGGGCTTCTAGCAGTGTGTGGGACTTGGTCTATTAGTCCATCTATACTGACCTCCATCAGGTTGCAAATTAAAAATAATTTTTTCTTCATTTAGCTCTGAAAAAATATTTGGGCTTCTAGCAGTGTGTGGGACTTGTTCTATTAGTCCTTCTATACCGACCTCCAGCAGGTTGCAAATTGAATAAAATTTTTTTCTGCATCTAGCTCTGAAAAAATAGTTGGGCTTCTAGCAGTGTGTGGGACTTGGTCTATTAGTCCATCTATACTGACCTCCATCAGGTTGCAAATTAAAAATATTTTTTTTCTGCATCTAGCTCTGAAAAAATATTTGGGCTTCTAGCAGTGTGTGGGACTTGGTCTATTAGTCCATCTATACTGACCTCCATCAGGTTGCAAATTAAAAATAATTTTTTTCTGCATCTAGCTCTGAAAAAATATTTGAGCTTCTAGCAGTGTGTGCGACTTGGTCTATTAGTCCATCTATACTGACCTCCATCAGGTTGCAAATTAAAAATAATTTTTTTCTGCATCTAGCTATGAAAAAATATTTGGGCTTCTAGCGGTGTGTGGGACTTGGTCTATTAGTCCATCTATACTGACCTCCATCAGGTTGCAAATTAAAAATATTTTTTTTCTACATCTAGCTCTGAAAAAATATTTGGGCTTCTAGCAGTGTGTGGGACTTGGTCTATTAGTCCATCTATACTGACCTCCATCAGGTTGCAAATTAAAAAAAATGTTTTTCTTCATTTAGCTCTGAAAAAGTATTTGGGCTTCTAGCAGTGTGTGGGACTTGTTCTATTAGTCCTTCTATACTGACCTCCAGCAGGTTGCAAATTGAATATAATTTTTATCTGCACCTACAGTACCTCTGAAAAATATTTGGGCTTCTAGCAGTGTGTGGGACTATTTGTATTAGTCCATCTATACTGACCTCCATCAGGTTGCAAATTCAAAATAATTTTTTTCTGCATCTAACCCAGCCAATAGTTTTGGCCTAATACCACAGTTTGGCCACTCAGCTCTGCTCGGTTACCATCCATTGTTTTTTTGTGCAAACAACTCCAGAGTTGTGAATTAGTTAACCACCAAAATGAGTGGAAAAAGGCCTGCTGCTGGTGGAAAGGGGAATAGGCGTGTTGGGAAGGGGAAAAAAGGTTGTGTCCGTGGGGTAGGTGTTAAAGCAACAGTAACATCTGCAGAAGAAAGACCATCTTCCAGCCAAACTAAAATGTCTACTTCTTTTAGTGGACAATGTGATAAGATCCCTTTCTTACGGCCACGCCAATCGCTACAAATTCCAGATGAGGCACAAAAACAGCAGGTGCTTCAACGGATATCAAGTGCTCCTTTAAGTGGGCTCTCCTCCACATCAACTTCAACATCACAAATACTCCAGTCCTCAAAGGTGTCACCCAAATCGCACTTGCTTCCTCACAGCTCCCAAATCTCCAGCTGCCCGTCTGAGTATGAGGTAGAACAGATGGTTGAGTCTGCAGAGCTGTTTACTCATACTATAGCCTGGGAATCAGAGGTCGACTCCAGCGCTTCTGTGAATCCAGACGAGGAAATGATCTGCACTGATGCCCAGAATCTTTATGAGTCGGATCCAGGACCAGACACAGAAGGTTCTGACCATAATGTAGACCCTCATTCCCAAACTGTAACTCCTGTTGGTGGAGACAATGAGGAAGACGATGATAAGACTCAAATACCTGATTGGAGCGCCAACTTTAGTTTTTTGTCAGGGCAGGAACAGGTTGGCTCTGAGGACGACGGGTGTGATAACGCACAGGGTGATGATGATGAGGTCGGAGATCCCACTTACTGTCAACCCACAGTCAGCCAAGAGATGAGGTCAACAGAGGAGGTGGAGGAAGATGCTAGTGACGACGAGGTCAGGTTGCGCCTTCCTGGACAGAGACGTAGTACTGGAAGCACGTCAACAACTGCATCCTCAAACACAACTCTGCCTCTCACCACAAGTCGTGGTGGCTCTTCAGGTCGCATGGGTGCTAAGCCTTGCATAGCCTGGGCATTTTTTCAGATCGATAAAGATGACCCAACTCGTGTTATCTGTAACATTTGTCAGCAAAAGCTAAGTAGAGGCCAAAAAATACATAGTTTGAGTACTTCATGCATGAACCGGCACATGGACATGAAGCATAAGTTGCAGTGGGAAGCTCAGTGTGCTACAATGCGGCCTAGCCGGCCGGGCCAATCACCGTCTGCCATATCTTGTGCATCCGCGGCCTCTTCATCCTCTGTGACTGGGGGGACAGCAGTCACACCTGTTTTGGGGCGCAGACCTGCCACCTCTTTACCCGCAACAGCCAGCGTGATTGGCAGGTCATCATTTTCTTTGGAGGTGGTAACACCAGCTGGTGTTGAGCGCTGTCCGACATCGATAGCACCACCTTTGGCTCAAGGCAACCTAACATGTCCGCCTGCATCTTCCTCACAGACCGGCAGGTTGCCGGGGACACCCTTATCAACCCCGTCTAAGCACAATAGCCAGCCCTCGGTCCCTCAGATGTGGACAAGTCAAACACCATTTCCTCCTAGCCATGAGAAAGCTAAGAGGTTGAATTTCACCATCTGCAAGCTCTTGGCTACAGAAATGCTGCCTTTCTGCCTGGTGGACACAGAGGATTTTCGAGACCTTATGTCCGTCGCAGTGCCCCAGTACCAGATGCCCAGTCGGCACTACTTCTCAAAGAAAGGTGTGCCTGCGCTCCACCAGCATGTCGCACACAACATCACCGCTTCTTTGAGAAACTCTGTGTGTGACAGGGTGCATTTCACCACAGACACTTGGACGAGTAGGCATGGACAGGGGCGTTACATGTCGCTGACTGGGCACTGGGTAACTATGGTGACAGCAGGACAAGGGGCTGCTGTCCAAGTCTTGCCGTCCCCACGAGTTGTGCGTCAATCCTCTTTATGTCATTTTTCCTCCACTGCTTCTGCCTCCTCAACCTCCTCTCGGTCTTCCACCTGCACCCAAAGCCTGTCTGGTCATGCCACAAGCTTTCTAACTGCGCAGAAGGGATCCTGCACACCTCCTTACTATGCTGGCAGTAGGGCTCAACGTCATCAGGCGGTTTTTACATTGAAATGTCTGGGAAATGTGACTCACACAGCTGAGGAGTTGTGGTCAGCTCTGGAGAACCAATTTCATGAATGGTTGTCTCCACTGGACCTGAAACCAGGGAAGGCCGTGTGCGACAATGCTGCAAACCTGGGTGCGGCCCTTCGCCGGGGCAATGTCACACACGTGCCTTGTATGGCTCACGTGTTGAACCTGGTTGTCCAGCAATTTTTAGCCCACTATCCCAGACTAGATGGCCTTCTGCAGAGGGCACGGTCGCTGTGTGCTCACTTCCGCCGTTCGCATCCCGCAGCTCAGCGACTTACATCTCTACAGAAGTCGTTGGGCCTGCCACTTCACCGGCTAAAATGCGATGTGCCTACCCGGTGGAATTCAACTCTGCACATGTTGCAGCGACTGTGGCAGCACCGACAAGCCCTGGTGCAATACGTTCTGACGTATAGCCTGGGCCAACGAGATTCAGAGGTGGGGCAAATCACGCTGGAGGAGTGGTCTCAGATCAGGGACCTATGCACCCTTCTGCACAGTTTTGAAATGGCGACGAAGATGTTTAGTGCTGACGATGCCATTATCAGCATGACTATTCCGGTGATTTACATGCTGGAGCACATGTTAAACAGAATTCGGAGTCAGGTGGTGGCACAAGAGGAGGTGGAGGAAGTAGAGGAGGAGGAGTTGTATGCGGAAGGGCTAACATCTGCAAGGTCCAGACGGTCGGCAGCACCAGGGCGGCAGGCATGTGAGGGTGGGGGAGATGATTTTACCAGGGCGCATGGTAGCAGCCAAACTAGTGAGGAAGGTGCAGGAGCCCAGGAAGAAGTGGAGGACGAACTGATGGAAGACTCATCAGATGAGGGAGACCTTGATCACATTTCTGTTGTGCGAGGTTGAGGGGAGAGGACAGAGGAAGGAAGCATGATTGTTACCTCGCCACCAACACAACAGGGACTTGGTGCTCCTGGATGCGCAACACACATGAGTGCCTTCTTGCTGCACTACCTGCAACATGACCCTCGAATTGTGAGAATTAGAAATAATCCTGACTACTGGGTTGCCACACTGTTAGATCCCCGGTACAAAAGTAAATTTGCAGAAATTATTCCTGCCATAGAAAGGGATGCACGCATGCAGGAGTATCAGCAGAGACTGTTGCAGAATCTTACATGTGCTTTTCCACAAAATACCAGTGGTGCACGTAGTGAATCTCACAGTTCCAACTTGCCAACCGTGGGACCGTCAAGTGTTCAGCACTCAAACCGTAACAGAACCACAGTATCTGCTGGTAACATCAATTTTGCGGAATCATTTCACCACTTTTTTAGCCCATCCTTTGCAAGGCCACAGGAGACAAGAAGTCTGACACATAGTCAACGCCTAGAGACGATGGTACAGGAGTATCTCCAAGTAAACATTGAAGCCACGACTGTGTCACTGGACCCTTGCTCTTTTTGGGCTTCCAATCTGGATAAATGGCCGGAGCTAGCCACTTATGCCTTGGAGATCTTGTCATGCCCTGCAGCCAGCGTTCTGTCTGAACGTGTGTTCAGCGCTGCTGGTGGTGTGCTGACAGATAAGCGCACGCGGCTCTCCACTGATAATGTAGACAGACTCACGTTCATAAAGATGAACAAATCATGGATCCGAAACGACTTTTCTACCCCTGTGTCATCCTGGGGAGAGTAAAAGCTTGATGATTGGTTAAAATCACCCTACCAACCGTTTTAAGCTTTCAAATTACTAATCATGTTTATCTGTATCTTGACTGGAAAATAATTTGGGCTTTGTAGCAGTGTGCAGCACTGATCCTATTAGGCCATCTATAATAAGCTTCACCAGATTTAAAATTAAAAATAATTTTTAGCTGCATCTAGCCCAGAAAATAATTTTGGGGCTCCGAGATGCGCAAGACACATAAGTGCCTTCTTGCTGCACTACCTGCAGCATGACCCTCATATTGTCAGAATTCTAAGTAATCATGACTACTGGGTTGCCACACTCTTAGATCCCCCAAACTTTTCGATCAACCTTTTCATTTTAATAAAGACCAAAAAAATGGTCATTTTTGAAATTATAAGCATTAGCAGGTTGTTAGAAACTGAAATCAAACAGTTTTCAACTCAAAACTTTATTCTAGGTGATGTTACATTTTCACATAGGACCCCTTGTTCGAAAGGAGCTTCTGAACTCTCTCGTCCATTGAATTTGTCAGGTTTTGGATGGTTTCTGCTTCAATTGTTTTGCATGAGGACAGAATACCCTCCCAGAGCTGTTGCTTAGATGTGAACTGCCTCCCGCCATCATAGACACTCCTTTTAATGATGCTCCAAAGGTTCTGAATGGGGTAGAGGTCAGGGGAGCATGGGGGTCACACCATAAGTTTGTCCCCTTTTATGCCCATATCAGCCAGAGATGCAGATGTTTTATGTGCAGCATGAGATGGTGCATTATCATGCAGAAAAATGATCTTGCTGTGAAATACACGGTTCTTCTTCTTGAACCATGGCAGGAAGTGCTGTTTGAGAAAATCCACATACATTATGGAGTTCATCTTTAGCGCCTTCAGGGATCCTAAAGGGGCCGACAATCTCTCTCCCCATGATTCCAGCCCAAAACATTACTCCACCTCCTCCTTGTTGGCGCTGTAGCCGTGTTTGCGTGGGGTGTCCATCAACCAGCCATCCTCCACTCCATTCATCTGGACCATCGAGCGCTGCACGGCACTCATCCGTGAACAAAACAGTTTTGAAATCAGTCTTCATGTAATGTTTGGCCCACTGGAGCCGTTTCTGCTTGTGTGAAGTGGATAGAGGAGGTCGACAGGATGGCGTATGCACAGCTGCAAACCTCTGAAGGACCCTGCATCTTGTTGTTCGGGGGACGTTGGAGGCACAAGCAGCTTCAAAAACTTGTATGCTGCTATGACAAGGCTTTTTTGCCGCTGCTCTTTCAACCTGACGTAATTGCCTGTAGGAAAGAGTCCTCAATTTGCCCTTATCAGCACGCACACGTGTGTACTGTGAATCAGCTACATACTTCTTGATTGCCAAGACACTTCATCCTGATCATCGCACAATGTTGATTGTAGTCATGCCTTGACCTAAACACTCCACAATTTGTTGCTTCTCAGCAGCCGACACATCCTTTTTCTTTCCCATTTTGGCAGAAAATGTAGGCTGCTTAATAATGTGAGAGAGCCTTCTTAAGTAGTCTTGCCTTTCATTGGACACACCTGCCAAACTAATTAGCACAGGTGTCTGCAATTGCTTACAGTGATATAAAGAGCCCTGACACACATCACCATCAATGAGTTTAACTGACAAACAAACAAATTCTTCCCTTATCACTCCTAAACACTTTTTGCATAATAATTTGGAACGCGGTGTACATGTGCTTTTCCACAAAACACCAGTGGTTCACGTAGTGAATCTTACAGTTCTAACTTGCCAACCGTGGTCTGTATGGAATTGTTCAATAAAGGGCCCAAAATTAAGATAACATAGATGGGAGAGGTCTCTATGAATAGGAATTCCTAAGTATTTGATACCCTGTGAGGGCCAGGCAAAGGGAAAGTTGGACTGGATGGAATCCTATATGGATTTAGGGAGGGAGACATCGAGGGCCTCAGACTTCGCTGCATTGATTTTAAAATTTTACCATGTAACAAAGTGATCTATTTCAGCCATAACAGCAGGGATGGATATATGTGATTGAGTGATATATACTAGGACATCATCAGCAAATAGAGAGCACTTGTACTCGGTGCCTCCCACCTCAATCCACCTAATATTGGGGTTATGGCGAATTGATGAGAGCAGGTGCTCCGTCACTAGGATGTATAAGAGAGGGGACAGAGGACATCCCTGCCTTGTCCCATTGGTGATTGTGAAAGGTGATGAAAATGTTCTGACGCACCCCCTGGGCCTTGGGACACCCGGAGCCGGACCCTTTTTGGTGGATGCTGGTGGTTGTAGTCTTCGTGGCGGCGACCCGGTTCCGTGGCTCAGGGCGGTCAAACCAGTGGCGGAACTATTTATGTGGTTTTGATGTTTAAATGTCCGACTACGCCACCCGTGGATTGCGGTCAGAGTGAACCGCCGCTACAGGGCAGACCGCTAAGGCTGGTGTTGTGGGTGCAGCAGAGCGTAGCATAACTCCCCACGGGAGGAGTATAGCCTCAGGGCAGTGTATGCGGAGGATGGGGGTGATGGTGCAGGGCAGCAGCAGTAACGACACGGAGTCAGTGATGCAGTTCAGGGCCTTTACTCACAGTTCTTATTATCCAGACCACGTCTGCAGGTAACGGCTGCCCACGTCGTACTGTGCTCACCAGGTGAGGGGCTCAGACAACTCCCAGATAACTTTGGAGCGCTTCACAGGACCCCCTTTGTGTGTCCTTTGTCTGGCCTTTCTTACCAACACTTCTGTCCGGCTGCCTCGGGCCTCCTCTTGGTAAACTTGGCGCAAGTTTCCCTGACCCTATGTGGTGCCTTCCTAGCGGGTGGAGCAAGGGGCTGCGCCACATAAAATGTCAGAGCCTCCGGTTTCTAGCTGAGGGTCGTTTCCTGCCTCCACTAGTTCGGGGACCGGTCTCCCCCTTTGGCCTGACCCCTCCACGCAGGTGGATTCGGGCGTGCGGTGGCGACTCGCCCGTCCGCACCCCTGGGATCCCTTCATTCCTCGTTCCTGGAGCCTTCTCCGCTCCTCTTCCTTCCTTCTCCCTCTTGCAGGCCTGGGCCTCTGTTACTAGGCCCGCCTCCGGAGCAGAGCTCATGCAGAGCCCCTGCTCCCTGCCACTTCTGCTCAGACTTCTCTGCACTGAACTAAGATGGTGCCCACCTTTTATACTCCCTTCTCAATGCACCCAGGAACTGCTTCCTCCCTGCTCCTGCACTGCAGGGTTCCCCTTCCTCAGTGTTCCCTCCCCCCACTCCAGCCAGGGACAGGGACTGTCGTGCCCATCTCAGGGGCATATTGGTCGCCCTGCCCCACGGCAATGTGGTGTAATGCATGCAGGTGTCGGGTCCTGATCCACACTCCATCCTTATCTGAGAGTGAGATATCACACCTCTGGGTGAGGTGCAATACGTCTGTAGCAACCGAGCCCTCGGTGCTACAGTTCCATTTATCTTCAGCCTAGGTGACGTATTGTGATACAGGGCCGTGATTTTGGCTATAAAAGGGTCCCCTAGACCCCTACCCCAAGCTTTTTAAGAGAATCATATATGGCGTGCCAGGAGACTCTATGGAATGCTTTCTCAGCATCCAACGAGAGTATCTACTTACAAATTTTTAACTGCATCTAGCCCAGGAAATACTTTGTGCCTAGTAGCAGTGTCTGCTAGTCAGCGGATTATCCCGGCTGTTAAGCAAGCTACACCACCTGTAGTTTGGACACTTAATTTTTTCAAAGGAAATGCTTCGGGACCACGGGATACTTAGTGAAGAGCATCAGGAGGCACCCCAAGGCATAGGGGCTGGGACTGGCACTAGGATGCCTTGCGGTGGACAGCCGAGCTCGATCCTTATAAAAGCTTTTTAACTGCAGCAGCTTTAGTGGACGCTACTGGAGCTGGAATTACGCGGCTGCTGGCATGAGACTTGCCCTCCAATAGATCCTTGTAAATGGATTTAAAGTGTATTCATTCAAATTAGAGGGACAATTTAAATTAAAAAGCTTAGAGCTGCCTCCACCACAGGGGGGCTCTCTCGACCCACCAGCGGACAGGCACCAGTATTGGGAGAGGGGGGCTGGCCGTCAGGGTTCACCGCGGCTCTGGCACAAACCCGGCGACACGGAGGTGGCACGGGCAGGAGCGGACTGGCCGTCTCGGCTTCTCACTTTTTGGATTTTAGAAGGGCATGACATGCCTATATCTGTGTCTCCCCCTCCTTTTACTCCTCCACCTCTTTTCTTTTCGCATGACTATATGTACTTGTCACTTTTCCATGTGTTAGTTGTGTCTTCTGAGCAGTTTGTCAGCTTTTGGACACCTTTGAAGGTGTTTTCTATGTGTTTCTATGTGTTTTTGTTTGCCTGCCATTGGTTTTAACGGTGTTCGAAGGTGTTCGACGAACAGTTCGACGAACAGTTCGGCGAACACACGGGTGTTCGACGAACCGAACCGAACTCGAACACTACGGGGGTGGCTCAACACTAGTTATAAGGTATGCAGTGAGTCCAACGGGTGACCAATTTTAGGAAAAATCCCGATAATAAATTAAAGACTCATAGAGCAGGGCCAAAGGAATCACAAACTCACATAAGAAAGGAGAGGGTCTGCTATACAGTTATAGGGTATGCAGTGAGTCCAATGGCTGACCAATTTTAGGAAAAATCCCACAAAGAATTTAAAGAAACACAGAGCAGGGCCACAGTAACGACAAATACGACATGTTCCCATTAGAAAGGAGAGGGTCTGCTATACATTTATAGGGTATGCAGTGAGTCCAACGGCTTACCAATTTTAGGAAAAACCCCACTAAGAATTTAAAGACACATAGAGCAGGGCCACAGTAACAAGGTACGACATGTTCCCATTAGAAAGGAGAGGGTTTGCTATACAATTATAGTGTATGCATTGAGTCCAACGACTGACCAATTTTAGGAAAAACCCCACTAAGACTTTAAAGACACACAGAGCAGGGTCACAGTAATGACAAATTCACATTAGAAAGGAGAGAGTCTCCCCTAGTGTTGGCCTATGCAGTGTATGCAAGGCTGCCAAAAATTTGGAGGCACTTCAATGACCCTTGGAAGAGACATGGAGGAGAGCCTCATTAAAAAATGTTCCCATTAGAAAGAAGGGGGCCTTCTATACTTGCAATGCCCATGCACTAAGTATATGATCTGACAAACATTTACCCCTGGGGGAGTATACATGAACATACTATATAAAAAATTTTTTATACGGGCATCATAAACACCCGTTAAAAAAATTATGTGGGTGTTGCATCACGAACCTCGGTCACCCTGGTGATATGGTGGTGGAAGATAAGGAGAAAGAGGAGGACAAGAGCAAAGAGCCAAAATCAGTGGGTGTGAAAACGTGCATGGGAATACACCTCCAAAGAAAAGACACTGGATTTGAGTTTATGTTACGCTGCTATCATTCAGTGGTGTTGAGAAGTCTGGCCCAATCCAGCCCTTGTACATTTTCATAAGAGTCAGCCTGTCAGCATTTTCAGTTCGCAGGCGGATGCGCTTATCAGTTATAATTCCCCAGCGGCACTAAAAAGCCTCTCTGATAAAACGCTGGCGGCAGGGCAGGCCAGGACCTCCAAGGCATAGACAGCCAGTTCATTCTACGTATCCACCTTGGATACCCAATAATTATAAGGCACAGAGGAATCACGGAGGACGTTGGGATGGTCGGCAAGGTACTCCCTCAGCTTCTTCTCAAACTTTGCACTCCTTGTGAGAGTACCCAGCGCCTCAGGCCCTGTGCGATGGGAGGGTCTGAGATAACTCTCCCACAACTTTGACAGTGTTCCCCTGCCTCTGCTGGATTGAAGTTGTGTCTCTCTCGCCTGTACTCCTTGTTTGTCAAGCGAAGTGTGTCCTCTGCCGCCAGCTTTTTCAGATGGAAATTTCTTTAATAATTCCGCAACAAGGGCCTTCTGTTACAGCCCCATTTTTGCAGACCGGTCAACATCAGGAATAAGAGATAGAAAATTCTCCTTGTAGCGTGGGTCTAGAAGTGTCACAAACCAGTAATGACTGTCACCCAAAATTTTGAGAGCGCGAGGGTCATGGGAAAGGAAGCGTAACATAAACTCAGCCATGCGTGCCTGACTACTAACAGGCAAGACTTCTGTGTCCTCACCAAGAGGATGACTGACCATGCTCTCCTCCTCCTCTCTGTCCTCTGGCCTTACATGCTGTACCGACGGTATGACAGCTGTGCAGGTAGTACTGTCTATAGTGCATGAAACTAGCTTCTGTCCTTCATCCTCCTCCTCCTCCTCTTCCTCATTGTCACCCAATCCACGTTGTGATAAGTAGAGATGAGCGTTGTTCTACTCGAACTGTTCGCCAATCTCAAATTCGAGCTGTTTTGGGCGGTGTTCGAGCCGTTCGGCGAACACGAACAATTTGAGAAAAATTCGGCTGTTCGAGGTTATGTTCGATAACTGTTCGTGCACCAAAATCATAACTGGATTTTTTCTCAGTAATGATGAAAATTAATGTTAATACGCAGTTTGAGTGTACAGCGGGGTGGGGGGAGGGGCAGGGGATGGATCTCTGCAGGAACAATGAAGATCTCCATTTTTTTTTCTCTTTCCCGCATTTGCAGTGGGGAGGTGCAATCTGTCAGCCTATCAGCAGCGCACACACGGAGCGAAGTGCTTTTTTTCACACAAGCAAGGGCATGTGTCATTGGCAGTGTATGTCACATGTCCTTGCCCTATAAGACCAAGCCATTTTCCCCGTTGCCACCATTTTCTCACTGCTGCAGCTGCGTGTTAGACGGCACCGCTGTTGCTGTGTGCGCTATACCTTGTTAATTTCAAGCCAATTTTCGCACAAATATACAGATAGCTTGGGAGTAGGGAATAGTTGTGATTGCAGTCCTTTTAAGGACTAGGTTACAGCATTTCCTACGACTTTTATCAGGGAGGTCTGTGCTCTTAAATAGATAGGTTGTGGGAGTAAAGACTAATTGTAATTGGAGTCCTTTTCAGGACTAGGTTACATGAGTTCCTATCAGTTTTTGCCAGGCAGGTCTGTGCCAGTGCTGTGCAAGTTTTTTTCACAGCATTTGGCTGAATCTAGCAAAGCTAATCCTTTTTGGCCTATTGCAGAGTGTGTTAGTCAGTGGAGTAGCCTATCTGTGTTGCAAGATATAACACCTGTGTATAGAATACCAATTTTTTTACTGCACCTAGTGAAGTAAAATCTTTTGGGCATAGCATCATTCTATTAGTCCATCTATACTGACCTCCATCAGGTTGCAAACTGAATATAATTTTTTTCTGCATCTAGCTCTGAAAAAATATTTGGGCTTCTAGCAGTGTGTGGGACTAGGTCTATTAGTCCATCTATACTGACCTCCATCAGGTTGCAAATTAAAAATAATTTTTTTCTTCATTTAGCTCTGAAAAAATATTTGGGCTTCTAGCAGTGTGTGGGACTTGTTCTATTAGTCCTTCTATACTGACCTCCAGCAGGTTGCAAATTGAATATAATTTTTTTCTGCATCTAGCTCTGAAAAAATAGTTGGGCTTCTAGCGGTGTGTGGGACTTGGTCTATTAGTCCATCTATACTGACCTCCATCAGGTTGCAAATTAAAAATAATTTTTTTCTGCATCTAGCTCTGAAAAAATATTTGGGCTTCTAGCAGTGTGTGGGACTTGGTCTATTAGTCCATCTATACTGACCTCCATCAGGTTGCAAATTAAAAATAATTTTTTTCTGCATCTAGCTCTGAAAAAATATTTGGGCTTCTAGCAGTGTGTGGGACTTGGTCTATTAGTCCATCTATACTGACCTCCATCAGGTTGCAAATTAAAAATAATTTTTTTCTGCATCTAGCTCTGAAAAAATATTTGGGCTTCTAGCAGTGTGTGGGACTTGGTCTATTAGTCCATCTATACTGACCTCCATCAGGTTGCAAATTAAAAATAATTTTTTCTTCATTTAGCTCTGAAAAAATATTTGGGCTTCTAGCAGTGTGTGGGACTTGTTCTATTAGTCCTTCTATACCAACCTCCAGCAGGTTGCAAATTGAATAAAAATTTTTTCTGCATCTAGCTCTGAAAAAATAGTTGGGCTTCTAGCAGTGTGTGGGACTTGGTCTATTAGTCCATCTATACTGACCTCCATCAGGTTGCAAATTAAAAATAATTTTTTTCTGCATCTAGCTCTGAAAAAATATTTGGGCTTCTAGCAGTGTGTGGGACTTGGTCTATTAGTCCATCTATACTGACCTCCATCAGGTTGCAAATTAAAAATATTTTTTTTCTGCATCTAGCTCTGAAAAAATATTTGGGCTTCTAGCGGTGTGTGGGACTTTGTCTATTAGTCCATCTATACTGACCTCCATCAGGTTGCAAATTAAAAATAATTTTTTTCTGCATCTAGCTCTGAAAAAATATTTGAGCTTCTAGCAGTGTGTGGGACTTGGTCTATTAGTCCATCTATACTGACCTCCATCAGGTTGCAAATTAAAAATAATTTTTTTCTGCATCTAGCTATGAAAAAATATTTGGGCTTCTAGCGGTGTGTGGGACTTGGTCTATTAGTCCATCTATACTGACCTCCATCAGGTTGCAAATTAAAAATATTTTTTTTCTACATCTAGCTCTGAAAAAATATTTGGGCTTCTAGCAGTGTGTGGGACTTGGTCTATTAGTCCATCTATACTGACCTCCATCAGGTTGCAAATTAAAAAAAATGTTTTTCTTCATTTAGCTCTGAAAAAATATTTGGGCTTCTAGCAGTGTGTGGGACTTGTTCTATTAGTCCTTCTATACTGACCTCCAGCAGGTTGCAAATTGAATATAATTTTTATCTGCATCTACAGTACCTCTGAAAAAATATTTGGGCTTCTAGCAGTGTGTGGGACTATTTGTATTAGTCCATCTATACTGACCTCCATCAGGTTGCAAATTCAAAATAATTTTTTTCTGCATCTAACCCAGCCAATAGTTTTGGCCTAATACCACAGTTTGGCCACTCAGCTCTGCTCGGTTACCATCCATTGTTTTTTTGTGCAAACAACTCCAGAGTTGTGAATTAGTTAACCACCAAAATGAGTGGAAAAAGGCCTGCTGCTGGTGGAAAGGGGAATAGGCGTGTTGGGAAGGGGAAAAAAGGTTGTGTCCGTGGGGTAGGTGTTAAAGCAACAGTAACATCTGCAGAAGAAAGACCATCTTCCAGCCAAACTAAAATGTCTACTTCTTTTAGTGGACAATGTGATAAGATCCCTTTCTTACGGCCACGCCAATCGCTACAAATTCCAGATGAGGCACAAAAACAGCAGGTGCTTCAACGGATATCAAGTGCTCCTTTAAGTGGGCTCTCCTCCACATCAACTTCAACATCACAAATACTCCAGTCCTCAAAGGTGTCACCCAAATCGCACTTGCTTCCTCACAGCTCCCAAATCTCCAGCTGCCCGTCTGAGTATGAGGTAGAACAGATGGTTGAGTCTGCAGAGCTGTTTACTCATACTATAGCCTGGGAATCAGAGGTCGACTCCAGCGCTTCTGTGAATCCAGACGAGGAAATGATCTGCACTGATGCCCAGAATCTTTATGAGTCGGATCCAGGACCAGACGCAGAAGGTTCTGACCATAATGTAGACCCTCATTCCCAAACTGTAACTCCTGTTGGTGGAGACAATGAGGAAGACGATGATAAGACTCAAATACCTGATTGGAGCGACAACTTTAGTTTTTTGTCAGGGCAGGAACAGGTTGGCTCTGAGGACGACGGGTGTGATAACGCACAGGGTGATGATGATGAGGTCGGAGATCCCACTTACTGTCAACCCACAGTCAGCCAAGAGATGAGGTCAACAGAGGAGGTGGAGGAAGATGCTAGTGACGATGAGGTCAGGTTGCGCCTTCCTGGACAGAGACGTAGTACTGGAAGCACGTCAACAACTGCATCCTCAAACACAACTCTGCCTCTCACCACAAGTCGTGGTGGCTCTTCAGGTCGCATGGGTGCTAAGCCTTGCATAGCCTGGGCATTTTTTCAGATCGATAAAGATGACCCAACTCGTGTTATCTGTAACATTTGTCAGCAAAAGCTAAGTAGAGGCCAAAAAATACATAGTTTGAGTACTTCATGCATGAACCGGCACATGGACATGAAGCATAAGTTGCAGTGGGAAGCTCAGTGTGCTACAATGCGGCCTAGCCGGCCGGGCCAATCACCGTCTGCCATATCTTGTGCATCCGCGGCCTCTTCATCCTCTGTGACTGGGGGGACAGCAGTCACACCTGTTTTGGGGCGCAGACCTGCCACCTCTTTACCCGCAACAGCCAGCGTGATTGGCAGGTCATCATTTTCTTTGGAGGTGGGAACACCAGCTGGTGTTGAGCGCTGTCCGACATCGATAGCACCACCTTTGGCTCAAGGCAACCTAACATGTCCGCCTGCATCTTCCTCACAGACCGGCAGGTTGCCGGGGACACCCTTATCAACCCCGTCTAAGCACAATAGCCAGCCCTCGGTCCCTCAGATGTGGACAAGTCAAACACCATTTCCTCCTAGCCATGAGAAAGCTAAGAGGTTGAATTTCACCATCTGCAAGCTCTTGGCTACAGAAATGCTGCCTTTCCGCCTGGTGGACACAGAGGATTTTCGAGACCTTATGTCCGTCGCAGTGCCCCAGTACCATATGCCCAGTCGGCACTACTTCTCAAAGAAAGGTGTGCCTGCGCTCCACCAGCATGTCGCACACAACATCACCGCTTCTTTGAGAAACTCTGTGTGTGACAGGGTGCATTTCACCACAGACACTTGGACGAGTAGGCATGGACAGGGGCGTTACATGTCGCTGACTGGGCACTGGGTAACTATGGTGACAGCAGGACAAGGGGCTGCTGTCCAAGTCTTGCCGTCCCCACGAGTTGTGCGTCAATCCTCTTTATGTCATTTTTCCTCCACTGCTTCTGCCTCCTCAACCTCCTCTCGGTCTTCCACCTGCACCCAAAGCCTGTCTGGTCATGCCACAAGCTTTCTAACTGCGCAGAAGGGATCCTGCACACCTCCTTACTATGCTGGCAGTAGGGCTCAACGTCATCAGGCGGTTTTTACATTGAAATGTCTGGGAAATGTGAGTTACACAGCTGAGGAGTTGTGGTCAGCTCTGGAGAACCAATTTCATGAATGGTTGTCTCCACTGGACCTGAAACCAGGGAAGGCCGTGTGCGACAATGCTGCAAACCTGGGTGCGGCCCTTCGCCGGGGCAATGTCACACACGTGCCTTGTATGGCTCACGTGTTGAACCTGGTTGTCCAGCAATTTTTAGCCCACTATCCCAGACTAGATGGCCTTCTGCAGAGGGCACGGTCGCTGTGTGCTCACTTCCGCCGTTCGCATCCCGCAGCTCAGCGACTTACATCTCTACAGAAGTCGTTGGGCCTGCCACTTCACCGGCAAAAATGCGATGTGCCTACCCGGTGGAATTCAACTCTGCACATGTTGCAGCGACTGTGGCAGCACCGAAAAGCCCTGGTGCAATACGTTCTGACGTATAGCCTGGGCCAACGAGATTCAGAGGTGGGGCAAATCACGCTGGAGGAGTGGTCTCAGATCAGAGACCTATGCACCCTTCTGCACAGTTTTGAAATGGCGACGAAGATGTTTAGTGCTGACGATGCCATTATCAGCATGACTATTCCGGTGATTTACATGCTGGAGCACATGTTAAACAGAATTCGGAGTCAGGTGTTGGCACAAGAGGAGGTGGAGGAAGTAGAGGAGGAGGAGTTGTATGCGGAAGGGCTAACATCTGCAAGGTCCAGACGGTCGGCAGCACCAAGGCGGCAGGCATGTGAGGGTGGGGGAGATGGTTTTACCAGGGCGCATGGTAGCAGCCAAACTAGTGAGGAAGGTGCAGGAGCCCAGGAAGAAGTGGAGGACGAACTGATGGAAGACTCATCAGATGAGGCAGACCTTGATCACATTTCTGTTGTGCGAGGTTGGGGGGAGAGGACAGAGGAAGGAAGCATGATTGTTATCTCGCCACCAACACAACAGGGACTTGGTGCTCCTGGATGCGCAACACACATGAGTGCCTTCTTGCTGCACTACCTGCAACATGACCCTCGAATTGTGAGAATTAGAAATAATCCTGACTACTGGGTTGCCACACTGTTAGATCCCCGGTACAAAAGTAAATTTGCAGAAATTATTCCTGCCATAGAAAGGGATGCACGCATGCAGGAGTATCAGCAGAGACTGTTGCAGAATCTTACATGTGCTTTTCCACAAAATACCAGTGGTGCACGTAGTGAATCTCACAGTTCCAACTTGCCAACCGTGGGACCGTCAAGTGTTCAGCACTCAAACCGTAACAGAACCACAGTATCTGCTGGTAACATCAATTTTGCGTAATCATTTCACCACTTTTTTAGCCCATCCTTTGCAAGGCCACAGGAGACAAGAAGTCTGACACATAGTCAACGCCTAGAGACGATGGTACAGGAGTATCTCCAAGTAAATATTGAAGCCACGACTGTGTCACTGGACCCTTGCTCTTTTTGGGCTTCCAATCTGGATAAATGGCCGGAGCTAGCCACTTACGCCTTGGAGATCTTGTCATGCCCCGCAGCCAGCGTTCTGTCTGAACGTGTGTTTAGCGCTGCTGGTGGTGTGCTGACAGATGAGCGCACGCGGCTCTCCACTGATAATGTAGACAGACTCACGTTCATAAAGATGAACAAATCATGGATCCGAAACGACTTTTTTACCCCTGTGTCATCCTGGGGAGAGTAAAAGCTTGATGATTGGTTAAAATCACCCTACCAACCGTTTTAAGCTTTCAAATTACTAATCATGTTTATCTGTATCTTGACTGGAAAATAATTTGGGCTTTGTAGCAGTGTGCAGCACTGATCCTATTAGGCCATCTATACTAAAGCTTCACCAGATTTAAAATTACCTGCAGCATGACCCTCATATTGTCAGAATTCGAAGTAATCATGACTACTGGGTTGCCACACTCTTAGATCCCCCAAACTTTTCGATCAACCTTTTCATTTTAATAAAGACCAAAAAAATGGTCATTTTTGAAATGATAAGCATTAGCAGGTTGTTAGAAACTGAAATCAAACAGTTTTCAACTCAAAACTTTATTCTAGGTGATGTTACATTTTCACATAGGACCCCTTGTTCGAAAGGAGCTTCTGAACTCTCTCGTCCATTGAATTTGTCAGGTTTTGGATGGTTTCTGCTTCAATTGTTTTGCATGAGGAAAGAATACCCTCCCAGAGCTGTTGCTTAGATGTGAACTGCCTCCCGCCATCATAGACACTCCTTTTAATGATGCTCCAAAGGTTCTGAATGGGGTAGAGGTCAGGGGAGCATGGGGGTCACACCATAAGTTTGTCCCCTTTTATGCCCTTATCAGCCAGAGATGCAGATGTTTTATGTGCAGCATGAGATGGTGCATTATCATGCAGAAAAATGATCTTGCTGTGAAATACACGGTTCTTCTTCTTGAACCATGGCAGGAAGTGCTGTTTGAGAAAATCCACATACATTATGGAGTTCATCTTTAGCGCCTTCAGGGATCCTAAAGGGGCCGACAATCTCTCTCCCCATGATTCCAGCCCAAAACATTACTCCACCTCCTCCTTGTTGGCGCTGTAGCCGTGTTTGCGTGGGGTGTCCATCAACCAGCCATCCTCCACTCCATCCATCTGGACCATCGAGCGCTGCACGGCACTCATCCGTGAACAAAACAGTTTTGAAATCAGTCTTCATGTAATGTTTGGCCCACTGGAGCCGTTTCTGCTTGTGTGAAGTGGATAGAGGAGGTCGACAGGATGGCGCATGCACAGCTGCAAACCTCTGAAGGACCCTGCATCTTGTTGTTCGGGGGACGTTGGAGGCACAAGCAGCTTCAAAAACTTGTCTGCTGCTATGACAAGGCTTTTTTGCCGCTGCGCTTTCAACCTGACGTAATTGCCTGTAGGAAAGAGTCCTCAATTTGCACTTATCAGCACGCACACGTGTGTACTGTGAATCAGCTACATACTTCTTGATTGCCAAGACACTTCATCCTGATCATCGCACAATGTTGATTGTAGTCATGCCTTGACCTAAACACTCCACAATTTGTTGCTTCTCAGCAGCCGACACATCCTTTTTCTTTCCCATTTTTGCAGAAAATGTAGGCTGCTTAATAATGTGAGAGAGCCTTCTTAAGTAGTCTTGCCTTTCATTGGACACACCTGCCAAACTAATTAGCACAGGTGTCTGCAATTGCTTACAGTGATATAAAGAGCCCTGACACACATCACCATCAATGAGTTTAACTGACAAACAAACAAATTCTTCCCTTATCACTCCTAAACACTTTTTGTATAATAATTTGGAACGCAGTGTACATGTGCTTTTCCACAAAACACCAGTGGTTCACGTAGTGAATCTTACAGTTCTAACTTGCCAACCGTGGTCTGTATGGAGTTGTTCAATAAAGGGCCCAAAATTAAGATAACATAGATGGGAGAGGTCTCTATGAATAGGAATTCCTAAGTATTTGATACCCTGTGAGGGCCAGGCAAAGGGAAAGTTGAACTGGATGGAATCCTATATGGATTTGGGGAGGGAGACATCGAGGGCCTCAGACTTCGCTGCATTGATTTTAAAATTTTACCATGTAACAAAGTGATCTATTTCAGCCATAACAGCATGGATGGATATATGTGATTGAGTGATATATACTAGGACATCATCAGCAAATAGAGAGCACTTGTACTCGGTGCCTCCCACCTCAATCCACCTAATATTGGGGTTATGGCGAATTGATGAGAGCAGGTGCTCCGTCACTAGGATGTATAAGAGAGGGGACAGAGGACATCACTGCCTTGTCCCATTGGTGATTGTGAAAGGTGATGAAAATGTTCTGACGCACCCCCTGGGCCTTGGGACACCCGGAGCCGGACCCTTTTTGGTGGATGCTGGTGGTTGTAGTCTTCGTGGCGGCGACCCAGTTCCGTGGCTCAGGGCGGTCAAACCAGTGGCGGAACTATTTATGTGGTTTTCATGTTTAAATGTCCGACTACGCCACCCGTGGATTGCGGTCAGAGTGAACCGCCGCTACAGGGCAGACCACTGAGGCTGGTGTTGTGGGTGCAGCAGAGCGTAGCATAACTCCCCACGGGAGGAGTATAGCCTCAGGGCAGTGTATGCGGAGGATGGGGGTGATGGTGCAGGGCAGCAGCAGTAACGACACGGAGTCAGTGATGCAGTTCAGGGCCTTTACTCACAGTTCTTATTATCCAGACCACGTCTGCAGGTAACGGCTGCCCACGTCGTACTGTGCTCACCAGGTGAGGGGCTCAGACAACTCCCAGATAACTTTGGAGCACTTCACAGGACCCCCTTTGTGTGTCCTTTGTCTGGCCTTTCTTACCAACACTTCTGTCCGGCTGCCTCGGGCCTCCTCTTGGTAAACTTGGCGCCAGTTTCCCTGACCCTATGTGGTGCCTTCCTAGCGGGTGTAGCGAGGGGCTGCGCCACATAAAATGTCAGAGCCTCCGGTTTCTAGCTGAGGGTCGTTTCCTGCCTCCACTAGTTCGGGGACCGGTCTCCCCCTTTGGTCTGACCCCTCCACGCAGGTGGATTCGGGCGTGCGGTGGCGACTCGCCCGTCCGCACCCCTGGGATCCCTTCATTCCTCGTTCCTGGAGCCTTCTCCGCTCCTCTTCCTTCCTTCTCCCTCTTCCAGGCCTGGGCCTCTGTTACTAGGCCCGCCTCCGGAGCAGAGCTCATGCAGAGCCCCTGCTCCCTGCCACTTCTGCTCAGACTTCTCTGCACTGAACTAAGATGGTGCCCACCTTTTATACTCCCTTCTCAATGCACCCAGGAACTGCTTCCTCCCTGCTCCTGCACTACAGGGTTCCCCTTCCTCAGTGTTCCCTCCCCCCACTCCAGCCAGGGACAGGGACTGTCGTGCCCATCTCAGGGGCATATTGGTCGCCCTGCCCCACGGCAATGTGGTGTAATGCATGCAGGTGTCGGGTCCTGATCCACACTCCATCCTTACCTGAGAGTGAGATATCACACCTCTGGGTGAGGTGCAATACGTCTGTAGCAACCGAGCCCTCAGGGTGCTACAGTTCCATTTATCTTCAGCCTAGGTGACGTATTGCGATACAGGGCCGTGATTTTGGCTATAAAAGGGTCCCCTAGACCCCTACCCCAAGCTTTTTAAGAGAATCATATATGGCGTGCCAGGAGACTCTATGGAATGCTTTCTCAGCATCCAACGAGAGTATCTAATTACAAATTTTTAACTGCATCTAGCCCAGGAAATACTTTGTGCCTAGTAGCAGTGTCTGCTAGTGAGCGGATTATCCCGGCTGTTAAGCAAGCTACACCACCTGTAGTTTAGACACTTAATTTTTTCAAAGGAAATGCTTCGGGACCATGGGATACTTAGTGAAGAGCATCAGGAGGCACCCCAAGGCATAGGGGCTGGGACTGGCAGTAGGATGCCTTGCGGTGGACAGCCGAGCTCAATCCTTATAAAAGCTTTTTAACTGCAGCAGCTTTAGTGGACGCTACTGGAGCTGGAATTACCGCGGCTGCTGGCATGAGACTTGCCCTCCAATAGATCCTTGTAAATGGATTTAAAGTGTATTCATTCAAATTAGAGAGACAATTTAAATTAAAAAGCTTAGAGCTGCCTCCACCACAGGGGGGCTCGCTCGACCCACCAGCGGACAGGCACCGGTATTGGGAGAGGGGGGCTGGCCGTCAGGGTTCACCGCGGCTCTGGCACAAACCCGGCGACACGGAGGTGGCACGGGCAGGAGTGGACTGACCGTGTCGGCTTCTCACTTTTTGGATTTTAGAAGGGCATGACATGCCTATATCTGTGTCTCCCCCTCCTTTTACTCCTCCACCTCTTTTATTTTCGCATGACTATATGTACTTGTCACTTTTCCATGTGTTAGTTATGTCTTCTGAGCAGTTTGTCAGCTTTTGGACACCTTTGAAGGTGTTTTCTATGTGTTTCTATGTGTTTTTGTTTGCCTGCCATTGGTTTTAACGGTGTTCGAAGGTGTTCGACGAACAGTTCGACGAACAGTTCGGCGAACACACGGGTGTTCGACGAACCGAACCGAACTCGAACACTACGGGGGTGGCTCAACACTAGTGATAAGATTTGGCTTGGCTGTGTGTAATCACCCTGTATGGTTCCTTGCTCCATCTCATCATGGTCCGCCTGCAATGCATCCTCTTTGATTGTGAGCAGAGAGTAATTCTGAAGACAGAGAAGTGGGATGGTGATGCTTATTATGGTATCATCGCCGCTCACCATCTTGGTGGAGTCCTCAAAGTTTTGGAGGATGGTACATATGTCTGACATCCAAGTCCACTCCTGAGGTCTTATGTGTGGAGTCTGTACTAAATACCGATGGCCTTGCTGATGCTGGTACTCAAGAACCTGCCCTCTTCTACTCACAAATCCTTCCCAACATCTGCAGTGTAGAGTTACAATGCGTGGGGACATCACACAACAGTCTCTGAGCCGGAAGCTGCAAACACTGCTGAAGTACGGCAATGGCGGCGGATGCAGTAGCTGACTTTCTAAAATGGGCACACAGGCGGCGTACTTTAACATGCATATCTGGCAGCTCCAGGTAGGATTTGAGTAACAGCTGAACCACGAGGTTAAGCACATGGGCCAGGCATGGTACGTGTGTGAGCTCGCCTCACCTCAAAGCCACCACCAGGTTCCGGCCATTGTCACACACGACCATGCCGGTCTGTAGGTTCAGCGGTGTGAGCCACAGATCTGCCTGCTCTTTCCGAGCTGTCCACAACTCTTCAGCATTGTGCGGTTTTTCAGCTAAGCATATTAGCTTCAGCACAGCCTGTTGCCGATTGGCCGAGGCAGTGCTGCAGTGCTTCCAGCTTGTGACTGATGTGGTCATTTCGGAGCTGGAGGCTGAAGAGGAGGAGGAGGCTGAGGAGGAGGAGGTGCAGGAGCTGTAGACCATTGGGGCAACCCTGATTGACCTAGGGCCCTCATTCCTTGTCGTCGGGAGGACGTGTTCCATCCCAAAGTCAGACTGGGTCTCGGCTTCCACTATGTTAACCCAGTGTGCCGTCAGCGAGATATACCTTCCCTGCCTACAAGCACTTGTCCATGTGTCCATGGTTAGGTGGACTTTACCGGTAACTGCGTTGTTGAGATCACGGCTAATGTTTTGGGACACGGGCTTGTGTAATGCGGGGATGGCACACCGGGAGAAATAGTGGTGGCTGGGGACCGAGTACCGAGGGACGGCCGCTGCCATCATGTTGCGGAATTCTTCCATCTTCACCAGCCAAAAAAGCAACATTTCGAGGGCAAGCAGTCGTGAAATGTGAGAATTTAGTAGTGAGGCCTGTGGGGCGTTGGCTGAATATTTGCGCTTGCGTTCCATGGACTGGAGTATGGACAACTGAACGCTGCGCTGGTACAAGGACATGGACTTGCTTCCTGATGCTGCTACTCGAGAGTTTGCAATGACAGGTGCAGAGAAGGAGGCGTTTTCGCATGCACCATGGACAGGGGATTGGCTTGCATGAAGAAGAAATGGTGCCACCCGCAGACACTTTTCCTGGACCCTGGGGTTCGGCCCACAAAGTCGGGTGCATTGCTGCCATGTGCCTGATCATGCTGGTGGTGGTCAGGCTGGGCGTTTTGCCACCCCTGCTCATGCTGGCCTGGCAGGTGGTGCAAATGGCCATTTTGGGGTTTTCGGAAGAGTCTTTAAAAAACTACCAGACTCGGGAAGACCAAAAAGTTGCACTGGAAACTTCCTTCATGTTGGTTTTATGGGGAACGGTTGCCTGCCTTATGTCTGCGGCCACCACACTGCTTCTTCCTGCCTGTTGGGATGCTCTGCCTCCCTCGCCCTGTGTGCTGCTGTCCTCGCTCTGCATGTCCTCCTGCCATGTTGGGTCAGTTACTATATCATCCACAACCTCGTCTTCCACTTCCACACCCTGGTCCTACTCCTGACTTTCTGGAAATTGTTTCTCATCCTCGTCCACCTCTTGTGACACTTTCCCATCGTCGCCTTCATGTGACCGTGGCTGCTCAAATATTTGGGCATCGCTACACGGGATCTCCTCTTGCCCCGCTTCAAATGGACCGGGCAAGAGGCCCGAATCTTTAAACAGAATAGGGAACAGCTCTTCAGAGTGTCCAAGTGTGGGATCAGTTGTCTCAGGGTACGCGGCATGGTGGGAGGAAAGAGGATCAGGGTGAGGAATATGCTGTCCAGACTCACGGCTACTGAGACTTGACCGTTTGGAAGACAGGGTGGTGGTGGTGGTGGTGGCTAGTGTTGAGCCACCCCCGTAGTGTTCGAGTTCGGTTCGGTTCGTCGAACACCCTTGTGTTCGCCTAACTGTTCGTCGAACACCTTCGAATACCGTTAAAACCAATGGCAGGCTAACAAAAACACATAGAAACACATAGAAAACACCTTCAAAGCTGTCCAAAAGCTGACAAACTGCTCAGAAGACATAACTAACACAGGGAAAAGTGACAAGTACATATAGGCATGCGAAAAGAAAAGAGGTGGAGGAGTAAAAGGAGGGGGAGACACAGATATAGGCATGTCATGCCCTTCTAAAATCCAAAAAGTGAGAAGCCAACACGGCCAGTACGTTCCTGCCCGTGCCACCTCCGTTTGTGCCAGAGCCGCAGTGGACCCTGACGGCCAGCCCCCCTCTCCCAATACTGGTGCCTGTCCGCTGGTGGGTCGAGCGAGCCCCCCTGTGGAGGAGGCAGCTCTAAGCTTTTTAATTTAAATTGTCTCTCTAATTTGAATGAATACACTTTAAATCCTTTTACAAGAAACTATTGAAGGGCAAGTCTCATGCCAGCAGCCGCGTAATTCCAGCTCCAGTAGCATCCACTAAAGCTGCTGCAGTTAAAAAGCTTTTATAAGGATCGAGCTCAGCTGTCCACCGCAAGGCGTCCTACCGCCAGTCCCAGCCCCTATGCCTTGGGGTGCCTCCTGATGCTCTTCACTGAGAATCCCGGGGTCCCGAAGCATTTCCTTTGAAAAAATTAAGTGTCCAAACTACAGGTGGTGTAGCTTGCTTAACAGCCGGGATAATCCGCTGACTAGCAGACACTGCTACTAGGCACAAAGTATTTCATGGGCTAGATGCAGTTAAAAATTTGTAATTAGATACTCTCATTGGATGCTGAGAAAGCATTCCATAGAGTCTCCTGGCACACCATATATTATTCTCTTAAAATACTTGGGGTAGGGGTCTAGGGGACCCTTTTATAGCCAAAATCACGGCCCTGTATCGCAAAGCGTCACCTAGGCTGAAGATAAATGGAACTGTAGCACCCCGAGGGCTCGGTTGCTGCAGAGGTATTGCACCTCACCCAGAGGTGTGATATCTCACTCTCAGGTAAGGATGGAGTGTGGATCAGGACCCCGACACCTGCATGCATTACACCACATTGCCGTGGGGCAGGGCGACCAATATGCCCCTGAGATGGGCACGACAGTCCCTTTCCCTGGCTGGAGTGGAGGGAGGGAACACTGAGGAAGTGGAACCCTGTAGTGCAGAAGCAGGGAGGAAGCAGTTCCGGGGTGCATTGAGAAGGGAGTATAAAAGGTGGGCACCATCTTAGTTCAGTGCAGAGAAGTCTGAGCAGAAGTGACAGGGAGCAGGGGCTCTGCATGAGCTCTGCTCCAGAGGCAGGCCTAGTAACAGAGGCCCAGGCCTGGAAGAGGGAGAAGGAAGGAAGAGGAGCGGAGAAGGCTCCAGGAACGAGGAACGAAGGGATCCCATGGGTGTGGACGGGCGAGTCGCCACCGAACGCCCGAATCCACCTGTGTGGAGGGCTCATGCCAAAGGGGGAGACCGGTCCCCGAAACTAGAAACCGGAGGCTGTGACATTTTATGTGGCGCAGCCCCTCGCTACACCCGCTAGGAGGGCAGCACATAGGGTCAGGGAAACTGGCACCAAGTTTACCAAGAGGAGGCCCGAGGCAGCCGGACAGAAGGGTTGGTAAGAAAGGCCAGACAAAGGACACACAAAGGGGGTCCTGTGAAGCGCTCCAAAGTTATCTGGGAGTTGTCTGAGCCCCTCACCTGGTGAGCACAGTAAGACGTGGGCAGCCATTACCTGCAGAAGTGGTCTGGATAATAAGAACTGTGAGTAAAGGCCCTGGACTGCATCACTGACTTCGTGTCGTTACTGCTGCTGCCCTGCACCATCACCCACATCCTCCGCATACACTTTCCTGAGGCTATACTCCTCCCGTGGGGAGTTATGCTACGTTCTGCTGCACCCACAACACCAGCCTCAGCGGTCTGCCCTGCAGCGGCGGTTCACTCTGACCGCAATCCATGGGTGGCGTAGTCGGACATTTAAACATCAAAACCACATAAATAGTTCCGCCACTGGTTTGACCACCCTGAGCCACGGAACCGGGTCGCCGCCACGGAGACTACAACCACCAGCGTCCACCAAAAAGGGTCCGGCTCCGGATGTTCCAAGGCCCAGGGGGCGCGTCAGAACATTTTCATCACCTTTCATAATAACCAATGGGACAAGGCAGGGATGTCCTCTGTCCCCTCTCTTATACATCCTAGTGACGGAGCACCTGCTCTCATCAATTCGCCATAACCCCAATATTAGGTGGATTGAGGTGGGAGGCACCGAGTACATGTGCTCTGCATTTGCTGATGATGTCAATCACATATATCCTTCAGCAGGCTGTTATGGCTGAAATAGATCACTTTGTTACATGGTCACATTTTAAAATCAATGCAGCGAAGTCTGAGGCCCTCGATGTCTCCCTCCCAAAATCCATACAGGATTCCATCCAGTCCAACTTTCCCTTTGCCTGGCCCTCACAGGTTATCAAATTCTAAGGAATTCCTATTCATAGAGACCTCTCCCGTCTATGTTATCTTAATTTTGGGCCCTTTATTGAACAACACCATACAGACCACGGTTGGCAAGTTAGAACTGTAAGATTCACTACGTGAACCACTGGTGTTTTGTGGAAAAGCACATGTACACTGTGTTCCAAATTATTATGCAAAAAGTGTTTAGGAGTGATAAGGGAAGAATTTGTTTGTTTGTCAGTTAAACTCAATGATGGTGATGTGTGTCAGGGCTCTTTATATCACTGTAAGCAATTGCAGACACCTGTGCTAATTAGTTTGGCAGGTGTGTCCAATGAAAGGCAAGACTACTTAAGAAGGCTGTCCCACATTATTAAGCAGCCTACATTTTCTGCCAAAATGGGAAAGAAAAAGGATGTGTCGGCTGCTGAGAAGCAACAAATTGTGGAGTGTTTAGGTCAAGGCATGACTACAATCAACATTGTGCGATGATCAGGATGAAGTGTCTTGGCAATCAAGAAGTATGTAGCTGATTCATAGTACACGTGTGCGTGCTGATAAGGGCAAATTGAGGACTCTTTGCTACAGGAAATTACGTCAGGTTAAAAGAGCAGCGGCAAAAAAGCCTTGTCATAGCAGCAGACAAGTTTTTGAAGCTGTGAGAGACAGAAACACAGATGCAAACAACACAGTGAAGATAAATCTAATCCCAATGGACACATGTTATTGCATATAGGACTAATAAAGAGAACGGGCCATCATCTTGTAACAGTAAAGGAAAGGGGGGATTGTTCCTCTGTGAAGCAGAGAATCAAAAAGATGGCCACACAAGTTCAAAATTGTAAAGAAGTAAGAAAATTCCTTTATTAACACATGTAGTAAACACAAATTACAAAGATAAATGCGGACGACAGAGTAGACACAGAGTGCTGGATCCACATGAATAAAACAATGTTAAAAATTGTGACACAGCGCCCGAAAGGTCAGCCTATATAGCAAGTGGAAATATAAGGGGGACAGCAACAGGGTCACATGTATTAATAAATATATACCACCCATCAAGAATACCTTTTCCAAATTGTACCCCCAAAACAATAATATCCCATCACAATCAAAATGCCCAGAAACAAAAGGGTTAAAACCCTTATACAGATGGAAGTAATACAAACAATTGGTCATAAATAAGCTAAAATAGCTATGTACCTGGGTAAGGCCACCAGACAGCTTCAAGTTTTTGAAGCTGCTGGTGCCTCCAACGTCCCCCTAACAACAAGATGCAGAGTCCTTCAGAGGTTTGCAGCTGTGCGTACGACATCCTGTCGACCTCCTCTATCCACAGCACACAAGCAGAAACAGCTCCAGTGGGCCAAACATTACATGAAGACTGATTTCAAAACTGTTTTGTTCACGGATGAGTGCCGTGCAGCGCTTGATGGTCCAGATGGATGGAGTGGAGGATGGCTGGTTGATGGACACCCCATGCAAACACGGCTACAGCGCCAACAAGGAGGAGGTGGAGAAATGTTTTGGGCTGGAATCATGGGGAGAGAGATTGTCAGCCACTTTAGGATCCCTGAAGGGGTAAAGATGAACTCCATAATGTATGTGGAGTTTCTCAAACAGCACTTCCTGCCATGGTTCAAGAAGAAGAACCGTGTATTCCACAGCAAGATCATTTTCATGCATGATAATGCACTGTCTCATGCTGCTCATAACAAATCTGCATCTCTGGCTGATATGGGCATAAAATGGGACAAACTTATGGTGTGACCCCCATGCTCCCCTGACCTCTACCCCATTCAGAACCTCTGGAGCATCATCAAAAGGAGTGTCTATGATGGCAGGAGGCAGTTCACATCTAAGCAACAGCTCTGGGAGGGTATTCTGTCCTCATGCAAAACAATTGAAGCAGAAACCATCCAAACCTGACAAATTCAATGAACGAGAGAGTTCAGAAGCTCCTTTCTAACAAGGGGTCCTATGTGCAAATGTAACATCACCTAGAATAAAGTTTTGAGTTGAAAACTGTTTGAGTTCAGTTTCTAATAACCTGCTAATGCTTATAATTTCAAAAATGACCATTTTTTTGGTCTTTATTAAAATGAAAAGGTTGATCGAAGAGTGTGGGGGATCTAAGAGTGTGGTAACCCAGTAGTCAGGATTACTTCGTATTCGGACAATCTGAGGGTCATGTTGCAGGTAGTGCAGCTAGAAGGCACTTATGTGTCTTGCGCATTTCGGAGCCCCAAAATTATTTTCTGGGCTAGATGCAGCTAAAAATTATTATTGATTTTAAATCTGGTGGAGCTTAGTATAGATGGCCTAATAGAATCAGTACTGCACACTGCTACAAAGCTCAAATTATTTTCCAGCCAAGATACAGATAAACATGATTAGTAATTTTAAATCTGGTGGAGCTTAGTATAGATGGCCTAATAGAATCATTACTGCACATTGCTACAAAGCCCAAATAATTTTCCAGCCAAGATACAGATAAACATGATTAGTAATTTTAAATCTGGTGGAGCTTAGTATAGATGGACTAATAGAATCATTACTGCACACTGCTACAAAGCCCAAATAATTTTCCAGCCAAGATACAGATAAACATGATTAGTAATTTGAAAGCTTAAAACTGTTGGTGAGGTGATTTTAACCAATCATCAAGCTTTTACTCTCGCCAGGATGACACAGGGGTAGAAAAGTCGTTTCGGATCCATGATTTGCTCATCTTTATGAACGTGAGTCTGTCTACATTATCAGTGGAGAGCCGCGTGCGCTTATCTGTCAGCACACCACCAGCAGCGCTGAACACACGTTCAGACAGAACGCTGGCTGCGGGGCATGACAAGATCTCCAAGGCGTAAGTGGCGAGCTTCGGCCATTTTTCAGATTGGAAGCCCAAAAAGAGCAAGGGTCCAGTGACACAGTCATGGCTTCAATGTTTACTTGGAGATACTCCTGTACCATCGTCTCTAGGCGTTGACTATGTGTCAGACTTCTTGTCTCCTGTGGCCTTGCAAAGGATGAGCTAAAAAAGTGGTGAAATGATTCCGCAAAATTGATGTTACCAGCAGATACTGTGTTTCTGTTACGGTTTGAGTGCTGAACACTCGACGGTCCCACGGTTGGCAAGTTGGAACTGTGATATTCACTATGTGCACCACTGGTGTTTTGTGGAAAAGCACATGTAAGATTCTGCAACAGTCTCTGTTGATACTCCTGCATGCGTGCATCCCTTTCTATGGCAGGAATTATTTCTGCAAATTTACTTTTGTACCAGGGATCTAACAGTGTGGTAACCCAATAGTCAGGATTATTTCTAATTCTCCCAATTCGAGGATCATGTTGTAGGTAGTGCAGCAAGAAGGCACTCATGTGTCTTGCACATCCAGGAGCACCAAGTCCCTGTTGTGTTGGTGGCGAGGTAACAATCATGCTTCCTTCCTCTGTCCTCTCCCCCCAACCTCGCACAACAGAAATGTGATCAAGGTCTCTCGCATCTGATGAGTCTTCCATCAGTTGGTCCTCCACTTCTTCCTGGGCTCCTGCACCTTCCTCACTAGTTTGGCTGCTACCATGCGCCCTGGTAAAACCATCTCCCCCACCCTCAAATGCCTGCCGCCTTGGTGCTGCCGACCGTCTGGACCTTGCAGATGTTAGCCCTTCCGCATACAACTCCTCCTCCTCTACTTCCTCCACCTCCTCTTGTGCCACCACCTGACTCCGAATTCTGTTTAACATCTGCTCCAGCATGTAAATCACCGGAATAGTCATGCTGATAATGGCATCGTCAGCACTAAACATCTTTGTCGCCATTTCAAAACTGTGCAGAAGGGTGCATAGGTCCCTGATCTGAGACCACTCCTCCAGCGTGATTTGCCCCACCTCTGGATCCCGTTGGCCCAGGCTATACGTCAGAACGTATTGCACCAGGGCTTGTCGGTGCTGCGACAGTCGCTGCAACATGTGCAGAGTTGAATTCCACCGGGTAGGCACATCGCATTTTATCCGGTGAAGTGGCAGGCCCAACGACTTCTGTAGAGATGTAAGTCGCTGAGCTGCGGGATGCGAATGGCAGAAGTGAGCACAAAGCGACCGTGCCCTGTGCAGAAGGCCATCTAGTCCGGGATAGTGGGCTAAAAATTGCTGGACAACCAGGTTCAACACGTGAGCCATACAAGGCACGTGTCTGACATTGCCCCGGCGAAGGGCCGCACCCAGGTTTGCAGCATTGTCGCACACGGCCTTCCCTGGTTTCAAGTCCAGTGGAGACAACCATTCATGAAATTGGTTCTCCAGAGCTGACCACAACTCCTCAGCTGTGTGACTCACATTTCCCAGACATTTCAAAGTAAAAACCGCCTGATGACGTTGAGCCCTACTGCCAGCATAGTAAGGAGGTGTGCAGGATCCCTTCTGCGCAGTAAGAAAGCTTGTGGCATGACCAGACAGGCTTTGGGTGCAGGTGGAGGACCGAGAGGAGGTTGAGGAGGCAGAAGCAGTGGAGGAACTTTGACATAAAGAGGATTGACGCACAACTCGTGGGGACGGCAAGACTTGGACAGCAGCCCCTTGTCCTGCTGTCACCATAGTTACCCAGTGCCCAGTCAGCGACATGTAACGCCCCTGTCCATGCCTACTCGTCCAAGTGTCTGTGGTGAAATGCACCCTGCCACACACAGAGTTTCTCAAAGAAGCTGTGATGTTGTGTGCGACATGCTGGTGGAGCGCAGGTACACCTTTCTTTGAGAAGTAGTGCCGACTGGGAATCTGGTACTGGGGCACTGCGACTGACATAAGGTCTCGAAAATGCTCTGTGTCCACCAGGCGGAAAGGCAGCATTTCTGTAGCCAAGAGCTTGCAGATGGTGAAATTCAACCTCTTAGCTTTCTCATGGCTAGGAGGAAATGATCTTTTAATTGTCCACATCTGTAGGACTGAGGGCTGGCTGTTTTGCTTAGACGGGGATAATAAGGGTGTCCCCGGCAAACTGCCAGTCTATGAGGAAGATGCAGGCGGACATGTTAGGTTGCCTTGATCCAAAGGTGGTGCTATCGATGTCGGACAGCGCTCAACACCAGCTGGTGTTACCACCTCCAAAGAAAATGATGACCTGCCAATCACGCTGGCTGTTGCGGGTAAAGAGGTGGCAGGTCTGCGTCACAAAACAGGTGTGACTGCTGTCCCCCCAGTCACAGAGGATGAAGAGACTGCAGATGCACAAGATGGGGCAGACGGTGGTTGGCCCGGCCGGCTAGGCCGCATTGTAGCACAGTGAGCTTCCCACTGCAACTTATGCTTCATGTCCATGTGCCGGTTCATGCATGAAATACTCAAACTATGTATTTTTTGGCCTCTACTTAGCTTTTGTTGACAAATGTTACAGATAACACGAGTTGGGTCACCTTTATCGATCTGAAAAAATGCCCAGGCTATGCAAGGCTTAGCACCCATGCGACCTGAAGAGCCACCACGACTTGTGGTCAGAGGCAGAGTTATGTTTGAGGATGCAGTTGTTGACGTGCTTCCAGCACTACGTCTCTGTCCAGGAAGACGCAACCTGACCTCGTCGTCACTTTCATCCTCCTCCACCTCCTCTGCTGACCTCATCTCTTGGCTGACTGTGGGTTGACAGTAAGTGCGATTTCCAACCTCATCATCATCACCCTGTGTGTTATCACACCCGTCGTCCTCAGAGCCAACCTGTTTCTGCCCTGACAAAAAACTAAAGTTGTCGCTCCAATTAGGTATTTGAGTCTCATCATCATCTTCCTCATTGTCTCCACCACAGGAGTTACAGTTTGGGAGTTTGGGCATCAGTGCAGATCATTTCCTCGTCTGGATTCACAGAAGCGCTGGAGCCGACCTCTGATTCCCAGGCTATAGTATGAGTAAACAGCTCTGCAGACTCAACCATCTGTTCTACCTCATACTCAGACGGGCAGCTGGAGATTTGGGAGCTGTGAGGAAGCAAGTAGCGATTGGGGTCACACCTCTGAGGACTGGAGTATTTGTGATGTTGAAGTTGATGTGGAGGAGAGCCCACTTAAAGGAGCACTTGATATCCGTTGAAGCTCCTGCTGTTTTTTTGCCTCATCTGGAATTTGTAGCTATTGGCGTGGCCGTAAGAAAGGGATCTTATCACATTGTCCGCTAAAAGAAGTAGACATTTTAGTTTTGCCGGAAGATGGTCTTTCTTCTGCAGATGTTACTGTTGCTTTAACACCTACTCCACGGACTCAACCTTTTTTCCCCTTCCCAACACGCCTATTCCACTTTTCACCAGCAGCAGGCCTTTTTCCACTCATTTTGGTGGTTAACTAATTCACAACTCTGGAGTTGTTTGCACAAAAGAACAATGGATGGGAACCGAGCAGAGCTGAGTGGCCAAACTGTGGTATTAGGCCAAAACTATTGTCTGGGTTAGATGCAGTAAAAAATTATATTCAGTTTGCAAACTGATGGAGGTCAGTATAGATGGACTAATAGAACAAGTCCCACACACACCAAGAAGCCCAAATATTTTTTCAGAGCTAGATGCAGAAAAAAATTATATTCAATTTGCAACGTGATGGAGGTCAGTTTAGATGGACCAATAGAACAAGTCCCACACACTGTTAGAAGGCCAAATATTTTTTCAGAGATAGATGCAGAAAAAAATTATATTCAATTTGCAACCTGATGGAGGTCAGTATAGATGGACTAATAGAACAAGTCCCACACACTGCTAGAAGGCTAAATATTTTTTCAGAGATAGATGCAGAAAAAAATTATATTCAATTTGCAACCTGATGGAGGTCAGTATAGATGGACTAATAGAACAAGTCCCACACACTGCTAGAAGGCCAAATATTTTTTCAGAGCTAGATGCAGATAAAAATTATTTTGAATTTGCAACGTGATGGAGGTCAGTTTAGATGGACTAATAGAACAAGTCCCACACACTGCTAGAAGGCCAAATATTTTTTCAGAGCTAGATGCAGAAAAAAATTATATTCAATTTGCAACCTGATGGAGGTCAGTATAGATGGACTAATAGAACAAGTCCCACACACTGCTTGAAGGCCAAATATTTTTTCAGAGCTAGATGCAGAAAAAAATTATATTCAGTATGGACCAATAGAACAAGTCCCACACACTGCTAGAAGCCCAAATATTTTTTCAGAGGTAGATGCAGAAAAAAATTATATTCAGTTTGAAACCTGATGGAGGTCAGTATAGATGGACTAATAGAACAAGTCCCACACACTGCTAGAAGGCCAAATATTTTTTCAGAGGTAGATGCAGAAAAAAATTATATTAAATTTGCAACCTGATGGAGGTCAGTATAGATGGACTAATAGAACAAGTCCCACACACTGCTAGAAGGCCAAATATTTTTTCAGAGCTAGATGCAGATAAAAATTATTTTGAATTTGCAACCTGATGGAGCTCAGTATAGATGGACTAATAGAACAAGTCCCTCACACTGCTAGAAGGCCAAATATTTTTTCAGAGCTAGATGCAGAAAAAAATTATATTCAATTTGCAACGTGATGGAGGTCAGTATAGATGAACTAATAGAACAAGTCCCACACACAGCTAGAAGCCCAAATATTTTTTCAGAGGTAGATGCAGAAAAAAATTATATTCAGTTTGCAACCTGATGGAGGTCAGTATAGATGGACTAATAGAACAAGTCCCACACACAGCTAGAAGGCCAAATATTTTTTCAGAGCTAGATGCAGTAAAAAATTATATTCAATTTGCAACCTTATGGAGGTCAGTATAGATGGACTAATAGAATGATGCTATGCCCAAAAGGTTTTACATCACTAGGTGCAGTAAAAAAATTGGTATTCTATACACAGGTGGTGTAGCTTGCAACACAGATAGGCTACTCCACTGACTAACACACTCTGCAATAGGCCAAAAAGGATTAGTTTTGCTAGATTTAGCCAAATGCTGTGAAAAAAACTTGCAGAGCACTGGCACAGACCTGCCTGGCAAAAACTGATAGGAACTGATGTAACTTAGTCCTGAAAAGGACTGCAATTACAATTAGTCTTTACTCCCACAACCTATCTACTTAAGAGCACAGACCTGCCTGATAAAAGTCGGAGGAAATACTGTAACCTAGTCCTTAAAAGGACGGCAATCACAACTATTCCCTACTCCCAAGCTATCTGTAGATTTGTGCGAAAATTGGCTTGAAATTAACAAGGTATAGCGCACACAGCAACAGCGGTGCCGTCTAACACGCAGCTGCAGCAGTGAGAAAATGGTGGTGACGGGGAAAATGGCTGGGTCTTATAGGGCAAGGACATGTGACATACACTGCCAATGACACATGCCCTTGCTTGTGTGCAAAAAAGCACTTCGCTCCGTGTGTGCGCTACTGATATGCTGACAGATTTCACCTCCCCACTGTAAATGCGGGAAAGAGAAAAAAAAAATGGAGATCTTCATTATTCCTGCAGAGATCCATTCCCTGCCCGGCCCCCCGCCCCGCTGTACACTCAAACTGCGTATTAACATTAATTTTCATCATTACTGAGAAAAAATCCAGCTATGATTTTGGTGCACGAACAGTTATCGAACATAACCTCGAACAGCTGAATTTTTTTAAAATCGTTCGTGTTCGCTGAACGGCTCGAACACCGCCCAAAACAGCTCGAATTTGAGATTGGCAAACAGTTCGAGTCGAACAACGCTCATCTCTAGTGGTGGCTAAGTGACTGGAAGCATTATCCGCTATCCAACCAACAGCCTTTTGACACTGCTCTGGCTTTAGTAATGGTGTGCTGCAGTTCCCTAGAAATTGGGATAGGAAGATCAGGCGAGAAGATGTGGGTGTTTGTTGTGGCACAATTTCGGCTTGCCCATGGCCTTGTCCTCGGCCTCTGCATGCAACATTACAATCACGTCCAGTTCCCAGTCCCTTGCCACGTGCCTTACCCTTTTTAAATAGAGGACAGTATCTTCTACGCTCACTACAAATGACTGAGATTGGAGCGAACTTATATGTGATCCGTGTGATGGAGAAAACAGAGTTTTAAATACCTGGCCTGTAGGTAAGTAGTTTGAACAGCAAACTGCGTTGAATTGCTTTAATGACACAGTAAATGAAATTTTTAATGGAGGCCAGAATTGGCAGTATTTTCTGACAATGTATATGTGATCTGTTTGACGGAGAAAACAGAGTTTTAAATACCTGGTCTATAGGTAAGTAGTTTGAACAGCAAACTGCAGTGAATTGCTTCAATGACACACTAAAGGAAATTTTTAATGGAGGCCAGAAATGGCAGTATTTTCTGACAATGTATATGTGATCCGTGTGACGGAGAAAACACAGTTTTAAATAGCTGGATTTCTAGCGATCTAATATGGAAAGGACCTGACTGTATTCTGCAGTGCCAACAAGCAAATGGCGCAGAAAATATGGTGTTCTCTGGATTGCTTTTTAAGCAAATAATGAGTATTAAGATCCAAAAAAAAGTATTCCTGACCCCTGAGACCTGGGCCTTTGTATAGAAATATTTAACAGCAGCAGAAGGCAGAATTGGAATGGAGCCTCTTGTGCTATATGCACTTCAGTCTGCAACTTACCCTGCCTGTAGGTGTAATGTATGGTTTTTCTCCCTACACTACCTAATACACAATCAAATCTGTCCAAGACGCAGCAACTCTCCCTATGCTGTCTGATTCGGACTGAATGTGACGAGTATGGCGGCGCCAGGTCTGATATAGACCTGATGACGCTGTGCGGCCACCAATCACTGTAATGCCACAGCAAACATGGCTGCTTGATTACAGTGCATGGCAGGCAATCCCTGAATGTTCATTGGCTCTCTAAAGAGTGCCAAATATGCAGGGAGGGGACCCAAATTCCTGCCCGAGCAACCCAGAAATACTCGGCGAGCGCCGAGCATCTCGAGCAGTGAGATGCTCGGGCGAGCACCGAGTAGTAGCGAGCATGCTCGCTCATCACTAATCCTCTCTTCAAATTGCACCTCTCCACTTGTGCTCCAACCTCCTCCCCACCCTCACCACCATGCTTATCCAGGCACTAACAGATCTCTTCAACCTATCAATAACCATTGGTACCTTCCCTTCTGCTTTAAAACATGCAACAAACAAAGCTGTCCTGAAGAAGCCATCCCTCAACCCATTTTTGGACTGGCTTAATGGGAAATCGGTGGATCCCCTGGTAGGCCCCTGACTGCAACAGTCTCTCTTATCAGCATAGAGCACAAAGATTGCATGCCTAATAGAGATGAGCGGTGTTTGACTCAAACTGTTCACCAATCTAAAATTAGAGCTCTTTTGGGCGGTGTTCGAGCCGTTCGACGAATCCGAACGATTTGCAAAAAATTCGGCTGTTCGAGGTTATGTTCGATAACTGTTCGTGCACCAAAATCGTAACTGGATTTTTTCACAGTAATACTGTTAATCAATGTTGATAGACAGTTTCAGTGTAGAGTGGGCGGGGGGAGGGGCAGGAGATGGATCTCTGCAGAAATAATGCCGATCTCCATTTTTTTCTTTCCTGCATTTACAGTGGAGTTGTGCAGTCTGTCAGCCTATCAGCAGCGCACACACGCAGCAAAGTGCTTTTTTTACACACAAGCAAGGGCATCTGTCATTGGCTGTGTATGTCACATGTCCTTGCCCTATAAGACCCAGCCATTTTCCCCGTCGCCACAATTTTCTCACTACTGCAGCTGAGTGTTAGACGGCACTGCTGCTGCTGTGGGCGCTATACTTTGTAACTGTGTGAATTGCAAGCGAATTTTCTCTTAAATAGACAGATAGGTTTAGGGAGTATGGACTAGTTGTAATCGCAGCCCTTTTGAGGGTTAGGTTACAGCAGTTCCTTGCACTTTTTGCCAGGCAGGTCTGTGCCAGTGCTATGCAAGTGTTTGTTAGTCAGTGCAGTAGCCTATCTGTGTTGCAAGCTACACCACCTGTGTATCTAATAATATTTTTTTACTGCACCTAGCCAAGTAAAACCATTTGGGCACAGTAGTAGTGCCTGTTACTCATTGGAGTAGCCCATCTGTACCAAGCTACACCACCTTTGTATTTAATAACAATTTTTTACTGCATCTAGCCAAGTAAATCCTTTTGGACCTGAAGCAGTGTCTGTTACTCATTGTAGTAGCCCATCTGTACCAAGCTATACCAACTTTGTATTTAATAACAATTTTTTACTGCATCTAGCCGAGTAAATACTTTGGGGCCTGTAGCAGTGTCTGTTATTTATTGCAGCAGCCCATCTGTACCAAGCTACACCAACTTTGTATTTAATAACAATTTTTTACTGCATCTAGCCAAGTAAAACCTTTTGGGCATAGTAGCAGTGTCTGTTACTCATTGTAGTAGCCCATATGTACCAAGCTACACCACCTTTGTATTTAATAATAATTTTTTACTGCATCTAGCCAAGTTAAACTTTTGGGCATAGTAGCAGTGTCTGGTACTCATTGTAGCATTGTAGTAGCCCATCTGTACCAAGCTACACCACCTTTGTATTTAATAACAATTTTTTACTGCATCTAGCCCATTAAATACTTTTGGGACTGTAAGAGTGTCTGTCACTCATTGTATTAGTCCATCTGTACCAAACAACACCACCTTTGTATTTAATAACAATTTTTTACTGCATCTAGCCCAGTAAATACTTTTGGGCCTGTAGCAGTGTCTGTTACTCATTGTAGTAGCCCATCTGTACCAAGCTACACCACCTTTGTATTTAATAACAATTTTTTATTGCATCTAGCCCAATAAATACTTTGGGCCTGTAGCAGTGTCTGTTACCCATTGGAGTAGCCCATCTGTAGCAAGCTACACCACCTTTGTATTTAATAACAATTTTTACTACATCTAGCCCAGTAAATACTTTGGGCCCGTAGCAGTGTCTGTTACTCATTGTAGTAGCCCATCTGTACCAAGATACACCACCTTTGTATTTAATAACAATTTTTTACTGCATCTAGCCCAGTAAATACTTATGGGCCTGTAGCAGTGTCTGTTATTCATTGGAGTAGCCCATCTGTACCAAGCTACACCACCTTTGTATTTAATAACAACTTTTTACTGCATCTAGCCCAGTAAATACTTTTGGGCCTGTAGCAGTGTCTGTTATTCATTGCAGTAGGCCATCTGTACCAAGCTACACCACCTTTGTTTTTAATAAGATTTTTTTACTGCATCAAGCCAAGTAAAACCTTTTGGGCATAGTAGCAGTGTCTGTTACTCATTGTAGAAGCCCATCTGTACCAAGCTTCACCACCTTTGTATTTAATAACAATTTTTTACTGCATCTAGCCCATTAAATACTTTTGGGACTGTATCAGTGTCTGTTACTCATTGTAGTAGCCCATCTGTACCAAGCTACACCACCTTTGTATTTAATAACAATTTTTTACTGCATCTAGCCTAGTAAATACTATTGAGCCTGTAGCAGTGTCTGTTACTCATTGTAGTAGCCCATCTGTACCAAGCTACACCACCTTTGTCTTTAATAACATTTTTTTACTGCATCTAGCCCAGTAAATGCTTTTGGGGCTGTAGCAGTGTCTGTTACCCATTAGAGTAGCCCATCTGTACCAAGCTACACTACCTTTGTATTTAATAACAATTTTTACTACATCTAGCCCAGTAAATACTTTGGAGCTGTAGCAGTGTCTGTTACTCATTTTAGTAGCCCATCTGTACAAAGATACACCACCTTTGTATTTAATAACAATTTTTTACTGCATCTAGCCCAGTAAATACTTTTGGGCCTGTAGCAGTGTCTGTTACTCATTGTAGAAGACCATCTGTACCAAGCTACACCACCTGTGAATCTAAAAAAAATGTTTTACTGCATCTAACCCAGCCAATCCTTTTGGGCTAGTACCACAGTTTGGCCACTCAGCTCTGCTAAGTTTCCATCCATTGTTTTTTGTGCAAACAACTACAGAGTTGTCAATTAGTTAACCAACAAAATGAGTGGCAAAAGGCCTGCTGCTGGTGGAAAGGGGAATAGGCGTGTTGGAAAGGGAAAAAGAGGTTGTGTCCGTGGGGTAGGTGTTAAAGCAACAGTAACATCTGCAGAAGAAAGACCATCTTCCAGCCACAATAAGATGTCTACTTCTTTTCGTGGACAATGTGATGCGATCCCCTTCTTACGGACACGCCCATCGCTAAAAATTCCAGATGAGGCACAAAAACAGCAGGTGCTTCGATGGATATCAAGTGCTCCTTCAAGTGGGCTATTCTCCACCTCAACTTCAACATCACAAATACTCCAGTCCTCAGAGGTGTCACCCCAATCGTACTTGCTTCCTCACAGTTCCCAAGTCTCCAGCTGCCCGTCTGAGTATGATGTAGAACAGATGGTAGAGTCTGCAGAGCTGTTTACTCATATTATAACCTGGGAAATGGAGGTCTGTTCCAGAGCTTCTGTTAATCCAGATGAGTAAATGATCTGCAATGATGCCCAGAAACTTTATGAGTTGGATCCAGGACCAGATGAAGAAGGTTCTGAGCATAATGTAGACCCTCATTCCCAAACTGTAACTCCTGTTGTTGGAGACAATGATGAAGACAATGATGAGACTCAAATACCTGATTGGAGCGACAACTTGACATTTCGGTCAGTGCAGGAAGATGTTGGCTCTGAGGACAACGGGTGTGAGAACACACAGGGTGATGATGACGAGGTTGGAGATCCCACTTACTGTCGATGAGGTCAGCAGAGGAGGTGGAGGAGGATGCTATTGACGATGAGGTTAGGTTGTGCCTTCCTGGACAGAGACGGAGTACTGGAAGCACGTCAACAACTGCATCGTAAACCACAACTCTGCCTCTGACCACAAGTCGTGGTGGCTCTTCAGGTCGCATGGGCACTAAGCCTTGCATAGCCTTGGGCATTTTTTCAGATCGATAAGGATGACCCAACTCGTGTTTTCTGTAACATTTGTCACCAAAAGCTAAGTAGAGGCCAAAAAATCTATAGTTTGAGTACTTCATGAATGAACCGTCACATGGATATGATGCGTAAGTTGCAGTGTGAAGGTCACTGTGCTACAATGTGGCCTAGCGGGCCAGGCCAACCACCGTCTGCCCCATCTTGTGCATCCACGGCCTCTTCATCCTCTGTGACTGGGGGGACCGAAGTCACACATGTTTTTGGATGCAGACCTGTCAACTCTTTACCCGCAACAGCCAGTGTGATTGGCAGGTCATAATTTCATTTGGAAGTGGAAACACCAGCTGGTGTTGAGCGCTCTCCAACATCGAGAGCACCACCTTTGGATCAAGGCAACCTAACTTTTCCACCTGCATCTTCCTCACAGACCGGCAGATTGCCAGGGGACACTCTGCTCAATCCCGTCTAAGCACAACAGCCAGCCCTCGGTCCCTCAGATGTGTACAAGTAAAAGACCATTTCCTCATAGCCATGACAAAGCTAATAGGTTGAATTTCATCATCTGCAAACTGTTGGCTACAGAAATGCTGCCCTCCCGCCTGGTGGACACAGAGGATTTTTGAGACTTTATGTCAGTCGCAGTGCCACAGTACCAGAAGCCCAGTCGGCACTACTTCTCAAAGAAAGGTGTGCCTGCGCTCCACCAGCATGTCGCAAACAACATCACTGCTTCTTTGAGGAACTCTGTGTGTGACAGGGTGCACTTCACCACAGACACTTGGACGAGTAGGCATGGACTGGAGCATTGCATGTTGCTGACTGGGCACTAGGTAACGACGGTGACAGCAGGACAAGGGGCTGTTGTCCAAGTCTTGCCGTCCTCACGAGTTGTGCGTCAATCCTCTTTATCTAGAAGTTCCTCCACTGCTTCTGCCTCCTCAACCTCCTCTCGGTTCTCCACCTGCACCCAAAGCCTGTCTTGTAATGCCACCCGCTTTGTAACTGCGCAGAAGGAATTCTGCACACCTCCTTACTATGCTGCCAGCAGGGCACAATGGCATCAGGTGGTGTTTACTTTGAAATGTCTGGGAAATGTGAGTTACACATATGAAGAGTTGAGGTCAGCTCTGGAGACCCAGTTTCATGAATAGTTGTCTCCACTGGACCTGCAACCAGGGAAGGCCGTGTGCGACAATGCTGCAAACCTGGGTGCAGCTCTTCGCGGGGGCAATGTCACACACGTGCCTTTTTTGGCTAACGTGTTGAACCTGGTTGTCCAGAAATTTTTAGCCCACTATCCCGGACTAGATGGCCTTCTGCAGAGGGCACGGTCTCTGTGTGCTCACTTTCGCCATTCGCATCCCGCAGTTCAATGACTTACTTCTCTACAGAAGTCGTTGGGCCTGCCACTTCACCGGCTGAAATACGATGTGCCGACACGGTGGAATTCAACTCTGCACATGTTGCAGCGACTGTGGCAGCACCGACAAGCCCTGGTGCAATACGTTCTGACGTATAGCCTGGGCCAATGAGATCCAGTGGTGGGGCAAATCACGCTGCAGGAGTGGTCTCAGATAAGGGACCTATGCACCCTTCTGCACAGTTTTGAAATGGCGACGAAGATGTTCAGTGCTGACGATGCCATTATCAGAATGACTATTCCGGTGATTTACATGCTGGAGCACACGTTAAACAGAATTCGGAATCAGGTGTTTGGATAAGAGGAGGTGGAGGAAGTAGAAGAGGAGTCGTATGCGGAAGGGATAACATCTCCAAGGTCCACATGGTCGTCAGCACCAAGGCGGCAGGCATGGGAGGGTGGGGGAGAGGGATTAACCAGGGTGCATGGTAGCAGCCAAACTGTTGAGGAAGGTGCAGGAGCCGAGGAAGAAGTGGAGGACGAACTGGCGATGGGCATGGAAGACTCATCAGATGAGGGAGACCTTGATCACATTTCGGTTGTGCGAGGTTGGGAGGAGAGGGCAGAGGAAGGAAGCATGATTCTTACCTCGCCACCAACACAACAAGGACTTGGTCCTCCTGGATGCGGAAGACACATGAGTGCCTTCTTGCTGCACTACCTGCAACATGACCCGCGGATTGGCAGAATTCGAAGTAATCCCGACTACGGGGTTGCCACACTCTTAGATCCCCGGTACAAAAGTAAATTTGCAGAAATAATTCCTGCCACAGAAAAGGATTCACGCATGTAGGAGTATCAGCAGAGGCTGTTGCAGAATCTTACATGTGCTTTTCCACAAAACACCAGTGGTGCACGTAGTGAATCTCACAGTTCTATCTTGCCAATTGTGGGACTGTCGAGTCTTCATCACTCAAACCGTAACAGTAACACAGTATCTGCTGGTAAAAGCAATTTTGTGAAATCGTTTCAACACTTTTTTAGACCATCCTTTGCAAGGCCACAGGAGACAAGAAGTCTGACACACAGTCAGCGCCTAGAGAGGATGGTACAGGAGTATCTCCAAGTGAACATAAAAGCCATGACTGTGTCACTGGACCCTGGCTAATTTTAGGCTTCCAATCTGAAAAAATGGCCGGAGCTCGCCACTCACGCCTTGGAGATATTGTCATGCCCTGCAGCCAGCTTTCTCTCTGAAAGTGTGTTCAGCGATGCTGGTGGTGTGCTGACAGATATGCACACGTGGCTGTCCACTGAGAATGTGGACAGACTCAAGTTCATAAAGATGAACAAATCATGGATCCACAAGAACTTTTCTACCTCTGTGTCATCCTGGGGAGACAAAAAGCATGAGGATTTGGTAAAATCACCTAACTAACCATTTTAAGCAACTCTGGGGCAATTGATGCCACTTAAGTGGTGTCTGTGCCACAATTTTGGGAAAAAATGGAGACTCTTTTTGGAGTCCCCTTGCTGTGTTTTAATTGAGGTTGGAATCGTCAATTCCAGGTGGGTTGGGTCGCCCCCCCTTTTAACCGTTAGAAGCTACATACACTATGGCTTGGGGTAACACAGATGGTTGAGTCTGAAGAGCTGTTTACTCAGAGGTCTGCTCCAAAACTTCAGTGTCTGCTAGTCAGCGTAGTAGCCCCGCTCTGAAGCAAGCTACACCGCCTGTGTATCTAATAAGAATTTTTAACTGCTTCTAGCCTAGGCAGTACTTTGGGCGTAGTATCCCAGCTGTGAAGCAAGCTGCACCGCCTGTGTATCTAATAAGAATTTTTAACTGCATTTAGCCCAGGCAATACTTTGGGCGTAGAAGCCCAGCTGCAAAGCAAGCTGCACCGCCTGTGTATCTAATAAAAAATTTTAACTGCCTCTAGCCTAGGCAGACTGTGGGGACCCCCAACCAAACCCAGGTGCTCAGCCCCCCTATTGCCCCACTTTCCTTGACAATACAATAATGTATCTCTTACAACTGGATGGGTGAGGATCGGTCACAGCTTTATTAACTCTTTATACTCATTCCATTAGAAAGGCATTTTATTTCTAAAATAATTCAGCTTGTTGCAGCATGCCCTGTGTCTCCACACCTGCAAGTTGGCCATCAAGTGTAACTCTCCAACATGTCCTTTCTATTTCCGGGCCACGGAGGATCCTGCGTACTCGTATGCAGGTCTCTGACCCCCATCCATCACTCTTAACGCTTGTTCCACTCTGTCCTGGAGTCCTGACAGGAATATGTCTTGTCCAATATCCATTAAGTGAACACCGTCGGATCGTATGAGGCCTGCTTTATCTCCTACCAGATGTCAGTGTCGTATCACTACACCACCTCTGTCTCTTCTAAATTTTGCGATCCGAATATTTATTACCAACCTTGTCCCTTCGATGGCCGTGATGTCTCGCACACCTTGCCATACCGCTATCGGCACAATCTCTGACCATACTATAGTTAGTTTTGAGAAAAAATTCTTTGAAGCGCTCAGTGTCTAGTTTCATTATTTCCATTAGTTATGCACTTTTGTGATGACCTAGGAAGATGTTGGCTCTGAGGACAACGGGTGTGAGAACACACAGGGTGATGATGACGAGGTTGGAGATCCCACTTACTGTCAACCCACAGTCAGCCAGTCGATGAGGTCAGCAGAGGAGGTGGAGGAGGATGTGACTAGCCCTGGGGATGGGGATGACTCGGTACCCGGCATTTGCCTGGCCTTGGGGATGTCGCGGTGGTCGGTTCCCTGGCCCGTACCCTGGGGTCTCTCTTTAAAAGGGTGGACAATTGTTAATTTTATAAAAGTTCATGACGCCACCTGTGGTATCTGGTGACAAGCACCAGCGCTGCAGCAGTCCACTGAGGGCGGTGATAAGGCAGCTCGATGGTATAGCTCCCACAGGTGGACCTAGGTCTCAGGGCAGCGTATGCAGGGGGAATGCAGGACAGGCGAGACCCAGCTGGGTCAGAGCAAGAACGGGAACAGACACGGTAGTCACTTCAGTACCTTTTACTGGTTAAAATTCAGGCACATCCCGGAGCACTGTAGGGTGAAGGGTGCATATCAGGATCCTCCCCAATGAGCGGGTGTAGGGCCTCCTGTTTCTTGCCTCTGCGTAGTAAGTTTCTGACCTGCCTGGAGCTAGGCCTAACTTTGTCTCTGTCCTGCGCTGGCTGACCTTGTGGTAGGGCCTTCTCTTGGAGTTCACGCTCCCAGTATGCGGGGCCTAAGCATCTCATGGCTCTGTTACATATCAGCACCTTAGCGATCCTGGGACTTGTAGTTCTCCAGGGATTCCGGTTATGCCTTACTGGGTCATAGAGATAACGGTAAGCTCGGATCCTGTGTCCGGTAAATGCTTCGGGGTGAGCTGGTTAAGCTCCTCTGCCCCTTATGTACTAACTCGCCACTCGCCTTCGGCCTACTCGGGCCCTCACTAGGCTATACACACTAACGGCAGCTTGCCGCGCTTCACTGATCTTACGGCACCGGCACACCTTAAGCTCTATCTGGGCTCCCTGAATCTAGCAAGCAGGAGACTCGTGCTCCACTGCTGAACTATTAACTGCGTTGCGCCTTCCTGAACAGAGACGGAGTACTGGAAGCACGTCAACAACTGCATCCTCAACCACAACTCTGCCTCTGACCACAAGTCGTAGTGGCTCTTCAGTAGTGTTGAGCCACCCCCGTAGTGTTCGAGTTCGGTTCGGTTCGTCGAACACCCGTGTGTTCGCCGAACTGTTCGTCGAACTGTTCGTCGAACACCTTCGAACTCCGTTAAAACCAATGGCAGGCAAACAAAAACACATAGAAACACATAGAAAACACCTTCAAAGGTGTCCAAAAGCTGACAAACTGCTCAGAAGACACAACTAACACATGGAAACGTGACAAGTACATATAGTCATGCGAAAAGAAAAGAGGTGGAGGAGTAAAAGGAGGGGGAGACACAGATATAGGCATGTCATGCCCTTCTAAAATCCAAAAAGTGAGAAGCCGAGACGGCCAGTCCGCTCCTGCCCGTGCCACCTCCGTGTCGCCGGGTTTGTGCCAGAGCCGCGGTGAACCCTGACGGCCAGCCCCCCTCTCCCAATACTGGTGCCTGTCCGCTGGTGGGTCGAGAGACCCCCCTTGGGTGGAGGCAGCTCTAAGCTTTTTAATTTAAATTGTCCCTCTAATTTGAATGAATACACTTTAAATCCATTTACAAGGATCTATTGGAGGGCAAGTCTCATGCCAGCAGCCGCGTAATTCCAGCTCCAGTAGCGTCCACTAAAGCTGCTGCAGTTAAAAAGCTTTTATAAGGATCGAGCTCGGCTGTCCACCGCAAGGCATCCTAGTGCCAGTCCCAGCCCCTATGCCTTGGGGTGCCTCCTGATGCTCTTCACTGAGTATCCCGTGGTCCCGAAGCATTTCCTTTGAAAAAATTAAGTGTCCAAACTACAGGTGGTGTAGCTTGCTTAACAGCCGGGATAATCCGCTGACTAGCAGACACTGCTACTAGGCACAAAGTATTTCCTGGGCTAGATACAGTTAAAAATTTGTAAGTAGATACTCTCGTTGGATGCTGAGAAAGCATTCCATAGAGTCTCCTGGCACGCCATATATGATTCTCTTAAAAAGCTTGGGGTAGGGGTCTAGGGGACCCTTTTATAACCAAAATCACGGCCCTGTATCACAATACGTCACCTAGGCTGAAGATAAATGGAACTGTAGCACCGAGGGCTCGGTTGCTACAGACGTATTGCACCTCACCCAGAGGTGTGATATCTCACTCTCAGATGGAGTGTGGATCAGGACCCGACACCTGCATGCATTACACCACATTGCCGTGGGGCAGGGCGACCAATATGCCCCTGAGATGGGCACGACAGTCCCTGTCCCTGGCTGGAGTGGGGGGAGGGAACACTGAGGAAGGGGAACCCTGCAGTGCAGGAGCAGGGAGGAAGCAGTTCCTGGGTGCATTGAGAAGGGAGTATAAAAGGTGGGCACCATCTTAGTTCAGTGCAGAGAAGTCTGAGCAGAAGTGGAAGGGAGCAGGGGCTCTGCATGAGCTCTGCTCCGGAGGCGGGCCTAGTAACAGAGGCCCAGGCCTGCAAGAGGGAGAAGGAAGGAAGAGGAGCGGAGAAGGCTCCAGGAACGAGGAATGAAGGGATCCCAGGGGTGCGGACGGGCGAGTCGCCACCGCACGCCCGAATCCACCTGCGTGGAGGGGTCAGGCCAAAGGGGGAGACCGGTCCCCGAACTAGTGGAGGCAGGAAACGACCCTCAGATAGAAACCGGAGGCTCTGACATTTTATGGGGCGCAGCCCCTTGCTCCACCCGCTAGGAAGGCACCACATAGGGTCAGGGAAACTGGCGCCAAGTTTACCAAGAGGAGGCCCGAGGCAGCCGGACAGAAGTGTTGGTAAGAAAGGCCAGACAAAGGACATACAAAGGGGGTCCTGTGAAGCGCTCCAAAGTTATCTGGGAGTTGTCTGAGCCCCTCACCTGGTGAGCACAGTACGACGTGGGCAGCCATTACCTGCAGACGTGGTTTGGATAATAAGAACTGTGAGTAAAGGCCCTAAACTGCATCACTGACTCCGTGTCGTTACTGCTGCTGCCCTGCACCATCACCCCCATCCTCCGCATACACTGCCCTGAGGCTATACTCCTCCCGTGGGGAGTTATGCTACGCTCTGCTGCACCCACAACACCAGCCTTAGCGGTCTGCCCTGTAGCGGCGGTTCACTCTGACCGCAATCCACGGGTGGCGTAGTCGGACATTTAAACATCAAAACCACATAAATAGTTCCGCCACTGGTTTGACCGCCCTGAGCCACGGAACCGGATCGCCGCCACGAAGACTACAACCACCAGCATCCACCAAAAAGGGTCCGGCTCCGGGTGTCCCAAGGCCCAGGGGGTGCGTCAGAACATTTTCATCACCTTTCACAATCACCAATGGGACAAGGCAGGGATGTCCTCTGTCCCCTCTCTTATACATCCTAGTGACGGAGCACCTGCTCTCATCAATTCGCCATAACCCCAATATTAGGTGGATTGAGGTGGGAGGCACCGAGTACAAGTGCTCTCTATTTGCTGATGATGTCCTAGTATATATCACTCAATCACATATATCCATCCCTGCTGTTATGGCTGAAATAGATCACTTTGTTACATGGTAAAATTTTAAAATCAATGCAGCGAAGTCTGAGGCCCTCGATGTCTCCCTCCCTAAATCCATATAGGATTCCATCCAGTCCAACTTTCCCTTTGCCTGGCCCTCACAGGGTATCAAATACTTAGGAATTCCTATTCATAGAGACCTCTCCCATCTATGTTATCTTAATTTTGGGCCCTTTATTGAACAATTCCATACAGACCACGGTTGGCAAGTTAGAACTGTAAGATTCACTACGTGAACCACTGGTGTTTTGTGGAAAAGCACATGTACACCGCGTTCCAAATTATTATGCAAAAAGTGTTTAGGAGTGATAAGGGAAGAATTTGTTTGTTTGTCAGTTAAACTCATTGATGGTGATGTGTGTCAGGGCTCTTTATATCACTGTAAGCAATTGCAGACACCTGTGCTAATTAGTTTGGCAGGTGTGTCCAATGAAAGGCAAGACTACTTAAGAAGGCTCTCTCACATTATTAAGCAGCCTACATTTTCTGCCAAAATGGGAAAGAAAAAGGATGTGTCGGCTGCTGAGAAGCAACAAATTGTGGAGTGTTTAGGTCAAGGCATGACTACAATCAACATTGTGCGATGATCAGGATGAAGTGTCTTGGCAATCAAGAAGTATGTAGCTGATTCACAGTACACACGTGTGCGTGCTGATAAGGGCAAATTGAGGACTCTTTCCTACAGGCAATTACGTCAGGTTGAAAGAGCAGCGGCAAAAAAGCCTTGTCATAGCAGCAGACAAGTTTTTGAAGCTGCTTGTGCCTCCAACGTCCCCCGAACAACAAGATGCAGGGTCCTTCAGAGGTTTGCAGCTGCGCATACGCCATCCTGTCGACCTCCTCTATCCACTTCACACAAGCAGAAACGGCTCCAGTGGGCCAAACATTACATGAAGACTGATTTCAAAACTGTTTTGTTCAGGGATGAGTGCCGTGCAGCGCTCGATGGTCCAGATGAATGGAGTGGAGGATGGCTGGTTGATGGACACCCCACGCAAACACGGCTACAGCGCCAACAAGGAGGAGGTGGAGTAATGTTTTGGGCTGGAATCATGGGGAGAGAGATTGTCGGCCCCTTTAGGATCCCTGAAGGCGCTAAAGATGAACTCCATAATGTATGTGGATTTTCTCAAACAGCACTTCCTGCCATGGTTCAAGAAGAAGAACCGTGTATTTCACAGCAAGATCATTTTTCTGCATGATAATGCACCATCTCATGCTGCACATAAAACATCTGCATCTCTGGCTGATATGGGCATAAAAGGGGACAAACTTATGGTGTGACCCCCATGCTCCCCTGACCTCTACCCCATTCAGAACCTTTGGAGCATCATTAAAAGGAGTGTCTATGATGGCGGGAGGCAGTTCACATCTAAGCAACAGCTCTGGGAGGGTATTCTGTCCTCATGCAAAACAATTGAAGCAGAAACCATCCAAAACCTGACAAATTCAATGGACGAGAGAGTTCAGAAGCTCCTTTCGAACAAGGGGTCCTATGTGAAAATGTAACATCACCTAGAATAAAGTTTTGAGTTGAAAACTGTTTGATTTCAGTTTCTAACAACCTGCTAATGCTTATAATTTCAAAAATGACCATTTTTTTGGTCTTTATTAAAATGAAAAGGTTGATCGAAAAGTTTGGGGGATCTAAGAGTGTGGCAACCCAGTAGTCATGATTACTTAGAATTCTGACAATATGAGGGTCATGCTGCAGGTAGTGCAGCAAGAAGGCACTTATGTGTCTTGCGCATCTCGGAGCCCCAAAATTATTTTCCGGGCTAGATGCAGCTAAAAATTATTTTTAATTTTAAATCTGGTGAAGCTTATTATAGATGGCCTAATAGGATCAGTGCTGCACACTGCTACAAAGCCCAAATTATTTTCCAGTCAAGATACAGATAAACATGATTAGTAATTTGAAAGCTTAAAACGGTTGATAGGGTGATTTTAACCAATCATCAAGCTTTTACTCTCCCCAGGATGACACAGGGGTAGAAAAGTCGTTTCGGATCCATGATTTGTTCATCTTTATGAACGTGAGTCTGTCTACATTATCAGTGGAGAGCCGCATGCGCTTATCTGTCAGCACACCACCAGCAGCGCTGAACACACGTTCAGACAGAACGCTGGCTGCGGGGCATGACAAGATCTCCAAGGCGTAAGTGGCTAGCTCCGGCCATTTATCCAGATTGGAAGCCCAAAAAGAGCAAGGGTCCAGTGACACAGTCGTGGCTTCAATGTTTACTTGGAGATACTCCTGTACCATCGTCTCTAGGCGTTGACTATGTGTCAGACTTCTTGTCTCCTGTGGCCTTGCAAAGGATGGGCTAAAAAAGTGGTGAAATGATTCCGCAAAATTGATGTTACCAGCAGATACTGTGGTTCTGTTACGGTTTGAGTGCTGAACACTTGACGGTCCCACGGTTGGCAAGTTGGAACTGTGAGATTCACTACGTGCACCACTGGTATTTTGTGGAAAAGCACATGTAAGATTCTGCAACAGTCTCTGCTGATACTCCTGCATGCGTGCATCCCTTTCTATGGTAGGAATAATTTCTGCAAATTTACTTTTGTACCGGGGATCTAACAGTGTGGCAACCCAGTAGTCAGGATTATTTCTAATTCTCACAATTCGAGGGTCATGTTGCAGGTAGTGCAGCAAGAAGGCACTCATGTGTGTTGCGCATCCAGGAGCACCAAGTCCCTGTTGTGTTGGTGGCGAGGTAACAATCATGCTTCCTTCCTCTGTCCTCTCCCCCCAACCTCGCACAACAGAAATGTGATCAAGGTCTCCCTCATCTGATGAGTCTTCCATCAGTTCGTCCTCCACTTCTTCCTGGGCTCCTGCACCTTCCTCACTAGTTTGGCTGCTACCATGCGCCCTGGTAAAATCATCTCCCCCACCCTCACGTGCCTGCCGCCTTGGTGCTGCCGACCGTCTGGACCTTGCAGATGTTAGCCCTTCCGCATACAACTCCTCCTCCTCTACTTCCTCCACCTCCTCTTGTGCCACCACCTGACTCCGAATTCTGTTTAACATGTGCTCCAGCATGTAAATCACCGGAATAGTCATGCTGATAATGGCATCGTCAGCACTAAACATCTTCGTCGCCATTTCAAAACTGTGCAGAAGGGTGCATAGGTCCCTGATCTGAGACCACTCCTCCAGCGTGATTTGCCCCACCTCTGAATCTCGTTGGCCCAGGCTATACGTCAGAACGTATTGCACCAGGGCTTGTCGGTGCTGCCACAGTCGCTGCAACATGTGCAGAGTTGAATTCCACCGGGTAGGCACATCGCATTTTAGCCGGTGAAGTGGCAGGCCCAACGACTTCTGTAGAGATGTAAGTCGCTGAGCTGCGGGATGCGAACGGCAGAAGTGAGCACACAGCGACCGTGCCCTCTGCAGAAGGCCATCTAGTCTGGGATAGTGGGCTAAAAATTGCTGGACAACCAGGTTCAACACGTGAGCCATACAAGGCACGTGTGTGACATTGCCCCGGTGAAGGGCCGCACCCAGGTTTGCAGCATTGTCGCACACGGCCTTCCCTGGTTTCAGGTCCAGTGGAGACAACCATTCATGAAATTGGTTCTCCAGAGCTGACCACAACTCCTCAGCTGTGTGACTCACATTTCCCAGACATTTCAATGTAAAAACCGCCTGATGACGTTGAGCCCTACTGCCAGCATAGTAAGGAGGTGTGCAGGATCCCTTCTGTGCAGTTAGAAAGCTTGTGGCATGACCAGACAGGCTTTGGGTGCAGGTGGAAGACCGAGAGGAGCTTGAGGAGGCAGAAGCAGTGGAGGAACTTTGACATAAAGAGGATTGACGCACAACTCGTGGGGACGGCAAGACTTGGACAGCAGCCCCTTGTCCTGCTGTCACCATAGTTACCCAGTGCCCAGTCAGCGACATGTAACGCCCCTGTCCATGCCTACTCGTCCAAGTGTCTGTGGTGAAATGCACCCTGTCACACACAGAGTTTCTCAAAGAAGCGGTGATGTTGTGTGCGACATGCTGGTGGAGCGCAGGCACACCTTTCTTTGAGAAGTAGTGCCGACTGGGCATCTGGTACTGGGGCACTGCGACGGACATAAGGTCTCGAAAATCCTCTGTGTACACCAGGCGGAAAGGCAGCATTTCTGTAGCCAAGAGCTTGCAGATGGTGAAATTCAACCTCTTAGCTTTCTCATGGCTAGGAGGAAATGGTCTTTTACTTGTCCACATCTGAGGGACCGAGGGCTGGCTATTGTGCTTAGACGGGGTTGATAAGGGTGTCCCCGGCAAACTGCCGGTCTGTGAGGAAGATGCAGGCGGACATGTTAGGTTGCCTTGATCCAAAGGTGGTGCTATCGATGTCGGACAGCGCTCAAGACCAGCTGGTGTTACCACCTCCAAAGAAAATGATGACCTGCCAATCACGCTGGCTGTTGCGGGTAAAGAGGTGGCAGGTCTGCGCCCCAAAACAGGTGTGACTGCTGTCCCCCCAGTCACAGAGGATGAAGAGGCCGCGGATGCACAAGATATGGCAGACGGTGGTTGGCCCGGCCGGCTAGGCCGCATTGTAGCACACTGAGCTTCCCACTGCAACTTATGCTTCATGTCCATGTGCCGGTTCATGCATGAAGTACTCAAACTATGTATTTTTTGGCCTCTGCTTAGCTTTTGCTGACAAATGTTACAGATAACACGAGTTGGGTCATCTTTATCGATCTGAAAAAATGCCCAGGCTATGCAAGGCTTAGCACCCATGCGACCTGAAGAGCCACCACGACTTGTGGTGAGAGGCAGAGTTGTGTTTGAGGATGCAGTTGTTGACGTGCTTCCAGTACTACGTCTCTGTCCAGGAAGGCGCAACCTGACCTCGTCGTCACTAGCATCTTCCTCCACCTCCTCTGCTGACCTCATCTCTTGGCTGACTGTGGGTTGACAGTAAGTAGGATCTCCGACCTCATCATCATCACCCTGTGCGTTATCACACCCGTCGTCCTCAGAGCCAACCTGTTCCTGCCCTGACAAAAAACTAAAGTTGTCGCTCCAATCAGGTATTTGAGTCTTATCATCGTCTTCCTCATTGTCTCCACCAACAGGAGTTACAGTTTGGGAATGAGGGTCTACATTATGGTCAGAACCTTCTGCGTCTGGTCCTGGATCCGACTCATAAAGATTCTGGGCATCAGTGCAGATCATTTCCTCGTCTGGATTCACAGAAGCGCTGGAGTCGACCTCTGATTCCCAGGCTATAGTATGAGTAAACAGCTCTGCAGACTCAACCATCTGTTCTACCTCATACTCAGACGGGCAGCTGGAGATTTTGGAGCTGTGAGGAAGCAAGTGTGATTTGGGTGACACCTTTGAGGACTGGAGTATTTGTGATGTTGAAGTTGATGTGGAGGAGAGCCCACTTAAAGGAGCACTTGATATCCGTTGAAGCACCTGCTGTTTTTGTGCCTCATCTGGAATTTGTAGCGATTGGCGTGGCCGTAAGAAAGGGATCTTATCACATTGTCCGCTAAAAGAAGTAGACATTTTAGTTTGGCTGGAAGATGGTCTTTCTTCTGCACCTACCCCACGGACACAACCTTTTTTCCCCTTCCCAACACGCCTATTCCCCTTTCCACCAGCAGCAGGCCTTTTTCCACTCATTTTGGTGGTTAACTAATTCACAACTCTGGAGTTGTTTGCACAAAAAAACAATGGATGGTAACCGAGCAGAGCTGAGTGGCCAAACTGTGGTATTAGGCCAAAACTATTGGCTGGGTTAGATGCAGAAAAAAATTATTTTTAATTTGCAACCTGATGGAGGTCAGTATAGATGGACTAATAGACCAAGTCCCACACACTGCTAGAAGCCCAAATATTTTTTCAGAGCTAGATGCAGAAAAAAATTATTTTTAATTTGCAACCTGATGGAGGTCAGTATAGATGGATTAATAGACCAAGTCCCACACACTGCTAGAAGCCCAAATATTTTTTCAGAGCTAGATGCAGAAAAAAAATATTTTTAATTTGCAACCTGATGGAGGTCAGTATAGATGGACTAATAGAACAAGTCCCACACGCTGCTAGAAGCCCAGATATTTTTTCAGAGATAAATGAAGAAAAAAATTATTTTTAATTTGCAACCTGATGGAGGTCAGTATAGATGGACTAATAGACCACGTCCCACACACTGCTAGAAGCCCAAATATTTTTTCAGAGCTAGATGCAGAAAAAAATTATTTTTAATTTGCAACCTGATGGAGGTCAGTATAGATGGACTAATAGACCAAGTCCCACACACCGCTAGAAGCCCAAATATTTTTTCAGAGCTAGATGCAGAAAAAAATTATATTCAATTTGCAACCTGCTGGAGGTCAGTATAGAAGGTCTAATAGAACAAGTCCCACACACTGCTAGAAGCCCAAATATTTTTTCAGAGCTAAATGGAGAAAAAAATTATTTTTAATTTGCAACCTGATGGAGGTCAGTATAGATGGACTAATAGACCAAGTCCCACACACTGCTAGAAGCCCAAATATTTTTTCAGAGCTAGATGCAGAAAAAAATTATTTTTAATTTGCAACCTGATGGAGGTCAGTATAGATGGACTAATAGACGAAGTCCCACACACCGCTAAAAGCCCAAATATTTTTTCAGAGCTAGAAGCAGAAATTTTTTTTATTCAATTTGCAACCTGATGGAGGTCAGTATAGATGGACTAATAGACCAAGTCCCACACACTGCTAGAAGCCCAAATATTTTTTCAGAGCTAGATGCAGAAAAAAATTATGTTTAATTTGCAACCTGATGGAGGTCAGTATAGATGGACTAATAGACCAAGTCCCACACACTGCTAGAAGCCCAAATATTTTTTCAGAGCTAGATGCAGAAAAAAATAATTTTTAATTTGCAACCTGATGGAGGTCAGTATAGATGGACTAATAGAACAAGTCCCACACGCTGCTAGAAGCCCAAATATTTTTTCAGAGATAAATGAAGAAAAAAATTATTTTTAATTTGCAACCTGATGGAGGTCAGTATAGATGGACTAATAGACCAAGTCCCACACACTGCTAGAAGCCCAAATATTTTTTCAGAGCTAGATGCAGAAAAAAAATATTTTTAATTTGCAACCTGATGGAGGTCAGTATAGATGGACTAATAGACCAAGTCCCACACACCGCTAGAAGCCCAAATATTTTTTCAGAGCTAGATGCAGAAAAAAATTATATTCAATTTGCAACCTGCTGGAGGTCAGTATAGAAGGACTAATAGAACAAGTCCCACACACTGCTAGAAGCCCAAATATTTTTTCAGAGCTAAATGAAGAAAAAAATTATTTTTAATTTGCAACCTGATGGAGGTCAGTATAGATGGACTAATAGACCAAGTCCCACACACTGCTAGAAGCCCAAATATTTTTTCAGAGCTAGATGCAGAAAAAAATTATTTTTAATTTGCAACCTGATGGAGGTCAGTATAGATGGACTAATAGACCAAGTCCCACACACCGCTAGAAGCCCAAATGTTTTTTTCAGAGCTAGATGCAGAAAAATTTTTTATTCAATTTGCAACCTGATGGAGGTCAGTATAGATGGACTAATAGACCAAGTCCCACACACTGCTAGAAGCCCAAATATTTTTTCAGAGCTAGATGCAGAAAAAAATTATTTTTAATTTGCAACCTGATGGAAGTCAGTATAGATGGACTAATAGACCAAGTCCCACACACTGCTAGAAGCCCAAATATTTTTTCAGAGCTAGATGCAGAAAAAAATTATTTTTAATTTGCAACCTGATGGAGGTCAGTATTGATGGACTAATAGAACAAGTCCCACACGCTGCTAGAAGCCCAAATATTTTTTCAGAGATAAATGAAGAAAAAAATTATTTTTAATTTGCAACCTGATGGAGGTCAGTATAGATGGACTAATAGACCAAGTCCCACACACTGCTAGAAGCCCAAATATTTTTTCAGAGCTAGATGCAGAAAAATATTATTTTTAATTTGCAACCTGATGGAGGTCAGTATAGATGGACTAATAGAATGATGCTATGCCCAAAAGATTTTACTTCACTAGGTGCAGTAAAAAAATTGGTATTCTATACACAGGTGGTATATCTTGCAACACAGATAGGCTACTCCACTGACTAACACACTCTGCAATAGGCCAAAAAGGATTAGCTTTGCTAGATTCAGCCAAATGCTGTGAAAAAAACTTGCACAGCACTGGCACAGACCTGCCTGGCAAAAACTGATAGGAACTGATGTAACCTAGTCCTGAAAAGGACTCCAATTACAATTAGTCTTTACTCCCACAATCTATCTATTTAAGAGCACAGACCTGCTTGATAAAAGTCGTAGGAAATGCTGTAACCTAGTCCTTAAAAGGACTGCAATCACAACTATTCCCTACTCCCAAGCTATCTGTATACTTGTGCGAAAATTGGCTTGAAATTAACAAGGTATAGCGCACACAGCAACAGCGGTGCCGTCTAACACGCAGCTGCAGCAGTGAGAAAATGGTGGCGACGGGGAAAATGGCTTGGTCTTATAGGGCAAGGACATGTGACATACACTGCCAATCACACATGCCCTTGCTTGTGTGAAAAAAAGCACTTCGCTCCATGTGTGCGCTGCTGATAGGCTGACAGATTGCACCTCCCCACTGCAAATGCGGGAAAGAGAAAAAAAAATGGAGATCTTCATTGTTCCTGCAGAGATCCATCCCCTGCCCCTCCCCCCGCCCCGCTGTACACTCAAACTGCGTATTAACATTAATTTTCATCATTACTGAGAAAAAATCCAGTTATGATTTTGGTGCACGAACAGTTATCGAACATAACCTCAAACAGCCGAATTTTTCTCAAATTGTTCGTGTTCGCCGACCGGCTCGAACACCGCCCAAAACAGCTCGAATTTGAGATTGGCGAACAGTTCGAGTAGAACAACGCTCATCTCTACTCTTCAGGTCACATGGGCTCTAAGCCTGGGCATTTATTCAGATCGATAAGGATGACCCAACTCGTGCTATCTGTAATATTTGTCAGCAAAAGCTAAGTAGAGGCCAAAAAATCCATAGTTTGAGTACTTCATGCATGTACCGTCACATGGATATGAAGCATAAGTTGCAGTGGGAAGCTCACTGTGCTACAATGCGGCCTAGCTGGCTGGGCTAACCACCGTCTGCCCCATCTTGTGCATCCGCAGCCTCTTCATCCTCTGTGACTGGGGGGACAGCAGTCACACATATTTTTGGACGCAGACCTGACACCTCTTTACCGGCAACAGCCAGTGTGATTGGCAGGTCGTCAGTTCATTGGGAAGTGGAAACACCTGCTAGTGTTGAGCGCTCTCCGACATCGAGAGCACCACCTTTGGATCAAGGCAACCTAACATGTCCGCCTGCATCTTCCTCACAGACTGGCAGTTTGCCGGGGACACCCTACTCAACATCGTCTAAGCACAACAGCCAGCCCTCGGTCCCTCAGATGTGGAAAAGTAAAAGACCATTTCCTCCTAGCCATGAGAAAGCTAAGAGGTTGAATTTCACCATCTGCAAGCTGTTGGCTACAGAAATGCTGCCTTTCCACCTGGAGGACACAGAGGATTTTCAAGACCTTATGTCCGTCACAGTGCCCCAGTACCAGATGCCCAGTCGGCACTACTTCTCAAAGAAAGGTGTGCCTGCGCTCCACTAGCATGTCGCACACAACATCACCGCTTCTTTGAGAAACTCTGTGTGTGACAGGGTGCACTTCACCACAGACACTTGGACGAGAAGGCATGGACAGGGGCGTTACATGTCGCTGACTGGGCACTGGGTAACTATGGTGACAGCAGGACAAGGGGCTGCTGTCCAAGTCTTACCGTCCCCACGAGTTGTGCGTCAATCCTCTTTATCTCGAAGTTCCTCCACTGCTTCTGCCTCCTCAACCTCCTCTCGGTCCTCCACCTGCACCCAAAGCCTGTCTGGTAATGCCACCTGCATTCTAACTGCGCAGAAGGAATCCTGCACACCTCCTTACTATGCTGGCAGCAGTGCTCAACGGCATCAGTGTTTACTTTGAAATGTCTGGGAAATGTGAGTCACACAGCTGAGGAGTTGTGGTCAGCTCTGGAGACCCAGTTTCATGAAAGGTTATCTCCACTGGACCTGCAACCAGGGAAGGCCGTGTGCGACAATGCTGCAAACCTGGGTGCGGCACTTCGCCGGGGCAATGTCACACACATGCCTTGTATGGCTCACGTGTTGAACCTGGTTGTCCAGCAATTTTTAGCCCACTATCCCGGACTAGATGGCCTTCTGCAGAGGGTACGGTCGCTGTGTGCTCACTTCCGCCGTTCGCATCCCGCAGTTCAACGACTTACATCTCTACAGAAGTCGTTGGGCCTGCCAGTTCACCGGCTGAAATGCGATGTGCCGACACGGTGGAATTCAACTCTGCACATGTTGCAGCGACTGTGGCAGCACCGACAAGCCCTGGTGCAATACGTTCTGACGTATAGCCTGGGCCAACGAGATCCAGAGGTGGGGCAAATCACGCTGCAGGAGTGGTCTCAGATCAGGGACCTATGAAGCTGATGCGCCCCCTGGGCCATGGGGTACCCTGAGCCGGGCCGGTAGACGCTGGGGGTTGTAGTCACTGTGGCGGTGACCCAGTCCGTGACCCAGGGCGGTCAATCCAAGGGTAATTTGTATATATGGATTTTATAATGTCTGACTACGCCACCTGTGGAGTGCGGCCAAAGGGGCCGTCGCTGCGGAACAGTCCTCTGAAGCTGGTGGTTTTGCAGCAACGGTATTATTACTCACCACAGGAAGAGTGTAGCTTCAGGGCAGTGTGGGTGGATGATGGTGGTTGTAGTGCAGGGAGTCAGTAATGAACACAGAGTCCGTGTGATGCCGTCTCAAGATATTACTCACAGTTGTTGTAGTCCAGATTACAGGTACCAGAGCAATCTCCCCCATCGTGCTGTGCATACTCAGTGAGCGGCTCAGTCCACCCCCAAATAGCTCCGAAGTACTTAGCAGGACCCCCTTCTGTGTGTTCTTTCTCTGGCCTTCTCCCTGCACCTCACACCCAGTGACACTTCTATCCGGTATCCTCGGGCCTTGGCGGGTGACGTGTGTTCCGTCCCCTGGGTCCTATGTGGCTACCTTCTTAGTGAGACTGGTGTGGACTTTGGCCTGCAGTACATGAAATGCAGCAGCCTCCGGTTTCTAGTTGAGCCTTGCTGTTTCTTTGCTAGTTGAGGGACCGGTTCCCCTTATCTGGCCTGACCCCTCTACCTCCTGGTAGCAGCGGGAGTACGGGTGGCCTTCTGCACGGCCCGCAGCCGTAGGGTCCCTTCGGTTCCTGGAGCCTTCCAGCTCCCACTCCTCTCTTCTCTCCTTCAGTCCTGGGCCTCCCAGGCTAGGCCCGCCTCCGGAGCAGAGCTCATGCCTAGTCTCTGCTCCTGTCACTTTTCCTCCTCTGTCTGGCTTGCTCTTTCTAAGATGGCTTCCTATTTATACTCTCCTTGTCATGTGCTCCCCTAAGCTGCTCCCCTAAGCACCCACTACATAGGACCCTCAAACCAGCTAGGGACCTGGGACTGTGCTCTCCCTTAGGAGCAATCTCGCCCTACCCCCACTGCGGGTATGTGTTGGATGCAGGAGTCAGGGTCCCGAGCCATACGCCTTCCTTACCTGAGGGTGAGATACCACACCTCTGGGTGAGATGCAGTAACTCTGTGGCGACTGAACCCTCAGGGGTGCCACACACGCTTCTGCACAGTTTTGAAATGGCGACGAAGATGTTTAGTGCTGACGACGATGCCATTATCAGCATGACTATTCCGGTGATTTACATGCTGGAGCACACATTAAACAGAATTCAGAGTCAGGTGGTGGGACAAGAGGAGGTGGAGGAAGTAGAGGAGGAGTCGTATGCGGAAGGGATAACATCTCCAAGGTCCAGACGGTTGGCAGCACCAAGGCGGCAGGCATGGGAGGGTGGGGGAGAGGGATTAACCAGGGCGCATGGTAGCAGCCAAACTGTTGAGGAAGGTGCAGGAGCTGAGGAAGAAGTGGAGGATGAACTGGCGATGGGCATGGTAGACTCATCAGATGAGGGAGACCTTGATCACATTTCTGTTGTGCGAGGTTGGAGGGAGAGGGCAGAGGAAGGAAGCATGATTCTTACCTCGCTACCAACACAACAAGGACTTGGTACTTCTGGATGCGCAAGACACATGAGTGCCTTCTTGCTGCACTACCTGCAACATGACCCCCGGATTGTCAGAATTCGAAGTAATCCCGACTACTGGGTTGCCACACTCTTAGATCCCCGGTACAAAAGTATATTTGCCGAAATAATTCCTGCCATAAAAAGGTATTGACGAATGCAGGAGTATCTGCAGACGCTGTTGCAGAATCTTACATGTGCTTTTCCACAAAACACCAGTGGTGCACATAGTGAATCTCACAGTTCTAACTTGCCAACGGTGGGACTGTCGAGTCTTCATCACTCAAACAGTAACAGTAACACAGTATCTGCTGGTAACAGCAATTTTGTGGAATCGTTTCACCACTTTTTTAGACCATCCTTTGCAAGGCCACAGGAGACAAGAAGTCTGACACATAGTCAATGCCTAGAGAGGATGGTACAGGAGAATCTCCAAGTGAACATCGAAGCCATGACTGTGTCACTGGACCCTTGCTCATTTTGGTATTCCAATCTGGAATAATCGCCGGAGCTCGCCACTCACGCCTTGGAGATCTTGTCATGCCATGCAGCCAGCGTTCTCTCTGAACGTGTGTTCAGCGCTGCTGGTGGTGTGCTGACAGATAAGCGCACGAGGCTGTCCACTGAGAATGTAGACAGACTCACGTTCATAAAGATGAACAAATCATGGATTCGCAAGGACATTTCTACCCCTGTTTCATCCTTGGGAGACTAAAAGCTTGGGGATTTGGTAAAATCACCTCACCAACCGTTTTAAGCAACAGTGGTGCAATTGATGCCACTTAACCCTAGAACGCATGACCATAAAAATCTACACTTTCACATACCTGGGGCCCTTTAGGCCCGTGTGCAAATAACATGGAATAACTCAAACTCAAATGACAAACAACTATATACATGAAGAATACCTAGAGTTTCAAAATTCTAACTAAAGTAATCTTGCAGAAAATAGAAAACAATTAACTGGGCGGGACTGCAAGGCCACAGGTATGCGTTCTAGGGTTAAGTGGTGTCTGTGCCACAATTTTGGGAGTCCCCTTGCTGTGTCTTACGTGACGTTGGCATCGTCAATTCCAGGTGGGTTGGGTCGCACCCCCCCCTTTTTAACTGTAAGAAACTACATACACTATGGCTTGGGGTAACATAGATGGTTGAGTCTGAAGAGCTGTTTACTCAGAGGTCTGCTCCAAATCTTCAGTGTCTGCTAGTCAGCGTAGAATTTTTAACTGCATCTAGCCTAGGCAATACTTTGGGCGTAGTAGCCCAGCTGCGAAGCAAGCTGCACCGCCTGTGTATCTAATAAGAATTTTTAAATGAATCTAGCCTAGGCAGACTGTGGGGACCCCCAACCAAACCCAGACGCTCAGCCCCCCTACCGCCCCCATTTCATGGACAATACAATAATGTAACTCTTACAACTGGATGGGTTAGGATCGGTCACAGCTTTATTAACTCTTTATACTCATTCCATTAGAAAGGCATTTTATTTCTAAAATAATTCAGCTTGTTGCAGCATGCCCTGGGTCCCCACTCCGGCAAGTTGGCCAACAAGTGTAACTCTCCAACATGTCCTTTCTATTTCCAGGCTACGGAGGATCCAGCATACTCGTATGCAGGACTCTGACCCCCACCCATCACTCTTAACGCTTGTTCCACTCCTTCCTGGAGTCCTGACAGGAATATGTCCAGTCCAATATCTATTAAGTGAACACCGTCAGGCCATATGAGGCCTGCTTTATCTCCTTCCAGTTGTCGGTGTCGTATCACTACACCGCCTCTGTCTATTCTAAATTTTGCCATCCGAATATTTATTACCCGCCTTGTCCATTCGATGGCCGTGATGTCTCGTGAACCTTGCCATACCGCTATCGGCACAATCTCTGACCATACTATAGCTAATTTTGTGAAAAATTCTCTGAAGTGCTCAGTGTCTAGTTTCATTATTGCCATTAGTTATGCACTCTTGTGATGACCTAGGTTGTTTCCCCCGGCCTGTATAACTAAGATGACCGGACCTCTTGCCTCTCTCCCTACCTTGATTACCTCCATTAGTACCTGTGGCCATAGCAGGCCTCTAATACCTCTCCAGTTGAAATATGTGTTATGAAACTCTAATTTCCTCCTGCCTGTGCGGACTTTCGCCCTTTTTTGTGCCCAATATATATACGAGTGGCCTATCACTCACACTGTTGGCTTAGCGTCACCTGTAAAAGAAACAAGCCACGTTAGGATAACAAGTCCGGTCTTATGTATCTCGCCAAACACGTGGATCGCCATCTCCCTATCCTCTGAACTTCCGTTTCTGACAGTCCTGCTCTTGCTGCTTCCATGGCCGCACCTATGCGGAATGAGTGTGTCCCGTAATCTTTGGGGTGGTTCCCTGCCGATGTTATGCATTTATTAAATATAGCTTGGAACAGGTATCTTGATAATGGCGTTCCATCAATGTGTGATAGGAAGAAATTACTTTGTGATCTGATGGTTAGATATGTTTTTACTATTGTTACCCGACTCAGTGTACCTTTTGTGGGTTGTAGAAGTACCCAAGTACCCCTGCCCACTGGAATCGTTTTCTATTGGTGTATGCGTAGACGTATTGCATTATTGGCTATGACTACGTCCTGGTGTAATAAGCCTCCACTGGTGGTAATTTTGGATTGAGGGACTAATTCGCTTATACATAGCGCCCCGAAGAAGGCGATCACAAATGCAGTAGACATTAGTGTTGCTTCAAATTGTGAGTGTCATGTTAATGGTGTTAGGGATATGATGTGAGAAATCAGTTTTAGTGACACGGGACGGGACGTCTACATTCCTGACTTGGCTGACCCCTTTTCCACCCTTTTATGGATTGTCTGATGATGAATCTTTGTCACATCTCCCCAATTCAGTAGTTGGAAGGGAAATGCTACTCCGGTCAGACACCGCTGCGCTGACGCTCCTGATATGCCCCTCATCATTAGCTGGTGGAGAAATTCTATGGTGACTTGTGATCTGGCTTGTTCACATTGGTCAACCCGTCTGCCTGCTAATAGTCGTGTCCACTCTTCCCATGCCTGATTAATGGCATCAACTATTCGCCACTAGATCCCAAAGGGAGGGTGGGCAACTGCTGCCTGATGGGTGGGTGTTGTGGAAGAGCTCTGTGAAAATCTGCCAATTGAATTGTTATAAAGCGTTAGCAGCAGCTTTATACCCCTCAGCATAGTGGCTAGCGCGGACCCATACATTGTGTTTTAGGCACAGGAATGCTAGCCTGCGTAGTCGGCCTAGCACTGGGAGAGACGATGATGCCATCTTATTAATGCAGTGCGCTAGGCTGGTGTTTTGTGTTATGAAGCATATATTTTTGTTAGCCAGGCGCGCGCCCCATATTTCTATTGCTACCACTATTGGGAAAAATTATTTTCAGGGCTAGATGCAGCTAAAAATTATTATTAATTTCAAAGCTGGTGGAGCTTGGTATAGATGGCCTAATACAATGAGTCCCACACACTGCTAGAAGCCCAAATATTTTTTCAGAGCTAGATGCAGATAAAAATTATTTTTAATTTGCAACCTGATGGAGGTCAGTATAGATGAACTAATAGACCCAGTCCCACACACTGCTAGAAGCCTAAATAATTTTTCAGAGCTAGATGCAGAAAAAAATTATATTCAATTTGCAGCCTGATGGAGGTCAGTATAGATGGACTAATAGAACAAGTCCCACTCACTGCTAGAAGCCCAAATATTTTTTCAGAGCTAGATGCAGAAAAAAATGATATTCATTTTGCAACCTGATGGAGGTCAGTATAGATGGACTAATAGACCAAGTCCCACACACTGCTAGAAGCCCAAATATTTTTTCAGTGCTAGATGCAGATAAAATTTATTTTTAATTTGTAACCTGATGGAGGTCAGTGTAGATGGACTAATAGACCAAGTCCCACACACTGCTAGAAGCCCAAATATTTTTTCAGAAGTAGATGCAGAAAAAAATTATATTCAATTTGCAACCTGATGGAGGTCAGTGTAGATGGACTAATAGACCAAGTCCCACACACTGCTAGAAGCCCAAATATTTTTTCAGAAGTAGATGCAGAAAAAAATTATATTCAATTTGCAACCTGATGGAGGTCAGTATAGATGGACTAATAGAACAAGTGCCACACACTGCTAGAAGCAAAAAATTTTTTTTCTGAGGTAGATGCAGAAAAAAATGATATTCAGTTTGCAACCTGATGGAGGTCAGTATAGATGGACTAATAGAACAAGTCCCACACACAGCTAGAAGCCCAAATATTTTTTCAGAGCTAGATGCAGATAAAAATTATTTTTAATTTGCAACCTGATGGAGATCAGTATAGATGGACTAATAGACCAAGTCCCACACACTGCTAGAAGCCCAAACATTTTTTCAGAAGTAGATGCAGAAAAAAATGATATTCAATTTGAAACCTGATGGAGGTCAGTATAGATTACTAATAGAACAAGTCCCACACACTGCTAGAAGCCCAAATATTTTTTCAGAGCTAGATGCAGAATAAAATTATATTGAATTTGCAACCTGGTGTAGGTGAGTATAGATGGACTAATAGAACAAGTCCCACACACTGCTAGAAGCCCAAATATTTTTTCAGAGCTAGATGCAGAAAAAAATGATATTCAATTTGCAACCTGATGGAGGTCAGTATAGATGGACTAATAGACCAAGTCCCACACACTGCTAGAAGCCCAAATACTTTTTCAGAGCTAGATGCAGATAAAAATTATTTTTAATTTGCAACCTGATGGAGGTCAGTATAGATGGACTAATAGACCAAGTCCCACACACTGCTAGAAGCCCAAATACTTTTTCAGAGCTAGATGCAGATAAAAATTATTTTTAATTTGCAACCTGATGGAGATCAGCATAGATGGACTAATAGACCAAGTCCCACACACTGCTAGAAGCCCAAATATTTTTTCAGTGCTAGATGCAGATAAAATTTATTTTTAATTTGCAACCTGATGGAGGTCAGTGTAGATGGACTAATAGACCAAGTCCCACACACTGCTAGAAGCCCAAATATTTTTTCAGAAGTAGATGCAGAAAAAAATTATATTCAATTTGCAACCTGATGGAGGTCAGTATAGATGGACTAATAGAACAAGTGCCACACACTGCTAGAAGCAAAAAATTTTTTTTCTGAGGTAGATGCAGAAAAAAATGATATTCAGTTTGCAACCTGATGGAGGTCAGTATAGATGGACTAATAGAACAAGTCCCACACACAGCTAGAAGCCCAAATATTTTTTCAGAGCTAGATGCAGATAAAAATTATTTTTAATTTGCAACCTGATGGAGATCAGTATAGATGGACTAATAGACAAAGTCCCACACACTGCTAGAAGCCCAAACATTTTTTCAGAAGTAGATGCAGAAAAAAATGATATTCAATTTGAAACCTGATGGAGGTCAGTATAGATTACTAATAGAACAAGTCCCACACACTGCTAGAAGCCCAAATATTTTTTCAGAGCTAGATGCAGAATAAAATTATATTGAATTTGCAACCTGGTGTAGGTGAGTATAGATGGACTAATAGAACAAGTCCCACACACTGCTAGAAGCCCAAATATTTTTTCAGAGCTAGATGCAGAAAAAAATGTTATTCAATTTGCAACCTGATGGAGGTCAGTATAGATGGACTAATAGACCAAGTCCCACACACTGCTAGAAGCCCAAATACTTTTTCAGAGCTAGATGCAGATAAAAATTATTTTTAATTTGCAACCTGATGGAGATCAGTATAGATGGACTAATAGACCAAGTCCCACACACTGCTAGAAGCCCAAATATTTTTTCAGAGCTAGATGCAGATAAAAATTATTTTTAATTTGCAACCTGATGGAGGTCAGTGTAGATGGACTAATAGACCAAGTCCCACACACTGCTAGAAGCCCAAATATTTTTTCAGAAGTAGATGCAGAAAAAAATTATATTTAATTTGCAACCTGATGGAGGTCAGTATAGATGGACTAATAGCACAAGTCCCACACACAGCTAGAAGCCCAAATATTTTTCAGAGCTAGATGCAGATAAAAATTATTTTTAACTTGCAACCTAATGGAGATCAGTATAGATGGACTAATAGACCAAGTCCCACACACTGCTAGAAGCCCAAACATTTTTTCAGAAGTAGATGCAGAAAAAAATGATATTCAATTTGCAACCTGATGGAGGTCAGTATAGATGGACTAATAGAACAAGTCCCACACACTGCTAGAAGCCCAAATATTTTTTCAGAGCTAGATGCAGAATAAAATTATATTGAATTTGCAACCTGGTGTAGGTTAGTATAGATTGACTAATAGAACAAGTCCCACACACTGCTAGAAGCCCAAATATTTTTTCAGAGCTAGATGCAGAAAAAAATCATATTCAATTTGCAACCTGATGGAGGTCAGTATAGATGGACTAATAGACCAAGTCCCACACACTGCTAGAAGCCCAAATACTTTTTCAGAGCTAGATACAGATAAAAATTATTTTTAATTTGCAACCTGATGGAGATCAGTATAGATGGACTAATAGACTAAGTCCCACACTCTGCTAGAAGCCCAAATATTTTTTCAGAAGTAGATGCAGAAAAAAATTATATTCAATTTGCAACCTGATGGAGGTCAGTATAGATGGACTAATAGAACAAGTCCCACACACTACTTGAAGCCCAAATTTTTTTTCTGAGGTAGATGCAGAAAAAAATGATATTCAGTTTGCAACCTGATGGAGGTCAGTATAGATGGACTAATAGAACAAGTCCCACACACAGCTAGAAGCCCAAATATTTTTTCACAGCTAGATGCAGATAAAAATTATTTTTAATATGCAACCTGATGGAGATCAGTATAGATGGACTAATAGACCAAGTCCCACACACTGCTAGAAGCCCAAACATTTTTTCAGAAGTAGATGCAGAAAAAAATGATATTCAATTTGCAACCTGATTGAGGTCAGTATAGATGGACTAATAGAACAAGTCCCACACACTGCTAGAAGCCCAAATATTTTTTCAGAGCTAGATGCAGAATAAAATTATATTGAATTTGCAACCTGGTGTAGGTTAGTATGGATGGACTAATAGAACAAGTCCCACACACTGCTAGAAGCCCAAATATTTTTTCAGAGCTAGATGCAGAAAAAAATGATATTCAATTTGCAACCTGATGGTGGTCAGTATAGATGGACTAATAGACCAAGTCCCACACACAGCTAGAAGCCCAAATATTTTTTCAGAAGTAGATGCAGAAAAAAATGATATTCAATTTGCAACCTGATGGAGGTCAGTATAGATGGACTAATAGAACAAGTCCCACACACTGCTAGAAGCCCAAATATTTTTTCAGAGCTAGATGCAGAATAAAATTATATTGAATTTGCAACCTGGTGTAGGTTAGTATAGATGGACTAATAGGACAAGTCCCACACACTGCTAGAAGCCCAAATATTTTTTTCAGAGCTAGATGCAGAAAAAAATGATATTCAATTTGCAACCTGATGGAGGTCAGTATAGATGGACTAATAGAACAAGCCCCACACACTGCTAGAAGCCCAAATATTTTTTCAGAGCTAGATGCAGAAAAAAATGATATTCAATTTGCAACCTGATGGAGGTCAGTATAGATGGACTAATAGACCAAGTCCCACACACTGCTAGAAGCCCAAATACTTTTTCAGAGCTAGATGCAGATAAAAATTATTTTTAATTTGCAACCTGATGGAGATCAGTATAGATGGACTAATAGACCAAGTCCCACACACTGCTAGAAGCCCAAATATTTTTTCAGAGCTAGATGCAGATAAAAATTATTTTTAATTTGCAACCTGATGGAGGACAGTGTAGATGGACTAATAGACCAAGTCCCACACACTGCTAGAAGCCCAAATATTTTTTCAGAAGTAGATGCAGAAAAAAATTATATTCAATTTGCAACCTGATGGAGGTCAGTATAGATGGACTAATAGAACAAGTGCCACACACTGCTAGAAGCCCAAATTTTTTTTCTGAGGTAGATGCAGAAAAAAATGATATTCAGTTTGCAACCTGATGGAGGTCAGTATAGATGGACTAATAGAATGATGCTCTTCCCAAAAGATTTTACTTCACTTGGTGCAGTAAAAAAATTGGTATTCTATACACAGGTGGTATGTCTTGCAACACAGATAGGCTACTCCACTGACTAACACACTCTGCAATAGGCCAAAAAGGATTAGCTTTGCTAGATTCAGCCAAATCCTGTGAAAAAAACTTGCACAGCACTGGCACAGACCTGCCTGGCAAAAACTGATAGGAACTGATGTAACCTAGTCCTGAAAAGGACTGCAATTACAATTAGTTTTTACTCCCACAATCTATCTATTTAAGAGCACAGACCTGCCTGATAAAAGTCGTAGGAAATGCTGTAACCTAGTCCTTAAAAGGACTGCAATCACAACTATTCCCTACTCCCAAGCTATCTGTAGATTTGTGCGAAAATTGGCTTGAAATTAACAAGGTATAGTGCACACAGCAACAGCGGTGCCGTCTAACACGCAGCTGCAGCAGTGAGAAAATGGTGGCGACAGGGAAAATGGCTTGGTCTTATAGGGCAAGGACATGTGACATACACTGCCAATGACACATGCCCTTGCTTGTGTGAAAAAAAGCACTTCGCTCCGTGTGTGCGCTGCTGATAGGCTGACAGATTGCACCTCCCCACTGTAAATGCGGGAAAGAGAAAAAAAATGGAGTTCTTCATTATTCCTGCAGAGATCCATCCCCTGCCCCTCCCCCCACCCCGCTGTACACTCAAACTGCGTATTAACATTAATTTTCATCATTACTGAGAAAAAATCCAGTTATGATTTTGGTGCACGAACAGTTATCGAACATAACCTCGAACAGCCGAATTTTTCTGAAATCGTTCGTGTTCGCCGAACGGCTCGAACACATCCCAAAACAGCTCGAATTTGAGATTGGCGAACAGTTCGAGTAGAACAACGCTCATCTCTAATGACGAATCGCCACGGCCCAAGGTCAATGACTCCTTCCTTATTTAGTATAGAGTCTACCAATACTTTGGGCGTAGTAGCCCAGCTGTGATGCAAGCTACACTGCCTGTGTATCTAATAAGAATTTTTAACTGCAACTAGCCCAGGCAATACTTTGGGCGTAGTAGCCTAGCTGTGAAGCAAGCTGCACCACCTGTGTATCTAATAACATTTTTTTACTGTACCTAACCCAGCCAATCATTTGCTAGCAATGCTAGTAGCAGTGTCGCATGGGCTCTAAACCTTGCCTAGCCTGGGCATTTTTTGAGATCGCTAAGGATGACCCAACTCATGTTATCTGTAATATTTGTCACCAAAAGCTAAGTAGAGACCAAAAAAACAAGAGTTTTAGCACTTTATGCTTGAACCGTCACATTGATATGAAGCATAAGTTGCAGTACGAAGCTCACTGTGCTACAATGCAGCCTAGCGGGCCTGGCCAACCACCATCTGCCCCACCTGTGTCATCCTGGGGAGATTAAAAGCTTGAGGATTTTGGAAAATCACCTCACCAACCATTTTAAGCAACTCTGGGACAATTTATGCCACTTAAGTGGTGTCTGTGCCACAATTTTTGGAAAAAATGGAGACTCTTTTTGTAGTCCCCTTGCTGTGTTTTACATGACATTGGCATCGTCAATTCCAGGTGAGTCGGGTCTCTCTCCCCCCTTTTAACCATAACAAACTACATACACTATGGCTTGGGGTAACACAGATGGTTGAGTCTGAAGAGCTGTTTACTCATACTATAGCCTGGGAATCAGAGGTCTGCTCCAAAGCTTCAGTGTCTGCTAGTCAGCGGAGTAGCCACCGCCTGTAGATCTAATTACAAATTTTTAACTGCATCTAGCCCAGGCAATACTTTGGGCCTAGTAGCAGTGTCTGCTAGTCAGCGGAGTATCCCAGCTGTTAAGCAAGCTACTCCACCTGTGGTTTGGACACTTAATTTTTTCAAAGAAAATGCTTTGGGCCCCAGGGACACTCAGTGAAGAGCATCAGGGAGGCACCCCAAGGCAAAGGAGCTGGGACTGGCGGTAGGACGCCTTGCGGTGGACTGCCAAGCTCGATCCTTATAAAAGCTTTTTAACTGAAGCAGCTTTAGTGGACGCTACTGGAGTTTGAATTACCGTGGCTGCTGGCATCAGACTTGCCCTCCAATAGATCCTTGTAAAAGGATTTAAAGTGTACTCATTCAAATTACAGAGCTTAGACCAGCCTCCACAGGGGGGGGTTTGACCCACCAGCGGACAGGCACCAGTATTGGGAGAGGGGTGCTGGCCGTCAGGGTCCACTGCGGCTCTGGCACAAACCCGGTGACACGGAGGTCACACGGGCAGGAACTGACTGGCTGTGTTAGCTTTGCACTCCAGCGTAGTCCCTCTGCCCGCTCGCGCCCGTAACCTCAACGGGATGCGCAAGCGGCTTTTCTTCCCAGGGCTGTTCCCCACCCAGCAGGAACGTGGGGGAGCTCAGGTCGACCTTCCACTGTTCTCCTTTACCTCCCTCGCCCTCTTTCCTTCTTCCATTCTCCATCTAACCCCTCGACTCTGTGGTGTCCGCTCTTCCTTCAGCTTACTCCTTCTCAAAGGTGGACTACTGCATGTATACACACTGTGGTGAATCTTTTGGGTCCAGACATAAGAAGTTGTCGAGGTAATGTATAATATGTGCCCCCTTAGAAATGTCCATTACAACCCATTCGATGAAGCAACTAAACACCTCAAATAGTGAGCAGGATCTGGACCACCCCATGGGCAAACAGCGATCCATATAGTATGCTCCTTCCCATAAGTAGCCCTATAGGTGGACACTATTTGGAGGCACAGGTAGTAAGTAACCGGAACTCCCATGAATGTCTGTTTTGGCCACTAGGGTGACCCTTCCCAACTTCTTGATCCACCTGATTGCCTTGTCAAAGGATGTACAGTATATACTACTGTACTTGGTTCCGCGTCAATGTTGTAGTTTACTGACCTGCCCCTTGGATATGACACATGGTGGATTAGTCTGAATGTATTGGGTTCCATTTTTGGCACAACTCACAACGGGGATACCACTACGTCTTGTAAGGAAAGTGTTCTGAATGGAACCGCCATTCTACCTAAAGATATTTCTTTTTTTAATTTTCTTGTCACAACGTCTGGGTGTTGGTAGGCTGATTTTAGATTTTTTCTCCAACCTTTCTTGATTTTAGAAGGGCATGACATGCCTATATCTGTGTCTCCTCCTCCTTTTACTCCTCCACCTCTTTTCTTTTCGCATGACTACTGTATATGTACTTGTCACTTTTCCATGTGTTATTTGTGTCTTCTGAGCAGTTTGTCTGCTTTTGGACACCTTTAAACATGTTTTCTATTTGTTTCTATGTGTTTTTAGAAAAAAGAGAAGGGTGGCTCACTGGTCTATTCGGGTGCTCTGAAGAAAAAAGTAATCTCAATTGCAAAAAGAACTTCGGCACTCCATACATGAAAATATAAGAAATATTGTATCTACACTAATGTCACTTTGAAAAATGAAGTTTTTTTGCGCATAATTTGGCCAATTTATGTGTGTCCATCAACCACGACAAGGTCACCTTCGCATGATGGAAAACTACGCTACGCTACCACTGGATATGCCACTCTTGGGCTGTAAGCCTGTATGAACAATATGTCTCTGCTTGGGCTTTTAACCTACAATGTATGGGCTGGTAGAGCTAGTTAAAACCACCTGTGACTGAATCGGAGGGACACATGGTCAGAAAAAAAGCTGTCAAACTTCTAATAGTTTCCCACCATACGAAGGTGACCTTGTCGTGGTTGATGGGCACACATAAATTGGCCAAATTATGCACAAAAAACCTTCATTTTTCAAAGTGACATTAGTCTAGATACAATATTTCTTATATATTCATGTATGGAGTGCCGAAGTTCTATGTGTTTTTGTTTGCCTGCCATTGGTTTTAACAGTGTTCGACGGTGTTCGACGAACAGTTCAACGAACAGTTCAGCGAGCACACCGGTGTTCGACGAACCGAACCGAACCCGAACACTATGGGGGTGGCTCAACTCTAATGCCTAATTTAAGCTTCACCCCTCCCAATTCATCAGAAAAGGGGAGAAAAGATGGGCAAACAGATATCTTCCTCACTGTCAACTTATGCATTGCCTGTTAAATATTTAGCATGGAGAGGTGGGGATCAGAATCTGGGCATGCCCAGACTGTAGTACCAGAGAACTGTGCACTGGGTGCATATTCTCAATGTTTCTCAACCCTGGTGTCTCTGGGTAGGATAGGTGGGGAGGGAGGCTCAGCACGGCCATCTTATCTGCACTGCACCCATTAACCTGCTCCTCACACAGACAATTTTTTAAGGATTATTTTGCCTGTAAAACACCTGAAAAAGTGAAAAAAAAACGCAAAAAACAATGAAGATATGGTAGCAATGTAGAAATGACTTGTGCTTAAGAACATTCTTTTTAAACTTGTTTTAACCACTTTAAGTTATCAAAAATGAAACATGGTTAACAGAAGTCAGCAGTCCTACCTTGTGGCATTTTTTGCTTGGAAGAAGCTCACTATTAATACACACAATATTTAAAAAAAAAATGCCTGTAAAGACGACTAAAAAGAAGCTTCAGGAAAATCACCTCTGTCAAGTTCTTGAAAAGTCTTCCTATAGCAAAAACTTGCATCTTATAAAAGCTCAGTTTTTCTTTTTTGTGTCCTTGAGCTTATGTTGTTATAATATTTTATATGGGATAACCACTTTACATGATAAGCACCCTCAGTTGATAACATTGAAAAAAATAATCCCTTGTGTAAAAAATATATGATTTTGGAAAACTAAAAGAATACTGTCTCCTAAAGGCCTAAAAATGAACTATGATCACATTGGTTATGATCACATTGGACCTACAGTGGTGGCCAAAAGTATTGGCACTAGTGTTGAGCGAACATGCTCGACACTGCTTGGTACTCTCCCGAGCATCACGATACTTGGGATGTTCAGCGAGCACCGAGCATTTACTCGGGTCTCCGCCCTGCATGTTTGGCGCTCTTTACAGAGCCAATGAACATGCAGGGATTGCCAGCCAGTCACTGTAATGCCGCAGCCATGTTGTTTGTGGGCATTACAGTGATTGGCTGGCCGCACAGCGTCACCTCGAGTATTTTAAACCGGGCGCCGCCATCTTGGACACAGTCGCTCAGGATCAGACAGTGTAGGGACAGCGCTGCTGATTTAGGGAGATATATATCCTGCAAAATAGTTAGTGTAGGGTCTGTAAAGGCTGCCAGATCAAACAAACAGTCCTTCTCAGGAATAATATCCATCCCAGATACCAGGCAGGCAGGCTGTATAGGAGACGCAGTGGTTATACCAGCAAACGCTGCATTACAGTCCTGTGTGCTGCTCCTGTTGCTGAAATTGCTGGACTTAGCTCCAGGTCCCGGGGGCCAGGAAAAATCCTTTTATTTTTATCTAAATCCTCTTTTTTTTTTCCTCCTTCACAATGTACAAATACCCATCTTATTAACCTTTTGGTGCCCCCCCCCCAAAAAAAAAAGTGTGCCTCTGATTTTTCAGACACAAATATATCTGTTTAAAATAGTCTGGTGTAGGCCAGAGAAATAGAAGTGTGGTTTTGCAGTTCTATGGGCCATTTGTATCTAAAAAAAACAGTTTGAGTGTGTCGCTCACTGTTCAGCCGCAAATATATATATATTTTAAAAAGCCTGGTATACACCAGTAAATTATTACTGTGGTTTTGATGTTCCACGGTAAAACATCTCTATTATCCTGTTTTTGGCAATTTTTGCTGTATAAAAATAATAATAGTGTCTCCCTGATTTTTCAGACAAAAATATATCTGTTGAAAATAGTCTGGTGTAGGCCAGAGAGACAGAAGTGTGCTTTTGCTGTTCCACTGTAAAAAATCTCTATTATCCTGCTTTTTGCATTTTTTGCTGTAAAAAAAAAAAAAATAGTGTCTCCCTGATTTTTCAGACACAAATATATCTGTTGAAAATAGTCTGGTGTAGGCCCGAGAAATACAAGTGTGGTTTTGCAGTTCCACGGTACAAACCTCTGTATTATCCACTTTTGGGCCATTTGTATCTAAAAAAAACAGTTTGAGTGTGTCGCTCATTGTTCAGCCGCAAATATATAAATATTTTAAAAAGCCTGGTATACACCAGTAAATTATAACTGTGGTTTTGCTGTTTCACGGTAAAAAATCTCTATTATTCAGGTTTTGGTAGTTTTCTCCGTAAAGAAAAACAGTATTGTCTCCTGACTGTTGTGAAACAAAAAAATATTTGTTGAAAATAGTCTTGTGTAGGCCCGACATCCCAGTGTGGTTTCGCAGTTCCATGGGTCAAATCGCTGTACTATCCAGTTTTGGGCCTTTTGTATCTAAAAAAAAAGCAGTTTGAGTGTGTCGCTCACTGTTCAGCCGCAAATATCTCTATTTAAAAAAGTGTGGTATACCCCAGTAAACAATAACTGTGGTTTTTCTCTTCCACGGTTCTAATCTACTCTTTATTACCCTTTTTCCATTGATAGTGCAAGTGTAAGCTATTTTTCTTCATTTACAATGGGCAAGGCGCTTGGCAAGGGACGTGGAAGTGGACGTTCTGGTGATGCTTCGTGCACAGGACTGGGCCGTGGCCAAGGTGAAAATGTGCCACAACCAACAGCCACATCTTCTCGCTCCCACTTCTTGACCGAATTACTAGGGAAGCACAGAACAACACCAGTATTGAGAACTGATCAGTGTGAACAGGTTATTAATTGGATAGCAGACAATACTTCCAGTTACCTGGGCACCACCACCTCCGGTCTGTCTTCCACACGGTCAACTCTTAGTAGCCGTGAGTCTCGACCACATACTCCTCCTCACCCTGATGCTCCTTCCTCCCACCATGCCGAGTGTCGTCAGACAGCAAGTGATCCCACACTTGGACACTCTGAAGAGCTGTTCACTGGTCCATTTCCATATTTGGGCCCCTCGCCTGATATGCTTGAAGTGGTGGAAGAGGAGATCCCATGTTGCGATGCCCAAATATTTGAACAGCCACGGCCACAGGAAGTCGACGTTGGCAATCTGTCACAAGAGGTGGACGATGACGAGACACAATTGCCAGGAAGTGAGGAGGAGGATCGTGGTGCACAAGTGGAAGAGGAGGAGGTGGTGGATGATCTAGTAACTGACCCAACGTGGAAGGAGGACATGCAGAGTGAGGCCAGCAGCACACAGGGGGAGGGAGGCAGAGTGCTCCAACAGGCAGGAAGAAGCAGTGTGGTGGCCGCAGACAGAAGGCAGGCAACCGTTCCCCGTAACACCAACACGAGGGACGTTGCCAGTACAAGCGGTAGGTCTTCCAGAGTCTGGAATTTTTTTAAAGACTCTGCTGATAACCCCAAAAAGGCCATATGTTCCACCTGCCATGCCAGCATCAGCAGTGGTGACAAAACTACCAGCCTGACTACCACCAGCATGATCAAGCACATGGCAGCAAAGCACCCGACTTTGTGGGGCGAAACCCAGGGTCCACGACCAGTGTCAGCGGGTGTCACCACTGCTTTTTCCACTGTTGTGTGTGCAATAGAACCCCCTGTTGTGTGTGCAAGGCAATTCCCTGTCCATACTGCATGTAAAGATGCCCCCTACTCTCAGTCTTCACTTGTTATGGCAGTTTCTCAAGAAACAGCATCAACGTCCACGTCCATGTCCCCCCGCAGCGTTCAATTGTCCATATCCCAAACCTTTGAATGAAAGCGGAAATTTGCAGCTAACGCCCCAGAGGCCACAGTCCTAAATTCGTACATTTCACAACTGCTTGCATTGGAAATGCTGCCTTTTAGGCTGGTGGAGACGGAATCCTTCCGCAATCTTATGGCGGTGGCCGTCCCTCGGTACTCGGTCCCCAGCCGACAATATTTTGCCCGGTGTGCCATCCCCGCACTACACAAGCACGTGTCCCAAAGCATCTGCAGTGCCCTCAACAACGCAGTTACTGGGAGAGTCCACCTGACTACGGACACGTGGACAAGTGCTTGTGGCCAGGGACGGTACATCTCTCTGACGGCACACTGGGTAAACATAGTGGAAGCCGGGACCCAGTCGGACCTTGGGACGGAACACATCTTCCCCACACTGAGGATTGCGGGCCCTATGTCAGTCAGAGTTGCCCCCACAGTGTACGGCTCCTGCGCATCCTCCTCCTCCTCCTCATGATCAGCCTCCATCTCAGATATCACCACATCAGTTACAAGCTGGAAGCATTGCAGTACTGCCTCCGCCAAGCGGCAATAGGCTGTGCTGAAACTCATAAGCTTAGGTGATAAACCTCACACTGCTTGTGAGTTGTGGACAGCTGTGAAAGAGCTGGCAGATCTGTGGCTGAGACCGCTGAACCTACATCCCGGCATGGTCGTGTGTGACAATGGCCGTAACCTGGTGGCGGCTCTGAGGCGAGGTGGGATCACACACGTACCATGCCTTGCTCATGTGCTTAACCTCGTGGTTCAGCGGTTTCTTAAATCGTACCCCGAGTTGCCAGATCTGCTCGTGAAAGTACGCCGCCTGTCAGCTCATTTTCGCAAGTCGGCTACAGCTTCCGCCGCCCTTGCTGTGTTGCAGCAGCGTTTGCAGCTTCCGGCACACCGACTGGTGTGTGATGTCCCCACACGTTTGAACTCTACCCTCCACATGTTGCAAAGGATTTGTGAGCAGAAGAGAGCAGTTGTGGAGTACCAGCTGCAACAAGGCCGTCGATATTCAGGTCAGACTCCACACATAAGACCTCAGGAGTGGACCTGGATGTCTGACATATGTACCATCCTGACAAACTTTGAGGAGGCCACCAAGATGGTGAGTGGCGATGACGCCATCATTAGTGTCAGCATCCCACCACTTGTCTGTCTTTTGCAATGCTCTCTGCAGAGAATTAAAGAGGAGGCATTGCAGCCAGAGTATGATGAGATGGATCAAGAAGCCGTAGCGGGCGATTACACACAGCCCAGCCTCATCTCATCCCAACGTGCAATGGGGGACAATGAAGGAGAGGAGGAGAAGGAGGAGGAGGAGGAAGAACAGGAGCTGCTACCATGCGTTGTAGACGGTAGTACCTGTACAAGTGTCATACCGTCGGTTCAGCGTGGGTGGCCTGAGGACAGGGGGGAGGAGGAAGAGGAGGAGGAGGAGGAGGAGAGCATGGTCAGTCGTCATCTTGGTGAGGACACGGAAATCTTGCCCGTTACCAGGCTGGCACGCATGGCTGACTTTATGTTACTCTGCCTTAACCGTGACCCTCGCGTTGTCAAAATGTTGGGTGACAGTCATTACTGGTTGGTGACACTTGTAGACCCCCGCTACAAGGAGAACTTTCACTCTCTTATTCCTGAGGTGGAGAGGTCTACAAAAATGGGGCAATACCAGAAGGCCCTTGCTGCAGAACTCTTAAAAAATTCACATCTGAACACGCTAGCGGCAGAGGTCACAGTTCGTTGCCCAACCAAGGTGTACAGGCGAGAGAGATGAAACTCCAATCCAGCAGAGGCAGGGGAACACTGTCAATGTTCTGGGACAGTTTTCTGACACCCGCCCAGCTTACAGGCCCTGAGGCGCGGGGTACTCTCACAAGTAGTGGAAAGTTTCAAAAGATGGTGAGGGAGTACCTTGCCGATTGTACCAACATCCTCCGTGATTCCTCTGTGCCTTTTAATTATTGGGTATCCAAGCTGGACACTTGGAATGAACTCGCTCTGTACGCCTTGGAGGTCCTGGCCTGCCCTGCCGCTAGCGTGTTATCGGAGATTGTTTTTAGTGCCGCTGGGGGAATTATAACTGATAAGCGTACTCGCCTGTCAACTGACAATGCTGACAAGCTGACCCTTATCAAAATGAACAAGGGCTGGATTGGGCCAGACTTCTCATCACCACCAAATGACAGCAGAGTAACATAAAGTCAAATCCACTGTGTTATTTCGGGAGGTGTATTCACATGCACCGCTTCACACCTACACATGGGTATACGCTTCCTCGTTCCGGTTGTTTAATCTTCTTCTCCTTATCCTCAGCCTCCACCACCACTATACCACCAGTGTGTCAGCATTGCAAGTTCCTCCGTCCAAATTTTTGACAGCTTTTGCTGGGAAAGCATAAGCAAATACCATGGGACCCCCACTCCCCAATAAGGGGACTTATGTTTGTAATATGCTGTACTGCATGTCTCTTGTAAGGGGCATTGCAAGTTGCTCCGTCCTATTTTTTGGCAGCTTTTGCTGGGAAAGCATAAGCAAATACTATGGGAGACCCACTCCCCAATAATGGGACTTATGTTTGTAATATGCTGTACTGCATGGCTCTTGTAAGGGGCATTGCAAGTTGCTCCATCCTAATTTTTGGCAGCTTTTGCTTGCAAGGCATAAGCAAATACTATGGGAGACCCACTCCCCAATAATGGGACTTATGTTTGTAATATGCTGTACTGCATGTGACTCGCACCCTGGGCCGTGTGTACACGTGTGTGGGATACCCGGTGCCGGGTCTCTGGGGTCTGTAGTCTCCGTGGCGGTGACCCAGTCCCGTGGCTCAGGCTGGTCAAACGAGTGGCAGTCTTTCTTAGGTTTTGAGGTTAATTGTCCGGCTGCGCCACCCGTGGATTGCGGTCAGGGAGTACCACCGCTGCGAGGCAGACCGCTGAGGCTTTTGTTGTGTGCGCAGCATAGATTGGGATAACTCCCCTCGGGAGGAGTATAGCCTCAGGGCAGTGAGTGTGGATGATGGGGGTGATGGTGCATGAGCGCAGCAGGAACGACTCAGAGTCTTTGCAGTGCAGTTCAGGGTCTTTACTGATGATTATAAGGTAGACCCTCCCGGGAGTACTGGCTAGCATAAGAGGCCTGGTCAGTCTGTGAGCAAGCAGGAGTTCCCCTGGCCAGGTGGAGTTGTAGGCCTCCCCGTCTATCTGCACTCTTCCTGGCTACCTTGCTGTAAGCGGGTCGAAGTAGCCCACGTCCCTGAGTGTACCGTGTAGTGCTCACCCATATGGCTGGTGACTTGGGGCCTTCTGTTAGCCTCCGCTCCACGATGGCGGTGCTGGTCCCTTGCTTGTGACTGAGCCTCCGGGCTTCTATGGCCAGAGGACCTAAAATCCCCTGCCGGCTGGTTTCTGCTGCTGGATATATAAGTCCTCACAGCTTCGGACTCCTGTGTCCGGTTCCTATTGTCTTCTGCCAGGGCGAGCTCTGCTCTGCTTCCAGCCCCTGGTCTTTAGCTCCTAGCTCCTACAGAGCTCCTTGCTGTTACTTTCCATTGCTCTCACTCTGACTCTGACTGTTCTCTGACTCACTCAACCCCGCCCCAGATCCAGTTTATAAGGGCAGAATTCTCCCCTTCCAGGACTGGGGCAGGAGGATGTTATATGTTTAAGGGATCCTGACCAGGAAACCTCCCACTTGCTCTCCGACGTAATATCTCTATTACTGTGGTGACCAGACCACTGGGGTGCCACACATGGCTCTTGTAGGGGGCATTGCAGTTCCTCATAATTTTTGGAAAGCCTTCCATTCACTGCTTAGGCCAACAGTGCACGGGAGACCCAGTAGCTATAAATCGAAAAAAAGGTTTAGTTAACGCCCTCTGACCTCCATGTAATTTCCAAGGGGCATTGGAGTGGCTTGAAATTTTTGGTAGGCATTGCACTCACTGTATGCCCTATAACTGTGTAGCCGAACCGCTCCTTTTATTACAGAAGCATATCCTACAAGACATATCTGGTTGACTGGCCTGATATTGATGTGAATGGTCCCTGTTCCTCCTGCTCTTTCTCCTTTGCCACCACCTCATCCATCATTTATCACCTGAAGCTTTGTTTTAACGGGAGTCATAGAACTGGGATAGTAGCAGGAAAACATCCAGCAATCCTCGGAGGAGGTAGGATATGCGCCAAAACGCGGACCACCTCAGGCCTAGCCGCTACTACATACATGCGCTTGCATTCCAAGAAAACAAAGCAGATGCTAACTTCTATCATCATCATCATGCTCCTCACCTAGGCACTCTCAACTCCCCTGATGGAGAAGCCAGGGCCCACCGGAGGAGTCTGGTTCTCTGGTGGGCTCGTCCAAAGCTGCCCTAAAGCAGACCAGGCTAAGAAAAGTGTGGGGGAAGGTGACAGGAGAAATCAGGGCGGCTGGGGACCGAGTATGGACACCTGGCCGCCACCTGGCGGCTGGGGACCGAGTGTGGACACCCGGCCGCCGGGCGGCTGGGGACAGAGTATGGATACCTCGCTGCCAAAGCGGCCATGAGGTAGTGGCCAGCTTCGGCCTCCTCCAAACTAAAAGGCCCCATTTCAAGTGAAAGCTAGCAGTATGTTATTGCAGCCTGCGGGTGGGTGGGTGGTTGGCTGCATATTTTCGCTTGCATTGCAAGGAATGGGGGAGGTACAATTGAACACTGCCCTGGGACAAGGACTTGCACGGGGATAGTTGCAAGTATGCATCTTCTGATGCGGCAAGGATCACTTCTGATGGGCACACTTTTAGACAGTGACCTGGGGGTCAGAGATGCTTCCAGGGGTCTTCCCCATGCTGATCCCTTGTCTTTTCAGCACTGTATGCATGTGTCACACAGCACATGGCCAGATAAGGTTGTAAAATGTTAAAATGACATTTCCCGGTGAATGCATTTGTCACGGTTGAAAGCAATACAAAAGTGCAAAAACGCATGAAAAATGCTACTTGTTAACATAGCCCAAGGTGTGGAGGAGTATTTTTGTTTTTGGTTATTTATTTTACCTTATACACAAGTTTTTACCCTGGAAAGGAAATTCCTTAACATATTTCACAGGAAAACCGTTTCAGTTTCGTTTTTGAACGTTTTATTGTGAGCCCGCAAAAGTGGCTTAATACCTCTGACCACGTTGTTGACAGCAGTGACCTGGGGGTCAGAAATGCTTCCAGGGGCGATCCCCATGCTGCCCCCATGTCTTTTGAGCACTGTCACTATCGTTTTGGGCACTTTTTATGCTTTCTACAGACTGCCGGGGGTGCTGCCACAAAAATGCTCGGGTCTCTTATAGACTAACATTGGGCTCGTTGCTCGGGTCGAGCACCCGAGTATCACGGTAAGCTCGGCCCGAGCTTCGAGCACCCGAGCATTTTAGTGATCGCTCAACACTATCAGTCATCATCTTGGTGAGGACACGGAAGTCTTGCCCGTTACCAGTCTGGCACCCATGGCTGACTTTATGTTACGCTGCCTTAACCGTGACCCTCGCATTGTCAAAATGTTGGGTGACTGTCATTACTGGTTGATGACACTTTTAGACCCCTCTATAAGGAGAACTTTCACTCTCTTATTCCTGAGTTGGAGAGGTCTACAAAATGGGGCAGTAACAGAAGGCCCTTGCTGCAGAACTATTAAAAAAATTCCCATCTGAACACGGTAGCTGCAGAGGTCACAGTTCGCTGCCCAACTAAGGCATACAGGCGAGAAAGACGCAACTCCAATCCAGCAGAGGCAGGGGAACACTGTCAATGTTCTAGGACAGTTTTCTGAGACCTGCCCAGCTTACAGGCCCGGAGGCGCAGGGTACTCTCACAAGGAGAGGAAAGTTTCAAAAGATGGTGAGGGAGTACCAGCGTCCTCCGTGATTCCTCTGTGCCTTTTAATTATTGGGCATCCAAGCTGGACACTTGGAATGAACTCACTCTGTATGCCTTGGAGGTCCTGGCCTGCCCTGCCGCTAGCGTGTTATGGGAGCGTGTTTTTAGTGCCACTGGGGGAATTATAACTGATAAGCACACTCGCCTGTCAACTGACAATGCTGACAAGCTGACCCTTATCAAAATGAACAAGGGCTGGATTGGGCCTGATTTCTCATCACCACCAAATGACAGCAGAGTAACATAAAGTCAAATCCACTGTGTTATTTCGGGAGGTGTATTCCCATGCATCGCTTCACACCCACACATGGGTATACGCTTCCTCATTTCGGCTGTTTTTTACTCTTCTCCTTATCCTCAGCCTCCACGACCACTATACCACCAGGGTGACTGTGGTCCATGTTGCCAGCATTGCAAGTTCCTCTGTCCTAATTTTTGGCAGCTTTTTCTTGGAAGGCATAGGCAAAGACTATGGGAGACCCACTCCCCAATAATTGGAATAATGTATTTAATATGCTGCACTGCATGGCTCTTGTAAGGGACATTGCAAGTTCCCCCTTCCTAATTTTTGGCAGCTTTTGCTTGGAAGGCATAGGCAAAGACAATGGGAGACCCACTCCCCAATAATGGGAATAATGTTTTTAATATGCTGTACTGCATGGCTCTTGTAAGGGGCATTAAAATCATCTTGTTAAGCTACTGTGACCTCCACATCTCTTCCACAGGGCGTTGATATTGTCTTTTTATTCCACTGTAACCTCCACCACTCTTCCAAGGGGCATTGATATTGTCTTTTTATTCCACTGCGACCTCCACCACTCTTCCAAGGGGCATTAAAACCATCTTGTTAAGCTACTGTGACCTCCACGTCTCTTCCACGGGGCATTGATATTGTCTTTTTATTCCACTGTAACCTCCACCACTCTTCTAAGGGGCATTAAAACTGTCTTGTTAAACCACTCTGAACTCTGCGTCTCTTCCAAGGGGCATTAAAACCATCTTGTTAAGCTACTGTGACCTCCACATCTCTTCCAAGGGGCATTAAAACTGTCTTGTTAAACCACTCTGAACTCCACGTCTCTTCTAAGGGGCATTAAAACCGTCTTGTTAAACCACTCTGAACTCCACAGCTCTTCCAAGGGTCATTGACATGTTGTTTTTAATTACCTCTAACCTCCACGACTCTTGCAACGGGCATTGCATTTCCTCCTAATTTTTGTCAGCTTTTGCTTTTCAATGCATAGGCAAACACTAAGGGAGAACCACTCCCCAATAATGGGTAGAAGGTTTTTAATATGCTGTAATCCACGTCTGTTTCAATGGGCATTGCAGTGCCTAATAATTTTTGGAAAGCCTTCCATTCCCTGCTTAGGTCAACAGTGTACAGGAGACCCAGTTGCTATAAATGGAAAAAAGGGTTTAGTTAAAGCCCTCTGACCTCCATGTCACTTCCAAGAGGCATTGGAGTGCCTCGAAATTTTTGGCAGGCATTGCATTCACTGTATGCCTTATAACTGTGTAGCTGAACCGCTCCTTTTGGTACAGAAACATATCCTACAAGACATGTGTGGTTGGCTGGCCTGATATTGATGTGAATGGTCCCTGTTCCTCCTGCTCTTTCTCCTTTGCCACCACCTCATCCATCATTCATCACCTGAAGCTTTGTTTTAACGGGAGTCATAGAACTGGGATAGTAGCAGGAAAACATCCAGCAATCCTCGAAGGAGGTAGAATATGCGCCAAAACGCTGACCACCTCAGGCCTAGCTGCTACTACATACATGCGCTTGCATTCCAAGGAACAGAAAGCTAAGGAGGTGGATGGCCTCATGATCATGAATAATTTACTCGTGTAGGAGGCCGACCACTGCTGCTGTCTACCTTCTGAACTTTGTGTTGAAGCCTGATTGACCCAGGACCCGCAATCCTCTATGTCTGGAGGACGTGTTGCATCCCAGTGTCCAACTGTGTCCTGGCTTCCACAATATTAACCCAGTGTGAAGGCGTCAGTGAGATGGACCATTCCTGGCCACATTCACTTGTCCACGTGTTTGTGGTTAGGCTGTCCTTCCCACTAAATGCACTGGGGAGGGCACAGGTAATGTTTTGGTATGCGCGCTTGTGTATAAGGCACACCGGGACAAATAGGGGTGGCTGGGGACACCCGGCCACCCCCACGCGGCTGGGGACTGTGTGTGGGCACCCGGCCGCGGGGCGGCTGGGGACTGAGTATGGACACCCGGCCGCCCCCTGGCGGCTGGGGACCAAGCGTGGACACCCGGCCGCTGGGCGGCTGGGGACTGAGTATGAATACCAGGCTACCGACGCAGCCATGACGTGGTGGCCAGATTCCACCTCCACATGCCTAAAAGGCCCAATTTCAAGTGCAAGCAAGCTAGCAGTATGGTATTGCAGCCTGGGGGTGGGTGGGTGGCAGGCTGCATACTTGCGCTTGTATTGCAAGTTATGGGAGAGGTACAATTGAACACTGCCCTGGGACAAGGACTTGCATGGGGATAGTTGCAAGTCTGCATCTTCTGATGCGGCAAGGATCACTTCTGATGGGCACACTTTTAGGCAGTGACCTGGGTGTCAGAGATGCTTCCAGGGGTCTTTCCCATGCTGTTCCCATGTCTTTTTAGCACTGTATGCATGTGTCACACAGCACATGGCCAGATAAGGTTGTAAAATGTTAAAATGACATTTCCCGGTGAATGCATTTGTCACGGTTGAAATCAATACAAACGTGCAAAAACGCATAAAAAATGATACTTGTGAACATAGCCCAAGGTGTGGAGGAGTATTTTTGTTTTTGGTTATTTATTTTACCTTATACACAAGTCTTTACCCTGGAAAGGATGTTCCTTAACCCCTTTCCGACCTGGTCAGTAATAGTACGCACCAGGTCGGGAAGGCCGGTTCAGCGGGGGCTCCGGCGGTGAGGCCGCACTGAAGCGAGCACATGTCAGCTGATTATTGGAATCGCAATCCCCCCGCGGCTGTTAACATGTTAAATCTCTGACAGTGGCATTTAACTCGAGCTTCCGGGAGTCCTAAGCCCCGCCCATCAGTGACCCTGTCACGTGATTGTGGGTCACCAATGGGTGGGCATGACAACTCAGGGTCTGCAGCAGACGCCTGTGGTTGTCATGTCTCAATTGCTATGAGCGCCACCTAGTGGTCAGCGCTCATAGCAAGTGAGCATTTCTCCTGCATACAAGCGATCTGCTCATCGCTTGTATGCAGTAGAAGCAATCAGACAACTGCTGCTTCTAGTCTCCTCTGGAGACTATAGAAGCAAGCAGAAAGTGTAAAAAAAAAGTTTTAAAAAAAATAAAAAAAAATAAAAAATATATAAAGGTTTAAGTCACCCCCCTTTCACCCCATTCAAAATAAAATATATATATATAAAAAAAAAACACATTCACATATTTGGTATCGCCGCGTTCAGAATCGCCCGATCTATCAATATAAAAGAAGAATTAATACAATCAGTAAACGGCGTAACGAGAAAAAAATTTTAAACGCCAGAATTAAGTTTTTTTGGTCGCTACAACTTTGCAATAAAATGCAATAACGGGCGATCAAAACATCGGATCTACCCCAAATTGGTATCAATAAAAACATCAGCCCGGCACGCAAAAAATAAGCCCTCATCAGGCCCCAGATCCCGAAAAATGGAGAAGCTAAGGGTCTCGGAAAATGGCGTCATTTTTTTTGTTTTTTTTAGCAAGCTTTGGATTATTTTTTCACCACTTAAATAAAAAAGAACCTATACATGTTTGGTGTCTATGAACTCGTAACGACCTGGAAAATAATGATGGCAGGTCAGTTTTAGCAATCTGTGAACGTGGTAAAAAAAGGACCCAAAAAACAACTGTGGAATTGCATTTTTTTTGAAGTTTCACTGCACTTGGAATTTTTTTCCCATTTTCCAGCACACGATATGGTAAAACCAGTGATGGTGTTTAAAAGTACAACTCGTCCCGCAAAAAATAAGCCCTCACATGGCCATATTGAACGAAAATTAAAAAGTTCTGGCTCTGGGAAGAAGGGGAGCAAAAAAGGAAAACACAAAAACAGAAAGACCCATGGTCGATAAGGGGTTAACATATTTCACAGGAAAGCACTTTCACTTTCGTTTTTGAACGTTTTATTGTGAGCCTGTAAAAGTGGCTTAATACCTCTGACCACATTGTTGACAGCAGTGACCTGGGGGTCAGAAATGCTTCCAGGGGTGATCCCCATGCTGTCCCCATGTCATTTGAGCACTGTCACTATCGTTTTGGGCACTTTTTAGGTTTTCTACAGACTGCCGGGGGAGCAGCCGCAAAAATGTTTGGGTCTCCCATAGACTAACATTGGGCTCGTTGCTCGGGTCGAGCACCCGAGTATCACAGTGAGCTCGGCCCGAGCTTCGAGCACCCGAGCATTTTAGTGCTCGCTCAACACTAATTGGCACCCATGCAATTCTGTCAGATAATGCTCAGTTTCTTCCTGAAAATGATTGCAATCACAAATTCTTTGGTATTATTATCTTCATTTAATTTGGCTTAAATGAAAAAACACAAAAAGAATTGTCCTAAAGCCAAATTGGATACAATTCCACACCAAACCCCAAAAACGGGGTGGACAAAAGTATTGGCACTGTTTGAAAAATCATGTGATGCTTCTCTAATTCGCATAATTATCAGCAACTGTAACTGACGCGCCCCTGGGCCTGTGTCGCGCTGCGTTGCGCACGCGGGAGCTTACCCGGAGCCGGATCTCTTGAGGGTTGTAGTCTCGTGGCGGTGACCCGGTCCGTGCCCAGGGAGTCAAACTGAGCGGCGATGTAACAGCGGTAGATGTAGGACGACTACGCCACCCGTTGAATGCAGCTATGGAGCTGCCGCTGCAAGACAGTCCGCTGAGGCCGGTGGATGGATGGTGCAGCGTAGATGGTATAACCCCCAACGGGAGGGGTATGGCCTCAGGGCAGCAGATGTGGATGATGGGGGTAGCAGGAACCACTCAGAGACGGTGCGGTGTAATTCAGGGTCTTTACTGGTAACAACGATAGACCCTCCCGGAGTACTTGCTAGTGAACGGGGCCTGGTCAGTCCTTGAGCAGATGGGATCTCCCCTGGCCAGGCGGAGTTGTAGGCCTCCCAAACTGACTGTACTCTTCTGGCTACCTTGCTAGAAGCGGATATAAGTAGCCCACGTCCCTGAGTGTACCGTGTGGTGCTCACCCGTATGGCCGGTGACTCGGGGCCTTCTAATGGCTTCCGCTCCACGATGGCGGTGCTGGTCCCACGCGTGTGACCGTGCCTTCGGGTTTCTGGCCTGAGGACCTGAAATCCCCTGCCGATCGGCTTCTGCTGCTGGGTAAGAGTTAGTCCCCACAGCCTCGGACGCCGGGTCCGGTAAGAAAGCTTCTCAGTCAGGGCGAGCTCTGCAGCTGCCAGCCCCTGACTTGTAGTAGTATTGCTCCCACTGAGCTTCTGCTGTTTCTTCCTGTGACTGTTTCTTGTCTCTACTCTCCTTGACTGACTAACCCTGCCTCAGCCCAGGGTTTATACAGGGGAAGTTCTTCCCCTCCCAAGACTGGGCAGGAGGTGTGGCATGCACAGGATCCCTGACCAAAGGACCTCCCACCTGCTCTCAGACATAACATTACATTACTGTGGAAAACCAGACCCCTGGGGTGCCACATTCCCCCCTAGTGAAATTTAGTACTCCGGGACTAAACATATTTTAGAAAAAACATAACAAGATATAACAACAATAATAGTACAATAAGAAGAAACACATAAAGGTGGTCACGGCATGTCCGTAACCGGGTGTAGTCTTTGAAGAAAGCAAGGTGTCCATTTCACCAAAACAGGGAGACGTAACCAGGTAGGGGTCTGTCCTACCCCGAGTCCTTAACAGTCTCTAGTCCATCCTGGGTTACGCTCCAACTATGTACAAGAATTCCCGGTAAATCCACCAAGGATTCCTAAAAATAACTGGAAACACAAAATTATACACAAGCAACAATACACAGATAAACATAAATAAAACAATTTATACACTTCAAATCCTCCAGCGTGCGGGTAACTGGCCTCTAGTGGCCCTAGTGGACCTACGGAGCTGACTGTCTGGCCCTGAACTACAGGGTGTAGGAGCTGTCAAGGGTAAACTGGGCAGCTGTCTACCGGCTCTTTGTCTCACTAGGGGTACGGCAGGCTCACTATAAGCAGAGGGTTGATCCTCCTGTCCTGCTTGTGTGGAGTCTTCTGCCTCCTGGACCGGCTGTTCTTCCAGCTCTACCTGTTGCTCCGTAGGTGCTTGGGATGCTGGTTGGAGGAAGGTGTTTACGGGTACCACAACTGCACCATTGACTTGAGTGCAAGACCGAGGGAAGTCCCCGAGCACAGTACTAACCATATCTTCCCTTTCCTCTACGGGTCGATGGTCTTCTTGTTCCTCTTCAGGGTTCCTCAGTTGTTCGGGACACTTCTTCAGGTGGTCCCGGGATACAATGGCTGTGGTTTCCCCTCCGTCTTTACTGATGGTACAAACCTTCGGGTTCTCGTGGCTTGAGGGCAGTACGGTGTACGGGTCCTTCTCCCACTGGTCATCCAACTTGTGGAGCCGTCTCTTCCTCTTCAAGACCTGCTCTCCGGGTACCAGGGGAACAGCGGGAGCATACTGGTTGTAAGTTTTCTCTTGTCTTTCCCTAGCCGGACAGAGACTTCGCTCCACGCTCTCCTGTACTCTCCGGTACTGCTGCTGCCTCTCTGTGTCCCAGTCTGTTTCTGGTGAAGTGTCCTCGGGTGTCAGGACTCCCATTTCCAGGTCAACAGGTAACTTACCAGGTCTTGCCCTCATTAGGTAAGCCGGGGTACAGTTGGTGGAACCTACCGGGATGTGGTTGTATAGGTCCACCAGATCGGGCAACTTCTCAGGCCACAGACTGCGTTCTTCCAGGGGCAACGTTTTTAGAAGATCCATTACCACCTGGTTCATTTTCTCACAAAGTCCATTAGTTTGCGGATGGTAGGGTGTCGTCCTTATCTTCCGGCAGCCATACAGATTGCAGAATTCCTGGAAGACCTCCGCTTCAAAGGCAGGTCCCTGGTCCGTCAGCACTTGGTCCGGGTACCCGTGTGGACGGCAAAAGTGCTGCTGGAAGGCTCTAGCTGCTGTTTGAGCCGTTAAGTCCTTGACGGGGACGACAACCAGAAACCGGGAGTAATGATCCACGATGGTTAACGCGTAGACGTAGCCACTTCTGCTTGGGGTCAGTTTTACATGATCCAAGGCTACCAGTTCCAACGGTTGCCGGGTGACGATGGACTGCAGGGGAGTCTTCTAGCTAGCACGGTCCTTCCTTCTCAGGTTGCACGGGCCACAGTCTCTGCACCACTTCTCGATGGTTCCCCTCATGCCTACCCAGTGGAACCGCTCGCGCAGCAGGAACTCCAGCTTCTTCCACCCGAAGTGTCCAGCTCCGTCGTGGTATGCCTCCATCACCATGGCTGCGTCTCTTCGTGGCACCACTACTTGCCAGAGTAATTCATGCGTCCGGGAGTTAACCATTCTGCGGCACAACTTCCCTTTGTAAAGGAACAGTCGACTCTTCTCTGCCCATAGTTGTTTGGCTTCCTCCGGAGCGTCTGGTTCAAGGCGAGCCTCCGGCCGAGTCAGCATCTCCTTCACCAGTCGGACGGCAGGGTCGCTGTCTTGCGTTTCCGCCCAGTTGTAGTGGGGTAAGGGGTTCAACGTAGCAGCCTGCTTACTCCTTACCCGGTGGGAATACTGGATAGTCCCATGACGGTGGAACGCAGGGAGTTCAACTTCTTCCAGTCCCTCCGGATCTTCTCCTCCGTCCGGCAGGTTGGGCATCCTGGACAGGGCGTCCGCGTTGGTATTGGAGCGTCCTGCCCGGTATTTGATTGTGAACTCGTAGTTGGACAGACGGGCCATCCACCTCTGCTCCAGGGCACCGAGTCTTGCCGTGTCCAGGTGTGTCAATGGGTTGTTATCCGTGTACACGGTGAACCGGGAAGAAGCGAGGTAATGCTTAAAGCGCTCGGTGACTGCCCATACTACGGCCAGGAACTCTAACTTAAATGAGCTGTAATTCTCGGGGTTCCTTTCGGTGGGTCGCAGTTTTCGGCTGGCGTAGGCGATTACTCGTTTCTTCCCCTTCTGGATCTGGGACAGTACGGCTCCTAGCCCGATGTTACTGGTGTCGGTGTAGAGAATAAAGGGCTGGCTATAATCCGGGTACGCCAGGATTTCGTCCCCCGTGAGGGCCATCTTCAGCTGGCGGAAGGACTCTTCTTCCAGCTCCTCCCATTTGAAGGGCGGCTTCTGGTTCTTGGCCTTCCGGGACTGGCCTATCAGGAGGTCCTGCATAGGTGCTGCCTTTTTGGTGAAACCGGGAATAAACCTTCGGTAGTAGCCTACCAACCCAAGGAACTGCCGCACTTCTTTTACGCTGGAGGGGCTTGGCCATTCCTTAATTGCGGTGATCTTATCAGGGTCGGGAGCCACTCCGTCAGCGCTCACCACGTGTCCCAGGTACTGCACCTTTGGTTTCAGGAGGTGACACTTGGAGGGTTTCACCTTTAGGCCGTAACTTGCCAGAGCTTCGAACACTTCCGCCAGGTGTTTCAGGTGGTCCTCATACGTCTTGGAATATACGATGACATCGTCCAGGTACAACAGGACCGTCTCGAAGTTTCTGTGGCCCAAACAACACTCCATTAGTCGTTGGAAGGTTCCCGGAGCGTTGCAGAGTCCGAACGGCATGCAGGTGAACTCGCTAAGTCCCATCGGGGTGGTGAATGCGGTCTTCTCCCGGTCCGCCTCTGCTACAGGAACCTGCCAGTACCCGCTAGTGAGATCCAAGGTGGAGAAGAAGTTAGCAGATCTTAAAGCAGCCAAAGACTCCTCTATCCTTGGTAAAGGGTACGCATCCTTGTGTGTGATACGGTTGATTTTCCGGTAATCTACACACATCCTCATAGTGTTGTCTTTCTTTTTGACTAAAACTAGTGGGGCTGCCCAGGGGCTACAGCTATCCCGGATTACCCCAGCCTCCTTCATGTCTCTAAGCATCCCCTTGGCGTGCTGGTAATGTGCAGGGGGTACGGGTCGATACCTCTCTTTTATGGGAGGATGATCTCCCGTGGGGATGCGGTGTTCTACCCCCTTGACTCGCCCGAAGTCTAACGGGTGTTTACTAAACACTCTCTCATACTCTTGAACCACCCGGTAGACTCCCTGTTTCTGGTGGGAGGGAGTGGAGTCAGTTCCCAAGTGTAGTTGCTGACACCAATCCTCCATTACTTTCTTAGAGCCATTACCTTCCTCCGGGTGAGATGGAGGCAAGGGTTCCACAGACTGTATAGAGTTTTGGTTGATGGTATATAATTTGGCTAGCGTGGCATACCGGGGCAGGTACACTTCCCTCTCCCCGATATTGATTATGCGAACGGGCACCCTCCCATGGCGTACATTGACCACCCCCCGTGCTGTCAAAATGGTGGGCCTACTGTCTGAGTAAACTTTTTCTACCATTGCCTGGTAATCTCTACCTCTCAGACCAATAGCTGCCCGGCACCAAATCATCATTTCACTTTTTGGGGGCATGGCAATAGGAAAAGGGTCACACATTCTTACGCTACCAATCTCACCGCCGGAGAGTTCCACCTGTTGCCGTCGCATCAGTGACCGGATCTCTTTCTGGAGCACCCGCTGCTCGCAGGAGCTGGCGTTCTTGGCAACCTGCTGTAAAAGGAAAATCACCTCTGCAAGACAATTTTCAATTACATTAGTTCCTAGAGTTATTTTTGGGTGACTCTCATGTTTGTCAATATCTACAATGATCAGTCCCTGTGCTGCCAGTTCGACTCTACCGATTTTGATGGTCACCTCTTTAAATCCGATCTGTGGCACGGGCTGGCCATTGCTGGCGATGATACTCAAGTCGTCGTCAGGGTAGCGGGTAATATCCGAGTCATTCCAGTACTGCTTAAAGAGCACGTACGGGATGGTGGTGACCTGTGACCCGGTGTCCAGTAGGGCACTCATGGGAATGCCATCCAGTACCACAGGCAAGACTGGACGTCCTCCCACATATCTGTCGCGCCAGTTCGATGGGCCTGGTGATCTTTTTCCTGGAGGTTGGCCCTCTAACCCAGGTTGTGCCCGTTTAAAGAACAGTACCTTGCCATATGTCCAGGTTGATTGCAGCGGCGGCAGATGGGTCGTCCGTCCTCGCTGTATCGGTCACTGGGCCTTCCTCTGGCCGGTGGGGTCCTCCTTGGTCGACGCCACGGGATGTCCTCCGGTCCGGATGCCAGCTGGATCTTCCCTGGGGTGGAAGCCTGTAAAGACTGCACAGTTCGGGTTAGCGCAGCAACGCTCTTAGCTAGCTCTTGGACCTGATGGTGTAGGTCTGGAGCCGGGTCATTGTCCAAAGCCTGCGCATCAGCTCCCACAGGCCCTGCCGACAAGGGCGCCGCCTCCTGGTGGTAAGTGATAGCAGGGCGCTTGTGGGTCACAATGCCACCCGGTGCCGGTTCTCGGAGCACCCGGATGGCTCTGTCCTTGAACTGTGCAAAGCCCAGATGGGGATCCTGTAAGGCCATTGCCCGCAACTGGGTTCGGTGGGTATTACAATACAGTCCCTCTATAAACTGTTCGGTCAACAGCCTGTCCTCGTTTCCCACTCCATCAGGGTCGGTCTGCTTAATGGCCCTCAGGGCCTCTTGTAGGTTTAGTGCATAGTCCCTTATACTCTCATGCGCTCGCTGCTTGCACCCGTAGAATCTAAGCTTAATCTCGGCTGAGGTGCGGGTATCAAAGGTGTCCTTCAGCCGGGTTAGTATCCCTGCGACAGTCTTCCTCCCAGATGGCCAGGATTTTACTTCCCTTTTGGCTGCCCCGGTTAGTTGGGCCACCAGGATGCTCACTTTTTGCTCTTCTGTGAGGGGGTACACCTGGAAGAGGCTATCCAGCTTTTCTCTAAAGTCATGCAGGGTATGTGACTCCCCTGAGTACTGGGGTAGCCAAGCTGCTCCCGGGATATAGGGCATGGTGAAGGGCATAACTGCAGCAGCGGTAGCGCTGGCGGGGGTTGAGGCAGTGAAGCTCTCCTCCGTATCCGACATCTTCCTCCCCCCTAGTGGACCGTGGCCTACCTTGCGATGATCCTGTTCCGTAGGCCGCGGCTCCGCAGTGGATCGTCAGGGTTGAGGACCTTCCGTCGCGCTCCTGTGACGTCGGCGTCTGCTGGGCTCCTTCCAGGACCTTACGCAACGTCCGGACGTGAGGCGGGGCTTCAGTTCTCGCGCGCTTTCGGAGTCCACGCCCCTCTTCTTCCCGCGCGGCGTCCTCAAGATGGCGTCCAATGGCGGGAAAACTCCACGGATGGCGGGAAGAAGGCAGAAGATGGCGCCGGATGGCGGGAAACTTCACCGATGGCGGGAAGAAGGCTGAAGATGGCGCCGGATGGCGGGAATCTTCACCACAGGTAAGTTTGAAAAGTCTCTTTTTCAGGCACGCAGTACCCGGTGCTACGCCAAAGTTGACGCGCCCCTGGGCCTGTGTCGCGCTGCGTTGCGCACGCGGGAGCTTACCCGGAGCCGGATCTCTTGAGGGTTGTAGTCTCGTGGCGGTGACCCGGTCCGTGCCCAGGGAGTCAAACTGAGCGGCGATGTAACAGCGGTAGATGTAGGACGACTACGCCACCCGTTGAATGCAGCTATGGAGCTGCCGCTGCAAGACAGTCCGCTGAGGCCGGTGGATGGATGGTGCAGCGTAGATGGTATAACCCCCAACGGGAGGGGTATGGCCTCAGGGCAGCAGATGTGGATGATGGGGGTAGCAGGAACCACTCAGAGACGGTGCGGTGTAATTCAGGGTCTTTACTGGTAACAACGATAGACCCTCCGGAGTACTTGCTAGTGAACGGGGCCTGGTCAGTCCTTGAGCAGATGGGATCTCCCCTGGCCAGGCGGAGTTGTAGGCCTCCCAAACTGACTGTACTCTTCTGGCTACCTTGCTAGAAGCGGATATAAGTAGCCCACGTCCCTGAGTGTACCGTGTGGTGCTCACCCGTATGGCCGGTGACTCGGGGCCTTCTAATGGCTTCCGCTCCACGATGGCGGTGCTGGTCCCATGCGTGTGACCGTGCCTTCGGGTTTCTGGGCCTGAGGACCTGAAATCCCCTGCCGATCGGCTTCTGCTGCTGGGTAAGAGTTAGTCCCCACAGCCTCGGACGCCGGGTCCGGTAAGAAAGCTTCTCAGTCAGGGCGAGCTCTGCAGCTGCCAGCCCCTGACTTGTAGTAGTATTGCTCCCACTGAGCTTCTGCTGTTTCTTCCTGTGACTGTTTCTTGTCTCTACTCTCCTTGACTGACTAACCCTGCCTCAGCCCAGGGTTTATACAGGGGAAGTTCTTCCCCTCCCAAGACTGGGCAAGAGGTGTGGCATGCACAGGATCCCTGACCAAAGGACCTCCCACCTGCTCTCAGACATAACATTACATTACTGTGGAAAACCAGACCCCTGGGGTGCCACATACCTTACCTGTGGCACCTAACAGGTGTTGTCAATAACTAAATCACACTTGCAGCCAGTTATCATGGATTAAAGTTGACACAACCTCTGTCCTTTGTCCTTGTGCGTACCACATTGAGCATGGAGAAAAGAAAGAAGACCAAAGAACTGTCTGAGGACTTGAGAAACCAAATTGTGAGGAAGCATGAGCAATCTAAAGGCTACAAGTCCATCTCCAAAGACCTGATTGTTCCTGTGTCTTCCGTGCGCAGTGTCATCAAGAAGTTTAAAGCCCATGGCACTGTCGCTAACCTCCCTAGATGTGGACGGAAAAGAAAAATTGATGAGAGATTTCAACGCAAGATTGTGCGGATGGTGGATAAAGAACCTCGACTAACATCCAAACAAGTTCAAGCTGCCCTGCAGTCCAAGGGTACAACCGTGTCAACCGTACTATCCATCGGCGTCTGAATGAAAAGGGACTGTATGGTATGATACTCAGAAAGACCCCACTTCTTACCCCGAGACATAAAAAAGCCAGGCTGGAGTTTGCCAAAACTTACCTGAGAAAGTCTAAGACGTTTTGGAAGAATGCTCTCAAGTCAGATGAGACAAAAGTAGAGCTTTCTGGGAAAAAGCATCAACATAGAGTGTACAGGAAAAAAAAAGAGACATTCAAAGAAAAGAACACGGTCCCTACAGTCAAACATGGTGGAGGTTCCCTGATGTTTTGGGGTTGCTTTTCTGCCTCTGGCACTGGACTGCTTGACCGTGTGCATGGCATTATGAAGTCTGAAGACTACCAACAAATTTTGCAGCATAATGTAGGGCCCAGTGTGAGAAAGCTGGGTCTCCCTCAGAGGTCATAGGTCTTCCAGCAGGACAATGACCCAAAACACACTTCCAAAAGCACTGTAAAATGGTTTGAGAGAAAACACTGGAGACTTCTAAGGTGGCCAGCAATGAGTCCAGACCCGAATCCCATAGAACACCTGTGGAGAGATCTCAAAATGGCAGTTTGGAGAAGGCACCCTTCAAATATCAGGGACCTGGAGCAGTTTGCCAAAGAAGAATGGTCTACAGTTCCAGCAGAGAATTGTAAGAAACTCATTGATGGTTACTGGAAGGGGTTGTTCACAGTTATTTTGGCTAAAGGTTGTGCAACCAAGTATTAGGCTGAGGGTGCCAATTCTTTTGTCTGGCCCATTTTTGGAGTTTTGTGTGAAATGATCAATGATTTGATTTTTGCTTCATTCTCTTTTGTGCTTTTTCCTTGCAAGCAAATTAAATGAAGAGAATAATACCAAAGAATTTGTGATTGCATTCATTTTCAGGAAGAAAGTGAGTATTATCTGACAGAATTGCAGGGGTGCCAATACTTTTGGCCACCACTGTATGATCCCATTGGCGATCAGGGTTCTTTTTTTGTTTTGTTATAGGAGCAGAAAAATTGAACTCCTGAAAGAAATTTATCTGTCCCATGATGGACAGGACCAATTGACTATAATCAGGTCTTTTTTGTTTTTGTTAGGTTGCCCATGCTTTTAACAGTAAAAACTGAACTTGTGACTGAGCCTCCTAACAAACTAAAGAACATGAGTGTGAACCTAGCCTGAGCATTGAAATATAGAGTGGGCCCCGATAGTGAGATCTACTGGTTGCCCTAGTCACCCCAGTCTGACAGTGCCTCGATCAGACTTCTACATCCAGCTATCTTCCCATGTCGCTGTTCCATTTCACCTCCAAACTCCTCAAACAGCATGTCCACATTGAACTTTTCTCACTCCTGTCATCTAACTCACTCTTTGACAACTTACAGTTCAGCTTCCCCACCATTCCACCAAAACTTCCCTGACCTAAATTACTAACGACTTACCGCCAAAGCTAACACACAATTCTCTATACTTCACCTCCTATGTAACTCCTACTCACATGTACCAAGGAATCAATGGTGCACTAAAATAAATAATAATAATAATACAGATGGGCAAATGTATTCGAGAGGAATTGAAATCTTCTTGAACTTTACAAAAGTCAGTATTCTCTGATTGCAGATTTTTGTCATAAACTCTGGTTGAATTCAGAAATTCTGACAGCATTTATGGAGGCTATTTTGCTGAACCATAGGGCAGGCAGTGGATTAAAAATAATAAAAACTAGTGCTCACCTCACTGCTTACCACTCTGGCTAACTCAGCTACTCGGTCTCCAAAATAAAGACCTCGACGCATCTTCTTAAAACTGAGGCACGCTGCATCTTTATCCAGGGCTGGGACTTCTGTCCACAACTAGGCCTAGTATGACCCTGGCCATCCTGGTCCTAGTTGTGTCCAGAAGTGCTGGACTAGAGTGTACATCATAAGCTCGCTGCACACATCATGACATCATGTACATACATTATAAGGTGGCCGTGACATCACCCTTACAATGAATATGCTAGGCTGGGACTTCTTGCTGTGACTATTGTCAGGGTAGTCCCAAGCTTAGTTGCGCCTGGGTGTTTCAGCCTTGTGTGCAGATGCAGTGTGTGGCGGCCGATAAGCTTTTGGTTTTTGATGCTACCGATTTTCTGCACCATTTTTGCTCCCATTAAGTCAATTAGGTTACTTGCATTATTTCCAAATTTATGCAGCATAAAAAACTCACCAAACGAAGACTAAAAAGATGCTTTGAAGACCAACGGTGGAAGTGGGAGGTAAGTGAGGTGAGAAGTGAGGTAAGTATTAGTTGTTTTTATTCGTTTTCTACATCTTACATTTATTAACTCCTGGGGTCTCTCCAGATTCCAGAGAATAATAAAGGACATTCAATTTGTGGAGAATAAATTTGCTATAAATCAAATTTCTCAGTAAAATCCGTGATTTAGTGAATTTGAATCTCGTCAGATCCTCTCATCTCTATTACCAGTGTCTTTTTTAATTACATTGTTTTTGTCTTTCACAACATTACAGTGTTTAACATTCTTTTTTGTCTTTTCTATGTAAATGTAAAAGTTGATTTAAAAAATGTTCTTTGGTAGAACAGAAAAAAAAAAGTCTTAGAAAATAAACCTATTATGCCAAAACTCAAGAGACAACAATTTTATGATGTAATCACAGGCACCTTTTTTTCCCCCATGGGTAGTTATCAATTTATGATCATCAGGCTACGATTGTCCCAACTCTATATATACTGTATCTCCTACGCAAATCCTACACACCCAGTAAATAACTGTTCACTCTAAGAAGCTTTGTTCTACTGTAATGGTGAGTCGAGCAGACATTGTTATCTGTATTTAGGGGTCTATCGTGTAATGTTTCTCCTTGTGGAAAGTGACAAGCCAAGGCTGGCATGTCAGGGTGAGACTTATTAGCCATGCATGCTACTCTGGGAAATTAAATATGCAAATTGGAAGAGAACTAGAACTCCTGACTTTTAGCATCGCTGCTTGCAATAGTTGGCTCTAGAGTTCTAGTCCTCTTCCTCTCCGAAGAAACAATGTGTATATTTATCTGTATTTTAAATGATATCTTAAGAACTATTGTACTTACATGGGTCGTACAATTCATTTCTAATTCAAAGAAAAAATGTTGTGACTTATATTAAACTGAGGATTTAGCTAATCTAAATAGAGACTAATATAATGTCAGGATGTTGTGGACACTTAGTTTATAGAATAAAATAAACCAAATAAAATGAACAGTCATACCTATAATATATAGATACAGATATGTCTCCTTATTTCATGTTTGTTTTTCTCCCTGTTAATAATTTGGATTTTAAGACTAGATCTGAAGCGCAAAGAAAAAATATGCAAGTGATAGTAAAAATGTTTTGCACACATTATTTCTATGAAAATATATTTACATAATTGATGGAGCCTTAGGTTTAGTATTACTGTTTTCGGCATGTAACTGCACAAAAGTTATTAAAGCTTATCTGAATATCAGATCAACTGAAAAACCCTTCTGCGAGGATATTGATAACATCATGATCTATTTCAATCTTTCCTGCTCTGGTAAACTGCAAATAATACAGTGGATTTTTATAGTGTTATTAATATAAGTCTGAATACTATAGTAACTAGAATTCAAATTGTAGGATTTTGGGATTGTATTGTTTTTTTCTAAATTGTGTAAACTGGATGAAAAAAAAAAAAAGTATTTAAGGAATTCTCCAAGATTGAAAAATTTGCGTTGTGTGCTTAACTTAGGATAAGACATTAATAATGGGTGGGGGACTAACTGTATTAGCTACACCCTGGATTACATCTCAGAGCAGCTCTTATCCATTCAGAATATATGAGACACAAAAGTACTTAGCTTAGTCTGTGATACATTGAGCTCTGCTTTCCCTAGAGTCAGATGATAATCAAAAATTCAGTCGGATCCCCACCTATCTGATTTTTTAAAGATAAACCATTAATTTCATAGATCTGTAAATCCACTTTAAGAATATTGTTCTGGATTGAGAACTCACTGTTATTGCCATGGCAATTAACCCCTTCATGAGATATAATGTACAGTTACATCATATGTAATCTCTCTAATGTGGCCGAGTCCACATCTTTCATGGCAGATGATGGCTGATTTTAACAGCCATCATGTGCCTTTAACAGCCGCGAGTGGATTGGAGCTCGTCCTGTAGTTGTTAAACTTATAACTGCCTCTGTCAATCGTTGATACCGGCATTAAACAGGCACCGGCAGGGGGACGCATCATTCCACACTCCAATTGACGCTCCCGTGACGTGATCGCGAGGCGCCAATGGGTTGCCATAACATCTGAAAATCTCCGTGCTCAACATGATGATTCTTCTGTGAAAGTAAGCCAGCTATACATAGCAGTGCTAATGTGCTACTATATATTTTACAAGCGATTCGATGATTGCAGTTTCAAGTCCCCTAAGGGGACTATTAAATACAGTAAAACATAAAAATAAAGTTTCTAAAAATATGAAAAGAATAAAAAAAATCACAAAAGTTCAAATCACCCCCCTTTTGCTCCATTAAAAATAAAGCAATTAAAAAATAAAAATACACATATTTGGTATTGTTGCATTAGGAATAGTCTGATCAATCAAAATATAAAAAAAATAATCTGATTAGTAAACAGTGTAAAAAGAAAAAATCAAAATGCCAAAATTACGTTTTTTTGGTCGCCGCAACATTGCAATAAAATCCAATAAAAAGCGATCAAAACATCGTATCGACCCCAAAATGGTATCGATAAAAACGTCAGCTCAGCGGCAAAAAATAATCCCTCATTATGAGACTGCTGATGAGAGTGGGAAAGCTGAGTTCTGACTCGTTGATGACACCGTTGCTGGGACTGGAAAAGCTGTTTTTTTTTTCTCAGTGATATGCATTTTCCACATACATAACATAACATGAACATATCTTAGTTCATACAGATTAAATAATTATGATTTATCAGACTTTAAGGATGCTCCAATGCCAAATATTTTTCATTTTTTTATTTCTTTGCTTTTTAAATGGGAAAATAGGGGTAATTAAAACTTTTATATTTTTTTATGATTTTTATTTCATGTTTTAAGTTTCCCTTAAGAGATATGAATCTGAGATCGCTTCATCGCTTATACTATATATTGCAATACTACTGTTTTACAACTATTCTAAATTCTCCCTTGTGCAGAATTTATTTGCTCTGCTCTTATTCAGCAAAATGATGGTTACTGAGCTGCAGGGTGTCAGCAAGAAAAGAAAAAAAAAAGCTAATACCTCACCGCATACCTCTCTGGCCTCCTCCGCTGCTTCCTCTCCCTTGTATGGCTTTGGCACATCTTCTTACTGAGCACTTTTCTTTGCAGCATCATTAACTTAAAGGGAATCTGTCACCACTTTGGAGTTATTAGACCTCTACTATGGCCATACAGGGTATAGAAAAGTAAATATATACATACATGTATGGCCCATAGTAGAGGTTTGATTGCATAGAAAAGTGCTTTAATCAATTCTATCTTGTACAGGCTGGGTGTCTGGGGGATGCCAAGCAATCCCCGCCCATGTGCTTATTATTCCCCCAAATCCCCACCTATGTGTTTAATTATCATATTCCCCCCCTCCCCTGCACATCACAGGGGACAATATCTGACATGAAATCAGAATAAACCTTTCCAGTTTTAGGTCAATCAGGAAATACTTGCCAAATGCCAGAATAATGAGAGAGAGAATGTTTTAAGGGGTTTTTATTACTGCAAAGTCCAAAGTTTCCATATGTTTCATTAGTATTTGGTACCATTGCCCTTAAACTGAATGACTTGGGTGAAACGTTTGGCATATCCTTCCACAAGCTTCTCACAACAGTTGATTGGAATTTGGGCCCATTTCTCCTGACAAAACTGGTGTAACTGATCCAGGTTTGTAGGTCGCCTTGCTTCCTTTTCAGCTTTGTCCATAAATTTTCAATAGGATTGAGATCAGGGCTTTGAGATGCCCACTTCAAAACACTGACCTTATTATCCTTATGACACTTCGTTACTATTCTGGCAGTATGCTTCTTATCATTGTCCGTTTGGTAGACCCATTTCCGCCAAAGTTTTAACTTCCTGGCTGATGTCTTGAGATGTTTCTTCAGTATTGCCACATAATCTTCTTTTCTCATGATGCCATCTATTTTATGAAGTGCACCAGTCCTACCTGCAGCAAAACAACCCAACAATATAATGCTGCCACCCCCGTGTTTCACAGTTGGGATGGTGTTCTTAGGCTTCCAATCTTCTCCCTTTTTCTGACAATCGTAACAATGGTCATTATGCCAAAAAAAGTTCAGTTTTCGTTTTATCAGACCACAGGACATGTCTCCAAAAATTAAGATCTTTGTTCCTGTTTGTATTTGCAAACATTAATCAGGTTTTTTTATATTTCTTTTGGAGTAACACGTTCTTCCTGGCAAAGAGACCTTTCAGCCCATGTTGATAGAGTACTCATTTCACTGTGGATATTGACACAATCTTACCAGCTTCCGCCATCAGCCATCATCTTCACAAGGTTTTTTGCTTTTGTCCTTGGGTTGATATGCACATATTGGACCAAAGAACGTTCATTTCTGGGACACAGAGCCCGTCTCCTTCCTGAGCGGTATGATGGCTGGACATTCCCATCTTGTTTGTACTTGTGTATAATTGTTTGTACAGATGAACAAGGCACCTTCAGGTATCTTGAAATTGTACCCAAGGATGAGCAATGTAACGGGTCTGGAAGGCGGAACCTCTGAGCTACTATACAAGGGGGCGGTCCTTGTAAGGGAGCGGGTGGCGACCAGGCAGGCAGTCACAGCAGGTGACCGGGACAGTCTCTGGATGAACGGGCAGGAGGTCACGGCAAGTGACCGGGGCAGTCTCTGGATGAACGGGCAGGAGGTCACGGCAAGTGACCGGGGCAGTCTCTGGGTAAAGGGTTGGTACGACCTGTGGCGGCTGATGGTAGACGAGAGCTCCCAGGTGAGCAGGCGAGAGTCTCTGGATAAACGGGTGGTCACAGCATGTGACGGCGGAGCCTCCAGGAAGACCAACAGACAGGCAGCAGATGAGCGTTCCCAGGTGAGCGGGCAGGAGTCTCTGGACAGGCGGGTGGTCACAGCACGTGACGGCAGAGCCTCCAGGTAGGCTAGCAGACAGGTAGCAGATGTGCTCTCCCAGGTGAGCGGGCAAGCTGGTCCATAGACAGACTGACAGGAGTTGGAAGGCAGACCGTCGGACCTCAGGCTAGCAGGCAGGCAGCAGAATATCAGGCAGGAATAAGACAGCAAGCTGGCAGGAATCTGGCAGGTAACTGGCAAGTAACTGGCAACGGGACCTGAGGGCTGAAGCAGAGAAGTGAACAGTGCAACAACATTGCTCGGGCACCTCCATTTTGGAGGAGATGCCTTATATATGGTGAAGTCCTCCGGCCATTGGCCGGGGACTCCTTAGGACGGCGTGCGCGGCCCCTTTAAGAGGGAGCGCGCGCGCGCCCTAAGCACAGTGGCCGGGAAGGAGCGCGCGCTGCCAGCAGAGCGGGAGGAGGACGCCGGGCTCGGAACAGAGAGGTGAGGGGAACAGCGTCCCTGCCTAGCAGAGGGCAGGGATGCCGGCGCTATATTACCCCCCCTTTAGGCCCCCCCTTTTTTAGGCCAGACAGAAATTTAGCAAGGATAAGAGGGGCATGGATGTTCTCCCGGGGCTCCCACATTCTCTCCTCAGGACCAAACCCCTTCCAATCTACTAGAAAAAAGGTCTTTCCTCTTACCCTTTTGGTGGCAAGAATGTTCTCTACCTCAAACTCGTCTTCAGCAGAAACCGGAGCAGGAGGCGTTCCTGTAGACTTGGAAAAAGAGTTAAGTACCACAGGTTTGAGGAGAGATACATGGAAGGAGTTAGGGATCCGTAAGTTGGCCGGGAGTTTCAATTTATAGGCCACCGGGTTGATCTGACTGATGACCTCCAGAGGGCCGATGAACCGAGGCCCTAACTTGTAAGAAGGTATCTTGAGTCGGACATATTTAGATGAGAGCCAGACTTTATCTCCGGGACAAAATTGTGGAGGATCCAGGCGTTCTTTGTCAGCGTGTCTTTTCATTCGCTCGGACGACTGAAGGAGTGCGGATCGGGTACTCTCCCAAATGGAGGAAAATTTGCTAACGAGAGATTCCGCAGCCGGGTTGTCCACAGAGGTGGAGACAGGAAAAGGAATCCGAGGATGCTGACCGAAGACTACAAAAAACAGGGATTTGGAGGAGGATTCGCTCTCGTGATTGTTATAAGAGAACTCGGCCCATGGTAGGAGATCCACCCAGTCAGAATGGTGGGCATTAACGAAGTGCCAGAGGTAACTGGTCAGGTTCTGATTGATCCGCTCCACTTGACCATTGGACTGTGGGTGGTAAGCAGAAGAAAAGTCCAGGGTGACGTCTAGCAGTTTACAAGTGGCTCTCCAGAAGCGTGAGGTGAACTGTACCCCACGATCCGACACGATGTGGAGGGGCAGGCCATGAAGACGAAAGATGTGACGAATAAAGTCTTTAGCTAGCTCGGGTGCAGACGGGAGGCCTGGCAGGGGAACGAAATGAGCCATCTTGGAGAAGCGGTCAGCGACCACCCAAATGACCGTACAACCGGCAGAGACTGGGAGGTCAGTTATAAAGTCCATTGCTATATGCTGCCAGGGGGCAGCAGGTACAGAAAGCGGAAGTAGGCGACCGGCTGGCAGATGTCTCGGAACCTTGTTGCGGGCGCAGGACACGCAGGCAGAAACAAAGTCTATTACGTCCTTGTGCAGGGTAGGCCACCAGTAGTGCCGGGTAATAAGCTGGAGGGTCTTTTTCTGACAGGCGTGGCCAGCTAGTTTAGACGAGTGACCCCAGTGAAGGATCTTCTCCCGATCAGGTACCGATATGAACGTCTTTCCGGGAGGGAGACGATTTAGACTCACGGGAGCCACCTGCATTACTCTGGCGGGATCGATGATGTGTTTCGGATCTTCCTCAAGATCAGACACCAGAAAGGATCGAGACAAGGCATCCGCCTTGACGTTTTTGTCAGCCGGGCGAAAATGAAGAACAAAATCAAAGCGAGCAAAAAACAAGGACCACCGGGCTTGGCGCGGGTTACGTCTCTGGGCATGCTGGAGGTAAGCCAAGTTCTTGTGGTCAGTGTAAATTATTACCGGGTGAAGAGCCCCCTCGAGCAGGTAACGCCACTCCTCCAATGCCAGTTTGATGGCCAATAACTCTCGGTCTCCTATGGAATAATTGCGCTCTGAGGAGGAGAAGAGTTTAGAGAAGAAGCCGCAAGTTACCATCCTCCCGGAAGATGATTTTTGAGTAAGTACCGCTCCGGCTCCAGAGGAGGAGGCATCAACTTCCAGGAAGAACTGCTTGTTGCCGTCCGGGCGATGCAGCACCGGGGCGGAAGAGAAGGCCTGTTTTAAGGAAAGAAAGGCCTCCTCTGCTTCGGGCGGCCACTCTTTGGGATTAGTACCCTTACGGGTGAGAGCAGAAATTGGGGCAGTCCGGGAAGAGAAGTGTGGTATGAAGAGGCGGTAGTAGTTGGCGAAGCCCAGGAACCGCTGAATGGCCTTCAACCCCTCCGGTCGAGGCCATTTCTCGATGGCAGACAGTTTCTCTGGATCCATTCGTAGGCCGGTCTGAGAAATAATGTAGCCCAAAAACGGAAGCGAGGTCTGCTCAAAGAGGCACTTCTCATATTTGGCGAAGAGGTGATTCTGCCTGAGCCTGAGCAGAACCTGACGAACGTCCCTCCGGTGAGTCTGGAGATCCGGAGAGAAGACCAAGATGTCGTCCAGGTACACCACTACGCAGGAGTAGAGAAGGTCCCGGAAGATGTCATTGACCAACTCTTGAAAGACGGCAGGAGCGTTACAGAGACCAAAGGGCATTACCAGATATTCGTAGTGGCCGTCCCGGGTGTTGAATGCCGTCTTCCATTCATCCCCCTGACGGATACGGACCAGGTTGTACGCCCCACGAAGGTCCAGTTTGGTGAAGATTCTAGCCCCCCTCAGATGATCAAATAACTCCGGAATGAGCGGAAGGGGGTACTTATTCTTCACCGTGATCTGGTTAAGGCCTCTATAGTCTATACAGGGACGGAGAGAGCCGTCCTTCTTTTTGACGAAAAAGAAGCCTGCTCCCGCCGGAGAGGTAGATTTCCGGATGAATCCCCTAGCCAGATTCTCCTCAATATATTCGGACATCGACCGGGTCTCAGCAGCGGATAATGGATAAATACACCCACGTGGAGGAGTAGTACCGGGTAACAGGTCGATAGGGCAGTCGTATGGTCTATGAGGGGGTAGTGTCTCTGCCTCCTTTTTATTAAAGACATCAGCATAAGACCAATAAGGAATCGGAAGTCCAGGTAGATTAGCTGGGGTAGGAGAAGGACGGACGGGATGGACGGGAACCAGACAGGTCTTATGGCAGTCCTGTCCCCAGCGAAGGACTTCTCCGGTCTGCCAGTCAAGCACGGGTGCATGTCTCTGGAGCCAAGGTAGGCCTAGCAAGAGGGCGTGAGAGAGCCCAGGCAGAACATGAAAGGAGATACTCTCAGAATGCAGCATTCCCACCTGCAGAGTAATGGATTCGGTGATGAGTTGGATGGGGCGTGGTAAGAGGCCCCCATCCACGGCAGCAACAGACAAGGGTACAGCCAGAGGTTTGGTGGGGATGCGGTATTTCTCTACCAGGGACTGTGAAATAAGATTCCCGGCTGCTCCAGAGTCAAGTTGGACTAGTTCGAAATAACGGTTCTCCCCGCAGACGATTGAGATTGACAACAGCAGAGATGGAGAGGATTTATTCTTGTCTAGGTCGACCTCTCTGAGCGAACCTAGACACAGGCGTTTCCCGACTTCTCCGGGCAGGCACAGATCCGGTGCTCCTTACTGCCACAGTAGAAGCAGCTCCCCTCGGCACGGCGTAAGTCCTGACAGGTTTTGACCATCTTGGTCTGGTCAACCTGCATAGGCTCAGGAGAGTGTACCTGGGGAGAGACGGAGGGAGTGACGGGTTTCTGAAAAGTAGGAGCTAGACGTGGAAACCTCCTCTCATGGGTGACCTCTTTGGCACGCTCCTGGAACCGTAGGTCAATCCGGGTGGCAAGAGTTATTAGGTCATCAAGAGTGGTAGGAATGTCCCGACCGGCAAGTTCATCTTTAATACGACCGGACAGACCCTCCCAGAAGACAGATACCAGAGCGTCGTTATCCCAGGCCAGCTCCGAGGCAAGGGTACGGAACCGTATGGCATATTGGCCCACGGTGAGACTTCCCTGACGGAGGCGTAGCAGAGATGATGCGGATGAGGTCTTCCGTCCGGGTTTGTCGAAGACTTTCCGGAAAGCCGAGAGAAAGGCAGGCAAGTCGGACACCAGGGGGTCTCCTCTCTCCCATAGAGGATTTAGCCAGGCCAGGGCCTCCCCGGTGAGATGGGACATGATGAAGGCAATTTTTGCCCGGTCGGAGTTAAACTGGTGGGACAGGAGTTCAAAGTGCAGGGTGCACTGATTTATGAAGCCCCGAGCCTGGGCGGAGTCGCCTCCGAAGCGAGGAGGTGCAGAAAGCCGGGGTCCGGGGTAGGATATCATGGTATTAGTGGGCAGCGGAGCTGCCGGATTGCGAGTCATGGCACTGGCGGTGGTTGCTGGCGGAGCAGTCAGAGTGTCCAGGCGAGAATTGACATTCCGCAGGTGACCCAGGATGGACTCCTGTTGGGACCTCTGACGGGACAGTTCATGACACAGGTCCGAGAGCGAGGGAGCTTGGCTGCCACCGGGTTCCATGGCCCGAGCAAACTGTAACGGGTCTGGGAGGCGGAACCTCTGAGCTACTATACAAGGGGGCGGTCTTTGTAAGGGAGCGGGTGGCGACCAGGCAGGCAGTCACAGCAGGTGACCGGGACAGTCTCTGGATGAACGGGCAGGAGGTCACGGCAAGTGACCGGGGCAGTCTCTGGATGAACGGGCAGGAGGTCACGGCAAGTGACCGGGGCAGTCTCTGAGTAAAGGGTTGGTACGACCTGTGGCGGCTGATGGTAGACGAGAGCTCCCAGGTGAGCAGGCGAGAGTCTCTGGATAAACGGGTGGTCACAGCATGTGACGGCGGAGCCTCCAGGAAGACCAACAGACAGGCAGCAGATGAGCGCTCCCAGGTGACTGGGCAGGAGTCTCTGGACAGGCGGGTGGTCACAGCACGTGACGGCAGAGCCTCCAGGTAGGCTAGCAGACAGGTAGCAGATGTGCGCTCCCAGGTGAGTGGGCAAGCTGGTCCATAGACAGACTGACAGGAGTTGGAAGGCAGACCGTCGGACCTCAGGCAAGCAGGCAGGTAGCAGATGTGCGCTCCCAGGTGAGCGGGCAAGCTGGTCCTTAGACAGACTGACAGGAGTTGGAAGGCAGACGGTCGGACCTCAGGCTAGCAGGCAGGCAGCAGAATATCAGGCAGGAATAAGACAGCAAGCTGGCAGGAATCTGGCAGGTAACTGGCAGGTAACTGGCAACGGGACCTGAGGGCTGAAGCAGAGTAGTGAACAGTGCAACAACATTGCTCGGGCACCTCCATTTTAAAGGAGGTGCCTTATATATCGTGAAGTCCTCCGGCCATTTGCCGGGGACTCCTTAGGACGGCGCGCGCGGCCCCTTTAAGAGGGAGCGCGCGCGCGTACGCCCTAAGCACAGAGGCCGGGAAGGAGCGCGCGCTGCCAGCAGAGCGGGAGGAGGACGCCGGGCTCGGAGCAGAGAGGTGAGGGGAACAGCGTCCCTGCCTAGCAGAGGGCAGGGACGCCGGCACTACAAGCAAGACTTGTGCAAGTCCTCAATTCTCTTCCTGATATCTTGGCTGATTTCTTTAGACTTTCCTATGGTGCTACACAAAGAAGCAGTGTGTTTCAGGTGTGCATTAAAATAAATCAACAGGTGTGTCCCTAATTAACTCAGATAATGCCAAAAAAACTATCAGAAGCTTCCAAACACATGATATTTTCATATGGGCAGTCCAGAATTGTTTAATGCATAGTAATCATAGTGTATGTAAACTTTTGACTTTGCAGTAAGTAATAAAAATGCCTTAAAACATTCTCTCTCTCTCATTATTCTGCCATTTGGCAAATATTGAAAAATTATGGTAATCCTAATTGACCTAAAACGGAAAAGGTTTATTCTGATTTCATGTCAGAAATTGAGAAAAGCATGCATATGTGTCTTTTCATATAGTGTATGTAAACTTCTGGTTTCAAATGTATATATATAAGAAATACTTTGAAAAATGACAAAAGTGTATGACGGTCTAAGTGGCCCATAAAGGTGATCTAGCTGATTGCATATAGAGCGTATAAAATATTTTGTGTGGTGAGCCTCCTTGATACTATTCTTAAAGAGAATCTGTCAGTAGGAACGTCCCTCCTAAGCCGTCTATATGGACATGTAGGTCATATAAAGCTGAATAAAATGATGCCTTGATATCTGCGATCTGATGTTTTATTCCAGAAAAATATACGTTTTTCTTAATATGCAAATTAGCTTTTTAGATCTATGAGTGGGAAATAGATCTCCATGAGAATCTGCCTCCAGCATTTATTGCAAATGAAAGGGGACATTACTAGTGTCATTTCAAGGTATCATTTTATTCAGCTTCCTATGACCTACATACTCATATAGACGTCATAGGAGGGTTGATCCTACTGACAGATTTCCTTTAAGTTTGTGTAAAGATAGAGCTTCTTGCCTTTTCCAGAGATATGGAACAAGCCGGTATTTTGCAGCCACTTAGTATGGAAGAGCAGCCTAGTGGTATATTTGCAGATTCCATGAAGCGGAATATTAAACAAGTATGTCAGTACATCTAGAGGTAAAGCTTTCTCCAAAATTTTTGATAGCAGTGTCTTAATTTTTACAAAAGGGGTCAATACCAGTACAGTAATAGAAAATGTGTAAATTTCTCAGTAGCCTTAGAGCATCAATAGGAAATTTGTAAGTAAATGTTGTTTTTATGGAGTTTGAACCATTTTTGCTTTCCAACAACTATCCAACCAGAATATATATTCTGTCAGACAAATTGGCTTAAAAATGAAAAATAAAACTGAGCTGGTATTTTTATACTAATTAAACCATAGTGCAAATGAATCCAGAATTGGGTTTGGAACTCATAAAACTTCTAGGAATGTCACTACATGACCAGATTACCAGGATCAATCGCTACCACGGATGACTAGATTATTCAGTAGACTAGGTCTTCCATACTTTCTTTTTCTCCATTCATTTCATTTCTTAATATTTGATACATTATATCCTGAAATCTAAAAATACATTTTGTGTTTTTTTTAAAGAAGGAAATACCAATGAAGAATGAAACTTTTATTAAATATTTTTACATTTTGCCATTTTCTGGAGAGACGAAGAATCAACCATTAATTTCTACTTTCTTCTTCTTGATATATTTGGTCGGAGTTCTCATCAATTCTTCCATTATCACAGTCATATGTCTGGAAACTAAATTACATAAACCAATGTATCTCTTTATCTGTAATTTATCCATTGTAGACATATTATATACATCGGTCACGATTCCTAAATTACTGCATATGTTATTGTCCGGGAATCACTTTGTTTCCTTCTCACAATGTTATACTCAGTTCTATACTTTCATAGCTGTGGCGACAGCAGAGGACATCCTCCTCTTCATTATGGCTTATGACCGATATGTTGCTATCTGCCTCCCGTTACATTATCATCGGATCTTATGTCAGAGAAATTGCACCCTGATAACAATTGGGATTTGGGCCGCCGCCTTATTCAACTCATTATTTCTTGTAACCTCAGCTTTATACATGTCCTCATGTCACTCCAACGTCATCCATCAGTACTTATGTGATCTTAAGTCACTAACAAAGACGACTTGCTCAACCACTGACATGTTTTTTGTTATAATAGGTATAGAAATGTTGCTAATAGGTTTTATCCCACTGATGAGCACTGTTATTTCTTACTTTAATATTTTCTCCATTATCTTCAAGATGAAGTCAAAAGAAAGCCGAAAAAAAGCCTTCTCCACCTGCTCATCCCACATCACGGTTGTCTGTATTTACTATGGGGCAGGTTTACTAGAGTATATGATACCATTCTACTCAGATGTTCTTGATTTAGCCTTCAGTTTAGTCTACACAAGTATTGTCCCCATGATAAACCCCATCATATACAGTCTACAGAATGCCAATGTACAATCTGCATTGCTGCAGTTAGTGAAGCAAATATCTTTTATAAAGAACTGAAAGGAAAGTCAAAGAAATTTAGTGCAAAACATATTTTAAAAGGAACCAGTCATATAAAAAAAATGCCATTGCCTGTAGATATGGGGTTAATCTTCGGGCTAATAGTGTTTCAATGTTCGGTTCGGATTACGATCGTCGAATTTGCAATATTCACCGATTTATTCCGAACATTGCATAACGCCATAGAATTCAATGGGTGGGGCAAAAACAAATGCATACACAACACCCTCAAACATGCCCAAAACCTGCCAAAACACATCAAATTAGGGGCAAACACCAGGAAAGTGTCATCAATTGACCCAGAGTACAAGTACTATAATTATTATTATAGCGATATATATTCTGTGGCGCTTTACATGTGAAAAGGGTTCACCCACTGGTACAATAGTAGAGAGGACCCTGCCCACGAGGGTACACAAACAATCTACAAGGGATAGGTGAGGATACAGTAGGTCAGGGTACAGCTGATCATGCAGCGGTATGCTGGAGTGAGGGTTACCGCAGATTTTATGCTTGACAGAAGAAGTGGATCTTCAGCTCCCTTTTCAATGCTTCCACGGTAGACGAGAGTCTGATGTGTTGGGGTACAGAGCTACACAGTAGGGGAGATGCACGGGACAAATCTGCTGGGAGCCTAAATGAAGGTGCAGAAGCTGACATGAATTTCGATGGGTGTGTTGAAGCTTGTACTCAACAATTGCCCTCTGCTGTTCACAAATCGTTTCCAACATCTGCAACATTGATTTCCAATGTGTGGTGACATTGCACACCAGTCGGTCAGCTGGAAGCAACAAATGCTGCTGAAGCAGTGTCAGGGTGGTGGAAGCTGTAGCTGACTTTTTGAAATGGGCACACATGTGGCATACTTTTACAAGAAGCTCTGGCAGATCTCGGTAGGTTTAAATAAAACGCTGAACCACTAAGTTGAGCATATTTAGTGCTTGCTCATCACTAATGTCTACCACTGTATGGAGAACAATATCAGCACCAAAAAATTAAAAGATGAAATGTAGCATGCTTTATATACCATGGTAGTTAGAAAACCAATTTCGATTAATCATGTGTACCCCTGTGATAATATCTGCACCAAAGAATTAATTTCACTAGAGTCTAACTAGTATAATGAGGACCGACAACTCTTCCACTCCAGCCAACCCAGCAGATGGAGGCCCAACCAGGAGTGTTCACATTTCAAAAAATTAGGGCCTAACATCACCATTTCCGTGGCCAACAGATTGGATATTGTGGAGTTCAATCTCATAGCTATGTCATGTGTAGGAGGAAACAATCTTTTACTTTTGCTGTGCTGAGAGAGGGCGGAGCATGGTGAACCGGACAAACTGCTGGACCATGAGTGAGGTGTAGGCCGAGATGTTACGATGGATTGATAAAGTTGTAGTTTTCTCGTTCTCTGAGATCAGTCAAAATCAGCCGGGATGTCTGCTTCCATTATAGCTGATGGGCTCTCACTTTGCCTGACTGGAGCGGGTAAAGAACCTGAGGATCTGCGGTGGGAGACCTGCGTGACAATTCTTGGCATGGTAACAAAGAAAGAGAAAAAAGCAGCAGATGCAGTTGATGGGGCGGCTGATGGTTGTTGAGATCCACATTTGATCACAGTGGGATTGCCAGAGTAATGCATGTTGATTGCGAATGTGAAGGTTCGTGCATGTAGTAGTAAAATGAATGCACTTTTTCCCTCTACTGAGTTTTTTTCTTGCAAAGTTGGCAGATAGCTTGAGTTGGCTCATCCCTTGCGATATCAAAAAAGGCCCAGGCTAGGCAACCTTTGCCGCCCCTGTGAGCTGCAGACCCGCGACAGGTGCTGGTCTCTGCCACAGTTGTGGCTAAGGATGCAGTGACATCGCGGTTGCATAACTCTGTGTCTGCGCCATAGGACGCAACATAACCTACTTGTCTTCCTTCTTTCCCACCTCCTCAGATGAGCTATTGAGCTGTGTGCTTCTGGGTTCACACCAAGTCGGATACACAACGTCATCATCATCCAATGTGTTATCCCATGCCTCGCCCTGAGAGTCACCCTCCTCCTCTTCTTGCCCTGACAACACAGTACAGTCCGCATGTCCTTCAGGTATCTGAGTCTCATCAGGATCACCTTCACCCACCCGGGGGTTAACGTCTGGTCACGAGTGTCAGGAAGCAGCTCAGGCCCAACCTTTTTCTTCCCTCTATGGAGAAGGATATTTGCCCCAAAGAATTTAAGCTGAGATGTAGTCTGCTTTATATACAAATTAAGAATTTATCATGTCTGTGTACTCCTGTGTGGAGAACAATATCTGCACAAAAAATTAAAAGATGACATATAGCCTGTTTTATATACCATGGTAGAATAAAAAACTATTTCTATTTTATCATGTGCACCCCTGTGGGAACAATATCTACACCAAAGAATTCATTTCAATAAAGTATAACTGTTATAATGGTGACCGACACCTCTTGCACTCCAGCCAAACCCAGCAGATGGAGACCCAATCAGCATTCTCCACATTTACAAAAATTAGTGGCAGACACCAGTGAAGTGGCATCAATTTCAGTACAGCAAAAATTGTAGAATTAGGAACTACACCTCTTCCATGACAGGCAGCCCAGTAGATGGAGACCCAATCAAGATTCTCCACATTTACAATAATTAGTGGAAGACATCATCAAAGTGACATCAATTTCAGTACAGTAGAAATTGTAGAATTAGGAATGACACCTGTTACACTACAGCCAACATAGTAGATGGAGACTCAATCAGGAGTGTTCACATTTCCCTAAATTACGGCCTAACACCACCAGAGTAGCATCAATTTCACCAGAGTAGAAGTAGTATAATGGAGACCAGAACCTCTTCAACTGCAGCCAACCCAGTAGATGGAGACCCAATCAGGATTCTCAACATTTCAAAAATTAGTGGCAGACACCAGCAAAGTGGCATCAATTTCAGTACAGTACAAATAGTAGAATTAGGAACGACACCTCTTCCATGCCAGCCAACCCAGCATATGGAGACCCAATCAGGATTCTGCACATTTACAAAAATTTGTGGCAGACACCAGAGAAGTGGCATCAATCTCAGTACAGTAGAAATTGTACAATTAGGAACGACACCTCTTCCACTTCAGCCAACTCAGTAGATGGAGACCCAATCAGGACTGTTCATATTTCCCTAAATTACAGCCTAACACCACCGAAGTGGCATCAATTTCACCACAGTAGAAGTAGTAGAATGGAGACCGACACCTTTTCCACTACAGGCAACTCAGTAGATGGAGACTCAATCAGGAGTGTTCACATTTACAAAAATTTGGGCCTGAAACCACCAAAGTGGCATCAATTTCACTAGAGTATAAGTAGTATAATGGGGACCGACACCTCTTGCACTACAGCCAACCAAGCTGATGGAGACACTATTAGGAGTGTTCACATTTCCAAAAATTTGTGTTAACTCTTGCAGAAGCAGCAACAGCAAGAGCAGGCACAGAAGCCATATCACAGACTGCAATTACGCGAGATCAGTGCAGCACATTAAAATTTACAAAATCGCCTAGTCTGTACTGTCTGCGATTGGGGTGCAAAAGTCCTTGGAGATCCATGACTTGTTCATCTTGATGAAAGTAAGGCGGTCTACACTTTCAGGGGACAGTCGACTGCGCTTATCCGTCAGGAGACCACCAGCAGTGCAGAAGACATGTTCAGAGAGAACGCTGGCTGCCGGGCATGATAAAATTTTAAGGTGTGAAAGGCGAGCTCAGGCCATTCATCCATTTTTGAAGACCAAAATGTAAAAGGGTCCAAATCCTTCCTGATGATATTCATAGCTCTAGATACTCCTGCACAATCCTCTCCAGTCGTTCACCAAGTGTCAGACTTGTACTCTGTTGTGCTGTTGCACGAGCTGTTGAATGTGTGAAAGGACTCACAGAAATTGCTTCTGTCACTTACGCTGCTTCTGCTGCTAATGTTTTGGCATTGATGAATTGACGTGCCGCAGGTTGAAAGTCTACAGCTGCGATGCACACTGTGTGCCTCACTTCTATCTTGGGGAAAACCTCTCTTAAGGTTGTGTCACGCACAGTGTAGGAAAGACAAAGTGCAACACAAAGGAAAGGGAAGTGGGCCCAGACAGTAGGGAAAAGGGAAGTGGAGACCTCCTAGGCTGATCTAATATCACCCTGTCTCCCCTACCGTCCATATATTGGTTCCTCACCAATTGCCGAACAGGAAACCTAAGCCCTGTATCCCCCTAGAGTTTGGCTCTGGATAGGGAAGAAGAGGGATGAGCACTGGTCAGTACCCACTAACAACTAAAGACAACAAGGTAGACAAACACAGGGGGAAGAAACTTAGCTTAAGCTGACTTCAGAGAGATTACACCAAATGTTCTCCAAGCACCAGAGAGGAAGTAAGCAGACTGCAATAGCTCCAAGCCTTCACAAGGAAGCTTGTGAATATCACCGGCGCCTGCCTGTAGCAAACTGAAAGTATTTAAACACCCAGGCCTGGGTGTCAATCAGAGCAGGAGGGAGGTAGCCTCTGAGACAGATTTAAGAAAGTGTCTGTAATGCCAAAATGAAGAGATCTTTTGCAACCAACTGCAGAGTGACTGTCTGTCACATCTGACACACTCGTGACAGGTTGCTTAAAAGCTTTATTTTACACTCCAGAATTAGCGGGTCCCTTTCCAGGGTGGGAAGTATCTGGCAAAATTTACTCTTATAACATGGATTTAACAGAGTGACAATCCAGTAGTCACGATAATTTAGAATCACAACTATATGGGGATCATGTTGTGCATCAAGAAGGCTCTCATATGTCGGGCTGTTTCAGGAGTTCCAAAGTCAGGCTGTATTGTTGGCTGCGTAACACTGATGCATGTTTCTTCCGTCCCCTCCTGCCAACCAAGATCAACAGAGAGGGAATGATTATCCTCTTCATTTTCAGACTGTTGCTTGCCCATCACCTCTTCCTCCTCCATTTGTTCCTTGGCTCTTGCACCTTCACTAACAGTTTGTCTGGTATCACCAACCCTCCTTGATCGCAGTAATTCACCCTCACTTGGCATCCAGCTGTGTGAAGACAATCTGGGACTTTGAGTAATTGTTATCCCTCCTTTTCTTCTGCGACCACCACCTGCTGCCTCAGGCTTTTTAAAGTCTGCTCCAGCATGTAGATGACCAAAATAGTGATGCTGATGACTGAATCGTCAGTGCTCATCATTTTAGTAGCCATTTCAAAACTGTGCAGAAGGGTGCAGAGGTCCTTAATCTGTGCCCACTCCATAAACGTGATATGTCCCACGTCCGTATTGCTTTTGCCCAGGCTATAAGACATGACATACTGCATAAGAGCTTGCTGCTGCCACAGTTGCTGCAACATGTGCAAAGTGGAATTCCACCATGTCGGCACATCGCATATCAACCTGTTAACTGGCATTGACAAAGACCTCTGCATCGATACAAGTCAATGACCTGAGAGGTGCGAACGGCGGAAGTGAGAACTTAGCTTCCGTGCTTTCTGAAGTAGCTCACCCAGGCCGGGATAGTGACGGAGAAATCACTGTAACACCAGGTTGAGGACATGAGCCTTGCAAGGCTCATGTGTGAGCTTGCCTCAGTGTAGGGCCACCACCAGGTTTGCACCGTTATCGCACATGGCGTTCCCTGTCTCAAGGTTCAGCGGAGTAAGCATTGTTCAAACTCAGCCTGTAGAGCTGTCCACAACTCTTCAGCTGTATAACTGCAATCTCCAAAGCATATTAATTTTAACACTGCCTGATTGTGGCTGCACAGTATGGAGGTTGTGTGGATTCGCTCTGCACTGTTGGAACGCGTGTCTCATTAAGGCCGAGGTTGAGTGTGCAGGTGGAGGCCCTAGAGGAGGTGGAGGAAGCAGAAGCAGTGGAGGAAGTGTGAAATACAGAGGTTTGCTCTGCAAGCCTTGGGGATTCCAAGATTTGTGAAGCAGCCCATTCCCCACCTGCCCCCACAGCCAGCAGAGTCACCAAGTGCCCAGTCAGTGGGATGTAACGCCCTTGGCCATGATTATTAGTCCAGGTCTGTGGTGAAATGCACCCTGACAGACATAGATTTAGTCAAGGAACGGGTGATGTTGTCTGCGACATGCTGATGTAGAGCACAGCTTTCTTAGAGAAGTAATGTCGACTGGGCAACTGATACTAGGGGACTGCGATGGCCATCGGCTTTTGGAAACTATTTTTATCTACTAGGCAGAAAAGCAGCATTTCCGTGGCCAACAGATTGGAGATGGTGGAGTTCAACCTATTAGCTTTCTCATGTGTAGGATGAAACAATCTTTTATGTGACCACAACTGCGGGACCGAGGGCTGGCTGCAGTGCTGAGAGAGGGCGGAGTAAGGTAAACGGACAAACTGGTGGACTGTTTGTGAGATGCAGACGGAGATGTTATGGTGGATTGAGAAACATGTGGTGTGCTCGATGAAACAAACACAGCAGACATGTTCTCTTCCGTTACAGTTGACGGGCTCTCACTCTGCCTGACTGGAGAGTGTAAAGAACCGGAGGTTTTGCAGTCAGAGACCTGCATGCCAATGCTTGGCATGGTAACAAAGGAGAAGGAAAAAACAGCAGATACAGTTGATGAGGCAGCTGATGGTTGTTGAGGTCCGCTGGTCTTCATTTCAGCGCAGTTAGATTGCCAGCATAATGCATGTTGATTGCACATGTGAAGGTTCATGCATGAAGTAGTCAAATTATTGCAATTTTTCCCTCTATTGAGTTTTTTCTTGCAAAGTCTGCAGATAACATGAGTTGGCTCATCCTTTTGCTGTGTCAAAAAAGGCTCAGGCCAGGCAGCTCTTGCTGACCCTTCGAGCTGTAGGCCTGCGACCGCTGCTGGCCACAGCCACAGTTGTGGCTAATGATTCAGTGCTCCTCGTGCTTGCATCACTCCGTGTCTGCACCGTAGGGTGGAAGGTAACCTTCTCGTCTTCCTCCTCCACCTCCTCAGATGAGCTACTCAGCTGCGTGACTCTGGGTTCACACCAAGTAGGATTTTCAACCTCGTCATCATCCAATGTGTTATCCCATTCCTCGCCCTGAGAGTGACCCTTCTCCTCTTGTTGCCCTGACAGCACAGTACAGTCCGCATGAGTCTCAGGTATCTGAGTCTCATCAGTATCACCTCCCTTCCCTGTGGTTAACATCTGGTGATGAGGGTCAGGAACCTGCTTGGACCCTACTTCATCCTGCCCCGGATCCAAGGTAAAAAAATTTGGGCATCAGTGCAAATGCTTTCCTCCTCTTAAATCTGTTAATGTTTGGAGTACACTTCTGATGCCCATGGTATAGAATGAGTGAACAGTTCTACCGACTCGCCCACCTGTGGTTCCCTACAGTCAATTGGGCAGTTGGACAGTTGTGACACAGGGGGAAGCAAGGGTAATTGGGGTACCACCTCTGTGGACTGTACTGTGTGATGCTGAAGTGGAGGAAGAAGAGGAAAGACCACTTGAAGCAGCGCTTGCCATCCACTGGAGCACCTGCTCTTTCTGGCCATTATCAACAAGGCATATCTCTGTGAGGCTGCAAAGAAAGGGAGTGGAGTAGCCTGTCCAAGTAACAGAAGTTGTCATTTGTGTTTGGATAGGACATGACGGTGTCGGTTCACTAGTGCTTTCTTTAACATTACCACCTTCCCCACGCATACCATGAACACCAAGCCTATCCCCCCTTCCACCACGTCCTTTCTTTTTCCCACTCATGTTACTCAGGTACTTTGGTAGGAGCACGCTATTAGCAAAACTAAATTAGATTTTTTCCTTTGCAACAGTTGTGCACACACCTGAATTTCAGTGGCACTAAATAACAAGGTAAGATATGGCTTGCTGTATAAAGTTAATAACAGAAGTAAGTATTTTTTTTAGTGTGAATGCGGCCTGTATAACATGCGAGATATTCCCAAACTATTTCAAACTGAGATGTCCCCTGCTGTATAACGTTAGGAATCAAAGAAAGTATTTTTTTTTTACTGTGGATGAGACCTGTATAACATAGAATATATGCTTCAAGATATTTCAACTCAGATCTAGCCTGCTGTATAATGTTAGTCACAGCAAAAAAATAGATTTTTTTGCTCTGCATAAGCTCTGCATACAGCTGAATTTCACCGCCACTAAAAGACTAGGTGGCTTATAGCAGAGTGTAACACGTTTGCGATAGAAAAAAATATTTTTTAGACTCTGCCCAACAAGAGAAAAAATCTATTTTTTTACTCTAAAAACAGCTGAAGTCCAACACCACTAAATTAGTAGGTGGCTTTTAGCAGAGTGTTTCACGTTTGCGACAGAAAAAAATATTTTTTCTAGTCTGGCTGGAAACAGAAAAAATATATTTTTTCACTCTGAAAACAGCTGAAGTTCAATGGCACTAAATTAGTAGGTGGCTTATGGCAGATTATATCACGTTTGTAACAGAAAAAAATATTTTTTGGACTCTGGCTAGTAACATAAAAAAAAATCTTTTTCACTCTGAAAACAGCTGAAGTTCAATGCCACTAACATAGTAGGTGGCTTTTAGCAGAGTGACAAATAAAAATATTTTTCTAGTCTGGCTAGCAACAGAAAAAAATATATATTTTACTCTGAAAATAGCTGAAGTTCAACGCCACTAAAGTAGTAGATGGCTTATGGCCGACTATCACGTTTGTCACAGAAAAATCTTAGTTACTTACCGGTAACAGGATTTTATAGAGCCCATGACAGCACCACCTGAGAGAGGGTATCCGCCCACCAAGGACAGGAAGCCTATTGAATAAGAAGGAGTTTCCTCTCCTCCGCATCAGTTTTGTTTCAGAGCATGAGAGGACCTCCGGACAGTATGTTAGTACACAACTACCACAAATAAAACATTTCTTACTATACACCCATATATACTGCACACCATAAGTGATAAAAGGGAAGGACTATAAGGGTGCTATCATGGGCTCTGTAAAATCCCATTAGCGGTAAGTAATAATGATGAGCGAGTATGCTCGCTACTGCTCGGTGCTCACCCAAGCATCTCACTGCTCGAGATGCTCTGTGCTCACCGAGTATTTCCAGGGTTGCTCTGTGGAAGCTTGGGTACCCTCCCTGCATGTTTGGCGTTCTTTAGAGCGCCATTGAACATGCAGGGATTGTATACCACACACTGTAATACCACAGCCATGTTGGTTGTGGCATTACAGTGATTGGCTGGCCACACAGCGTCATCAGTCTATATCTGTCACGCTGTCTCAGTGTACTGGAGGTAGGGGGCCTAAGCTGACCCTAAGCTGGGGCCCTGACTAATCCCTCTACCTGGAGGTACTGTTTAAGGTACAGAGGTCCAGGCCTCCAGCATAACCCCTACCTCCTGAGGATCCCTGCACCTAAGTAATCTAATCCTGAGAAGGACCCCGATCACAACAAAAGGGGACAGGTAATAATATGCCAACACTCAGTACTTAGACGAACGAGACAGTACAAGGGTAAAACCAAAACCACCTTGCATACAAAAACTACACAACTACAACAGAGGGAACACCAACGGGAAAGGAGATAAATGATAAAGCGAGGAAGGGAAAAAAAACACTCCAAATACACTTAGCTCTGAAACTCCAAATACCACGATCTGCTCTGTTAGTCTCCATGAAATGCTTTCACCGACAACTTCCCTAACAGAGCAGCAGACATATGAAGGAATCTCACTACTGCAGAATTGATTGCAGCTGGGCGAGGCTGGACCTTGTCTAGCACAGAGAGAGAGAGTTAACTCCCTCACTGCCGAAAAGCACAAAACACCAAAAACTCAGCTGCGAGAAGTCAGGCTGTGCAATCGTGACGATCTTCGTGGCGACACAACCATGACTCCAAGTTACCATTGACCACCACTGGAGGCGGAGGTAAAGGTGACGGTATCACCGGCGCCACATACCTCTTAAGCAACGATCTGTGGAACACGTTGTGAATTTTAAACGTAGGGGGGAGATCAAGACAGAATGCCACCGGATTAATTATAGAACTGATCCTGTACGGCCCGATGAACCTGGGACCCAGTTTCCAGGAAGGAACCTTAAGTTTTATATTCTTAGTAGACAACCATACCAGATCGTTCACACTTAGGTCCGGACCAGACACTCTCCTCCTGTCAGCCATACGTTTGTAACGGTTCCCCATAGTACTCAGATTATTCAGTACCCCTCTCCATACAGAAGCGAGTGATGACGAAAATCGTTCCTCCTCAGGAACCCCCGAAGAGCCCCCTCTACTGAAAGTACAAAACTGGGGGTGAAAACCATATGCCCCAAAAAACGGGGACTTACCAGTGGACTCACTCCGCCTATTATTAAGAGCAAACTCCGCCAGAGGTAAGAAAGAAGCCCAGTCCTCCTGGTTCTCTGACACAAAACACCGGAGATATGTCTCCAAACTCTGGTTCAGACGTTCCGTCTGACCATTGGTCTGGGGATGAAAAGCCGATGAGAACGACAAATGCATCCCCCGCCGAGTACAAAATGCCTTCCAGAACTTGGACACAAACTGAGACCCCGATCCGACACCACATCGGAGGGTACCCCGTGAAGCCTCACAATCTCCCCAATGAACACCTGCGCAAGAGTTTTAGCATTAGGAAGAGCAGGAAGAGCGATAAAATGTGCCATCTTGCTGAACCTGTCTACTACAACGAGAATGACAGTTTTACCCGAAGACGGCGGGAGGTCCGTAATAAAGTCCATAGACAGATGAGTCCAAGGACGCTCCAGGATCTTCAAAGGTAAGAGGGCCCCAGACGGACGGGTATGTGGGGTCTTAGAGTGCGCACAAACCCCAGAGGACGCAACAAAAGTTACCACCTCCTTATGTAAGTTAGGCCACCAAAACCGACGCGAGAGGAGATCCACAGTTGCTTTACTCCCTGGGTGTCCTGCTAAAGCTGAGTTATGGTGTGCCTCGATCACCTTTTGTCGTAGCTGATCTGGAACAAACAGTCTCCCTGGAGGTCCAACAGGGGCGTCCCCCTGAGCCTCCAATACCTCCTCCTCAAGCTCAGAGCATACTGCCGACACCACCACCCCCTCTTGAAGGATAGGAACCGGGTCATCCGTATTCCCGGCCCCAGGAAAACTACGAGATAAGGCATCCGCCTTCACATTTTTTGACCCAGGACGAAACGTAACGACAAAATTAAACCTGGTAAAAAACAACGACCACCGAGCTTGTCTGGGATTCAGACGTTTTGCAGACTCCAGATAAAGCAGGTTCTTGTGATCGGTGATGACGGTGACTGGATGGACTGCCCCCTCCAAAAAATGGCGCCACTCCTCAAAAGCTAACTTAATGGCCAAGAGTTCCCTATTGCCGACATCGTAATTCCTCTCGGCGGACGACAATTTTTTAGAGAAAAAGGCGCACGGATGCCACTTACCAGGGGACGAACCTTGTGACAACACTGCTCCCACCCCTACCTCGGAAGCGTCTACCTCTACAATGAATGGCTGTGACGCATCAGGTTGAATGAGTATGGGTGCCGAGGCAAAACATTTTTTCAAGGAGGAGAAAGCTTGACAAGCCTTGTCAGACCACCTAGAAAAATCCGTCCCCTTTTTTGTCTTGTCAGTGAGAGGTTTAACCATGGACGAGAAATTACGAATGAACTTCCGGTAATAATTAGCAAACCCCAGGAAACGTTGTAGTGCCTTAAGATTCTCAGGCAGATCCCACTCAAGAACTGCCCGCACTTTCCCAGGGTCCATACGAAAACCAGACGCTGAAACCAGGAAACCTAAAAACTGCAGTTCCTGTACGGCGAACACACACTTTTCCCATTTAGCATACAGTTTATTATCCCGCAAGATCTGTAACACCTGCCTAACGTGCTCCTGATGAGACACCAGATCAGGCGAGTAAATTAAGATATCATCCAGATATATGACAACAAACTGTCCAACCAGGGGGCGAAAAATGTCATTAACAAAGTGTTGGAACACCGCCGGGGCATTAGTCAGACCGAATGGCATGACAAGGTTCTCATAATGCCCCTCCGGAGTGTTAAACGCCGTCTTCCACTCATCCCCCTCCTTCATTCTAATCAGATTGTACGCCCCCCTGAGATCCAACTTAGAGAACCATTTGGCGCCCACGATCTGATTAAAGAGATCGGGAATAAGTGGGAGCGGGTACGGATCTCGGACCGTAATCCGATTAAGTTCACGGAAATCCAGGCAAGGGCGTAGGCCTCCATCCTTCTTCTTCACAAATAAGAACCCCGCGGCCACCGGGGAAGATGAAGGTCTAATATGCCCCTTAGCCAGACTTTTAGAAATATAATCCTTCATGGCCTGCCTCTCAGGACCAGAAAGGTTATACAACCTAGATTTAGGTAACTTGGCCTCAGGGAGCAGTTTTACAGAACAGTCATACTCGCGATGAGGAGGTAGTTCCCGACACCCCTTCTCCGAGAATACATCCTCAAAGTCCACCAAAAATGGAGGCAAGACCCTTGGAGTGACAGCACCGACGACTGTATTCATGCAGTTTTTATTACAGAAATTACTCCATTGGCTTATCTCTCTGGATTGCCAATTAATAACCGGGTTATGCTTAGTTAACCAAGGAAGGCCCAACACTATAGGAGTGGGAAGACCCTCCAACACGTAGCAAGACAACAGTTCTTTATGTATCACCCCCACTTGAAGTTTTACGTTATGCACAACATGCAAAAAACTTCCCTGACCGAGGGGCCTGGCATCAATCGAGAATATGGGGATGGGTTTAGCCAACTCACTCAAATGCATACCTTGAACCCGGGCAAACCGAGCGTCCACCAGATTAGCCCCGGCCCCACTATCTAAAAGAACAGATATCTTCTCAGTTCTCGTACCCACCACCACCTCCGCCGGTATGAGAAACTGAGATGACACTAGGGACGAAATACCTACTCCCAGATTGCCGTCCACCACACAACCTGGGATTAAAAGTTTTCCGATGACTCTTTACTCTGCAAAGGATGGGATAGACACCCCCAATAAAATGTCCCTTTCTCCCGCAGAAGAAACACCTTCCAGTCTTGTGGTGTGCCACCGGTCCCCTCCCCCGAAATGATGTCCCTCCTAATTGCATAGGCTCCTCTGGACTGACCAGGGGAACCACCATATGAGGGGACCTTGTAGGAGGTGGAGTCATCACAGGGGGTGGAGTTATCCCGCACCTCTCCCGAAACCGTCTGTCAATGCGAATAGCAAGGGCCATAGCGGCTTCCAGTGTCGCGGGAGAGTCATACTGTGCGAACACATCCTTTAATTTGTCGGATAAACCTTGACAAAACTGGCTCCTAAGAGCCGGGTCATTCCACTGGGTGTCAGTGGCCCACCTACGGAACTCCGAACAGAATTCCTCCGCCGGACGATCTCCCTGCTGGATCCTACGTAACTTAGATTCAGCCAGGGAGATCCGATCCGGGTCATCATATACAATACCCAGAGCAGCAAAAAACCTATCCAGTGACTGCAGAGCCGGGGAGACCGGGGGAAGAGAGAACGCCCAAGATTGTGGGTCCCCTTGTAGGAGCGAGATGACAATTCCCACCCTTTGTTCTTCACTCCCCGATGACCGAAGCCGCAGCCGAAAGTACAACTTGCATGCCTCCCGGAAAACAAAAAACTTGTCCCGCCCCCCAGTGAACCTGTCAGGGAGAGCTACTTTAGGTTCTGGTCCGGCTTGCTCCTGTGGATACAAAACCTTGGACCTAACGTCCGCCAGCTCCATGGACAAACTCTGCAACTGCCGAGCTAGACCGGCTACTGGATCCATGGTAGCTGGAGAAAATCTAAGAGGTCGGTGAAAATGTCAAGCTGTCTCAGTGTACTAAGCTGACCCTTAGCTGGGGCCCTGACTAATCCCTCTACCTGGAGGTACTGTTAAAGGTACAGAGGTCCAGGCCGCCAGCGTAACCCCTACCTCCTGAGGATCCCTGCACCTAAGTAATCTAGTCCTGAGAAGGACCCCGATCACAACAAAAGGGGACAGGTAATAATATGCCAACACTCAGTACTTAGACGAACGAGACAGTACAAGGGTAAAACCAAAACCACCTTGCATACAAAAACTACACAGCTACAACAGAGGGAACACCAACGGGAAAGGAGATAAATGATAAAGCGATTAAGGGAAAAAAACACTCCAAATACACTTAGCTCTGAAACTCCAAATACCACGATCCGCTCTGTTAGTCTGCATGAAATGCTTTCACCGACAACTTCCCTAACAGAGCAGCAGACATATGAAGGAATCTCACTACTGCAGAATTGATTGCAGCTGGGCGAGGCTGGACCTTGTCTAGCACAGAGAGAGAGAGTTAACTCCCTCACTGCCGAAAAGCACAAAACACCAAAAACTCAGCTGCGAGAAGTCAGGCTGTGCAATCGTGACGATCTTCGTGGTGACACAACCATGACAATATCAGACCTGGTGCTGCCATGCTCGTCACAGTCTACTTCGCAATTAGGCAGTGTAGGGAGAGGTGCTGCTGAGCTAGGGAGAGAATTGGTTGTTTATTAGTTAGTGTAGGTATTCTACAAGATTCTCTACATATCCATCTCAACTAACAGTCCTTCTGAGGACTAATCCAGCGGCAGAGATATCAGTACAATGCAGGCAGGGTACATAGCAGACTGCAGTGCACATATTGTAGCAGGAGGGTCCATTACAGTTCTGTCTGCTGGTGCCTTTACAGATATTGGTAGAAATAGCCAAAGGTATCAGGGGCCAGGAATATATATTTTTTCTTAATCCTGATTATTTGCTTAAAAAGCAATCCAAAGAACACAGTTTTTCTGTGCCAGGTCCTTTCAATATTACAGTGCTAAAAATCCAGCTATTTAAAGCTGTGGTTTGTCCGTCACACGGATCACATATAATTACACTGAAAATATTGCCATTTCTGGCCTCCATTGAAATTTTGATGCAGTGTGTCAGCGAACTTATTGACACGAGGTCAACGCTGTTAAAAATGGTTACCTACAGGCCAGCTATTTAAAACTGTGGTTTGTCCGTCACACGGATCACATATAGTTGCCCTGAAATTTCAGCCATTTCTAGCCTCCATTGAAATTTTATTGCAGTGTGTCAGCGAACCTATTGACACGAGGTCGCTGCTTAAAGTAGTTATCTACAGGCCAGTTATTTAAAACTGTGGTTTGTCCGTCACACAGATCACATATAACTGCGCTGAAAATTCGGACATTTCTAGCCTCCATTGAAATTTTGTTTCAGTTTGTCAGCAAAGTTATTGACACCAGTTTGCTGTTAAATATAGCTTACTAGAGGCCACCTATTTAAAATGATGGTTTGTCTGTCACACAAATCACATATAATTGCACTGAAAATATTGCCATTTCTGGCCTCCATTGAAATTTTGTTGCAGTGTGTAAGCAAACTTATTGACACGAGGTCGGTGCTGTTAAAAATAGTTGCCTATAGGCCAGCTATTTAAACCTGTGGTTTGTCCATCACACGGATCACATATAATTGCCCTGAAATTTCTGCCATTACTAGCCTCCATTGAAATTTTTTTGCAGTGTGTCAGAAAACCTATTGGCTCGAGGTAGCTGTTAAAAATAGTTACCTACAGGCCAGCTATTTAAAACAGTGGTTTGTCAGTCACACGAATCACATATAATTGCGCTGAAAACTCTGATATTTCTAGCCTCCATTGAAATTTTGTTTCAGTTTGTCAGAAAAGTTATTGACACAGTTTGCTGTTAAAAATAGTTACCTAAAGGCCAGCTATTTAAAAGGGTGGTTTGTCCGTCTCACGAATCACATATAATTGCGCTGAAAATATTGCCTTTTCTGGCCTACATTGAAATTTTTTTGCAGTATGTCAGCGAAATTAATGACACGAGGTGGGCGCTGTTAAAAATAGTTACCTACAAGCCAGCTATTTAAAACTGTGGTTTGTCCATTACAGGGATCACATATAATTGCACTGAAAATTCTGCCATTTCTGGCCTCCATTAAAATTTTGTTTCAGTGTGTCAGAGAAGTTATTGACACCAGTTTGCAGTTAAAAATAGTTATCTACAGGCAAGCTATTTAAAAGGGTGGTTTGTCCATCTCACGAATCACATATAATTGCGCTGAAAATATTGCCATTTCTGGCCTCTATTGAAATTTTGTTACAGTGTGTCAGCGAACTTATTGACACGAGGTCAACGCTGTTAAAAATAGTGACCTACAGGCCAGCTATATAAAACTGTGGTTTGTCTTTCACATGGATCACATATAATTGCCCTGAAATTTCTGCCATTTCTAGCCTTCATTGAAATTTTATTGCAATGTGTCAGTGAACCTATTGACACGAGGTCGCTGCTTAAAATAGTTACCTACAGGCCAGTTATTTAAAACGGTGGTTTGTCCATCACACGTATCACATATAATTGTGCTGAAAATTCTGACATTTCTAGCCTCCATTGAAATTATGTTTCATTTTGTCAGCGAAGTTATTTACACAGTTTGCTGTTAAAAATAGTTACCTAAAAGCCAGCTATTTAAAACTGTGGTTTGTCCGTCACATGGATCTCATATAATTGCCCTGAAAATTCTGCCATCTTTGGCCTCCATTGAAATTTTTTTGCAGTGTGTCAGCAAACTTAATGACACGAGGTCGGTGCTTTTAAAATTAGTTACCTACAGGCCAGATATTTAAAACTGTGGTTTGTCTGTTACAGGGATCACATATAATTGCGCTGCAAATTCTGCCATTTCTGGCCTACATTTAAATTTTGTTTCACTGTGTCAGAGAAGTTATTGACACCAGTTTTCTGTTAAAATTAGTAACCTACAGGACAGCTATTTAAAACTGTGGTTTGTCCGTCACATGGATCACAAATAATTGCGTTGAAAATATTGCCATTTCTGGCCTCCATTGAAATTTTATTTCAGTGTGTCAGCAAACCTATTGACACGAGGTTGGCACTGTTAAAAATAGTTACTTACAGGCCAGCTATTTAAAACTGTGGTTTGTCCGTTACAGGGATCACTTATAATTGCGCTGCAAATTCTGCCATTTCTGGCCTACATTTAAATTTTGTTTCACTGTGTTAGAGAAGTTATTGACACCAGTTTTCTGTTAAAATTAGTAACCTACAGGACAGTTATTTAAAACTGTGGTTTGTCCATCACATGGATCACAAATAATTGCGTTGAAAATATTGCCATTTCTGGCCTCCATTGAAATTTTATTGCAGTGTGTCAGCAAACCTATTGACACGAGGTTGGCGCTGTTAAAAATAGTTACCTACAGGCCAGCTATTTAAAACTGTGGTTTGTACATCACACGGATTACATATAAGTTTGCTCCAAACTCAGCCATTTGTAATGAGCGTAAAAGATATTGTCCTCCATTTAAAATGGGCAAGGCATGTGGCAGAGATGGGGAACTGGATGTGATGGTGATGGTGCATGCAGAGGCCGAGGCCGTGGGCAAGCTGAAATTGTGCCACAACAAACACCCACATCTTCTCGCTCGACTTTCCTGTCCCAATTAATAAGGAACTGCAGAACACCACTATTGAACGCAGACCAGCCACTTAGCCACCACCACCACCCTGTCTTTCACACGGTCAAGTCTCAGTAGCCGTGAGTCTGGACTGCATATTCCTCACCCTGATCCTCTTTCCTTCCACCATGCCGAGTGCCCAGAGACAACGGATCCCACAATTAAACACTCCGAAGATCTGTTCACTTTTCCATTAATAGATTCGGGCCTCTTGCCTGGTCCACTTGAAGCGGGGCAAGAGGAGATTACATGTAGCGATGCCTAAATATTTGAGCAGCCACGGTCATACGAAAGCGACGGTGGGAAAGTGTCACAAGAGGTGGACGATGATGAGACACAATTGCCAGAAAGTCAGGAGGAGGACCAGGGTGAGGAAGTGGAAGATGAGATGGTGGATGATATAGTAACTGACCCAACCAGGCAGAAGGACATGTACAAGGAGAACAGTAGCACACAGGGGGAGGGAGGCTGAGCACCCCAACAGGAAGGAAGAAGTAGTGTGGTGGCCGCAGACAGAAGGCGAGCAACTGATCCCTGTAACACCAACATGACGGAAGTTGCCAGTGCAACTGTTAGGTCTTCCCGAGTCTGGTTGTTTTTTAAAGACTCTGCCGATAAGCCCAAAAAGGACATTTGTACCACCTCCCAGGTCAGCATCAGCAGGGGTAGCAAAACTACCAGCTTGACCACCAACATGATCAGGCACATAGCAGCAAAGCACCCGACTTTGTGGCCCGAACCCCAGGGTCCAGGAACAGTGTCTGCGGGTGACACCATTGCTTCTTCTGCTGTTGTGCGTGCAAGCCAATCCCCTGTCCATAGTGCATGTAAAATGATGCCTCCTGCTCTGCACCTGTCGTTGCACACTCTCAACTAGCATCATCAGCAAGCAAGTCCTTGTCCCAGCGCAGCATTCAGTTGTCCATACCTCAGTCCTTGGAATGCATTTGCGCAGCCAGCGCCTCACAGGCCACACTACTAAATTCTCACATTTCACTACTGCTTGCGCTCGAAATGTTGCCTTTTAGGCTCATGGAGATGGAAGCTTTCCGCAAGCTGATGGCGGCAGCCGTCCCTCAGTACTCAGTCCCCAGCCACCACAATTTCTCCCGGTGTGCCGTCACCGCATTACACAAGCACGTGTCCCACAACATTAGCCATGCCCTCAACAATGCAGTTACTGAGAATGTCCATCTAACCACAGACACGTGGACAAGTCCTTGTGAGCAGAGACGGTACATCTTGCTGAAGACACACTGGGTTAACATAGCGAAAGCCGAGACCCAGTCTGACCTTGGGACAGAACTCATCCTCCTGACAATGAGGATCGCGGGCCCTAGGTCAGTTAGGGTTGCCCCCACAGTCTACAGCTCCTGCACCTCATCCTCCTCAGCCTTCTCCTCTTCTTCAGCCTCCATCTCTGAAATGACCACATCAGTCTCAAGCTGGAAGCACTGCAGCACTAAGCGGCAACAAGCTGTGCTGAAGCTAATATGCTTAGATGACAAAACACATAATACTGAAGAGGTGTGAACAGCTCCGAAAGACCAGGCAGATCTGTGGCTGACACCGCTGAACCTACTGCCAGGCATGGTCATATGTGACAATGGTGGGAACCTGTTGGTTGCTCTGAGGTGTGGCAAGCTTACACATGCACTATGCCTTGCCCATGTGCTTAACCTCGAGGTTCAGAGGTTACTCAAAACCTACCTGGTTCTGCTGGATTTGCTTGTCAAAGTACGTCGCCTGTGTGCCCATTTTAAAAAGTCAGCTACAGCTTCTGCTGCCCTTGCCATGCTTCAGCATCGTTTGCAGCTTCCGTCTCACCGACTGCTGTGTGGTGTCTCCACGTGTTGGAAATCTACACTGCAGATGTTGGGAAGGATTTGTGAGCAGAAGAGGACAGTTGTTGACCACCAGCATCAACAAGGCCATCGGTATTCATTTCAGACTCCACACATAAGACCTCAGGAGTGGACATGGATGTCAGACATATGTACTATCCTCCAAAACTTTGAGGACTCCACCAAGATGGTGAACGACGATGACGCCATAATCATCACCACCATCCCACTTCTGTGTCTTCTGAAACGCTCTCTGCTCACAAAGAGGATGCATTGCAGACGAAACACCATGAGATGGAGAAAGGAACCTTACAGGGTAATTACGCACAGCCCAGCCTCATCTCATCCCAACATGGATTGATTGACAATGAGGAAAAGGAGGAAGAACAGGAACTAGTTTAATGCGCTATAGATAGTACTACCTGCACAACTGTCTTACCATCTGTTCAGCGTGGATAACCTGAGGACAGGGAGGAGGAGGAGGAGGAGAGCGTGGTCAGTCGTCCTCTTGGTCAGGACACAGAAGTCTTGCCTGTTAGCAGTCTGGCACGCATGGCTAAGTTTATGTTACGCTGTCTTTCCCGTGACCCTCGCGTTCTCAAAATTTTGGGTGGCAGTCATTACTGGTTGGTGACACTTCTAGACCCACGCAACATGGAAAACTTTTTATCTCTTATTCCTGAGGCGGACAGGTCTACAAAAATGGGGTAGTACCAGAAGTCCCTTTAGCTTAACTATTAAAAAAATTAACATCTGAAAACGCTGGCGGCAGAGGTCACAGTTCGTTGCACAACCAAGGAGTACAGGAGAGTGAGACGCAACTCCAATCCAACAGAGGCAGGGGAACATTGTCAAAGTTCTGGAAGAGTTTTCTCAGCCTCTCCCATCGCACAGGCCTTGAGATGTGGGGTACTCTCATAAAGAGTACAAAGTTTGGGAAGATGCTGAGAGAGTACCTTGCGGACCGTACTAACGTCCTCCATGATTCCACTGTGCCTTAAAATTATTGGGTATCCAAGATGGACATGTGGAATGAACTGGCTCTCTACTGCTCAACACCACCGAATGATAGCAGCGTAACATAAACTCATATACAGTGTCTTTTTTTGGGAGGTGTATTCCCATGCACCTTTTCACACCCACTCATGGGTATACACTTCCTGATTTTGGCTATTTGCTCTTGTCCTCCTACTTCTCCTCATCCTCATCCTCCACCACCATATCACCAGGGTGACCGTGGTCCATGATGCAACACCCACATAATTTTTATAAAGGGTGTTTATGATGCCCGTAAAAAAAAAAAAGATGATATAGTATGTTCATGTATACCCCCCAGGGTTAAATGTTTGTCAGCCCATACACTTAGTGAATGGGCATTACCAGTATAGGAAACCCGCTCCTTTCTAATGGGAACATTTATTATGAGGCCTTCTACGTCTCTTCCAAAGGGCATTAGAGTGCCTCCCAATTTTTTTATCAGCCCTTGCATTCACTGCATAGGCCAATACTATGGGATACCCACTTCCTAATAATGGGAAAATTTTTTCATGAGGCCCTCTACGTCTCTTCCAAGGGGCATTGGAGTGCCTCCCAATTTTTGGCAGCCCTTGCATTCACTGCATAGTCTAACACTATGGGAGGCCCACTTCCTAATAATGGGAACATTGTTTTCAGGAGGCCCTCTGACCTCCACGTCTCTTCCAAGGGGCATTGGAGTGCCTCCAAATTTTTGGCAACCCTTGCATTCACTGCATAGGCAATCACAATGGAAGACCCAATTCCTAATAATGAGAACATTATTTTCAATAGGCCCTCTGACCTCTACGTCTCTTCCAAGGGGCATTGGAGTGCCTCCAAATTTTTGGCAACTCTTGCATTCACTGCATAGGCAAACACAATGGGAGACCCACTTCCTAATAATGGGAATATTTTTTTTCAGGAGGCCCTCTTCTACGTCTCTTCCAAGGGGCATTGGAGTGGGTCCAAATTTTTGGCTGCCCTTGCATTCACTGCATAGGAAAACAGTATGGGAGACCCACTTCCTAATAATGGGAACATTGTTTTCAGGAGGCCCTCTTCAAATTTTCTTCAAAGGGGTATTGGGGTGTGTCCAAATTTTAAAATTGATATTGGGGTGCGTCCAAATGTTGGGTAGACCTGCCACTCACTATAACACTATAACAGTATAGGAGACCCACTCTTTAGTAATGGGAACAACAAAGCATAACTGGCTGATGGCTCTCTAAGAACAGTGAGGGCTGACTGTTGGCCCTTTGTATTTTTGTTTTTGGTTATTTATTTTGCTTTATATACAAGTCATTACCTGGAAAGGATGTTCCTTAACATATTTCCGAGGAAAATTCATTTTGGTTTAGCTTTTGTATGTTTTATTGTGAGTCCGTAAAAGTGGCGTAATACCTCTGACAACATTGTTCACAACAGAGACCTGGGAGTCAGAAATGCTTCCAGGGGTCTTTTCCATGCTGTTCCCATGTCATCTGAGCACTGTTCCCATCGATTTGGGCAATTTTTAGCCCCTCTGCAGACCGCTGGGGCGGGGGCATCCTAAAAAATGCCCGAGTTTCCCATAGACTTACATTGGGTTCGTTGCTCGAGTTGAGCACCCTTGCATTCCAATTTTCTCAACCCGAGCATCGAGCACCCGAGCATTTTAGTGCTCGCCCATCACTAGTAAGTAACTAAGATTTTTTCCCCTTCTCCCATGACAGCACCACCTGAGAGATTTATCTAGAACAAACACCTTAGGAGGATCACCGCTTATAACACCTTTCTCCCAAAGGAAAGATCAGCAAATGAAGATAGATCAAGCCGGTAATGGTTATAGAAGGTAGAAGGAGATGACCATGTTGCTGCCTTACATATGTTGTCAATGGACACCTCAGCCTTCTCAGTCCAGGAAGCTGCCACAGCCCTGGTGGAATGGGCCTTCAGATTCTCAGGAACTGGCACATTACTAGAGGAATATGCTAAGCTAATGGTGTCCCTGATCCATCTAACTATAGTTCCCCTTGTAACTTTAAGGCCTTTTCTAGCTCCCTGTACGGAGACAAATAAGGCATCACTTCTCCTCCAAGACCTTGTTACCTCCAAATACTGAACCTAACCTGCTTAACATATAGAGTATGAAGCTTCTGTTCCTCTAATTTTCTAGGGTTAGGATAGAATTACGGGAGAAGTATCTCCAGTGTTCTGTGGAATTTGCCTGTGTAAAAGGATGATTTACTAACAGTGTATGTAAATCACTAACCCTTCAGGCTGATGTTAGCGCTATCAGTATGACTGTTTTCAAAATGAGATTTTTTTCTGTCACGCTTTCGAAGGGCTCAAAGGAAGACTCAGTCAGGGCTTTTAGGACCAGGTTTAGAAACCAGGGAGGCATTATTAGGGTAGCAATAGGTCTGGATCTATCGCATGCCTTTATGAACCTGATGACCCATCTATCTGCTGCCAAGTTATAGTTATATAGCGCTCCAAGAGCTGATACTTGCACATTAAGGATACTGGTAGCCAACCCCATATCTAAGCCCTTTTAAAGAAATTCCAGTATAGCTCTAATAGGAATTTAACCCTTAGCTGTCTGCCCTGAAGTAGATAGGAATTTTGCCCAAGTCCTACCATAGATCTTAGTTGTCACAGGCTTCCTGCTTGTGAGCAGAGTAGTGACTAGACTCAGGGAAAACCCTTCCTGGATTATTAATGACCTTTCAAAGTCCAGGCAGTCAATTGCAGGCCCGACCTCTGTGGGTGAAAGACTGAGGAGATCCGGAGCATCTGGAAGGACCAATGGATTAGACTGGGACATCCTCCTTGTCCAGGTGAACCATGGTTTCTTGGGTCAGAATGGAGCGATTTGTATGACTCTCGCTTGTTCCTCTTGGATTTTCCTCAAGATTGTTGGAATCAACATTAGAGGGATAAACGCATAGGCTAGGCAAAAGTTCCAGGGAATTTGTAGTGCATCCACTGCATAGGACTTTCCTTTGGATTTAAAGAACAGAAGACCCTTATTTTCCGGTTCCGTTTGTTTGCAAAAATGTCTATTTCTAGTTGACCCCTTTTCTCCCCAAAAGGTAGGGGAGAAAACAAGGGGATCTGCTACTTTGGATCTCATCCTTATAAACAGGGAGGAAATGGTTGAGGAGGTAAAACTGTCTGGAACCCTAGGAGGCAGCAATCATGCTATTATAGAATTTTGGATAACTAGAGGAGGAAGACATGTGAAGACTCAAACTTCAAGGTTAGATTTCAGAAAGGCAGATTTTAAGCGACTCAGAAAGAGAATAGGAGGGATCCAATGGCTGGATGTCATTAAGGACAAAAATGTCCAGGAAGGATGGGAAATTTTTAAAAATGAGGTTCTCAAAGCACAATTGTTAACAATCCCGAAAAGTAGGAAGAATGGGAAGCATTTAAGGAAACCAGGATGGATGAACACAGAACTTAAACACATGCTAAAAAGAAAGAAAGAAATGTTTATCAAATGGAAAGAGGGAGGCATATCTAAAGAAGATTATAATGCAGTCTGCAGATCCTGCAGGGCACGTATCAGGTTAGCTAAAGCTGACAATGAATTAAGGCTTGCAAGAGATGTCAAAAGCAATAAAAAAGGATTTTGGGGGTATGTCAAAAGTAAAAGAAAAGTCAAAGATGCTATGGGATTTTTACAGGATGAAAATGGTGAAATGGTAAGAAAGGATGTTGAGAAGGCCGAACTTTTTAATTCCTATTTTGCATCTGTTTTCTCTCAGAAAGAAAATGTAACATCAACTGATCTTCACTGTCCTATTAAAGGAATAGAAGAATCCAAGTTATCTGTAAACAGAGAGATTGTGAGGGAATATTTAGCTAACATAAATGAGTTCAAGTCTCCAGGTCCAGATGAATTACACCCCAGAGTACTGAAGGAGATCGTAGAAGAAATTTTAGAGCCACTCTCCATAATCTTTGAAAATTCTTGGAGAACAGGAGAAGTCCCAGAAGACTGGAGAAGAGCAAATGTTGTTCCTATCTTCAAAAAGGGAAGAAGGTGGACCAAGGGAACTATAGGCCGGTGAGTCTGACTTCTATACCAGGAAAGATCTTTGAACAAATTATTAAACAACATGTATGTAAGTACCTGGATAAGAATGAAGTGATTAACCAGCGTCAGCATGGGTTTGTAACTAACAAGTCATGTCAGACTAACTTAATTTCCTTCTATGACAGAATCACTGACTGGGTGGATCAGGGAAATGCTGTAGATATAATATATCTTGACTTCAGCAAAGCATTTGACAAAGTATCTCACACCATCCTTATTGAAAAAATTACCAAGTATGGAATGGACAAGGCAACTGTTAGGTGGATTCATAACTGGCTTAGTGATCGGACTCAAAGTGTGGTCCTTAATGGCTTCACATCCAGTTGGATGAATGTCTCAAGTGGGGTACCACAGGGCTCTGTGCTGGGACCTGTATTGTTCAACATCTTTATCAATGATTTAGATGAAGGAATTGAGGGTAAACTGATTAAATTTGCTGATGACACAAAGCTAGGAGGGATAGCTAATACTAGAGAAGAGAGAGAGAGGATTCAAAAAGACCTAAATAAACTGGAGCAGTGGGCAATAACTAACAGAATGGTTTTTAACAGGGAAATATGCAAAGTACTACATCTGGGCAATAAAAATGAAAAAAACATATACAAAGTGGGAGGAATAGAGCTAAGCAACAGTACACGTGAAAAAGACTTAGGTATACTAATAGATCATAGACTGAACATGAGTCAACAGTGTGATGCAGCAGCAAAAAAAGGCAAATACAATTCTGGGATGTATTAACAGAAGCATACAGTCTAGATCACGTGAAGTCATTATCGGACTTTACTCCTCTTTGGTCAGACCTCATCTGGAATACTGCGTCCAGTTTTGGGCACCACATTTTAAAAAAGACATCGACAAACTGGAGAAAGTTCAGAGAAGAGCAACCAGAATGGTGAACCGTCTGCAAACCATGTCCTATGAGGAACGGTTACAGGATTTGGGAATGTTTAGCTTGCAAAAAAGAAGACTGAGAGGAGACTTAATAGCTGTCTACAAATATCTCATGGGCTGTCATATTGTAGAAGGATCATCTTTATATTTGCACAAGGAAAGACTAGAAGCAATGGGATGAAAGTGAATGGGAGGAGACACAGATTAAATATTAGAAAAAACTTTTTAACAGTTAGGGTGATCAATGAGTGGAACAGGCGGCCATGAGAGGTGGTGAGTTCCCCTTTAATGGACGTCTTCAAACAGAGGCTGGACAGATATCTGTCTGAGATGATTTAGTGAATCCTGCTTTGAGCAGGGGGTTGGACCAGATGACCCAGGAGGTCACCTCCAACTCTACCATTCTATGATTCTATGATTCTATGATCCACACTTTGCTGGAATACTATTGGATTCAGCTCCTACTCACCCTGTTTTAGTATGTTCCGACTCATGAAATCAGCTCTTTCATTTTGCTTCCTATATGCAGAGCCGAGAGCGTGACTTGATGTTGCTCCGCAAACTGTAGAATCTGCTCTATTACATGTGAGGTCGGGTTCTTGTGCCCCCCTAATGATTGACATAGTCGACTGTCGTCCAGTTGTCTGACATAATTCGGATGTGTTGTCCTTGTAGTTGGGAACTGAAATTCATCACTGCATTTTTTACCGCCAACAGCTCCATAATGATGGAGGAGAGACCCTTCTCACTGTGCATCCAGACCCCTTGTATTGCATTTGCATCTATCATGATTATGTCCCTGATCTGGTACAACCAAGGAGCGCCTCGTGACAGGTTCTCCAGATTTAGCCACCATCTGATTGAACTGATGACTGAACTGGAAAGTGTCATCTTCCCATCCAAGTGTCCCCTGAGCTGTTTCTCCACTGCTAAGATCTCTTGCTGTAGATGTCTGGAGTGTATATGAGCCCTCTGCACTGCTGGGATACATGATGTCATTGTACCTAAAAGCGACATCGCTTTCCTTAGGGTGATGGATGGATTTCTGACCACTTCTGAGACTAGGGTGGTAATTTTGAATTTCTTGTCCTCCAGAAGTAGACAAGATTGTCCCTCTGAGTCCAAGATTAGTCCTAAAATAGACTGAACCTTCCTAAGCTCCAGCCTTGACTTCTTTAGATTCAGTATCCATCCAAGACTGACCAAAATGGCTCTGACCTTTGTCAATGCAAGTTTGCAATGCTCTCCTGATCTGCCTACTACCAGGAAGTCGTACAGGTAAGGTATAATTAGGGTATCTTGCTCTCTCAAATGTGCCGTGACCTCCAGAATGATCTTTGTAAAAATACTCAGAGCCATAGAGAGGCCGAAGGGCAGAACTGTGAACTGAAAATGCTTTACATGCTTGTTGATATACACGGCTACCCTCAGATACTGATGGTGTTCTGTATGGATTGGGATGTGGTAGTAAGCGTCCTTCTGGTCGAGGATGCTCATATACAGTGGGAATAAAAGTATTTAGTCAGCCACCAAATGTGCAAGTTCTCCCACTTAAAAAGTTGAGAGAGGCCTGTAATTGACATCAAATGTAAACCTCAACTATGAGAGACAAAATGAGAAAATAAATCCTGAAAATCACATTGTCTTATTTGGAAAGAATTTTGTTTCAAATTTTGGTGGAAAAAATGTATTTGGTCACCTAGAAAAGTCACTGTCACTTCAGAGTTTTTCTATTCTCGGAGGAAGGACCCCCAAGCATGAAGCCTCCACTCCTTGGCTTCTTGTCCTTCCATCTGCATTGGTCTCTGGAAAATTTACCTCTGCTATACTTCCTTTTACGAAAGGACATCTTGTACTGAGGCACAGACACACTGGGAAACCCATGCTTTTTATCTGTGTCCTTGTCCAGTATGTCATGCAAAGCCTTACTAAAAAGAAACTCCCCTTCACACGGGACTCAACAGAGTTTCGTCTTGTGTTTCACATCACCTGGCCAGCTCTTGAGCCACAAAGCCCTGCAAGCCACATTGGACAAATTTTCTGATCTGGCAGCCAGCCTTACTGAATCTGCCGACACGTCCACGAGGAAGGCAGCCGCTCCCTGCATTAGCAGAAGACCGACCAGGATTTTTTCTCTTGGAATGTCCCCTTTAATCTTGTCTTCTAGTTGCTGCAACCAGACCATCATTGACCTTGCAGTGTAAGTGGCTGCGACTGCCGGTTTTAATGCTCCAGCTGAGGTTTCCCAGATCTGCTTTAGGAAGGTCTCCACTTTCTTATCAAGAGGATCTTTGAGAGATCTTAAATCCTCAAATGGTAGGGTGGATTTTGTAGAGGATTTTGATACAGCCACGTCAATTTTTGGGGCTTTATCCCATTTTTCTGTATCCTTTTCCTCAAATGGGTATATTATTTTTGAAGATGATGGTAACTGCCTTTTCCTCTCAGGCTTTTTCCATTCCCTGTCAATGAGTGACTTTATCCTTTCATTGACCGGAAACGTGCGCCTCTTCTTCTGATCCAGACCCCCAAACATGATGTCCTGAACAGTCCTAGGGGTCTTGGTATCAGCAATGCCCATCGTTGTTTTGATCGCATTGATCAGTTTATCTGTGTTTTCCGCTGGAAAACATGGCCTACCCCCTGCATCATTACCTGAGGAAGATGATGACGAGGAGGTAGGAGAGGAAATGGACTCCCCCTTGTCCTGGAACACTACTGATTCTTGATGTATGTATGACCGATGTATGTCCAATGTATGACGTTTTGGCTTCCAACTTCTTTTACGTGTAGCCAACGTCTTCAGTGAGTCCCTAACCTCAGTCTGGATTAAGGATTTTAAATATATTTCAAAACTAGGTGTTTCCTCTGATATAGTTGTTTGGATACAACCCGGGCAAAGCTTCTTAGTGTAAGTGCTATGAAGGTTAACCCTGCACAGCGCACACTCCTTGTTATTGCTTTTGGCACTAGACTTTTTGGACTTCTCCTAGCAGAAAAGATATATAGAAAAAAGGGACCCATTTACTATGGTGAACTTTCACGGAGATCACTCACCACTCTCCCATTCAGTCTAGGGTATCAGAGATGGAGGCTGGATCCATTCACATGCTCGCTACCGTCTGGAGGTGGTGGACTTTTGACCTGCCCTGCTCCTCTGGCTGGTCTTACTGGCGTTAGTCCGACTGCCACTACTGTGGACCTGATGACATCACTGCTGCTGCTGCTCAGGCTGTTTGGGCATCTTAGGCGGCTGCTGCGGCAACTGCTGCGGCTGCTCAGGTCACTGCAGCTCGTCCATGGTGGAGAAGATTGCAGACACTGCCATCTTGCCGCCCTCCTTATCTTAAATAGCTGAGGAATGCCATCCACCTCCAATCTGGTCCCTCCCCTGGAAATCTGGCCAGACACGGCTGTTTTATTGAATAAATTACTTCCTCTCTTTTTTTTCACTAATGCCTACTGGTGCGCTTAGGCCGCAGGGTGCGTCACTTCCTGATCCGCGCCCTGAGTGTGCCCAGTACCAATGGCCCAGCGTTCCAGCACGCTACGTCAGTAGGGCAAGCCGGAAGTCTCAACACGTGCCCTGCACATGCGCAGCCAAGAAGTCTGGGGCACACGGCAGCACCACCCGCAAGCGCAGCCCCAGCAGCAGGTCCCGGCGCATGCCTCCGAAGGCCTTCCACCCAGAGCAGCACAGGCCCAGCTGATAAAGCGGCTCACTAACCAGGCCAGGCAGACCACCTCAATGCACGCAGCCCTGGATTTGTGCAGGTTGGGGATGTGCCCGAGAAGACCCCCACTTTCACGCCTACTCACCACCGACTTCCAGGACACAGTACAACCCCGACTAAGGGTATCCAAGACCTGGACACCCTCAGCCAGGTAAGCACAAGGCACCATCTTGAGAGATTCCCATCAAGGACAAGAAACCAAAAATTGATGTGGAGGAGAGGTACCGCCTTTTTATTCAGTAGGTTTCCTGTCCTTGGTGGGCGGATATCCTCTCTCAGGTGGTGCTGTCATGTGAGAAGGGGAAAAAATGTTTTTGGACAGTGGTTAGCAACAGAAAAAAATTACTTTTTTACTCTGAAAGCAGCTGAAGTTCAACGGGACTTAAACAGTAGCTGGCTTATGGCAGACTATCAAGTTTGCGACAGATAAAAATATATTTTTTAGTCTGGCTAGCAACAGAAAAAATATATTTTTTACTCCGAAAACAGCTGAAGTTCAACACCACTAAATTAGTAGGTGGCTTTTAGTATAGTGTATCATATTTGCAACAGATAAAAATATTTCTTTGTAGTCTGGCTAGCACCAGAAAAAAAAGTATTTTTTTACTCTGAAAACTGCTGAAGTTTAACGCCACTAAAGTAGTTTGTGGCTTATGATAGACTCTATCACGTTTGTCACAGAAAAAATAATTTTTTGGACTCTGGCTAGCAACAGAAAAAATATATTTTTTTACTGTGAAAACAGCTGAAGTTCAACGCGACTAAATTAGTAGGTGGCTTTTAGCAGAGTGTATCACATTTGCGACAGATACAATTATTTTTTGTAGTCTGATTAGCAACAGAAAAAATCTACTTTTTTACTGTGCATACAGATGAATTCACCCACAAAAATATGACAAAGTGGGCTACTATAGCTTGTACTATCTCATTAGCAAATGAAAAAAAAACGTTTTTGTGCTCTGCACTGAGAAGCTCTGCAGAGTCTGTATACAGCTGAATTTCAACCCCACAAAATCAAAAGGTGGGCTACAAGGGCTTGCTTGCTGTATCACATTAGCAAGTGAAAGAAGTAGATACTGGTGCATAGCGCACACTACAAGCAGTGCATGACACAGTTCTATGCCATGGGCCCTGCTGTTGTTGTCTCAACCTGAGTAATTGTACAAGAGAAAAAAATGTGCTAAAAGGTCGATTGAACAGGTACACAGCAGACTACTTATCTAAGCTATCTGACTTGCAAACAACCGCCTATCTATCTAGTTAATATCTCTCATTAAACAGGAGCACACTCAGCAGCGTCTGTCAGCAGTGACATGCATAAAATGTCATTGAGGGAACATGGCCGCTCTTTATATAGAGAGGACATGTGATTTCAGCAGCCAATGGTAGAAGCCCTTGTATCCGGACAGTGTGGATGCTTCCTCTGCTCTGATTAGCTAGCCGCGCTTTGCTCACTTAAAGTTACAGGGAAAAATATATATATATTACAAGCGCGCTGCTCCTCTAACCTCTTCTGAGCTCTCCCCAGCCCCTCCACTCATCACAGATGTCCCCCTCTCATCATACACAAGCACTATGCTAGCCAAGCTGTTAAAAACACTATAGTTGCCCCGCAATAATTTTCTCACACTTATTTGCCGAACGTTACCGATTTTCCGAATTTAAGTAGAAATGCTTGCCTTTTCTGTTCACGAATCTGAATGTGCCATATTCGTGCTGAATTTAACTTCTGAGATCAGATTTCGAACATATTCGCTCGTCACTATTTACTATAAAAATTTAGATTGTTTTTAACTCATTTTTTTTATTAAATGCATTTATTTCATAGTAACATAGTAACATAAGTTGAAAAAGAACTAGGTTCATCAAGTTCAACCTTCCTCCCCCAGTTGTACTCTGTACACTAACACTACACTAACTTACCAACTAACTGGGACTAGGCCTCACAATGTATAATTATTATTACCATTTTTATTATTGCTGCACTGCTACAGTTAAAAAATGTACCTGTTTATAATTTTATTTTTATTCATTTTATATTTTAAATTACTCTTGTGATTCTAATAATGGTATTACTAAAATCCCTTAGCCTAAATCTGTTGATCCAGAAGAAGAAGGCAAAAACCCCAGGACATTCAGCCAATTTAGTGTCACTGGGGAAAATTCCTTATTGACCCTGAGAAAAGGAGATCAGTACAAGAACCCTGGATCAAACTTAATTATGATACTACTTATGTAATTACCATTATTGTACTAAATATACTGCTATACTTGTAACATTTTGTCTAATTTAAATGTAACCCACAATGTTATGTGCATCAAAGGAAATTGTCCAGCCCTTTTTGACAGCTGTTGTAGTTTCTGCCATCACTACCAGTTGTGGTAAGGTATTCCAGAGTCTTACTAGAACCCTCTCCTGTTTAGGTGCCAGAATCGCCTTTCTTCCACCAGCAATGAGTGCCCCCAGTCCTTAGTATGGTCTTTGGAAGGAAAAAGTCACGTGGTTGTCCTTTGTACTGACCTTATATATATTTATACATGTAAATGAGATCCCCTCTGAGGCATCATTTTTCTAAGCTAAACAAGCTCAACTTTGTCAACCTCTCATCATATGAGAGGCCTCCATCCCTTGTAATATTCTAGTTTTCCGCCTCTGAACTGACTAACTTCTGAATATCCTTTTTAAAATGTAACTGAAAACTGAATTCCATATTCCAGATGTGGCCTCACCAGTGATTTATAAAGGGGCAACAATACGTTCGGATCACGAGATTTTATTTCTCTTTTTATACATGCTAAAATCTGGTTTGCTTTTGCGGCTGCTGCTTGACATTGAATACAACTGCTCAGTTTACTTGTAACCAGAATAACCAAGCCCTTCTCCTATACTGGGACGATAGGGTAGTCAGGGTGATATTAGATCTGCCTAGGGATCTCCACTCCTCCTTTCCCTAGTTGTTGGGCTCCCTTTCCCCTCGTCCCGTCGTTGTACACTTGTTCCTTCCCTCACCTTGTGTGACAATTCTATATCCCATTGAATATCTGGATAGTTAAAATCCCCCATATTAAGGACCCTATTATTTGCTGCATTTTTAATTTGTTGCAGCAATTTATCCTCTGCCTGTTCAGCTATATTAGAAGGCTTGTAACAAACTCAAATTAAAAGCTTTCTATTACTGCCATCCCCATGTACATTTACCCAGACTGACTCGACATTGGCGCAGCTTCCCCCAATGTCGTCATTGAGCACAAATTTTAATTTCAGTTTCCCTAAATAACATATTTATAACTAGGATGTTTAATTGAAAAATGACTTAGCTGTTAATATGATAGTCTAATAGGAATTTGAAAACATATTTAAACTTAAGCAGCATTATTTTACATTTAGATTTATTTCTAAAACAATAGATTTATATTTGCAATTGACAATTCACTATGGGCCAAGAATTGGTGACATCACTTATAAAATATTGAGCTTCATCCACATAAATAATTGAATAATTGCTATAAACTGCTCACAAAATGTGGTAAATATGTTTGGTGCTGGGGAAAGCATAGGAGCCGTACTCGTGAGATAATCTTTGGGGTCCAGCTGTAAAATAACTCTGTTCCCATCCATACAAACCAAACACCTTAGAAGCAGGGGCAACAGTGGCATCTAATTGGTTTACAGACGGAAAGAATTCCTCTTTCATACTAATAGTTTCTATATCACTAGAGATGATTGAATTCATTCTACCCAAATCAAATTTGAGTCATATTATATGAAATTTGCAGATCCTGGTGAATTTGAGCTATAAACGCTTTGTGTGAATCAACAAAAAATTGTCATTGCTTTACACATATGTGGTGCCCTGCAATGTCAGGTATCACAAATGTCTGTGAACGCTGATGGTTTGAGAAGCCAGCTCTTCAGCCATTTTTACACACATGCAGACATAATTAATCTAAGGGCTATTGTGAGGTTTGGTGGGTAGAAGCCCACACAAGAGAACTATCAAGCCCAGGAGAAACAACCCTGTGCCCCTGGGATTGAGTGGTTTTGGAGATCAACCAAACCAGTCACTGCCTTTGCTATGGTCGTTGTCGGTTATCCAGCAAAATCTGTGTAGCTACATGTGACATAGTGTCCTGCGCGGTTCAAGAAGGGCCCAACTGCCAGACGACGTCAGTTAGGGATCAGATGAGAGATGTCTATGGAGGATCCTTAATGGTCAGCGGTGGAAGAAGAGCTGAGATACTTTCCTGTAAGCCTGAGGTGCCTCAGATGCCAAGGTCCAGGCTGAGGGGAGAGGTTTTAGTGCAAGTATTGTGCTATATGCAGCGGGAGTGAGAGGAGCTGCTAAATATTGCCGGAAAAGAGCCGGGTTCATCACACCATGAGGGGCTCAGTGTACTGAATAACTGTGGAGAGCTGTAATCATCATCCTCATCAACTGCTCCAGGAAAAGTGAGTTTTTATTCCTGTTGCGCCTGAACTCTGGACATTGCTTATTGAGACGAGCTGATCCTGCATCCCTTCCACAACTTTCCCCTTTTTTATTCTTCTGAAGATGGCCCTCTAGCCTATGAGACCACCATGACCGTTGGCCGAAATTATGCCCCGGCTCAGTGGAGGCCGACTCAGACCCATACACCATCAACATCAGAGAGACTATCGTAGACTGTGTCTCTGATGGTAGTAATCTGGCAGATTACATCACCGGGTGCCTATATCTCTCTCCACCTCTCTCTCTCATACAATAACTGAATTAAGCACACAGCAGGATGCTGCCACTTACGTTACGTCGCTGTAGCGTTGCTTAGTGTGACGGGGCCTTTAGGATACAAGGGAGCACATGACTGTTATTTAGCAAATTGACAAAGCTCAGCTCAAAATTTAAAGGGGTTTTCCCATCTCCAAGATCCTATCCCAATGTAATAATTGTAGTATATAATATGTAGTAGGTGAAATAATAATATTAGCAAATACGTCCAATTAGAAAATTGGTATAATTCTTCTGATTAACTATATCGCTTACTCCATGCACAGGGCATTGCAGTAGCTTAGATATCCATGGCTGCGACCACTAATACCTAACCAACTGTCACTATATGAGTGGTTGTAATCATGGATACTTATACTACTGCAATGCCCTGCACATGGGGTAAGTGACAGAGCAAATCAGAACTACAGTTATAATTGGATATATTTGGTAATATTATTATTACACCTACTACATATTGGGATAGGAACTTGGAGATGGGGATACCCCTATAATCTACAGAACAGCCTGCCACCACCATATCTCGTAGAATAATATTGTTAGCCCGTGGTCACAACAGCGTATTTTCTCTCATCTGAAAGAATCGGCTGATTATGCAAATCACACTCTGATCCAAGTCTATTGAGAGTTGTGATCAGAGTGTGATCACAGGGTGCTCCGATTTTCCTGGATGAGGAGAAGATGGAAAAAAAAATGTCTACATATTCTCCATTCTGTCAGTCCATGGAAATTAAACTGCACTCAGATGTCATCCGAGTGCAGTTTGAGGTTTTCCATGGACTCATTGACTTGGACCAGCTCAGTCAGAGATAAAATATCAGACAAGTGCACAGCCCCGTAGAATAACATTGGCCCTAGTGAGATCTCATGTTTTGTTGTATCGCACTCAGACCGAAAATACAGTCATGTGCATGAGCCCTTAGAAGGAATTATCTTCCACCTTTAGCAAAGTGGATCTATGCTGCAGATTGACAACAGAGGTCTCTGAAGAATATAGAAGAGTCATTGTTGTTACAGGATTAAATCCCAGAGTGGTGGCACAATCTCAGTGTATAATGAGTAATGTGGCTTTATTGGCTAACCTTCGACCATCTCTTCTGTATTATAAATTACGGATCAGATTAAAAGTACATTAAAAGTACCTGCATACACTCCAAGGAAACTTTTTGGGAAAAAATCCTTGAAGCTGGTAAATTTGAAATTCAAATTCGATCGATCATAACTACATGCAAAATTATTCCAGCGTGCCAATGGATGCTATGGAAGGTAAAGGCAGAACAATGTCTAGGCGGGAAGTTCTTTTATTAATTCACCTTAGTGCCCCTGCATTTATGAGATAATTGCATGATTTGGCCTCAAATGTGCAGGGTACATTTTCACTCCTTAAAGGGGTTGTCACCTACTTGGATAATCCCTTCTCAATCAGAACGTTTGCCCCCATAAAATAACAACACTTATACTCTCCTCCAGCGCCGGTGTCGTTCCAGCGGTGTCAGCTTTCGTTCTCCTGGCTCGTGTGAGGTTTTTATGTCACGAGAGCCCTGTGCCCAATCAGAACTGGTGTCACTCTCCCTGTCTTCAGATGAATCAGACATCGAGGAAGTCAGAGCTGCGGCTGACCGCTCACTTCCTCTTGATGTCTGATATGTCCATTGGTGGGGAGAATGAAGTCAGTTCTGATGGGGCTCAGGGCTCCCGTGACATAAAAATCTCACCTGAGCCCAGGAGAGCGAGTGCTGACACCGCTGGAATGGTGCTGGCACTAGAGGTGAGTATAAAAGTTGTTACTCTACTGGGGCAAACGTGCTGATTGTGAAGGGGTTGTTCCAGTAGTGGACAACACTTTTAAGCTTGTTGTGTGAACAGAAAAAAGATTATGGCCTTATGAATGTTATTTCTAAAATTATGAAACACATTATATGTTTTTTTTTTCCCAGTGGGTCAAATGGGGAACATTATATTGGACACTGAAATCACATGAAATCACTCAGGGGTCAAAATGCACATAACAGACCTAGATGAACTTCTTGAAGGGTTAAGTTTCCAAAACAGGGTTGTTCCTAAACAGTTTAAACTGTATGCAAGGGATTCGGCAAATACAACATGGTACCCAGAAAAGCAATCAAAATAATGTGAGGAAGGAGAAAAAAAGGAAAAATCACCAGCTCATCAGTGAAAGAGGAATGTCAGGTATGTTCAATGTTTAGACCGGTTCTCAAGGTTGAATATACAGGAGAAAAGGGTGTTCATCCAGCAGCTACTATATCACAACAACAAAATCTAAAGTTTAGATACATATTTATTTGGATTAACATAAATTAGGAAAAAATAATGAAATCATGGCAGTAGGCTATGAGACTATGTGTTTCAAGCAAATTGCTCTTAATAATGATTATGATTGCTCGAAACGTAGACAAGACGTCTAGATTCCTACTACCATAATTTAAATTTTTTCTCAGTTTTAATGTTAATTTTGGAAGTGCATTGAGGTGAAGGGTACATTGCTGGAAAAGGAAGAGAAGAAAAAAAAAAAAAAAAAAAAGAAAAACTCTTTAAATCTCTTAGTTTGTGAGTGTGAAACGAGCTGCGTGTGTCCGGAGCGTAAGTGCGAACGAAAGTAAGTGTGTGACTTGTTTTTCAGTGAAGAGGTATTTGGGAATCCTGCAGAAAATACCTGTGTGAATTGCGGTGAGTGCTGCATTCTGACCTGCTGAGTGATTTTCTACCTGTTTAGATTTATTGGGCTTTTTTAAAACCTATTTTCTCACTACAGTTTTAGTTTCTTAGTTTACTACCTGTGTATTTAAGGGTTAACTACATTGCACTAAAATCCTGAGGTGTAGATTTACTCACAAGGGGTTAATTAAGGGGAAGGGGTCATAATTAAAGGTTTATAAGGGGCAGCTGGTTGGACATCAAGTCCTTTGGAAGTGCATTGAGGTGAAGGGTACATTGCTGGAAAAGGAAGAGAAGAAAAAAAAAAAAAAAAAAAAGAAAAACTCTTTAAATCTCTTAGTTTGCGAGTGTGAACGAGCTGCGTGTGTCTGGAGCGTAAGTGCGAACGAAAGTAAGTGTGTGACTTGTTTTTCAGTGACTTTGGATTCAGGGAGTTTGGAAGGGAGGACTTAGGACTGAATTGCTGACTGTATTTCATTCTTTCTTTACTTTACTTTTTACTTAATTAATCCACCTGACCTACTTATCTGATTCCCCCGTCCATTCTTGACACTTAACTGATCCCCCGCCGATATCTAATTGATACACTTGCACATCACTAATTGATCCCCGTCCATACACCTATATATAAATAATTGTGTTTTGTACTTGTATATATATACTGACTGTATCCCCATATTTAGAATGACGTCCATGTTGGCCGGAGCCGTGCAGTGTACATCTTGCGCAATGTATGCATTCCCTGAGCAACCGCTCGAGGATCCATACTGCTGCGAGAGATGTGAGCATATCGTGCACTTGGAAGCCCAAATTCTGGATCTAAGTGCTCAGATAGCGGTACTGAGGAGCATCGACAACATGGAACGGAGTTTGCTTCTCACCGAGCAGACACTCAATGGGTCAATACTGGGGGTGGAGCATAGAGGGGAAGTGCAGGCTGAACAGGCAGGGAGCTGGATAACAGTTAGGAGGGATAGAGGGAAGAAGTATAGGAAGGCTGGTTCAGAACCGGCATTATTGGAGCACGACAGATCCACTGACCGCCGGGGGAGTGTATGCTCCAGTAATGAGGGGAGGGGGGAAGTGCAGGGCAGGCAAGACAGGTTCTGGTAGTGGGTGACTCTATTATTAGGGGGAGAGACAGGGCAATCTGTCACAAAGACCGGGATCGCCGAACGGTGTGCTTCCTCCCTGGCGCTCGAGTCCGGCACATCGCGGATCGGGTTGACAGGTTACTGGGTGGGGCTGGCGAAGACCCAGCGGTCATGGTCCACATCGGCACCAATGACAAAGTGAGTGGTAGATGGAGGGTCCTTAAAAATGATTTCAGGGACCTAGGTAGGAAGCTTAGGGCAAGGACCTCCAAGGTAGTTTTCTCAGAAATACTACCAATCCCGCGAGCCACACAAGAGCGCCAATGGGAAGTTAGGGAGGTGAATAAGTGGCTAAAGAGTTGGTGCAAGGCAGAAGGGTTTGGGTTCATGGAGAACTGGGCCGACTTCGCGGTCGGCTACAGGCTCTACCGTAGGGACGGGCTGCACCTCAATGGGGAGGGTGCAGCGGTGCTCGGGAAGAAGATGGCTAATAGGTTGGAGGAGTTTTTAAACTAGAGACGGGGGGGAAACCAAGGAAATAGGTGGGATGTGAGGCAAGCAAGGGGGAAGGGGAGAAGTGAACATAATGAGGGTGGAGAAGGGGGTGGGGATAGTACAGTTAGATCGTTAGAGAAGAATAGGATGCTAAATAACCCCAAAGTTTTTTCTTGCATGCTGACCAACGCAAGAAGCCTGACCAATAAGGGTGGATGAGCTGCAGGCGCTTATATCGGAGGAGAGGTATGACATTGTAGGTATAACAGAGACTTGCCTAAACGATAGCTACGACTGGGCGGTAAATTTATTAGATTATAGTTTATTTAGAAGGGACCGGAAACAGGGGAAAGGTGGAGGAGTCTGCTTATATGTAAAGTCATGTCTAAAACCCAGACTAAGGGAAGATATAGGAGAGGGAGAAGAGGGGGTCGAGTCCATGTGGGTAGAGATAGAGGGAACTAAAAATATTAATAAAATATTACTGGGGGTCTGCTATAAGCCACCAAATATAACAGAGGAGAATGAGAATCTGCTATTAGGACAAATAGACAAAGTAGCAAAACATAATGAAGTGATTGTAATGGGGGATTTCAACTACCCGGATATTGACTGGGAAACAGAAACCTGTAGATCTCAGAAAGGAAAAAGGTTCTTGACAAATATGAAGGATAATTATCTCTCCCAACTAGTGCAGGAACCAACGAGAGGGAAGGCCGTGTTGGACTTAATATTGACTAATAGGCCTGATAGAATAACTGAGGTACAGATAGGGGGGCACCTAGGTAATAGCGACCATAATATTATCGACTTCAAAATGCCCTTCAGTAGGGTTATCAATAAGGGAACAACAAAAACATTAAACTTTAGGAGGGCGAAGTTTGATCAGCTGAAAGAAAGCCTTCAACTTATTGACTGGGACAAAGTTCTTAATCAAAGGAATACGAATAGTAAATGGGAAACCTTCAAAAGAATTCTGAATACTCAGTGCGAGAGATATATACCGTATGGGAATAAAAGGGCCAGAAATAAGAGGAAACCAATATGGTTGAACAAGAACGTAAAAGGGGCGTTAAATAGCAAAAAAGAGGCATTCAAGAGATTAAAACAGGAAAACAGTAAGGAAGCACTAATGTGTTACAAGGAAAAAACGATAACCTGTAAAAAACAAATAAAAATAGCGAAGGAGGAAACAGAGAGACATATTGCTAGGCAAAGTAGATCAAATCCCAAACTGTTCTTTACGTATATAAATAGTAAAAGGATTAAATCGGATAATATTGGACCGATAAAAAGTGAGGAAGGCAAAATCATAGAGAAAGATGAGGATAAAGCTAATCTATTAAATAATTTTTTTTCGACAACTTTCACAAAGGAAATCGAACTAACAGGAGAAATGAGAAGTGACAAGCTTAATCCTCCACTAAGTATGACAAATCTAACCCAAGCTGGGGTACAGAAACGCCTCAGTAACATTAAAATAAACAAATCACCAGGACCTGATGGCATACACCCACGGGTACTAAGGGAACTAAGTAATGTGATAGACAGACCGTTATATCTTATATTTAAGGACTCTGTTGAGACTGGGTCTGTGCCACTTGATTGGCGACAGGCGAATGTAGTGCCAATATTCAAAAAGGGAGCGAAAAGTGACGCCGGAAACTATCGGCCGGTGAGTCTGACGTCCGTTGTGGGCAAAATTTTTGAAAGCTTCATTAAAGAAGCAATTACGGAGTATCTTGATGCTAATAATCTTTTAATCCCGAACCAACATGGATTCATGAGGAATCGCTCCTGCCAAACAAACCTGATTGACTTCTACGAGGAGGTTAGCTCTCGAGTAGATCAGGGGGAACCAGTGGATGTCGTGTATCTCGACTTCTTAAAAGCGTTCGATAGCGTGCCACATAATAGGTTGGTATACAAAATGAGAATGATGGGGCTGGGGGAAAATGTCTGCAAGTGAGTAGCTAACTGGCTAAAGGATAGAAGGCAGAGGGTGGTTATAAATGGAATATACTCAGATTGGGTAAGCGTCACTAGTGGGGTACCACAGGGGTCTGTACTAGGCCCAATGTTATTTAATATCTTTATTAACGACATAGTCAACGGGATAAATAGTAAAATATCAATATTTGCAGATGACACAAAGTTATGTAAAACAATTAATACAAAAGAGGACAGTGCAGACCTACAGAGGGATTTGGATAAGCTGGGTAGGTGGAGCATTAAATGGCAAATGAGGTTTAATGAGGAGAAATGTAAGGTCATACATATGGGAAGGAAAAATGGAAGTCACCAGTACTCACTGAATGGGAAATCATTGGGGAATTCGGAGATGGAGAAGGACTTGGGCATCTTGATTGATAGCAAACTAAATTGGAGTGCCCAAAGTCAGGCCGCTGCTGTAAGGGCAAACAGGGTAATGGGATGTATCAGAAGAGGTATAGCTGCAAAGGATGAGAACATTGTTCTTCCACTGTACAAAGCACTGGTCAGACCACACTTGGAATACTGTGCTCAGTTATGGGCCCCAATATATAGAAAGGATATAAATGAGCTTGAAAAGGTACAAAGGAGCGCAACAAAATTAATAAAGGGAATGGAGGGACTGCAATACCCAGAGAGGTTGGCAAAACTAGGACTATTCAGCCTGGAAAAGAGAAGGTTGAGGGGGGACATAATAAATGTGTACAAATATGTTAGGGGACAGTATTGTCACGGGTGTGTCGCCACGAAGATCGTCACAATTACACAGCCTGACTTCTCGCAGCTGACTTTTTGGTGCTTTGTGTTTTTCGGCAGTGAGGGAGTTAATTCTCTCTCTCTCTGTGCTAGACGAGGTCCAGCCTCGCCCAGCTGCAATCAATGCTGCTGTAGTGAGACTCCTTCAAATGCCTGCTGGTCTGTTAGGGAAGTGTCGGTGAAAGCATTTCATGCAGACTAACAGAGCGGATCGTGGTATTTGGAGTTTCAGAGATAAGTGTATTCGGAGAGTTTTTTCCCTTCCTCGCTTTATCATTTATCTCCTTTCCCGTTGGTGTTCCCTCTGTTGTAGTTGTGTAGTTTTTGTATGCAAGGTGGTTTTGGTTTTTCCCTTGTACTGTCTCGTTCGTCTAAGTACTGTGTGTGGGCATATTATTACTTGTACCCTTTTGTTGTGATCGGGGTCCTTCTCAGGACTAGATTACTTAGGTGCAGGGATCCTCAGGAGGTAGGGGTTACGCTGGCGGCCTGGACCTCTGTACCTTTAACAGTACCTCCTGGTTGAGGGATTAGTCAGGGCCCCAGCTTAGGGTCAGCTTAGGCCCCCTACCTCCAGTATACAGAGACACCGTGACAAGTATAGAGATCTTGCCCGGGATTTGTTCAAAAGGAGGGATATTACGGTAACAAGAGGGCACTCACTAAGACTGGAAGAGAAAAGGTTTCAGCACCAGCATAGGAAGGGGTTCTTTACGGTAAGGGCAGTGAGAATATGGAATTCACTGAGTGAGGAGACGGTTATGTCGGATTCAATACACCAGTTCAAGCGGGGACTGGATGCATTTCTAGATACCAGGCAGATTTCAGCATATACTTAAAAATAAAATAAAATAGTAGGTTGATACAGGGATTTATTCTGACTGCTGGTTTCAGAGTCGGGAGGGAATTTTTCCTCAGGTGAAGATTGGCCAAATCATTTGGGGTTTTTGCCCTCCTCTGGATCAACTTTAGCAATTACAGAACTAACAGGTCGAACTTGATGGACGCAAGTCTTTATTCGGCTTTACAAACTATGTTACTATGTTACTATGTTACTATGTTAAATAAATGGAAAGTTTTAGATTTTTTGGTTTGATATACACCCTTATCTCCTCCCTCCGTTCCCAAAAAGCCTTTCAGTAAAATCTACGTTCCAATCTCTACTTCTCTTCTGTGTCTTGCCATGTTCCGGTTGATGCATTAGTGCTCTTGGGGAACAGTGATCATAGAGCGTTCAGGATCTTCCTTGAGTATAAAGACCAAAACAAGAAATTGAATTAAAAGTTGTAGAATATAAAACAAAATATTACAATATAAAAGGGAGTAAAATACGTCAGGGCACAAGAGAAATTAATTCTCTGTTGTGATCATAAATCTTATTTTCTCATGGGTAATTATATATCTATGATCATCGGGCCGTAATTGTCCTTTCACAATATAAACCTTCTACAAAGCTCCATCTCGCTCCAGTAAAGAATTTTACATGAGGAAAAAAACCTGTGTTACTGTGCCGGTAAGTCAACCAGACATTGGAATACTTATTGTAAAGAATATCTTTATGAATCATTATTCTACACGATTCACGTAAGATCCTTCTTACAGGAAAAAGAAGATTATTAATAGAGATGAGCGTTGTTCTACTCGAACTGTTCGCCAATCTCAAATTCGAGCTGTTTTGGGCGGTGTTCGAGCCGTTCGGCGAACACGAACAATTTGATAAAAATTCGGCTGTTCGAGGTTATGTTCGATAACTGTTCGTGCACCAAAATCATAACTGGATTTTTTCTCAGTAATGATGAAAATTAATGTTAATACGCAGTTTGAGTGTACAGCGGGGTGGGGGGAGGGGCAGGGGATGGATCTCTGCAGGAACAATGAAGATCTCCATTTTTTTTTCTCTTTCCCGCTTTTGCAGTGGGGAGGTGGAATCTGTCAGCCTATCAGCAGCGCACACACGGAGCGAAGTGCTTTTTTTCACACAAGCAAGGGCATGTGTCATTGGCAGTGTATGTCACATGTCCTTGCCCTATAAGACCAAGCCATTTTCCCCGTCGCCACCATTTTCTCACTGCTGCAGCTGCGTGTTAGACGGCACCGCTGTTGCTGTGTGCGCTATACCTTGTTAATTTCAAGCCAATTTTCGCACAAATATACAGATAGCTTGGGAGTAGGGAATAGTTGTGATTGCAGTCCTTTTAAGGACTAGGTTACAGCATTTCCTACGACTTTTATCAGGGAGGTCTGTGCTCTTAAATAGATAGGTTGTGGGAGTAAAGACTAATTGTAATTGGAGTCCTTTTCAGGACTAGGTTACATCAGTTCCTATCAGTTTTTGCCAGGCAGGTCTGTGCCAGTGCTGTGCAAGTTTTTTTCACAGCATTTGGCTGAATCTAGCAAAGCTAATCCTTTTTGGCCTATTCCAGAGTGTGTTAGTCAGTGGAGTAGCCTATCTGTGTTGCAAGATATACCACCTGTGTATAGAATACCAATTTTTTTACTGCACCTAGTGAAGTAAAATCTTTTGGGCATAGCATCATTCTATTAGTCCATCTATACTGACCTCCATCAGGTTGAAAATTAAAACAAATTTTTATCTGCATCTCCAGTACCTCTGAAAAAATATTTGGGCTTCTAGCTGTGTGTGGGACTTGTTGTATTAGTCCATCTATACTGACCTCCATCAGGTTGCAAACTGAATATATTTTTTTCTGCATCTACCTCTGAAAAAATATTTGGGCTTCTAGCTGTGTGTGGGACTTGTTGTATTAGTCCATCTATACTGACCTCCATCAGGTTGCAAACTGAATATATTTTTTTCTGCATCTACCTCTGAAAAAATATTGGGCTTCTAGCTGTGTGTGGGACTTGTTGTATTAGTCCATCTATACTGACCTCCATCAGGTTGCAAACTGAATATATTTTTTTCTGCATCTACCTCTGAAAAAATATTGGGCTTCTAGCTGTGTGTGGGACTTGTTGTATTAGTCCATCTATACTGACCTCCATCAGGTTGCAAACTGAATATATTTTTTTCTGCATCTACCTCTGAAAAAATATTGGGCTTCTAGCTGTGTGTGGGACTTGTTCTATTAATCCATCTATACTGACCTCCATCAGGTTGCAAACTGAATATAATTTTTTTCTGCATCTACGTCTGAAAAAATATTTGGGCTTCTAGCTGTGTGTGGGACTTGTTGTATTAGTCCATCTATACTGACCTCCATCAGGTTGCAAATTAAAAATAATTTTTATCTGCATCTACAGTACCTCTGAAAAAATATTTGGCCTTCTAGCTGTGTGTGGGACTTGTTGCATTAGTCCATCTATACTGACCTCCATCAGGTTGCAAACTGAATATATTTTTTTCTGCATCTACCTCTGAAAAAATATTTGGGCTTCTAGCTGTGTGTGGGACTTGTTGTATTAGTCCATCGATACTGACCTCCATCAGGTTGCAAACTGAATATATTTTTTTCTGCATCTACCTCGGAAAAAATATTGGGCTTCTAGCTGTGTGTGGGTCTTGTTCTATTAATCCATCTATACTGACCTCCATCAGGTTGCAAACTGAATAAATTTTTTTCTGCATCTACATCTGAAAAAATATTGGGCTTCTAGCTGTGTGTGGGTCTTGTTCTATTAATCCATCTATACTGACCTCCATCAGGTTGCAAACTGAATATAATTTTTTTCTGCATCTAGCTCTGAAAAAATATTTGGCCTTCTAGCAGTGTGTCAGACTTTCTCTATTAGTCCATCTATACTGACCTCCATCAGGTTGCAAATTAAAACTAATTTTTATCTGCATCTACAGTACCTCTGAAAAAATATTTGGGCTTCTAGCTGTGTGTGGGACTTGTTGTATTAGTCCATCTATACTGACCTCCATCAGGTTGCAAATTAAAAATAATTTTTATCTGCATCTACAGTACCTCTGAAAAAATATTTGGGCTTCTAGCTGTGTGTGGGACTTGTTGTATTAGTCCATCTATACTGACCTCCATCAGGTTGCAAACTGAATATATTTTTTTCTGCATCTACCTCTGAAAAAATATTTGGGCTTCTAGCAGTGTGTGGGACTTGTTCTATTAGTCCATCTATACAGACCTCCATCAGGTTGCAAACTGAATATATTTTTTTCTGCATCTACCTCTGAAAAAATATTGGGCTTCTAGCTGTGTGTGGGACTTGTTGTATTAGTCCATCTATACTGACCTCCATCAGGTTGCAAACTGAATATATTTTTTTCTGCATCTACCTCTGAAAAAATATTGGGCTTCTAGCTGTGTGTGGGTCTTGTTCTATTAATCCATCTATACTGACCTCCATCAGGTTGCAAACTGAATATAATTTTTTTCTGCATCTAGCTCTGAAAAAATATTTGGCCTTCTAGCAGTGTGTCGGACTTTCTCTATTAGTCCATCTATACTGACCTCCATCAGGTTGCAAATTAAAACTAATTTTCATCTGCATCTACAGTACCTCTGAAAAAATATTTGGGCTTCTAGCTGTGTGTGGGACTTGTTGTATTAGTCCATCTATACTGACCTCCATCAGGTTGCAAACTGAATATATTATTTTCTGCATCTAGCTCTGAAAAAATATTTGGCCTTCTAGCAGTGTGTCGGACTTTCTCTATTAGTCCATCTATACTGACCTCCATCAGGTTGCAAATTAAAACTAATTTTTATCTGCATCTACAGTAACTCTGAAAAAATATTTGGGCTTCTAGCTGTGTGTGGGACTTGTTGTATTAGTCCATCTATACTGACCTCCATCAGGTTGCAAATTAAAAATAATTTTTATCTGCATCTACAGTACCTCTGAAAAAATATTTGGGCTTCTAGCTGTGTGTGGGACTTGTTGTATTAGTCCATCTATACTGACCTCCATCAGGTTGCAAACTGAATATATTTTTTTCTGCATCTACCTCTGAAAAAATATTTGGGCTTCTAGCAGTGTGTGGGACTTGTTCTATTAGTCCATCTATACAGACCTCCATCAGGTTGCAAACTGAATATATTTTTTTCTGCATCTACCTCTGAAAAAATATTGGGCTTCTAGCTGTGTGTGGGACTTGTTGTATTAGTCCATCTATACTGACCTCCATCAGGTTGCAAACTGAATATATTTTTTTCTGCATCTACCTCTGAAAAAATATTGGGCTTCTAGCTGTGTGTGGGTCTTGTTCTATTAATCCATCTATACTGACCTCCATCAGGTTGCAAACTGAATATAATTTTTTTCTGCATCTAGCTCTGAAAAAATATTTGGCCTTCTAGCAGTGTTTCGGACTTTCTCTATTAGTCCATCTATACTGACCTCCATCAGGTTGCAAATTAAAACTAATTTTTATCTGCATCTACAGTACCTCTGAAAAAATATTTGGGCTTCTAGCTGTGTGTGGGACTTGTTGTATTAGTCCATCTATACTGACCTCCATCAGGTTGCAAATTCAAAATAATTTTTATCTGCATCTACAGTACCTCTGAAAAAATATTTGGGCTTCTAGCTGTGTGTGGGACTTGTTGTATTAGTCCATCTATACTGACCTCCATCAGGTTGCAAACTGAATATATTTTTTTCTGCATCTACCTCTGAAAAAATATTTGGGCTTCTAGCAGTGTGTGAGACTTGTTCTATTAGTCCATCTATACAGACCTCCATCAGGTTGCAAACTGAATATATTTTTTTCTGCATCTACCTCTGAAAAAATATTGGGCTTCTAGCTGTGTGTGGGACTTGTTGTATTAGTCCATCTATACTGACCTCCATCAGGTTGCAAACTGAATATATTTTTTTTCTGCATCTACCTCTGAAAAAATATTGGGCTTCTAGCTGTGTGTGGGTCTTGTTCTATTAATCCATCTATACTGACCTCCATCAGGTTGCAAACTGAATATAATTTTTTTCTGCATCTAGCTCTGAAAAAATATTTGGCCTTCTAGCAGTGTGTCGGACTTTCTCTATTAGTCCATCTATACTGACCTCCATCAGGTTGCAAATTAAAACTAATTTTTATCTGCATCTACAGTACCTCTGAAAAAATATTTGGGCTTCTAGCTGTGTGTGGGACTTGTTGTATTAGTCCATCTTTACTGACCTCCATCAGGTTGCAAACTGAATATAGTTTTTTCTGCATCTACCTCTGAAAAAATATTGGGCTTCTAGCTGTGTGTGGGACTTGTTGTATTAGTCCATCTATACTGACCTCCATCAGGTTGCAAACTGAATATATTTTTTTCTGCATCTACCTCTGAAAAAATATTGGGCTTCTAGCTGTGTGTGGGACTTGTTTTATTAGTCCATCTATACTGACCTCCATCAGGTTGCAAACTGAATATATTTTTTTCTGCATCTACCTCTGAAAAAATATTGGGCTTCTAGCTGTGTGTGGGACTTGTTGTATTAGTCCATCTATACTGACCTCCATCAGGTTGCAAACTGAATATATTTTTTTCTGCATCTACCTCTGAAAAAATAATGGGCTTCTAGCTGTGTGTGGGTCTTGTTCTATTAATCCATCTATACTGACCTCCATCAGGTTGCAAACTGAATATAATTTTTTTCTGCATCTAGCTCTGAAAAAATATTTGGCCTTCTAGCAGTGTGTCGGACTTTCTCTATTAGTCCATTTATACTGACCTCCATCAGGTTGCAAATTAAAACTAATTTTTATCTGCATCTACAGTACCTCTGAAAAAATATTTGGGCTTCTAGCTGTGTGTGGGACTTGTTGTATTAGTCCATCTATACTGACCTCCATCAGGTTGCAAACTGAATATATTTTTTTCTGCATCTACCTCTGAAAAAATATTGGGCTTCTAGCTGTGTGTGGGACTTGTTGTATTAGTCCATCTATACTGACCTCCATCAGGTTGCAAACTGAATATATTTTTTTCTGCATCTACCTCTGAAAAAATATTGGGCTTCTAGCTGTGTGTGGGACTTGTTGTATTAGTCCATCTATACTGACCTCCATCAGGTTGCAAACTGAATATATTTTTTTCTGCATCTAACCCAGCCAATAGTTTTGGCCTAATACCACAGTTTGGCCACTCAGCTCTGCTCGGTTACCATCCATTGTTTTTTTGTGCAAACAACTCCAGAGTTGTGAATTAGTTAACCACCAAAATGAGTGGAAAAAGGCCTGCTGCTGGTGGAAAGGGGAATAGGCGTGTTGGGAAGGGGAAAAAAGGTTGTGTCCATGGGGTAGGTGTTAAAGCAACAGTAACATCTGCAGAAGAAAGACCATCTTCCAGCCAAACTAAAATGTCTACTTCTTTTAGCGGACAATGTGATAAGATCCATTTCTTACGGCCACGCCAATCGCTACAAATTCCAGATGAGGCACAAAAACAGCAGGTTCTTCAACGGATATCAAGTGCTCCTTTAAGTGGGCTCTCCTCCACATCAACTTCAACATCACAAATACTCCAGTCCTCAAAGGTGTCACCCAAATCGCACTTGCTTCCTCACAGCTCCCAAATCTCCAGCTGCCCGTCTGAGTATGAGGTAGAACAGATGGTTGAGTCTGCAGAGCTGTTTACTCATACTATAGCCTGGGAATCAGAGGTCGACTCCAGCGCTTCTGTGAATCCAGACGAGGAAATGATCTGCACTGATGCCCAGAATCTTTATGAGTCGGCTCCAGGACCAGACGCAGAAGGTTCTGACCATAATGTAGACCCTCATTCCCAAACTGTAACTCCTGTTGGTGGAGACAATGAGGAAGACGATGATAAGACTCAAATACCTGATTGGAGCGACAACTTTAGTTTTTTGTCAGGGCAGGAACAGGTTGGCTCTGAGGACGACGGGTGTGATAACACACAGGGTGATGATGATGAGGTTGGAGATCCCACTTACTGTCAACCCACAGTCAGCCAAGAGATGAAGTCAGCAGAGGAGGTGGAGGAAGATGCTAGTGACGACGAGGTCAGGTTGCGCCTTCCTGGACAGAGACGTAGTACTGGAAGCACGTCAACAACTGCATCCTCAAACACAACTCTGCCTCTCACCACAAGTCGTGGTGGCTCTTCAGGTCGCATGGGTGCTAAGCCTTGCATAGCCTGGGCATTTTTTCAGATCGATAAAGATGACCCAACTCGTGTTATCTGTAACATTTGTCAGCAAAAGCTAAGTAGAGGCCAAAAAATACATAGTTTGAGTACTTCATGCATGAACCGGCACATGGACATGAAGCATAAGTTGCAGTGGGAAGCTCAGTGTGCTACAATGCGGCCTAGCCGGCCGGGCCAACCACCGTCTGCCATATCTTGTGCATCCGCGGCCTCTTCATCCTCTGTGACTGGGGGGACAGCAGTCACACCTGTTTTGGGGCGCAGACCTGCCACCTCTTTACCCGCAACAGCCAGCGTGATTGGCAGGTCATCATTTTCTTTGGAGGTGGTAACAGCAGCTGGTGTTGAGCGCTGTCCGACATCGATAGCACCACCTTTGGATCAAGGCAACCTAACATGTCCGCCTGCATCTTCCTCACAGACCGGCAGTTTGCCGAGGACACCCTTATCAACCCCGTCTAAGCACAATAGCCAGCCCTCGGTCCCTCAGATGTGGACAAGTAAAAGACCATTTCCTCCTAGCCATGAGAAAGCTAAGAGGTTGAATTTCACCATCTGCAAGCTCTTGGCTACAGAAATGCTGCCTTTCCGCCTGGTGGACACAGAGGATTTTCGAGACCTTATGTCCGTCGCAGTGCCCCAGTACCAGATGCCCAGTCGGCACTACTTCTCAAAGAAAGGTGTGCCTGCGCTCCACCAGCATGTCGCACACAACATCACCGCTTCTTTGAGAAACTCTGTGTGTGACAGGGTGCATTTCACCACAGACACTTGGACGAGTAGGCATGGACAGGGGCGTTACATGTCGCTGACTGGGCACTGGGTAACTATGGTGACAGCAGGACAAGGGGCTGCTGTCCAAGTCTTGCCGTCCCCACGAGTTGTGCGTCAATCCTCTTTATGTCAAAGTTCCTCCACTGCTTCTGCCTCCTCAACCTCCTCTCGGTCTTCCACCTGCACCCAAAGCCTGTCTGGTCATGCCACAAGCTTTCTAACTGCGCAGAAGGGATCCTGCACACCTCCTTACTATGCTGGCAGTAGGGCTCAACGTCATCAGGCGGTTTTTACATTGAAATGTCTGGGAAATGTGAGTCACACAGCTGAGGAGTTGTGGTCAGCTCTGGAGAACCAATTTCATGAATGGTTGTCTCCACTGGACCTGAAACCAGGGAAGGCCGTGTGCGACAATGCTGCAAACCTGGGTGCGGCCCTTCGCCGGGGCAATGTCACACACGTGCCTTGTATGGCTCACGTGTTGAACCTGGTTGTCCAGCAATTTTTAGCCCACTATCCCAGACTAGATGGCCTTCTGCAGAGGGCACGGTCGCTGTGTGCTCACTTCCGCCGTTCGCATCCCGCAGCTCAGCGACTTACATCTCTACAGAAGTCGTTGGGCCTGCCACTTCACCGGCTAAAATGCGATGTGCCTACCCGGTGGAATTCAACTCTGCACATGTTGCAGCGACTGTGGCAGCACCGACAAGCCCTGGTGCAATACGTTCTGACGTATAGCCTGGGCCAACGAGATTCAGAGGTGGGGCAAATCACGCTGGAGGAGTGGTCTCAGATCAGGGACCTATGCACCCTTCTGCACAGTTTTGAAATGGCGACGAAGATGTTTAGTGCTGACGATGCTATTATCAGCATGACTATTCCGGTGATTTACATGCTGGAGCACATGTTAAACAGAATTCGGAGTCAGGTGGTGGCACAAGAGGAGGTGGAGGAAGTAGAGGAGGAGGAGTTGTATGCGGAAGGGCTAACATCTGCAAGGTCCAGACGGTCGGCAGCACCAAGGCGGCAGGCATGTGAGGGTGGGGGAGATGGTTTTACCAGGGCGCATGGTAGCAGCCAAACTAGTGAGGAAGGTGCAGGAGCCCAGGAAGAAGTGGAGGACGAACTGATGGAAGACTCATCAGATGAGGGAGACCTTGATCACATTTCTGTTGTGCGAGGTTGGGGGGAGAGGACAGAGGAAGGAAGCATGATTGTTACCTCGCCACCAACACAACAGGGACTTGGTGCTCCTGGATGCGCAACACACATGAGTGCCTTCTTGCTGCACTACCTGCAACATGACCCTCGAATTGTGAGAATTAGAAATAATCCTGACTACTGGGTTGCCACACTGTTAGATCCCCGGTACAAAAGTAAATTTGCAGAAATTATTCCTGCCATAGAAAGGGATGCACGCATGCAGGAGTATCAGCAGAGACTGTTGCAGAATCTTACATGTGCTTTTCCACAAAATACCAGTGGTGCACGTAGTGAATCTCACAGTTCCAACTTGCCAACCGTGGGACCGTCAAGTGTTCAGCACTCAAACCGTAACAGAACCACAGTATCTGGTGGTAACATCAATTTTGCGGAATCATTTCACCACTTTTTTAGCCCATCCTTTGCAAGGCCACAGGAGACAAGAAGTCTGACACATAGTCAATGCCTAGAGACGATGGTACAGGAGTATCTCCAAGTAAACATTGAAGCCACGACTGTGTCACTGGACCCTTGCTCTTTTTGGGCTTCCAATCTGGATAAATGGCCGGAGCTAGCCACTTACGCCTTGGAGATCTTGTCATGCCCCGCAGCCAGCGTTCTGTCTGAACGTGTGTTCAGCGCTGCTGGTGGTGTGCTGACAGATAAGCGCACGCGGCTCTCCACTGATAATGTAGACAGACTCACGTTCATAAAGATGAACAAATCATGGATCCGAAACGACTTTTCTACCCCTGTGTCATCCTGGGGAGAGTAAAAGCTTGATGATTGTTTAAAATCACCCTACCAACCGTTTTAAGCTTTCAAATTACTAATCATGTTTATCTGTATATTGACTGGAAAATAATTTGGGCTTTGTAGCAGTGTGCAGCATTGATCCTATTAGGCCATCTATAATAAGCTCCACCAGATTTAAAACTAAAAATAATTTTTAGCTGCATCTAGCCCGGAAAATAATTTTGGGGCTCCGAGATGCGCAAGACACATAAGTGCCTTCTTGCTGCACTACCTGCAGCATGACCCTCATATTGTCAGAATTCGAAGTAATCATGACTACTGGGTTGCCACACTCTTAGATCCCCCAAACTTTTCGATCAACCTTTTCATTTTAATAAAGACCAAAAAAATGGTCATTTTTGAAATTATAAGCATTAGCAGTTTGTTAGAAACTGAAATCAAACAGTTTTCAACTCAAAACTTTATTCTAGGTGATGTTACATTTTCACATAGGACCCCTTGTTCGAAAGGAGCTTCTGAACTCTCTCGTCCATTGAATTTGTCAGGTTTTGGATGGTTTCTGCTTCAATTGTTTTGCATGAGGACAGAATACCCTCCCAGAGCTGTTGCTTAGATGTGAACTGCCTCCCGCCATCATAGACATTCCTTTTAATGATGCTCCAAAGGTTCTGAATGGGGTACAGGTCAGGGGAGCATGGGGGTCACACCATAAGTTTGTCCCCTTTTATGCCCATATCAGCCAGAGATGCAGATGTTTTATGTGCAGCATGAGATGGTGCATTATCATGCAGAAAAATGATCTTGCTGTGAAATACACGGTTCTTCTTCTTGAACCATGGCAGGAAGTGCTGTTTGAGAAAATCCACATACATTATGGAGTTCATCTTTAGCGCCTTCAGGGATCCTAAAGGGGCCGACAATCTCTCTCCCCATGATTCCTGCCCAAAACATTACTCCACCTCCTCCTTGTTGGCGCTGTAGCCGTGTTTGCGTGGGGTGTCCATCAACCAGCCATCCTCCACTCCATCCATCTGGACCATCGAGCGCTGCACGGCACTCATCCGTGAACAAAACAGTTTTGAAATCAGTCTTCATGTAATGTTTGGCCCACTGGAGCCGTTTCTGCTTGTGTGAAGTGGATAGAGGAGGTCGACAGGATGGCGTATGCACAGCTGCAAACCTCTGAAGGACCCTGCATCTTGTTGTTCGGGGGACGTTGGAGGCACAAGCAGCTTCAAAAACTTGTCTGCTGCTATGACAAGGCTTTTTTGCCGCTGCTCTTTCAACCTGACGTAATTGCCTGTAGGAAAGAGTCCTCAATTTGCCCTTATCAGCACGCACACGTGTGTACTGTGAATCAGCTACATACTTCTTGATTGCCAAGACACTTCATCCTGATCATCGCAAAATGTTGATTGTAGTCATGCCTTGACCTAAACACTCCACAATTTGTTGCTTCTCAGCAGCCGACACATCCTTTTTCTTTCCCATTTTGGCAGAAAATGTAGGCTGCTGAATAATGTGAGAGAGCCTTCTTAAGTAGTCTTGCCTTTCATTGGACACACCTGCCAAACTAATTATCACTGGTGTCTGCAATTGCTTACAGTGATATAAAGAGCCCTGACACACATCACCATCAATGAGTTTAACTGACAAACAAACAAATTCTTCCCTTATCACTCCTAAACACTTTTTGCATAATAATTTGGAACACAGTGTACATGTGCTTTTCCACAAAACACCAGTGGTTCACGTAGTGAATCTTACAGTTCTAACTTGCCAACCGTGGTCTGTATGGAGTTGTTCAATAAAGGGCCCAAAATTAAGATAACATAGATGGGAGAGGTCTCTATGAATAGGAATTCCTAAGTATTTGATACCCTGTGAGGGCCAGGCAAAGGGAAAGTTGGACTGGATGGAATCCTATATGGATTTGGGGAGGGAGACATCGAGGGCCTCAGACTTCGCTGCATTGATTTTAAAATTTGACCATGTAACAAAGTGATCTATTTCAGCCATAACAGCATGGATGGATATATGTGATTGAGTGATATATACTAGGACATCATCAGCAAATAGAGAGCACTTGTACTCGGTGCCTCCCACCTCAATCCACCTAATATTGGGGTTATGGCGAATTGATGAGAACAGGTGCTCCGTCACTAGGATTTATAAGAGAGGGGACAGAGAACATCCCTGCCTTGTCCCATTGGTGATTGTGAAAGGTGATGAAAATGTTCTGACGCGCCCCCTGGGCCTTGGGACACCCGGAGCCGGACCCTTTTTGGTGGATGCTGGTGGTTGTAGTCTCCGTGGCGGCAACCCGGTTCCGTGGCTCAGGACGGTCAAACCAGTGGCGGAACTATTTATGTGGTTTTGATGTTTAAATGTCCGACTACGCCACCCGTGGATTGCGGTCAGAGTGAACCGCCGCTCCAGGGCAGACCGCTGAGGCTGGTGTTGTGGGTGCAGCAGAGCGTAGCATAACTCCCCACAGGAGGAGTATAGCCTCAGGGCAGTGTATGCGGAGGATGGGTTGATGGTGCAGGGCAGCAGCAGTAATGACACGGAGTCAGTGATGCAGTCCAGGGCCTTTACTCACAGTTCTTATTATCCAGACCACGTCTGCAGGTAACGGCTGCCCACGTCGTACTGTGCTCACCAGGTGAGGGGCTCAGACAACTCCCAGATAACTTTGGAGTGCTTCACAGGACCCCCTTTGTGTGTCCTTTGTCTGGCCTTTCTTACCAACCCTTCTGTCCAGCTGCCTCGGGCCTCCTCTTGGTAAACTTGGCGCCAGTTTCCCTGACCCTATGTGGTGCCTTCCTAGCGGGTGTAGCGAGGGGCTGCGCCACACAAAATGTCACAGCCTCCTGTTTCTAGCTGAGGGTCGTTTCCTGCCTCCACTAGTTTCGGGGACCGGTCTCCCCCTTTGGCCTGACCCCTCCACGCAGGTGGATTCTGGCGTGCGGTGGCGACTCGCCCGTCCGCACCCCTGAGATCCCTTCGTTCCTCGTTCCTGGAGCCTTCTTCGCTCCTCTTCCTTCCTTCTCCCTCTTCCAGGCCTGGGCCTCTGTTACTAGGCCCGCCTCCGGAGCAGAGCTCATGCAGAGCCCCTGCTCCCTGCCACTTCTGCTCAGACTTCTCTGCACTGAACTAAGATGGTGCCCACCTTTTATACTCCCTTCTCAATGCACCCAGGAACTGCTTCCTCCCTGCTCCTGCACTACAGGGTTCCCCTTCCTCAGTGTTCCCTCCCCCCACTCCAGCCAGGGACAGGGACTGTCGTGCCCATCTCAGGGGCATATTGGTCGCCCTGCCCCACGGCAATGTGGTGTAATGCATGCAGGTGTCGGGTCCTGATCCACACTACATCCTTACCTGAGAGTGAGATATCACACCTCTGGGTGAGGTGCAATACCTCTGTAGCAACCGAGCCCTCAGGGTGCTACAGTTCCATTTATCTTCAGCCTAGGTGACGTATTGCGATACAGGGCCGTGATTTTGGCTATAAAAGGGTCCCCTAGACCCCTACCCCAAGCTTTTTAAGAGAATCATATATGGCGTGCCAGGAGACTCTATGGAATGCTTTCTCAGCATCCAACGAGAGTATCTAATTACAAATTTTTAACTGCATCTAGCCCAGGAAATACTTTGTGCCTAGTAGCAGGGTCTGCTAGTCAGCGGATTATCCCGGCTGTTAAGCAAGCTACACCACCTGTAGTTTGGATACTTCATTTTTTCAAAGGAAATGCTTCGGGACCACGGGATACTCAGTGAAGAGCATCAGGAGGCACCCCAAGGCATAGGGGCTGGGACTGGCAGTAGGATGCCTTGCGGTGAACAGCCGAGCTCGATCCTTATAAAAGCTTTTTAACTGCAGCAGCTTTAGTGTACGCTACTGGAGCTGGAATTACGCGGCTGCTGGCATGAGACTTGCCCTCCAATAGATCCTTGTAAATGGATTTAAAGTGTATTCATTCAAATTAGAGAGACAATTTAAATTAAAAAGCTTAGAGCTGCCTCCACCACAGAGGGGCTCGCTCGACCCACCAGCGGACAGGCACCAGTATTGGGAGAGGGGGGCTGGCCATCAGGGTTCACCGCGGCTCTGGCACAAGCCCGGCGACACGGAGGTGGCACGGGCAGGAGCGGACTGGCCGTGTCGGCTTCTCACTTTTTGGATTTTAGAAGGGCATGACATGCCTATATCTGTGTCTCCCCCTCCTTTTACTCCTCCACCTCTTTTATTTTCGCATGACTATATGTACTTGTCACTTTTCCATGTGTTAGTTATGTCTTCTGAGCAGTTTGTCAGCTTTTGGACACCTTTGAAGGTGTTTTCTATGTGTTTCTATGTGTTTTTGTTTGCCTGCCATTGGTTTTAATGGTGTTCGAAGGTGTTCGACGAACAGTTCGACGAACAGTTCGGCGAACACACGGGTGTTCGACGAACCGAACCGAACTCGAACACTACGGGGGTGGCTCAACACTAATCACTAGGTTGCAAAGAAAAGGCCCACTCCTGAGGCTCTTTGCGCAAAAGTGACATTATGAACCCTATGCGCTGGGATTCATCCCCAGAGGACTTGGGTCTCAAACGAAAATACAATAAGCAAGCATTTTTAAATGAAAAATATTCTCGGTGTTCACCAAAAAATAAATCCGGCAAACATACCTTAGGCTCCAAGAAATGTGCTCCAGGACAGTTACTCACGTGCTGACGGAGCTCGGCCACCTCTAGAGAGAGCCCCTGCAGGCGTTTAGCCAAATCCAGAACCGACACCATGATGGAACAAAAAAATCTTTCCTTAGAGAATTTGCAGGCTGGACTTACTGTTATGTTCTGCTGCCAGAGCTAAGGAAAGAGAGGAGATCTGTCCCTACGATAGAACTCAGCTTAATCCCTACGATGTAACAGGGGACCTGATCCTGCGATCAGACCTGCTAAAGTCCTAAGCTAGTCTGTACGGAGACCTATAGATGTGGGGAAGGAATCCCTACAAGTACTAAGGACTGGGAGGAAAATGGGACACCTCCTAACAGAAATAGTAGCAGACAGACGAACAAACAAAATATATAGAACATAGAGGTCCGTAGACCAAGCAAACTAACAGAGTTAGATACAGGGCACAGGCTAGCTAGAAAGTAGTTATACAATGAAGTCCAGCAAAGCCAGAAGGGCGGAGCAGGATTAAATAGGCCAACAAGGTCATGTGACCAGCAAAGGAAAAAACCTAAGAGCAAGGTTCTAACACCTTAGTCTTTTTCACATGTACTGTTGCTTAGCTCTATTCCTCCCATTCTGTATATGCTTTTTTCATTTTTATTGCCCAGATGTAGTACTTTGCATTTTTCCCTGTTAAAAACCATTCTATTGGTTGCTGCCCACTGCTCCAGTTTATTTAGGTCTTTTTGAATCCTCTCTCTCTCTTCTCTAGTATTAGCTATCCCTCCTAGCTTTGTGTCATCAGCAAATTTAATCAGTTTACCCTCAATTCCTTCATCTAAATCATTGATAAAGATGTTGAACAATACAGGTCCCAGGACGGAGCCCTGTGGTACCCCACTTGAGACATTCATCCAGCTGGATGTGAAGCCATTTACAACCACCCTTTGAGTCCGATCACTAAGCCAGTTATGAATCCACCTAACAGTTGCCTGGTCCATTGCATACTTGGTCATTTTTTCAATAAGGATGGTGTGAGATACTTTGTCAAATGCTTTGCTGAAGTCAAGATATACTATATCTACAGCATTTCCCTGATCCACCCAGTCAGTGATTCTGTCATAGAAGGAAATTAAGTTAGTCTGACATGACTTGTTAGTTACAAACCCATGCTGACTCTGGTTAATCACTTCATTCTTATCCATGTACTTACATACATGTTGTTTAATAATTTGTTCAAAGATCTTTCCTGGTATAGAAGTCAGACTCACCGGCCTATAGTTCCCTGGGTCCACCTTCTTCCCCTTTTTGAAGATAGGAACAACATTTGCTCTTCTCCAGTCTTCTGGGACTTCTCCTGTTCTCCAAGAATTTTCAAAGATTATGGAGAGTGGTTCTAAAATTTCTTCTACGATCTCCTTCAGTACTCTGGGGTGTAATTCATCTGGACCTGGAGACTTGAACTCATTTATGTTAGCTAAATATTCCCTCACAATCTTTCTGTTTACAGATAACTTGGATTCCTCTATTCCTTTAAAAGGACAGTGAAGATCAGTTGATGTTACATTTTCTTTCTGAGAGAAAACAGATGCAAAATAGGAATTAAAAAGTTCGGCCTTCTCAACATCCTCTCTTACCATTTCTCCATTTTCATCCTGTAAAAAATCCTATAGCATCTTTGACTTTTCTTTTACTTTTGACATACCCCCAAATCCTTTTTTATTGCTTTTGACATCTCTTGCAAGCCTTAATTCATTGTCAGCTTTAGCTAACCCGATACGTGCCCTGCAGGATCTGCAGACTGCATTATAATCTTCTTTAGATATGCCTCCCTCTTTCCATTTAATAAACATTTCTTTCTTTCTTTTTAGCATGTGTTTAAGTTCTGTGTTCATCCATCCTGGTTTCCTTAAATGCTTCCCATTCTTCCTACTTTTCGGGATTGTTAACGATTGTGCTTTGAGAATCTCATTTTTAAAAATTTCCCATCCTTCCTGGACATTTTTGTCCTTAAGGACATCCAGCCATTGGATCCCTCCTATTCTCTTTCTGAGTCTCTTAAAATCTGCCTTTCTAAAATCTAATCTTGAAGTTTGAGTCTTCACATGTCTTCCTCCTTTAGTTATCCAAAATTCTATAATAGCATGATCGCTGCCTCCTAGGGTCCCAGCCACCTTTACCTCCTCAACCATTTCCTCCCTGTTTATAAGGATTAGATCCAAAGTAGCAGATCCCCTTGTTTTCTCCCCTACCTTTTGGAAGATAAAGTTGTCAGCAAGAGAGGATAAGAATTTGCTTGACCTGTTAGTTTTACTTGAGAGAGATTCCCAACAAATGTCTGGATAGTTGAAATCTCCCATGACCACTACGTCATATTTTTTGGAGAACTTGGTCATTTGATACATAAAGAGTTCATCCATATCTTCAGCTTGCCCACCTCCTCCACGTTTATCAAGTCTGTTTCTTGCAAATAAGTTGTATCCTTTTAGCCTTTTATTCCAATCATGTGTATCGTCCCACCAAGTTTCAGTGATTCCAATGACATCATATTCCTTTTCCTGCATTAGTAGTTCCAATTCTCCTTGTTTGTTGCCCATGCTTTGTGCATTTGTATAAAAACATTTTAGTTTGTAATTGGTTTCTCTTCCTCCCATATTTTTATTATTTAAATTGTTTTGTCTTTGTTCTTCCTTTCCACTTCCAGTAGCAGAGATCTCAATAGTATTTGTCAGCTGTATGGCTTTTTCTGGCCTTTTGCTTCCCTTCCCACATTGTTCTAGTTTAAAGCTCTTCTGATGAGTGTAGCAAGGCGACTTCCAAATACATGTTTTCCAGTCTTCGTAAGGTGCACCCCATCTCTAGCAAGTAGTCCATCGTATAGGTAATTCATTCCGTGATCCAGAAATCCAAATCCTTGTTGACGGCACCATCGACGTAGCCAGTTGTTCACCTGTAGAATCTTATTCCACCTCATTATTCCATGGCCATCCACTGGGAGGATGGATGAGAAGACCACCTGCGCTCCCAATTCTTTCACTTTCTTGCCTAAGTCTTCAAAGTCACTGCAGATGGTTTCCAGGTCCTTTCTTGCGATGCCATTTGTCCCCACATGTATTAGCAGGAATGGGTAGTGATCTGTAGGTCTGAAGAGTCTTGATATCCTGTCAGACACATCTTTAATTTTTGCTGCTGGAAGACAGCACATTTCTCTTGAGGTTATGTCTGGTCTGCAGATAGCGGCCTCTGTTCCTCTTAACAGGGAATCCCCCATGACAACCACTCTCCGTTTTTTCTTCACAACATTCTTCTTTCTCCATCCAGGAGGATTCTGAGGGGTTACAAGGTTATTCATTGCTGGCAAAGTCTTATTTTGCTGTATTTCTTCATGGTTCTCCTGCGTGAGAGCCTGGTACTGGTTCCTGAGCAGTATGGGTGCTGACTGCCTCTCGATCCTCCTGCTTCTGTGGGTCACATGCTTCCATTCCTCTGTTTTGTCAGGTGCAGTTCGAATTTCTTCTCTTTCTGAATCATGAAGAGATAATTCTGCTCTGTCTAAGAACTCTTCACCTTCCTTAATGATTTTCAAGGTAGTTAACCTCTCTTCTTGATTTCGCAACTTTTCCTCCAACAGGGACACAAGCTTGCATTTCTGGCATGTGAAGTTTGGCTTTTCCACTGGCAAGTCTGTGAACATGTAGCAGGATATGCAGCTCACCAAATGGCTCCTGGACTCTTCCATGTTCTTATTGTTAATGTTCTGAAAACAGTGAAAAAAGCTTAAAAAAAAGCTTCAAAATGCGCGCGCCGGCCGGCGCGCGGTTTACCGATGTCCTCTTTTCAGCTCCAACAATCAAAATCCAGTGTTCTTTGAGCTCACGGAGACTCTTCACTTACCCCAAAATGCAGTGGGAATATGCTATTTATTATGGCTCCATTTATTCCATGGCGCTATACATGTGAAAAGGGGTCACCGACTGGTACAAGAAGAGAGAGGACCCTGCACCGCGAAGGCGCACAAACAATCAACAAGGGATGCGTGAGGGTTCAGTAGTAGTGATGAGCGAGTATGTTCAGTTAACCCTTTCGGCGTGTATACTCGGGCTATTACCGAGTATCTTCAGCGAACTCAGTGATACGTTTGAATTACGCCCGTAAGCATGATTTGCGACTGTTTGACAGCTTTAATACATGTGAGGAATGCGAAAGAAACAAGCATTCCTCACATGTATTAAAGCTGTAAAACAGTCGCAAATCATGCACATGGGAGTGATTCAAACATATCACCGAGTTCGCTGAAGATACTCAGTACTCACCCGAGTATACTCGCCGAAAGGGTTAACCGAACATACTTGCTCATCACTATTCAGTAGGTGAGGGTATAGCTGGTCATGCAGCGGTATGGTGGAGCCAGGGTTACGGCAGATTGTACGCTTGTAAGAAGAAGTGGGTTTTCAGCTTCCTTTGGAAGGTTTCCATGGTAGGCGACAGTCTGATGTGTTGGGGTACAAAGTTACACAGTAGGGGGGATGCACGTTACATATCTGCTGAGAGCCTAAATGAAGGTAAACTTCCATGAGCTCAAAATTGAGCAAATTAATCCCTGCACTGCTAAAAGAAACATGCACCAATTCATATGATGCCGAAAGGCTTCTAAAGAGTGCAGGAGTGGGAGGAATCAGACGCTGTGGTCTTCTGGCTCCTCTCTGTCATAGTAAACCCATGACACCTTGCAAGCTTCAACACAATGTTCACAAGGTAGATAGCAGCGGTGGTCAGTTTCCTAGACAATGAGCTAACTCCTTCATGATGAAAGAGACCACTATCTCCTTAGCTTGCTGTTCCTTTTCTGTGGGAATGAGCTTGTCTCCAACCAGCCAGGAATATATCCAGTGAATTATGGCATGCTATGGTATTAGCAGTGCCCCCAGTACCAGAAGCGAAGCCATCCACAATTTCCTTCTCAGGAATTTTATTTGGCAGAATGGCTGCCCAAACATTAGTTTTTCACAAAGGGACTGAACACACTGAGTGGCAGTAGGTGCAAGATTCTCCAGCATGATCTGTTGGTTAGATATCAGAGGGAGAACAGAGAGGGCAGCATGGTGGCTCAGTGGTTAGCACTGCAGCCATGCAGCGCTGGGGTCCTGGATTCAAATCCCACCAAGGACAACATCTGCAAGGAGTTTGTATGTTCTTCTCGTGTTTCAATGGGGTTTCTGCCGCGTTCTCTGGTTTCCTCCCACACTCCAAAGATATACTGATAGGGAATGTAGATTATGAGCCCCAATGGGGACAGTGCAAATAATGTCTGAATATTGTCTGAATTGTAAATCACTGCAAAATATGTTAACGCTATGTAAAATAAAAAGATGATTATTATTATAATAATTGGGCTTTGCCAACGTGCGAGATTGCAGATCTTAAGTTTTATTGGTTGCTGCAGCCAGTGCGCAGTAAGAAAGCAGCCATAAAGTTCGGGAACCTTCACACAGACTTTTCTTAGCCAGGACTGCTTCTCGGCAAGGTTGGACGGGCCCAACAGAGAAACAGAGAATCCTCCTGTGGGCCCTGGCTTCTCCTTCAGGAGAGTTCATAGTGAAAACCTTGCAGCTCATAATGATAGAGGCCACGATCTCCTTAGCTTGCTAGTACTTTTCTGTGGGAATGAGCTTGTCTCCAACCAGCGAGGAATATTTCTAGTGAATTATGGCACATCATGGTATTAGCAGTGCATCCAGTACCAGAAGCGAAGCCATCCACAATTTCCTTCCCAGGAATTTTAGTTGGTAGACTGGCTGCCCAAATATTAGTTTCTAACAAAGGAGCTGAAGACCCTGAGTGACAGTAGCTGCAAGTTTCTCCAGCATGAACTGTTTGCTAGATATCAGAGCCAGGAGAACAGAATTTGGGTTTGTAAAGGTACCAGATTGCATTTTAAGTCTTATAGATTGCTGGAGCCAGTCCACAATAAAATAGCAGTCATAGAGTGTCCGGGAACCTTCACACAGACTTTTCTTAGCCAGGGCTGCTTCTCGGTGAGAGTTGTATTTCATCACAGCCATATTCTTTCGGTCGGTGAAAGGACTGTCATAGAGAGAAACCATATCTACTCCGGCTGTCATTTCTTAAAGGAAGTCATATAATGCAGCTTGTTCCATAAGCAATGGCAACCCGCCCAACATCAGCTCACATTTCTTAGTGGTGCTTAGTCACACACACAAAGATCTTTGTTTACGCCTTGAATTTCATGACTATAGAGTTGGGCAATGGCCTCATCTGCAATGCATTTTGAGAAATAACGTGCATAAGCAAAGCCACATTTTAGGCCACTTAAGGTCATCATTAAGCAAAACTCATGCAGACTGAAAGAGGGGTATCCAGACTTCCAAGACAGCCAAGACTTCCCTATCCTCACCAAGAGGACGACTGTCCATGTTCTCCTCCTCATCCTCCTCATTATAATCCATTCAGCATTGGGATGAGCTGAGGCTGGTATGTGTAGCATCCCTCTACATAGTTCCATGCTCCGCCTGCAATGCCTCCTCTTTAACTGTGAGCATCGAGCATTTCAGTAGACAGAGAACTTGGATGGTGATGCTAATTATGGTATCATCATCGCTCACCATCTTGGTGGAGTCCTCAAAGTTTTGGATAATGGCACAGATGTCAGTTATCCTTGCCCACTCATCAATTGTTATGTGCAGAGGCTGACCTGAATTCCGACGGGCTCGTTGAAGCTGGTACTCAACAACTGCCGTCTGCTGCTCATAAATCCTTCCCAACATCAGCAACGTTTATTTCCAATGTGTGGTGACCAGTTGAGCTGGAAGCTGCAAACACTTCTGAAGCACAGCCAGGGTGGCTGAAGCTGTAGCTGACTTTCTGAAATGGGCACACACATGGCATACTTTCACAAGCTGCTCTGGCAGATCTTCGTAGGTTTTGAGAAACCGCTGAACCACTAAGTTGAGTACATTTAGTGCTCGCTCATCAATAATGTGTTCCCCTGTATGGAGAACAACATCAGGACCAAAGAATGAAAAGATGAAATGCAATCTGCTTTCCATACCACCATAGTAAGAAAATCCATTTCAATTTTATCATGTGTCCCCTGTGACAACAATATCTGCACCAAAGAATTATTTTCATTAGAGTATAACTATTATAATTGGGGACCGTCAACTGAAACCTCTTCCACTACAGCCAACCCAGCAGATGGAGACCAAACCAGAAGTGTTCACATTTCCCTAAATTAGGGCCTTACACCACGAAAGTGGCATCAATTTTACTAGAGTAGAACTAGTATAATGGGGACCGACACCTTTTCCACTACAGCCAGCCGAGCAGATAGACACCCAATCAGGAGTTTTCAAATTTAAAAAAATTAGGGCCTAACACCACTGAAGTGGCATCAATTTCACTAGAGTAGAACTAGTATAATGGGGACTGACACTTCTTACACTACAGCCAAACCAGCAGATGAAGACCAAATCCGGAGTCTTCAAATAAAAAAAAAAATAGGGTCTAACACCTCCGAAGTGGCATCAATTTCACTAGAGTAGAAGTAGTATAATGGAGGCCGACACTTCTTACACTACAGCCAACCCAGCAGATGGAGACCCAACCAGTAGTGTTCACATTTCCCTAAATTAGGGCCTGACTCCACCAAAGTGTCATCAATATCACTACACTGTGTGCAGAATTATAAGGCAAATGAGTATTTTGATCACATGATACTTTTTATACATGTTGTCCTACTCCAAGATGCATAGGCTTGAGAGCCAACTACCAATTAAGTAAATCTGGTGATGTGAATCTCTGTAATGACATCAACACCCTATATAAGGTGTGCTTAATTATTAGGCAACTTCCTTTCCTTTGTTAAAATGGGTCAGAAGAGCGATTTGACGGGCTCTGAAAAGTCCAAAATTGTGAGATGTCTTGCAGAGGAATGCAGCAGTCTTGAAATTTCCAAACTTTTGAAGCGTGATCACTGAACAATCAAGCATTTCATGGCAAATAGCCAACAGAGTCGCAAAAAGCGCAAAATAACTGCCCATGAATTGAAGAAAATCAAGAGTGAAGCTGCCAAGATGCCATTCGCCACCAGTTTTGCCATATTTCAGAGATGCAACTTTACTGGAGTATCAAAAAGCACAAGGTGTGCGATACTCACGGACATGGCTAAGGTATGGAAGGCTGAAAAGCGACCACCTTTGAACAAGAAACATAAGATAAAACGTCAAGAATGGGCCAAGAAATATCTTAAGACTGATTTTTCAAAGGTTTTATGGACTGATGAAATGAGAGTGACTCTTGATGGGCCAGATGGATGGGCCAGAGGCTGGATCAGTAACGGGCAGAGAGCTCCACTCCGACTCAGACGCCAGCAAGGTGGAGGAGGGGTACTGGTATGGGCTGGTATCATCAAAGATGAACTTGTGGGACCTTTTCGGGTTGAGGATGGAGTGAAGCTCAACTCCCAGACCTACTGCCAGTTTCTGGAAGACAACTTCTTCAAGCAGCGGTACAGGAAGAAGTTGGTATCGTTCGAGAAAAGCATGATTTTCATGTAGGACAATGCTCCATCACATTCATCCAAATACTCCACAGCGTGGCTGGCCAGTAAAGGTCTAAAAGAAGAAAAAATAATGACATGGCCCCCTTGTTCACCTGATCTGAACCCCATCGAGAACCTGTGGTCCATCATAAAATGTGAGATCTACAGGGAGGGAAAACAGTACACCTCTCGGAACAATGTCTGGGAGGCTGTGGTGGCTGCTGCACGCAACGTTGATCGACAACAGATCAAGCAACTGACAGAATCTATGGATGGAAGGCTGCTGAGTGTCATCATAAAGAAAGGTGGCTATATTGATCACTAATTTTTTTGGCTTTTGTTTTTGCATGTCAGAAATGTTTATTTCTAAATTTTGTGCACTGATATTGGTTTACCCGGTGAAAATAAGCAAGTGAGATGGGATTATATTTGGTTTTTATTAAGTTGCCTATTAAATGTGCACAGTAATAGTTACCAGCACAAACAGATATCCTCCTAAGATAGCCAAATCTAAAAAAAAAACACTCAAACTTGCAAAAATATTACGCTTGGATATTTATGAGTCTTTAGGGTTGATTGAGAACATAGTTGTTGATCAATAATAAAAATAATCCTCTAAAATACAACTTGCCTAATAATTCTGCACACAGTGTAGAGTAGAAATATTATAATGGAAACCGACACCTCTTCCACTACAGCCAACCCAGTAGATGGAAATCCAATCAGGAGTGTTCCCATTAAAAAAATTAGGGCCTGACACCACTGAAGTGGAATCAATTTCACTAGACTAGAAGTAGTATAATGGGGACCCACACTTCTTACACTGCAGCCAAACCAGCAGATAGAGACTAGAGATGAGCGGTGTTCGACTAGAACTGTTCGCCAATCTCAAATTCGAGCTGTTTTGGGCGGTGTTCGAGTTGTTCGACGAACCCGAACGATTTGCAAAAAATTCGGCTGTTCGAGGTTATGTTCGATAACTGTTCGTGCACCAAAAGCGTGTCCTGCATGTCTGGTGCTATTTAGAGCACCAATCATGCAGGGATTGTCTGCCACTCACTGTAATGCCACAGCCATGGTGGTTGTGGCATTACAGTGATTGCCCAAATCGATGGGAACAGTGCCAACAGTGAAACATGAAAAGCCGGCAATTCAGCAGCGGCATACACCTGTACCCGACAATTTAGAACCGAAAGAATAGAGCTTCACACATAGATTAGATAGATATAAACATGTCAGCCACATATATACGAAGTACAGTGAAAGTGCTGCTTACTGTACTTGTCATTTAGCGTAAAGGATTTATCAAAAAAAATAATAGTGTTTTCATGCACCGTCTCTTTAAAAAAGCCGGCCGGCAATTCAGCAGCGGTACCCGACAATTTAGAATAGAAGGAATAGAGAATCACACATAGATTAGATAGATAGAAACATGTCAGTCACATATATAAGAAGTGCAGTGACAGTGTTGATTACTGTACTTGTCATTTAGTGTAAAGGATTTATTTAAAAAAATAATAGTGTTTTCATGCACTGTCTCTTTAAAAAAGCCGGCCGGCAATTCAGCAGCGGTACCCGACAATTTATAACAGACAGAATAGAGCATCATACATAGATTTGATAGATAGAAACATGTCAGCCACATATATACGAAGTACAGTGACAGTGTTGCTTACTGTACTTGTCATTTAGCGTAAAGGATTTATCAAAAAAAATAATAGTGTTTTCATGCACTGTCTCTTTAAAAAAGCCGGCCGGCAATTCAGCAGCGGTACCCGACAATTTATAACAGACAGAATAGAGCTTCACACATAGATTAGATAGATAGAAACATGTCAGTCACATATATATGAAGTACAGTGATAGTGTTGGTTACTGTACTTGTCATTTAGTATTAAAATAAAGGATTTATTATTAAAAAAATTGGCGTGGGGTTCCCCTTAATTTTAGGCTCTAGCGGAGGTTAAGCAGACGGCTGGGGCAGATGTTTGAAGCCTGGGAAGGGGGTAATACCCACGGAGCTTCCCAGGCTACTAATATCAGCCCCCAGCTGAATACATAGCCTTTACTAGCTATTAAAATGGGGGACCCCCCAAAAAAAATGACGTGGGGTCCCCCCTAATTTAATAGCTAGCAAAGGCTAGGCAGACAGCTGGGGGCTGATATTAATAGCCCAGGAAGGGAGCCATGAATATTGGCCCCCTCCCAGGCTAGAAACACCAGCCGTCAGCCGCCCCAGAAATGGCGCATTCATAGGATGCGCCAATTCTGGCACTTAGCCTCGCTCTTCCACGCTGCCCTGGTGCGGTGGCAGGGGGTAATAGGGTTGGGGTTGATGTCAGCTTATAATGCCAGCTGACATCAAGCCCAGGTTAGTAATGGAGAGGCGTCTATAAGACACCCCCATTACTAACCCCATAGTCAAAGTTAAAAAAAACACAAACACCCAGAATAAAGTCCTTTAATTGAAATAAAGACACAATCCTTTATTGTTCTAAATTAAACCATACTTACCGTCACGCCCATTCCAGCTGAAGCCAACGATCTCCTGCAATAAAAGAAAAATAATAAAGCAACCTCATCCTTACCTTTCCATGGTTCCCACGACAGCTTCAGCTCTGCTACATCGAGATGACAGGCTGGACCGCAGCAGAACGCTGCCATCCAGCCTGTCATCCCGCAGACACTGAGAAGCGCAGGCTTGCTTGCGCTGCTCAGCGTCTCTCTGTGACGACATCCAGATGAGCCGAGTTCATGTCCAATGAACTCGGCTCACCTCATGCACGTCACTGACAGCGTGGGAAAATTCTCACGCTGAAGCGGTGAGTGCAGGAGAATTCTCCCACGCTGTCAGTGACGTGCATAAGGTGAGCTCATGTCCAATGAACTCAGCTCACCTCCTGCACGTCACTGACAGCGTGGGAGAATTCTCCTGCAATCAGCGCTTCAGCGTGAGAATTTTCCCACGCTGTCAGTGACGTGCATGAGGTGAGCCGAGTTCATTGGACATGAACTCGGCTCATCTGGATGTCGTCACAGAGAGACGCTGAGCAGCGCAAGCAAGCCTGCGCTTCTCAGTGTCTGCGGGATGACAGGCTGGATGGCAGCGTTCTGCTGCGGTCCAGCCTGTCATCTCGATGTAGCAGAGCTGAAGCTGTCGTGGGAACCATGGAAAGGTAAGGATGAGGTTGCTTTATTATTTTTCTTTTATTGCAGGAGATCGTTGGCTTCAGCTGGAATGGGCGCGATGGTAAGTATGGTTTAATTTAGAACAATAAAGGATTGTGTCTTTATTTCAATTAAAGGACTTTATTCTGGGTGTTTGTGTTTTTTTTAACTTTGACTATGGGGTTAGTAATGGGGGTGTCTTATAGACGCCTCTCCATTACTAACCTGGGCTTGATGTCAGCTGGCATTATAAGCTGACATCAACCCCAACCCTATTACCCCCTGCCACCGCACCAGGGCAGCGTGGAAGAGCGAGGCTAAGTGCCAGAATTGGCGCATCCTATGAATGCGCCATTTCTGGGGCGGCTGACGGCTGGTGTTTCTAGCCTGGGAGGGGGCCAATATTCATGGCTCCCTTCCTGGGCTATTAATATCAGCCCCCAGCTGTCTGCCTAGCCTTTGCTAGCTATTAAATTAGGGGGGACCCCACGTCATTTTTTTTGGGGGGTCCCCCATTTTAATAGCTAGTAAAGGCTATGTATTCAGCTGGGGGCTGATATTAGTAGCCTGGGAAGCTCCGTGGGTATTACCCCCTTCCCAGGCTTCAAACATCTGCCCCAGTCGTCTGCTTAACCTCCGCTAGAGCCTAAAATTAAGGGGAACCCCACGCCAATTTTTTTAATAATAAATCCTTTATTTTAATACTAAATGACAAGTACAGTAACCAACACTATCACTGTACTTCATATATATGTGACTGACATGTTTCTATCTATCTAATCTATGTGTGATGCTCTATCTTTCTGTTCTAAATTGTCGGGTACCGCTGCTGAATTGCCGGCCGGCTTTTTTAAAGAGACAGTGCATGAAAACACTATTATTTTTTTAAATAAATCCTTTACACTAAATGACAAGTACAGTAAGCAACACTATCACTGTACTTATTATATATGTGACTGACATGTTTCTATCTATCTAATCTATGTGTGAAGCTCTATTCTTTCTGTTCTAAATTGTCGGGTACAGATGCTGAATTGCCGGCCGGCTTTTTTAAAGAGATGGTGCATGAAAACACTAATATTTTTTTTAATAAATCCTTTACACTAAATGACAAGTGCAGTAACCAACACTGTCACTGTGCTTCTTATATGTGTGACTGACATGTTTCTATCTATCTAATCTATGTGTGATGCTCTATTCCTTCTTGTCTAAATTGTCGGGTACCGGTGTATGCCGCTGCTGAATTTGCCGGCCGGCTTTTTTAAAGAGAGTGTCTTCTGAGCAGTTTGTCAGCTTTTGGACACCTTTGCAGGTGTTTTCTATGTGTTTCTATGTGTTTTTGTTTGCCTGCCATTGGTTTTAACGGTGTTCGACGGTTTTCTAAGGTGTTCCACGAACAGTTCGACGAACAGTTCCTCGAACATCCCGGTGTTCGACGAACCGAACCGAACCCGAACACTACGGGGGTGGCTCAACACTAATAGAGACCCAATCAGGAGTCTTCAACTTTTAAAAAAAATTTGGCCCTAACACCACTGAAGTGGCATCAATTTCACTAGAGTACAAATATTATAATGGAGACAGACACCTCTTCCACTACAGCCAACCCAGCAGATGAAGACCCAATCAGGAGTATTCACATTAAAAAAATAGGGCCTGAAACCACCAAAGTGGCATCAATTTCACTACAATTGAACTAGTATAATGGGGACAGACACTTCTTACACTATAGCCAAACCAGCAGATAGAGACTGAATCAGGAGTGACTATTTCGAATCATAACTATACATGGATTATGTTGCAGATATTGCAGCTAGAAGGCACTCATATGTCAGGATTTTCCATGAGGTCCCACCCATGCTGTATTGGTGGCTGGGTAACTCTGATGCTTGCCTCCTCCATTCCCTCCCGCCAACCACGAACAACAGAGAGGGGATGATAATCCTCTTTATCTCATGACAGTTGCTCATCCATCACCTCTTCCTCCTCCATTCGTTCCTTGGCTCTTGAACCTTCAATAACAGTTTTTCTGGTATCAGCAGACCCTCTCGATCGCAGTAATCCACTCTGCCTTGGCACCTTGAGATGTCCCCTACTGTATTACGTTAATAACAGAAGAAAGTATTTTTTTAGTGTGCATGAGGCCTGTATAAAATTGGAGATGTGCTCCAAACAATTTAAAACTGAGATTTCCACTACTATATCATGTTAGTAACAGATAAAGTATTTTTCCCCTGTGTGGAGAGCAATATTTGCACCAAAAATTAACCCCTTTAAAGCCCAAGACATACTAGAATGTATCTGCGCCCTGAGATTTAAGAGCCAGACACTTATTAGTACTTTATTGCCATCGCACCCGCACACAGGTTGTGCGGGCGCAATTGCCGCCGGGTGTCAGCTGATTGTCACAGCTGACGCCCGGTGCTATGTGCTGGGAGCAGTCCCGCACTGCTCCCGGCACATTAACCCCCGCAATGGTGCGATCGAAGTCAATCACAGCATTGTGGTGGCAAAGGGAGGTGATCGCGATACTCACCTCTCCTGTCGGCGTCCAATGCTGTCTGCCGCGGCTTCCCGGATGTTGCCATGATGACCCGATGTCATCATGACAACATCCTGGTCACCAGAAAGCAGGAAGATACTTTGGTCATGCGCAGTGCATGATCAAATTATCTTCTGCATCTGCAGCGCTGACAGCCTGTATAGCACAGGGATGGTGCTCTATCCCTATGCTATACAGGGGATCAGAATAAAAAAGTGAAATTCCCATAGTGAGACAAAGAATAAAAGTAAAAAAAAGTGTTTAAAAATGAAAAAAAAAAAAAAAATTGTAAAAATATTAAAAAAATTAAAAAAATAATCCACCAAAAATAAAAATAAAATGCACCCATCAATAAATATTATTCTGAAAAAAAAACAAAACAATAAAAGTACACATATTTAGTATTGCCACGTCTGGAATGACCTGACCTATAAAACTGTCCCACTAGTTACACCCTTTAGTGAACACGGTAAAAGAATAAATAAAAAACAAAACAAAAAACAATGCTTTATCATCATATCGCCAAGCAAAAAATGAAATAACATGCGATCAAAAAGACGAATATAAATATACATGGTACCGCTGAAAACGTCATCTTTTCACACAAAGAACAAGCCTCATTACAGCTCCATCAGCTGAAAAATAAAAAAGTTATAGCTCTCAGAATAAAGCGATGCAAAAATTTTTTTTTTTATATAAAATAGCTTTTATTGCGCAAAAGCGCCAAAAATAGAAAAATAATATAAATGTGGTACCACTGTAAACATACTGACCTGAAGAATAAAGCTACTTTATCAATTTTACCACACGCGGAACAGCATAAAAAAATATAAAAAATAAAAACAATTCCTGAATTGTTGTTTTTTGTTTATTCTGCCTACCAAAAATCGGAATAGAAAGCGATCAAAAAATGTCACTTGCCTGAAAATGGCACCAATAAAAACGTCAACTCATCCCACAAAAAACAAGCTGTCACATTACTCTGTCGGGCAAAATATGAAAAAATTATAACTCGCAAAATATGGCAATTCAAAAACTCGATTTTTAAAAAAAATACGTCTTTTAGTGTGTGACAGCTGTCAATCATAAAAACCCGTTATGATTCTGGTATCGCTGTAATTGCACCAACCGAAAGAATAAAGTTGTCTAATCACTTTTACCGCATAACGTAAAAAATAAACTTTAGGGTTAGGGTTAGGGTTGTGCTAGGGTTTGGGTTGAGGTTAGGGTTAGGGTTGGGCTAAGGTTAGGGTTGAGCTAGGCTTAGGGTTGGGGTTGGGGTTAGGGTTGGGGTTTGGGATAGGGTTGGACTAGGGTTACGGTTGGGGTTAGGGTTGGGCTAGGGTTAGGGTTGGGGTTCGGGTTAGGGTTTGGGTTGGGCTAGGGTTAGGGTTAGGCTAGGGTTAGGGTTGAGGTTAGGGTTAGGGTTGGGCTAGAGTTGGGGTTGGGGTTAGGGTTAGGGTTGGGGCTAGGGTTAGGGTTGCGCTAGGGTTAGGGTTGGGCTAGGGTTAGGGTTGGTATTGAAGTTGGGGTTAGGGTTGGGCTAGGGTTAGGGTTGTGCTACGGTTTGTTTGGGATTTTTTTAAAAGAAAAAGATGACGATATGGCAACTAGTGTTCAGCGCAATTGCTCGCTACTTCAGTTTGCATCGGGTGCTCAGGTAAGTACTGAGTATTGCGGGTGCTCAAGTGACATGCTCGAGTCTCCACCCCATATGCTTTGCAGCCAAAAAAACCTTGCTGGAATTGCCTGCCATGCATGAGTGATCCACTCATGTTTTTTTTGGGTGTCTAATAACCGTGAAACATGTGGGTGGTTCTGTAAAGCACTTGGGGGATCAGGGTGCTCACCACACATCTAGATAAGTTCCCTGAGGGGTCTAGTTTCCAAAATGTTGTCACTTGTGCGGGGTTTCCACTGTTTAGGCACATCAGGGGCTCACCAAACGCAACATGGTGTCCGCTAATTATTCAAGCAAATTTTACTATCAAAAAGTCAAATGGCGCTCTTTCCCTTCCGAACCCTGCCGTGCGCTCAAACATTGTTTTTCCCCCACATATGGGGTATCTGCTTACTCAGGAGAAATTGCACAAAAAACTACATGGTGCAATTTCTCAAATAAATTTTGGGGTCCATTTTTTCCTGTTACCCCTGCGAAAATAAAAAAAATTGGTTCTAAAGTAACATTTTTGTGAAAAAAGTTAAATGTTAATTTTTTTCTTCCACATTGCAAAAATTCCTGTGAAGCACCTGAATTGTTAATAAAGTTCTTGAATGTGGTTTTGAGCACCTTGAGGGGTGCATTTTTTTATAATGGTGTCACTTTTGGGTATTTTCTGTCATAAAGATCCCTCAAAGTGACTTCAAACGTGATGTGGTCCCTAAAAAAATGGTTTTGTAAATTTTGTTGGAAAAATGAGAAATCTCTGGTCAAAATTGTGCTGATGTAAAGTAGACATGTGGGAAATGTTATTTATTAACTATTTTGTGTGACATATCTCTCTGATTTAAGGGCATAAAAATTAAAATTTTGAAAATTGCTAAATTTTAAAAATTTTCACCAAATTTCCATTTTTTCACAACTAAACGCAAGGGATATCGAAGAAATGTTACCACAATCATGAAGTACAATATGTCATGAAAAAACAACCTCAGAATCACGGGGATCCATTGAAGTGTTCCAGAGTAATTACCTCATAAAGTGACAGTGGTCTGAATTGTAAAAATTGGCCTGGTCCTTAACGTGCAAACCACCTTGGGGGTAAAGGGGTTAAAAGATGAAATGTAGCCTGCTTTATAATACCACGGTAATAAGAAAACCAATTTTAATTGTATCATGTGTACCCCTGTGATAACAATATCTGCACCAAAGAATTAAAAGATGAAATGTAGCCAGCTTTGTATACCACGGTAATAAGAAAATCAATTTAAATTTTGTCATGTGTACCCCTGTGTACAGAACCAAAATGAGCACCCCAAATTTTAAACTGACATCTGGCCTGCTGTATGACATTAGTAACAGAAGAAAATATTTTTTTAGTGTGCATGACACCTGTATAACATAGGATAAATGCTCCAAACTATTTCAAACTGAGCTGTCCCCTACTGTATCACGTTAGTAACAGAAGAAAGTATTTTTTTAGTGTGGATGATATGCTCCAAGCTAATTCAAACTTAACTGTCCCCTACGGTATCACGTTAGTAATAGAAGAAAGTATTTTTTTTAGTATGGATGATGACAATATAAAATAGGAGATATGCTTCAAACTAATTAACTAATTCAAACTGAGATATCCCCTACTGTATTACGTTAGTAACAGAAGAAAGTATTTGTTGTGTGCATGAGACCTGTATAACATAGGAGATATGCTCCAAACTATTTCAAACTGAGATGTCCCCTGCTGTATCATTTTAATAACAGAAGAAAGGATTTTTTACAGTGGATGAGGCCTGTATAACATAGAATATATGCTACTAGAAATTTCAAACTCAGATGTAGCCTTCTATATCATGTTGGTGACAGAAAAAAATAGATTTTTTTTACTCTGCATGAGCTCTGCATACAGCTGAATTTCACCACCACAAAATGACAAGTTGACATATGGCGGACTGTATCACGTTTGGCACAGGAAAAAAAAATGTATTGTTAGCAACAGAAATTGTTTTTTTTTACTCAGTCTGCACACAGTTGAATTTCAACACCACAAAATGACAAGATGGCTTCTGGTATACAGCGTCACATTACTCACAGAAAAAAAAAAATAATCTGCATACAGCTTAATTTCACCGCCATAAAATGACAAGGTGGCTTATGGTGGACTGTATCACTTTTGTCACAGAAAAAAAAAATTTAGCCTTATTTACAACTGAAAAAAATATTTTTTTTACTCAGTCTGCAAACAGCTGTATTTCAACCCCACAAAATGACAACGTGGGCTACTATGGCTGCTGTATCACATTAGCAAATGAAAAAAAATAGATATTTAAAGGTGTACTCGTACATGGAGCACAATAGAAGCAGCGCACAACAGACTTCTATGACATGTGCCCTGCTGTCTTTGTGTGGACCTCAGTAATGGCACAAGAAAAAATAAATCTCATCCCTTCTGAGCATCTGACCAAATAGCATCTTTGGGAGGCCTCTCTGATTTTTGCAAACAGTACCGCAGGCTGCAGTACCTGACGCAGAGAGTGACATGAAGAGTGGGATGCTGTTATAAAAGTTATCCACGTAGAGGTAATAACCTTGATCCAGCAGTGGATGCACCAAATCCCATACAATTTTCCCACTCACTCCCAGGACAGGGGGGCATTCAGGGGGTTCAATGCGAGAGTCCATCCCTACATAAACCATAAACTTGTGAGTGTAACCTGAGGTACTCTCACAAAGTTTGTATAGCTTAATTCCATATCTGGCCCTCTTACAAGACAGGTACTGCCGGAATACAAGCCTCCCCTTAAAATGAATTAAAGACTCATCCACGCAGATGTCTCTTTGGGGCACATACACTTCAGCAAACTTGTTGTTGAAGTGCTCGATGACAGGCCGATGTTTAAAAAGATGATCAAAGTTGTGGTCATCTCATGCAGAGCACTGTGCTTTATCGTTGTAATGCATGAACTTGTGGATGACATCAAAACATGTCCGGGTCATTGCCATTCGGAACACTGGAGTATTATAAATGTCAACAGTTCAGTATTGCCGAACCTCTGGCTTCTTCTGGATCCCCATATGAAGGACCAGGTCTCAAAATGTCTTCATTTCAATTCCGTATATTTCTATTGAGCATAGAAATAGTTTGGCCCACCATAAGGTTTACAAAATTGTCAGAGAAAAAGACGTTGAAAATCAGGAACCAATGGCTCATAAGCTTTGGGGGGGTGAGCAATGGGAGGCGCTGGTTAATCTTCTGTCCTGCGGCATTTCCATGGTGGTTCAGCAGCACCTGAGGAGGAAGAGGAGGAGGAGGATGAAAATGAGGAGTCAGAAAAATAAAGAAAGGTGGTACCCTCTCCCTAACTGTCAGTGTCAGAGGCTAGGAAAGAGCATGTCTTCACTGAATAGCGGGTTTGGGATGAGTGGGACATTTTTTTATGCATGTGGTGTATGTATATCAGTACTTTATTCAGTTGTGTGTGTGCTTCAGTGTGCTTAGTGTAAACTTTTTTTTTTCAGAAAGAAAGAGATAAAAAAAAAGGAACAACCGAAGGTGGTGCAAACCGTGAGCACGAATGTGGATCAGTCAACTGCACCAGTGTAGGGTCTCCAAGGTTGACATCTTTGGGTCCATATGCTTTTCATTTCATTCAGACATATACATAAGATTTTTTAGCTGTACTAAAAACTAATCTAAAAAAAAGTGAAACATACTCAGGTGTCCATATAATACTCTTTTATTTTTTATCTCTGAGACCCAAATCTAAAAGTCAATTTCAAATATTTTATTTATATAAGGTGAAAGAAAATTGTAGAAAATAGATCTTAGTAAAAAATAATCTCAGAACCCAAGAGACGCGGTGATGTGATCATATACACCTTTTATACTATTGAGTAATTATGAATTCATGATTATCAGACACGATTGTCCCAACACCTTATAAATCTCCTACATAGCTCTATTTTGAACCAGTAGAGAATTTTACATCAGGACAAGCCCTCTGTGACAATACTGGTAAGGCGACCAGACAATGACATTTTGGTTGTGAATTATTTGCTTTTATGAGCTTTAGTATTGAAAGGAAAAGAAAATTCATTCCTTACAGGGAAATAAATTCTGAAAGGAAATGTTAAATTTGAACTGATTATTTACAAACTGCTCACTTACTTTATAGTTATATCACTTCATTTTATGTTTATTTCATGTTCGGATTTTTTTATTATTTACATTTTAAGTAAAATACATTTTAACAAGAAAAGCAAAAACGGAATATCTACAGAACATCCTCTCCCATCAGTGGTGATGTCTCCTTGGGATATTGTCATTAATCCAACCATGTAAATAAATGAAATATAAGCCTGAAATAATCAACTAAAATGTGCAAGTAGAAAACATTTTTACTGAAATTTCCTTACTTGATAAATCTCTAGGTTTTGTTTTACTGCTTCAGTATATTTTCGCCTGTAACTGAGCAGAAATTATTGAAGTATTCTCAAATGCATAGAAGAATGAATATCAACACAGCAGAAAACTCCATATGGAGATATAATTATTAGTGTTGAGCGAGCATTAAAATGCTCGGGTGCTCGAAGCTCGGGCCGAGCTCACTGTGATACTCGGGTGCTCGACCCGAGCAACGAGCCCAATATTAGTCTATGGGAGACTCGAGCATTTTTGCGGTGGCACCCCCCGCAGTCTTTTAAAAGCCTAACAAGTGCCCAAAACGATAGTGACAGTGCTCAAATGACATGGGAACAGCATGGGGATCGCCCCAGGAAGCATTTCTGACCCCCAGGTCACTGCTGTCAACAACGTGGTCAGAGGTATTAAGCCACTTTTACAGGCTCACAATAAAACGTTCAAAAACGAAAGTGAAACTTTTTTTCCTGTGAAATATGTTAAGGAACATCCTTTCCAGGGTAAAGACGTGTGTATAAGTTAAAATAAATTACCAAAAACAAAAATACTCCTCCACACCTTCGGCTATGTTCACAAGTAGCATTTTTCATGCGTTTTTGCACTTTTGTATTGCTTTCAACTATGACAAATGCATTCACAGAGAAATGTCATTTTAACATTTTACAACCTTATCTGGCCATGTGCTGTGTGACACATGCATAAAGTGCTGAAAAGACAAGGGAACAGCATGGGGAAGACCCCTGGAAGCATCTCTGACTACCAGGTCACTGTCTAAAAGTGTGCCTATCATAAGTGATCCTTACCGCATCAGAAGATGCAGACTTGCAACTATCCCCATGCAAGTTCTAGTTCCACGGCAGTGTTCAATTGTACTTCCCCATTCCTCGCAATACAAGCTCAAGTATGCAGCCTGCCACCCACCCACCCCCAGACTGCATTACCATACTGCTTGCTTGCTTGAACTTGAAATTGGGCCTTTTAGGCATGTGGAGGCATAATCTGGCCGCCACGTCACGGTTGTGTTGGCGGCCTGGAATCCATACTCAGTCCCCAGCCGCCCGGCGGCCGGGTGTCCATACTCGGTCGCCAGCCGCCTGAGGGCAGCCGGGTGTCCATAAACGGTCCCCAGCCGCCCCTATTTCTCCTTGTAACATCCCCCCACACACTTTTCTTAGCTCCGCCTGCTTTAGGCAGCATTGGACGAGCCCACCAGAGAACCAGACTCCTCCGGTGGGCCCTGACTTCTCCATCGGTGGAGTTGAGAGTGCCAAGGTGAGGAGCATGATGATGATGACAGAAGTTAGCATCTGCTATGTTTTCTTTTAATGCAAGTGTAAGTGTGCAGCCTGCCACCCACCCACCCCCAGACTGCAATTCCATACTGCTAGCTTGCACTTGAAATGGGGCCGTTTAGTTTGGAGGAGGCCGAAGCTGGCCACTACCTCATGGCTGCTTCGGCAGCGAGGTATCCATACTCAGTCCCCAGCCGCCTATATTTGTCCTGGTGTGCCTTATACATAAGATTAAGCGCGTATACAAAAACATTACCTGTGCCCTCCCCAGTGCATTTAGTGGGAAGGTGAGCCTATTCTGCTGTAGTGTGTGCATGCCAAACCCCTGTTCATAGTACATGCGAAGATGCCTCCCACCTTGCACCTGTCATTGCAGACTTGCAACCATCCCCATTGAAGTCCTTGTCCCAGGGCAGTGTTCAATTGTACCTCTCCCATTCCTTGCAATGCAAGCGCAAGTATGCAGCCTGCCACCCACCCACCCCCAGGCTGCAATACCATACTGCTTGCTTACTTGCACTTTGAATTGGGCCTTTTAGGCATGTGGAGGCGGAATCTGGCAACCACGCCATGGCTGTGTCGGCGGCCTGGTATCCATACTCAGTCCCCAGCCGCCTGGTGGCCGGGTGTCCCCGATTGCTCCCCAGCCTCCAGTGGGTGGCCGGGTGTCCATACTCGGTCCACAGCCACCCCTATTTGTCCCGGTAACCTTTCCCACACTTTTCTTAGCCTGGCCTGCTTTAGGGCAGCATTGGCCGAGCCCACCGGACTATCAAACTCCTCCGGTCGGCCCTGGCTTCTCTATCAGGGGAGTTGAGAGTGCCAAGGTGAGGAGCATGATGAGGATGATAGAAGTTACCATCTGCTTTGTTTTGTTGTAATGCAAGCGCATGTATGTAGTAGCGGCTAGGGCTGAGGTGGTCAGCGTTTTGGCGCATATCCTACCTCCTCCGAGGATTGCTGGATGTTTTCCTGCTACTATCCAAGTTCTATGACTCCCGTTAAAACAAAGCTTCAGGTGATAAATGATGGATGAGGTAGTGGCAAAGGAGAAAGAGCAGGAGGAACAGGGACCATTCACATCAATATCAGGCCAGTCAACCAGATATGTCTTGTAGGATATGTTTCTGTAACAAAAGGAGCGGTTCGGCTACACAGTTATAGGGCATACAGTGAGTGCAATGCCTAGCAAAAATTTAGAGCCACTCCATTGCCCCTTGGAAATGACATGGAGGTCAGAGGGCGTTAACTAAACCTTTTTTTCCATTTATAGCAGCTGGGTCTCCCATACACTGTTGGCCTAAGCAGGGAATGAAAGGCTTTCCAAAAATTATGAGGAACTGCAATGCCCCTTACAAGAGCCATGTGTGGCACCCCAGGGGTCTGGTCACCACAGTAATAGAGATATTACGTCGGAGAGCAAGTGGGAGGTTTCCTGGTCTGGATCCCTTAAACATGCAACATCCTCCTGCCCCAATCCTGGGAGGGGAGAATTCTGCCCTTATAAACTGGATCTGGGGCGGGATTGAGTGAGTCAGAGAACAGTCAGAGTCAGAGTGAGAGCAAGGGAAAGTAACAGCAAGGAGCTCTGTAGGAGCTAGGAGCTAAAGACCAGGGGCTGGAAGCTGAGCAGAGCTCGCCCTGGCAGAAGACAATAGGAACCTGACACAGGAGTCCGAAGCTGTGAGGACTTATATATCCAGCAGCAGAAACCAGCCGGCAGGGGATTTCAGGTCCTCTGGCCATAGAAGCCCGGAGGCTCAGTCACAAGCAAGGGACCAGCACCACCGTCGTGGAGCGGAGGCTAACAGAAGGCCCCAAGTCACCAGCCATATGGGTGAGCACTACACGGTACACTCAGGGACGTGGGCTACTTCTACCCGCTTACAGCTAGGTAGCCAGGAAGAGTGCAGACAGACGGGGAGACCTACAACTCCACCTGGCCAGGGGAACTCCTGCTTGCTCACAGACTGACCAGGCCTCTTATGCTAGCCAGTACTCCCGGGAGGGTCTACCTTATAATCATCAGTAAAGACCCTGAACTGCACTGCAAAGACTCTGAGTCATTCCTGCTGTGCTCGTGCACCATCACCCCCATCATCCACACTCACTGCCCTGAGGCTATACTCCTCCCGAGGGGAGTTATCCCATTCAATGCTGCGCACACAACACCAGCCTCAGCGGTCTGCCTCGCAGCGGTTGTACTCCCTGACTGCAATCCACGTGTGGCGCAGTCGGACAATTAACCTCAAAACCTAAGAAAGACTGCCACTGGTTTGACCAGCCTGAGCCACGGGACCGGGTCAACTACAGACCCCAGAGACCCGGCACTGGGTATCCCACACACGTGTACACACGGCCCAGGGGGCGCGTCACATGCAGTACAGCATATTACAAACATAAGTCCCATTATTGGGGAGTGGGTGTCCCATAGTATTTGCTTATGCTTTCCCAGCAAAAGCTGCCAAAAATTAGGACGGAGCAACTTGCAATGCCCCTTACAAGAGCCATGCAGTACAGCATATTGCAAACATGAGACCCATTATTGGGGAGTGGGTGTCCCATAGTATTTGCTTATGCTTTCCCAGCAAAAGCTACCAAAAATTAGGACAGAGAAACTTGCAATGCCCCTTACAAGAGCCATGCAGTACAGCATATTACAAACATAAGTCCCATTATTGGGGAGTGGGTGTCCCATAGTATTTGCTTATGCTTTCCAAGAAAAAGCTGCCAAAAATTAGGACGGAGCAACTTGCAATGCCCCTTACAAGAGCCATGCAGTACAGCATATTACAAACATAAGTCCCATTATTGGGGAGTGGGTGTCCCATAGTATTTGCTTATGCTTTCCCAGCAAAAGCTGCCAAAAATTAGGACGGAGCAACTTGCAATGCCCCTTACAAGAGCCATGCAGGACAGCATATTACAAACATAAGTCACATTATTGGGGAGTGGGTGTCCCATGGTATTTGCTTATGCTTTCCCAGTAAAAGCTGCCAAAAATTAGGACGGAGCAACTTGCAATGCCCCTTACAAGAGCCATGCAGTACTGCATATTACAAACATAAGTCCCATTATTGGGGAGTGGGTGTCCCATAGTATTTGCTTATGCTTTCCCAGCAAAAGCTGCCAAAAATTAGGACGGAGCAACTTGCAATGCCCCTTACAAGAGCCATGCAGTACAGCATATTACAAACATAAGTCCCATTATTGGGGAGTGGGTGTCCCATAGTATTTGCTTATGCTTTCCCAGCAAAAGCTGCCAAAAATTAGGACGGAGCAACTTGCAATGCCCCTTACAAGAGCCATGCAGTACAGCATATTACAAACATAAGTCCCATTATTGGGGAGTGGGTGTCCCATAGTATTTGCTTATGCTTTCCCAGCAAAAGCTGCCAAAAAGTAGGACGGAGCAACTTGCAATGCCCCTTACAAGAGCCATGCAGTACTGCATATTACAAACATAAGTCCCATTATTGGGGAGTGGGTGTCCCATAGTATTTGCTTATGCTTTCCCAGCAAAAGCTGCCAAAAAGTAGGACGGAGCAACTTGCAATGCCCCTTACAAGAGCCATGCAGTACAGCATATTACAAACATAAGTCCCATTATTGGGGAGAGGGTGTCCCATAATATTTGCTTATGCCTTGCAATGAAAAGCTGCCAAAAATAAGGACGGAGGAACTTGCAATGCTGGCACCCTGGTGGTATAGTGGTGGTGGAGGCTGAGGATAAGGAGAAGAAGATTAAACAGCTGAAACGAGGAAGCATATACCCATGTGTGGGTGTGAAGCGGTGCATGTGAATACACCTCCCGAAATAACACAGTGGATTTGACTTTATGTTACTCTGCTGTCATTTGGTGGTGATGAGAAGTCTGGCCCAATCCAGCCCTTGTTCATTTTGATAAGGGTCAGCTTGTCAGCATTGTCAGTTGACAGGCGAGTGTGCTTATCAGTTATAATTCTCCCAGTGGCACTAAAAACACGCTCCGACAACACGCTAGCGGCAGGGCAGGTCAGGACCTCCAAGGAGTACAGAACAAGTTCATTCCAAGTGTCCAGCTTGGATACCCAATAATTAAAAGGCACAGAGGAATCACGGAGGATGCTGGTACGATCGGCAAGGTACTCCCTAACCATCTTTTGAAACTTTCCACTCCTTGTGAGAGTACCCCACGCCTCAGGGCCTGTAAGCTGTGCGGGTGTCAGAAAACTGTCCCAGAATGTTGACAGTGTTCCCCTGCCTCTGCTGGATTGGAGTTGCATCTCTCTCGCCTGTACGCCTTGGTTGGGCAACGAACTGTGACCTCTGCCACTAGCGTGTTCAGATGGGAATTTTTTTAAGAGTTCTGCAGCAAGGGCCTTCTGGTATTGCCCCATTTTTGTAGACCTCTCCACCTCAGGAATAAGAGAGTGAAATTTCTCCTTGTAGCGGGGGTGTACAAGTGTCACCAACCAGTAATGACTGTCACCCAACATTTTGACAACACGAGGGTCACGGTTAAGGCAGCGTAATATAAAGTCAGCCATGCGTGCCAGACTGGTAACGGGCAAGATTTCGGTGTCCTCACTAGAGATGAGCAGTGTTCGACTAGAACTGTTCGCCAATCTCAAATTCGAGCTGTTTTGGGCGGTGTTCGAGTTGTTTGACGAACCCGAACGATTTGCAAAAAATTCGGCTCTTTGAGGTTATGTTCGATAACTGTTCGTGCACCAAAATCGTGTCCTGCATGTCTGGCGCTATTTAGAGCACCAATCATGCAGGGATTGTCTGCCACTCACTGTAATGCCACAGCCATGGTGGTTGTGGCATTACAGTGATTGCCCAAATCAATGGGAACAGTGCTCACAGTGAATCATGAAAAGCCGGCAATTCAGCAGCGGCATACACCGGTACCCGACAATTTAGAACCGAAAGAATAGAGCTTCACACATAGATTAGATAGATAGAAACATGTCAGTCACATATATATGAAGTACAGTGACAGTGTTGCTTACTGTACTTGTCATTTAGTGTAAAGGATTTATTAAAAAAAATATTAGTGTTTTCATGCACCGTCTCTTTAAAAAAGCCGGCCGGCAATTCAGCAGCGGTACCCGACAATTTAGAATAGAAGGAAAAGAGAATCACACATAGATTAGATAGATAGAAACATGTCAGTCACATATATATGAAGTACAGTGACAGTGTTGATTACTGTACTTGTCATTTAGTGTTAAAATAAAGGATTTATTTAAAAAAAAATTAACGTGGGGTTCCCCATAATTTTAGGCTCTAGCGGAGGTTAATCAGACAGCTGGGGCAGATGTTTGAAGCCTGGGAAGGGGTAAAACCCACGGAGCTTCCCAGGCTACTAATATCAGCCCCCAGCTGAATACCTAGCCTTTACTAGCTATTAAAATGGAGGACCCCCCAAAAAAAATGATGTGGTGTCTCCCCTAATTTAATAGCTAGCAAAGGCTAGGCAGACAGCTGGGGGCTGACATTAATAGCCCAGGAAGGGTGCCATGAATATTGGCCCCCTCCCAGGCTAGAAACACCAGCCGTCAGCCGCCCCAGAAATGGCGCATCCATAGAATGCGCCAATTCTGGCACTTAGCCTCGCTCTTGCCACTGCCCTGTAGCGGTGGCAGTGGGGTAATAGGGCTGGGATTGATGTCAGCTTACAATGCCAGCTGACATCAAGCCCAGGTTAGTAATGGAGAGGCGTCTATAAGACACCCCCATTACTAACCCCATAGTCAAAGTTAAAAAAAAACACAAACACCCAGAATAAAGTCTTTTAATTGAAATAAACACACAATTCTTAATTGTTCTAAATTAAACCATACTTACTATCACGCCCATTCCAGTTGAAGCCAGCGATCCCCTGCAATAAAAGAAAAATAATAAAGCAACATCATCCTTACCTTTCCATGGTTCCCACGACAGCTTCAGCTCTGCTACATCGAGATGACAGGCTGGATGGCAGCGTTCTGTCATCCCGCAGACACTGAGAAGCGCAGGCTTGCTTGCGCTCCTCAGTGTCTCTCTGTGACGGCATCCAGATGAGCCGAGTTCATGTCCAATGAACTCGGCTCACCTCATGCACGTCACTGACAGCGTGGGAAAATTCTCCTGCACTCAGCGCTTCAGCGTGAGAATTCTCCCACGCTGTCAGTGACGTGCATGAGGTGAGCTCATGTCCAATGAACTCAGCTCACCTCATGCACGTCACTGACAGCGTGGGAAAATTCTCCTGCACTCAGCGCTTCAGCGTGGGAGAATTTTTTCTTTTATTTCAGGAGATCGTTGGCTTCAGCTGGAATGGGCATGATGGTAAGTATGGTTTAATTTAGACCAATAAAGAATTGTGTGTTTATTTCAATTAAAGGACTTTTTTCTGGGTGTTGTGGTTTTTTAAATTCTTTACTAGAAATTCATTGTGGTCATGTCTAATATTGTCGTGACTCCATGAATTTCGGGCTTAGGGCCAGCTGATAATGCCAAGCTTGCCCTAACCCCTTTATTACCCAGTGAGCCACCGCACAAGGGCCCTGGATGAGTTGGGTAGAGCGCCAGAAGATGGTGCTTCTATGAATGCGCCATTTTCCGGGGTGGCTGCGGACTGCAATTTGCAGCGGGTGGTTAGGGCCAGCTTGGTATTATCAGCTGCCCTTAAGCCCAAAATTCATGGGGTCATGCCAATATTAGACATGACCGCCATGAATTTCTAGTAAAGTATTTAAAAAAAACCACAACACCCAGAATAAAGTTCTTTAATTGAAATAAAGACACAATTCTTTATTGTTCTAAATTAAGCTATACTTACCATCACGTCCATTCCAGCTGAAGCCAACGATCTCCTGCAATAAAAGAAATATAATAAAGCAACATCATCCTTACCTTTCCATGGTTCCCAGGACAGCTCCAGCTCTGCTACATCGAGATGACAGGCTGGACCTGCAGAACGCTGCCATCCAGCCTGTCATCCCGCTGACACTGAGAAGCGCAGGCATGCTTGCGCTCCTCAGTGTCTGGCTGAGACAGCATCCAGATGAGCCGAGGTCATGTCCAATGAACTCGGCTCACCTCATGCACATCACTGACAGCGTGGGAAAATTCTCCTGCACTCAGCGCTTCAGCGTGTGAATTTTCCCACGCTGTCAGTGACGTACATGAGGTGAGCTGAGATCATTGGACATGAGCTCACCTCATGCACGTCACTGACAGCGTGGGAAAATTCTCCTGCACTCAGCGCTACAGCGTGAGAATTCTCCCACGCTGTCAGTGACGTACATGAGGTGAGCTGAGATCATTGGACATGAACTCACCTCATGCACGTCACTGACAGCGTGGAAAAGTTCTCACGCTGAAGCGCTTAGTGCAGGAGAATTCTCCCACGCTGTCAGTGACGTGCATGAGGTGAGCCGAGTTCATTGGACATGACCTCGGCTCATCTGGATGCCGTCACAGCCAGACACTGAGGAGCGCAAGCATGCCTGCGCTTCTCAGTGTCTGCGGGATGACAGGCTGGATGGCAGCTTTCTGCTGCGGTCCAGCCTGTCATCTCGATGTAGCAGAGCTGAAGCTGTCGTGGGAACCATGGAAAGATAAGGATGATGTTGCTTTATTATTTTTCTTTTATTGCAGGAGATCGTTGGCTTCAGCTGGAATGGGCGTGATGGTAAGTATGGTTTAATTTAGAACAATAAAGAATTGTGTGTTTATTTCAATTAAAGGACTTTATTCTGGGTGTATGTGTTTTTTTTTTAAGTTTGACTATGGGGTTAGTAGTGGAGGTGTCTTATAGACGCCTCTCCATTACTAACCTGGGCTTAATGTCAGCTGGCATTATAAGCTGACATCAACTCCAGCCCTATTACCCCACTGCCACCGCTACAGGGCAGTGGGAAGAGCGAGGCTAAGTGCCATAATTGGCGCATCCTATGGATGCGCCATTGCTGGGGCGGCTGACAGTTGGTGTTTCTAGCCTGGGAGGGGGCCAATATTCATGGCACCCTTCCTGGGCTATTAATATCAGCCCCCAGCTGTCTGCCTAGCCTTTGCTAGCTATTAAAATAGGGGGAACCCCACGTCATTTTTTGGGGGGGTCCCCCATTTTAATAGCTACTAAAGGCTAGATATTCCGCTGGGGGCTGATATTAGTAGCCTGGGAAGCTCCGTGGGTATTACCTCCTTCCCAGGCTTCAAACATCTGCCCCAGCCGTCTGCTTAACCTCCGCTAGAGACTAAAATTATGGGGAACCCCACGCCAATTTTTTTTTTAATAAATCCTTTATTTTAACACTAAATGACAAGTACAGTAACCAACACTATCACTGTACTTCTTATATATGTGACTGACATGTTTCTATCTATCTAATCTATGTGTGATGCTCTATCTTTCTGTTCTAAATTGTCGGGTACAGATGCTGAATTGCCGGCCGGCTTTTTTAAAGAGACGGTGCATGAAAACATTAATATTTTTTTTAATAAATCCTTTACGCTAAATGACAAGTGCAGTAACCAATGTAACGGGTCTGGGAGGCGGAACCTCTGAGCTTCTATACAAGGGGGCGGTCCTTGTAAGGGAGCGGGTGGCGACCAGGCAGGCAGTCACAGCAGGTGACCGGGACAGTCTCTGGAAGAATGGGCAGGTGGTCACGGCAAGTGACCGGGGCAGTCTCTGGATGAACGGGCAGATGGTCACGGCAAGTGACCGGGGCAGTCTCTGGGTAAAGGGTTGGTACGACCTGTGGCGGCTGATGGTAGACGTGAGCTCCCAGGTGAGCAGGCAAGAGTCTCTGGATAAACGGGTGGTCACAGCATGTGACGGCGGAGCCTTCAGGAAGACCAACAGACAGGCGGCAGATGAGCGCTCCCAGGTGAGCGGGCAGAAGTCTCTGGACAGGCGGGTGGTCACAGCACGTGACGGCAGAGCCTCCAGGTAGGCTAGCAGACAGGCAGCAGATGAGCGCTCCCAGGTGAGCGGGCAGGAGTCACTGGACAGGCAGGTGGTCACAGCACGTGACGGCGGAGCCTCCAGGTAGGCTAGCAGGCAGGTAGCAGATTTGCGCTCCCAGGTGAGCGGGCAAGCTGGTCCTTAGACAGACTGACAGGAGTTGTAAGGCAGACCGTCGGACCTCAGGCTTGCAGGCAGGTAGCAGAATATCAGGCAAGAATAAGACAGCAAGCTGGCAGGAATCTGGCAGGTATCTGGCAGGTAACTGGCAATGGGACCTGAGGGCTGAAGCAGAGTAGTGAACAGTGCAACAACATTGCTCGGGCACCTCCATTTTGGAGGAGGTGCCTTATATATGGTGAAGTCCTCCGGCCATTGGCCGGGGACTCCTTAGGATGGCGCGCGCGGCCCCTTTAAGAGGGAGGGAGAGCGCGCGCGCCCTAAGCACAGTGGCCGGGAAGGAGCGCGCGCTGCCAGCAGAGCAGGAGGAGGACGCCGGGCACGGAGCAGAGAGGTGAGGGGAACAGCATCCCTGCCTAGCAGAGGGCAGGGACGCCGGCACTACAGTACCCCCCCCTTTAGGCCCCCCCTTTTTTAGGCCAGACAGAAATTTAGTAAGGATAAGAGGGGCATGGATGTTCTCCCCTGGCTCCCACGTTCTCTCCTCAGGACCAAACCCCTTCCAATCTACTAGAAAAAACGTCTTTCCTCTTACCCTTTTGGTGGCAAGAATGTTCTCTACCTCAAACTCGTCCTCAGCAGAAACCGGAGCAGGAGGCGTACCTGTAGACTTGGAAAAAGAGTTAAGTACCACAGGTTTGAGGAGAGATACATGGAAGGAGTTAGGGATCCGTAAGTTGGCCGGGAGTTTCAATTTATAGGCCACCGGGTTGATCTGACTGACGACCTCCAGAGGACCGATGAACCGAGGCCCTAACTTGTAAGAAGGTATCTTGAGTCGGACATATTTAGATGAGAGCCAGACTTTATCTCCAGGACGAAATTGTGGAGGATCCAGGCGTTTTTTGTCAGCGTGTCTTTTCATCCGTTCGGACGACTGAATGAGTGCGGATCAGGTACTCTCCCAAATGGAGGAAAATTTGCTAACGAGAGATTCCGCAGCCGGGTTGTCCACAGAGGTGGAGACTAGTGTTGAGCCACCCCCGTAGTGTTCGAGTTCGGTTCGGTTCGTCGAACACCCGTGTGTTCGTCGAACTGTTCGTCGAACACCTTCGAACACCGTTAAAACCAATGGCAGGCAAACAAAAACACATAGAAACACATAGAAAACACCTTCAAAGGTGTCCAAAAGCTGACAAACTGCTCAGAAGACATAACTAACACATGGAAAAGTGACAAGTACATATAGTCATGCGAAAATAAAAGAGGTGGAGGAGTAAAAGGAGGGGGAGACACAGATATAGGCATGTCATGCCCTTCTAAAATCCAAAAAGTGAGAAGCCGACACGGCCAGTCCGCTCCTGCCCGTGCCACCTCCGTGTCGCCGGGATTGTGCCAGAGCCGCGGTGAACCCTGACGGCCAGCCCCCCTCTCCCAATACTGGTGCCTGTCCGCTGGTGGGTCGAGCGAGCCCCCCTGTGGTGGAGGCAGCTCTAAGCTTTTTAATTTAAATTGTCTCTCTAATTTGAATGAATACACTTTAAATCCATTTACAAGGATCTATTGGAGGGCAAGTCTCATGCCAGCAGCCGCGGTAATTCCAGCTCCAGTAGCGTCCACTAAAGCTGCTGCAGTTAAAAAGCTTTTATAAGGATCGAGCTCGGCTGTCCACCACAAGGCATCCTACTGCCAGTCCCAGCCCCTATGCCTTGGGGTGCCTCCTGATGCTCTTCACTAAGTATCCCATGGTCCCGAAGCATTTCCTTTGAAAAAATTAAGTGTCTAAACTACAGGTGGTGCAGCTTGCTTAACAGCCGGGATAATCCGCTTACTAGCAGACACTGCTACTAGGCACAAAGTATTTCCTGGGCTAGATGCAGTTAAAAATTTGTAATTAGATACTCTCGTTGGATGCTGAGAAAGCATTCCATAGAGTCTCCTGGCACGCCATATATGATTCTCTTAAAAAGCTTGGGGTAGGGGTCTAGGGGACCCTTTTATAGCCAAAATCACGGCCCTGTATCGCAATACGTCACCTAGGCTGAAGATAAATGGAACTGTAGCACCCTGAGGGCTCGGTTGCTAAAGACGTATTGCACCTCACCCAGAGGTGTGATATCTCACTCTCAGGTAAGGATGGAGTGTGGATCAGGACCTGACACCTGCATGCATTACACCACATTGCCGTGGGGCAGGGCGACCAATATGCCCCTGAGATGGGCACGACAGTCCCTGTCCCTGGCTGGAGTGGGGGGAGGGAACACTGAGGAAGGGGAACCCTGTAGTGCAGGAGCAGGGAGGAAGCAGTTCCTGGGTGCATTGAGAAGGGAGTATAAAAGGTGGGCACCATCTTAGTTCAGTGCAGAGAAGTCTGAGCAGAAGTGGCAGGGAGCAGGGGCTTTGCATGAGCTCTGCTCCGGAGGCGGGCCTAGTAACAGAGGCCCAGGCCTGGAAGAGGGAGAAGGAAGGAAGAGGAGCGGAGAAGGCTCCAGGAACGAGGAATGAAGGGATCCCAGGGGTGCGGACGGGCGAGTCGCCACCGCACGCCCGAATCCACCTGCGTGGAGGGGTCAGGCCAAAGGGGGAGACCGGTCCCCGAACTAGTGGAGGCAGGAAACGACCCTCAGCTAGAAACCGGAGGCTCTGACATTTTATGTGGCGCAGCCCCTCGCTACACCCGCTAGGAAGGCACCACATAGGGTCAGGGAAACTGGCGCCAAGTTTACCAAGAGGAGGCCCGAGGCAGCCGGACAGAAGTGTTGGTAAGAAAGGCCAGACAAAGGACACACAAAGGGGGTCCTGTGAAGTGCTCCAAAGTTATCTGGGAGTTGTCTGAGCCCCTCACCTGGTGAGCACAGTACGACGTGGGCAGCCGTTACCTGCAGACGTGGTCTGGATAATAAGAACTGTGAGTAAAGGCCCTGAACTGCATCACTGACTCCGTGTCGTTACTGCTGCTGCCCTGCACCATCACCCCCATCCTCCGCATACACTGCCCTGAGGCTATACTCCTCCCGTGGGGAGTTATGCTACGCTCTGCTGCACCCACAACACCAGCCTCAGTGGTCTGCCCTGTAGCGGCGGTTCACTCTGACCGCAATCCACGGGTGGCGTAGTCGGACATTTAAACATGAAAACCACATAAATAGTTCCGCCACTGGTTTGACCGCCCTGAGCCACGGAACTGGGTCGCCGCCACGAAGACTACAACCACCAGCATCCACCAAAAAGGGTCCGGCTCCGGGTGTCCCAAGGCCCAGAGGGTGCGTCAGAACATTTTCATCACCTTTCACAATCACCAATGGGACAAGGCAGTGATGTCCTCTGTCCCCTCTCTTATACATCCTAGTGACGGAGCACCTGCTCTCATCAATTCGCCATAACCCCAATATTAGGTGGATTGAGGTGGGAGGCACCGAGTACAAGTGCTCTCTATTTGCTGATGATGTCCTAGTATATATCACTCAATCACATATATCCATCCATGCTGTTATGGCTGAAATAGATCACTTTGTTACATGGTAAAATTTTACAATCAATGCAGCGAAGTCTGAGGCCCTCGATGTCTCCCTCCCCAAATCCATATAGGATTCCATCCAGTCCAACTTTCCCTTTGCCTGGCCCTCACAGGGTATCAAATACTTAGGAATTCCTATTCATAGAGACCTCTCCCATCTATGTTATCTTAATTTTGGGCCCTTTATTGAACAACTCCATACAGACCACGGTTGGCAAGTTAGAACTGTAAGATTCACTACGTGAACCACTGGTGTTTTGTGGAAAAGCACATGTACACTGCGTTCCAAATTATTATACAAAAAGTGTTTAGGAGTGATAAGGGAAGAATTTGTTTGTTTGTCAGTTAAACTCATTGATGGTGATGTGTGTCAGGGCTCTTTATATCACTGTAAGCAATTGCAGACACCTGTGCTAATTAGTTTGGCAGGTGTGTCCAATGAAAGGCAAGACTACTTAAGAAGGCTCTCTCACATTATTAAGCAGCCTACATTTTCTGCCAAAATGGGAAAGAAAAAGGATGTGTCGGCTGCTGAGAAGCAACAAATTGTGGAGTGTTTAGGTCAAGGCATGACTACAATCAACATTGTGCGATGATCAGGATGAAGTGTCCTGGCAATCAAGAAGTATGTAGCTGATTCACAGTACACACGTGTGCGTGCTGATAAGGGCAAATTGAGGACTCTTTCCTACAGGCAATTACGTCAGGTTGAAAGAGCAGCGGCAAAAAAGCCTTGTCATAGCAGCAGACAAGTTTTTGAAGCTGCTTGTGCCTCCAACGTCCCCCGAACAACAAGATGCAGGGTCCTTCAGAGGTTTGCAGCTGTGCATGCGCCATCCTGTCGACCTCCTCTATCCACTTCACACAAGCAGAAACGGCTCCAGTGGGCCAAACATTACATGAAGACTGATTTCAAAACTGTTTTGTTCACGGATGAGTGCCGTGCAGCGCTCGATGGTCCAGATGGATGGAGTGGAGGATGGCTGGTTGATGGACACCCCACGCAAACACGGCTACAGCGCCAACAAGGAGGAGGTGGAGTAATGTTTTGGGCTGGAATCATGGGGAGAGAGATTGTCGGCCCCTTTAGGATCCCTGAAGGCGCTAAAGATGAACTCCATAATGTATGTGGATTTTCTCAAACAGCACTTCCTGCCATGGTTCAAGAAGAAGAACCGTGTATTTCACAGCAAGATCATTTTTCTGCATGATAATGCACCATCTCATGCTGCACATAAAACATCTGCATCTCTGGCTGATATGGGCATAAAAGGGGACAAACTTATGGTGTGACCCCCATGCTCCCCTGACCTCTACCCCATTCAGAACCTTTGGAGCATCATTAAAAGGAGTGTCTATGATGGCGGGAGGCAGTTCACATCTAAGCAACAGCTCTGGGAGGGTATTCTGTCCTCATGCAAAACAATTGAAGCAGAAACCATCCAAAACCTGACAAATTCAATGGACGAGAGAGTTCAGAAGCTCCTTTCGAACAAGGGGTCCTATGTGAAAATGTAACATCACCTACAATAAAGTTTTGAGTTGAAAACTGTTTGATTTCAGTTTCTAACAACCTGCTAATGCTTATAATTTCAAAAATGACCATTTTTTTGGTCTTTATTAAAATGAAAAGATTGATCGAAAAGTTTGGGGGATCTAAGAGTGTGGCAACCCAGTAGTCATGATTACTTCGAATTCTGACAATATGAGGGTCATGCTGCAGGTAGTGCAGCAAGAAGGCACTTATGTGCCTTGCGCATCTCGGAGCCCCAAAATTATTTTCCGGGCTAGATGCAGCTAAAAATTATTTTTAATTTTAAATCTGGTGAAGCTTTAGTATAGATGGCCTAATAGGATCAGTGCTGCACACTGCTACAAAGCCCAAATTATTTTCCAGTCAAGATACAGATAAACATGATTAGTAATTTGAAAGCTTAAAACGGTTGGTAGGGTGATTTTAACCAATCATCAAGCTTTTACTCTCCCCAGGATGACACAGGGGTAGAAAAGTCGTTTCGGATCCATGATTTGTTCATCTTTATGAACGTGAGTCTGTCTACATTATCAGTGGAGAGCCGCGTGCGCTTATCTGTCAGCACACCACCAGCAGCGCTGAACACACGTTCAGACAGAACGCTGGCTGCGGGGCATGACAAGATCTCCAAGGCGTAAGTGGCTAGCTCCGGCCATTTATCCAGATTGGAAGCCCAAAAAGAGCAAGGGTCCAGTGACACAGTCGTGGCTTCAATGTTTACTTGGAGATACTCCTGTACCATCGTCTCTAGGCGTTGACTATGTGTCAGACTTCTTGTCTCCTGTGGCCTTGCAAAGGATGGGCTAAAAAAGTGGTGAAATGATTCCGCAAAATTGATGTTACCAGCAGATACTGTGGTTCTGTTACGGTTTGAGTGCTGAACACTTGACGGTCCCACGGTTGGCAAGTTGGAACTGTGAGATTCACTACGTGCACCACTGGTATTTTGTGGAAAAGCACATGTAAGATTCTGCAACAGTCTCTGCTGATACTCCTGCCTGCGTGCATCCCTTTCTATGGCAGGAATAATTTCTGCAAATTTACTTTTGTACCGGGGATCTAACAGTGTGGCAACCCAGTAGTCAGGATTATTTCTAATTCTCACAATTCGAGGGTCATGTTGCAGGTAGTGCAGCAAGAAGGCACTCATGTGTGTTGCGCATCCAGGAGCACCAAGTCCCTGTTGTGTTGGTGGCGAGGTAACAATCATGCTACCTTCCTCTGTCCTCTCCCCCCAACCTCGCACAACAGAAATGTGATCAAGGTCTCCCTCATCTGATGAGTCTTCCATCAGTTCGTCCTCCACTTCTTCCTGGGCTCCTGCACCTTCCTCACTAGTTTGGCTGCTACCATGCGCCCTGGTAAAACCATCTCCCCCACCCTCACATGCCTGCCGCCTTGGTGCTGCCGACCGTCTGGACCTTGCAGATGTTAGCCCTTCCGCATACAACTCCTCCTCCTCTACTTCCTCCCCCTCCTCTTGTGCCACCACCTGACTCCGAATTCTGTTTAACATGTGCTCCAGCATGTAAATCACCGGAATAGTCATGCTGATAATGGCATCGTCAGCACTAAACATCTTCGTCGCCATTTCAAAACTGTGCAGAAGGGTGCATAGGTCCCTGATCTGAGACCACTCCTCCAGCGTGATTTGCCCCACCTCTGAATCTCGTTGGCCCAGGCTATACGTCAGAACGTATTGCACCAGGGCTTGTCGGTGCTGGCACAGTCGCTGCAACATGTGCAGAGTTAAATTCCACCGGGTAGGCACATCGCATTTTAGCCGGTGAAGTGGCAGGCCCAACGACTTCTGTAGAGATGTAAGTCGCTGAGCTGCGGGATGCGAACGGCGGAAGTGAGCACACAGCGACCGTGCCCTCTGCAGAAGGCCATCTAGTCTGGGATAGTGGGCTAAAAATTGCTGGACAACCAGGTTCAACACGTGAGCCATACAAGGCACGTGTGTGACATTGCCCCGGCGAAGGGCCGCACCCAGGTTTGCAGCATTGTCGCACACGGCCTTCCCTGGTTTCAGGTCCAGTGGAGACAACCATTCATGAAATTGGTTCTCCAGAGCTGACCACAACTCCTCAGCTGTGTGACTCACATTTCCCAGACATTTCAATGTAAAAACCGCCTGATGACGTTGAGCCCTACTGCCAGCATAGTAAGGAGGTGTGCAGGATCCCTTCTGCGCAGTTAGAAAGCTTGTGGCATGACCAGACAGGCTTTGGGTGCAGGTGGAAGACCGAGAGGAGGTTGAGGAGGCAGAAGCAGTGGAGGAACTTTGACATAAAGAGGATTGACGCACAACTCGTGGGGACGGCAAGACTTGGACAGCAGCCCCTTGTCCTGCTGTCACCATAGTTACCCAGTGCCCAGTCAGCGACATGTAACGCCCCTGTCCATGCCTACTCGTCCAAGTGTCTGTGGTGAAATGCACCCTGTCACACACAGAGTTTCTCAAAGAAGCGGTGATGTTGTGTGCGACATGCTGGTGGAGCGCAGGCACACCTTTCTTTGAGAAGTAGTGCCGACTGGGCATCTGGTACTGGGGCACTGCGACGGACATAAGGTCTCGAAAATCCTCTGTGTCCACCAGGCGGAAAGGCAGCATTTCTGTAGCCAAGAGCTTGCAGATGGTGAAATTCAACCTCTTAGCTTTCTCATGGCTAGGAGGAAATGGTCTTTTACTTGTCCACATCTGAGGGACCGAGGGCTGGCTATTGTGCTTAGACGGGGTTGATAAGGTTGTCCCCGGCAAACTGCCGGTCTGTGAGGAAGATGCAGGCGGACATGTTAGGTTGCCTTGATCCAAAGGTGGTGCTATCGATGTCGGACAGCGCTCAACACCAGCTGGTGTTACCACCTCCAAAGAAAATGATGACCTGCCAATCACGCTGGCTGTTGCGGGTAAAGAGGTGGCAGGTCTGCGCCCCAAAACAGGTGTGACTGCTGTCCCCCCAGTCACAGAGGATGAAGAGGCCGCGGATGCACAAGATATGGCAGACGGTGATTGGCCCGGCCGGCTAGGCCGCATTGTAGCACACTGAGCTTCCCACTGCAACTTATGCTTCATGTCCATGTGCCGGTTCATGCATGAAGTACTCAAACTATGTATTTTTTGGCCTCTACTTAGCTTTTGCTGACAAATGTTACAGATAACACGAGTTGGGTCATCTTTATCGATCTGAAAAAATGCCCAGGCTATGCAAGGCTTAGCACCCATGCGACCTGAAGAGCCACCACGACTTGTGGTGAGAGGCAGAGTTGTGTTTGAGGATGCAGTTGTTGACGTGCTTCCAGTACTACGTCTCTGTCCAGGAAGGCGCAACCTGACCTCGTCGTCACTAGCATCTTCCTCCACCTCCTCTGCTGACCTCATCTCTTGGCTGACTGTGGGTTGACAGTAAGTGGGATCTCCGACCTCATCATCATCACCCTGTGCGTTATCACACCCGTCGTCCTCAGAGCCAACCTGTTCCTGCCCTGACAAAAAACTAAAGTTGTCGCTCCAATCAGGTATTTGAGTCTTATCATCGTCTTCCTCATTGTCTCCACCAACAGGAGTTACAGTTTGGGAATGAGGGTCTACATTATGGTCAGAACCTTCTGCGTCTGGTCCTGGATCCGACTCATAAAGATTCTGGGCCTCAGTGCAGATCATTTCCTCGTCTGGATTCACAGAAGCGCTGGAGTCGACCTCTGATTCCCAGGCTATAGTATGAGTAAACAGCTCTGCAGACTCAACCATCTGTTCTACCTCACACTCAGACGGGCAGCTGGAGATTTGGGAGCTGTGAGGAAGCAAGTGCGATTTGGGTGACACCTTTGAGGACTGGAGTATTTGTGATGTTGAAGTTGATGTGGAGGAGAGCCCACTTAAAGGAGCACTTGATATCCGTTGAAGCACCTGCTGTTTTTGTGCCTCATCTGGAATTCGTAGCGATTGGCGTGGCCGTAAGAAAGGGATCTTATCACATTGTCCGCTAAAAGAAGTAGACATTTTAGTTTGGCTGGAAGATGGTCTTTCTTCTGCACCTACCCCATGGACACAACCTTTTTTCCCCTTCCCAACACGCCTATTCCCCTTTCCACCAGCAGCAGGCCTTTTTCCACTCATTTTGGTGGTTAACTAATTCACAACTCTGGAGTTGTTTGCACAAAAAAACAATGGATGGTAACCGAGCAGAGCTGAGTGGCCAAACTGTGGTATTAGGCAAAAACTATTGGCTGGGTTAGATGCAGAAAAAAATTATTTTTAATTTGCAACCTGATGGAGGTCAGTATAGATGGACTAATAGACCAAGTCCCACACACCGCTAGAAGCCCAAATATTTTTTCAGAGCTAGATGCAGAAAATTTTTTTATTCAATTTGCAACCTGATGGAGGTCAGTATAGATGGACTAATAGACCAAGTCCCACACACTGCTAGAAGCCCAAATATTTTTTCAGAGCTAGATGCAGAAAAAAATTATTTTTAATTTGCAACCTGATGGAGGTCAGTATAGATGGACTAATAGACCAAGTCCCACACACTGCTAGAAGCCCAAATATTTTTTCAGAGCTAGATGCAGAAAAAAATTATTTTTAATTTGCAACCTGATGTAGGTCAGTATAGATGGACTAATAGACCAAGTCCCACACACTGCTAGAAGCCCAAATATTTTTTCAGAGCTAGATGCAGAAAAAAATTATTTTTAATTTGCAACCTGATGGAGGTCAGTATAGATGGACTAATAGACCAAGTCCCACACACTGCTAGAAGCCCAAATATTTTTTCAGAGCTAGATGCAGAAAATTTTTTTATTCAATTTGCAACCTGATGGAGGTCAGTATAGATGGACTAATAGACCAAGTCCCACACACTGCTAGAAGCCCAAATATTTTTTCAGAGCTAGATGCAGAAAAAAATTATTTTTAATTTGCAACCTGATGGAGGTCAGTATAGATGGACTAATAGACCAAGTCCCACACACTGCTAGAAGCCCAAATATTTTTTCAGAGCTAGATGCAGAAAAAAATTATTTTTAATTTGCTACCTGATGTAGGTCAGTATAGATGGACTAATAGACCAAGTCCCACACACTGCTAGAAGCCCAAATATTTTTTCAGAGCTAGATGCAGAAAAAAATTATTTTTAATTTGCAACCTGATGGAGGTCAGTATAGATGGACTAATAGACCAAGTCCCACACACTGCTAGAAGCCCAAATATTTTTTCAGAGCTAGATGCAGAAAATTTTTTTATTCAATTTGCAACCTGATGGAGGTCAGTATAGATGGACTAATAGACCAAGTCCCACACACTGCTAGAAGCCCAAATATTTTTTCAGAGCTAGATGCAGAAAAAAATTATTTTTAATTTGCAACCTGATGGAGGTCAGTATAGATGGACTAATAGACCAAGTCCCACACACTGCTAGAAGCCCAAATATTTTTTCAGAGCTAGATGCAGAAAATTTTTTTATTCAATTTGCAACCTGATGGAGGTCAGTATAGATGGACTAATAGACCAAGTCCCACACACTGCTAGAAGCCCAAATATTTTTTCAGAGCTAGATGCAGAAAAAAATTATTTTTAATTTGCAACCTGATGGAGGTCAGTATAGATGGACTAATAGACCAAGTCCCACACACTGCTAGAAGCCCAAATATTTTTTCAGAGCTAGATGCAGAAAAAAATTATTTTTAATTTGCAACCTGATGTAGGTCAGTATAGATGGACTAATAGACCAAGTCCCACACACTGCTAGAAGCCCAAATATTTTTTTCAGAGCTAGATGCAGAAAAAAATTATTTTTAATTTGCAACCTGATGGAGGTCAGTATAGATGGACTAATAGACCAAGTCCCACACACCGCTAGAAGTCCAAATATTTTTTCAGAGCTAGATGCAGAAAATTTTTTTATTCAATTTGCAACCTGATGGAGGTCAGTATAGATGGACTAATAGACCAAGTCCCACACACTGCTAGAAGCCCAAATATTTTTTCAGAGCTAGATGCAGAAAAAAATTATTTTTAATTTGCAACCTGATGGAGGTCAGTATAGATGGACTAATAGACCAAGTCCCACACACTGCTAGAAGCCCAAATATTTTTTCAGAGCTAGATGCAGAAAAAAATTATTTTTAATTTGCAACCTGATGTAGGTCAGTATAGATGGACTAATAGACCAAGTCCCACACACTGCTAGAAGCCCAAATATTTTTTCAGAGCTAGATGCAGAAAAAAATTATTTTTAATTTGCAACCTGATGGAGGTCAGTATAGATAGACTAATAGACCAAGTCCCACACACCGCTAGAAGCCCAAATATTTTTTCAGAGCTAGATGCAGAAAATTTTTTTATTCAATTTGCAACCTGATGGAGGTCAGTATAGATGGACTAATAGACCAAGTCCCACACACTGCTAGAAGCCCAAATATTTTTTCAGAGCTAGATGCAGAAAAAAATTATTTTTAATTTGCAACCTGATGGAGGTCAGTATAGATGGACTAATAGACCAAGTCCCACACACTGCTAGAAGCCCAAATATTTTTTCAGAGCTAGATGCAGAAAAAAATTATTTTTAATTTGCAACCTGATGTAGGTAAGTATAGATGGACTAATAGACCAAGTCCCACACACTGCTAGAAGCCCAAATATTTTTTCAGAGCTAGATGCAGAAAAAAAATATTTTTAATTTGCAACCTGATGGAGGTCAGTATAGATGGACTAATAGACCAAGTCCCACACACCGCTAGAAGCCCAAATATTTTTTCAGAGCTAGATGCAGAAAAAAATTATTTTTAATTTGCAACCTGATGTAGGTCAGTATAGATTGACTAATAGACCAAGTCCCACACACTGCTAGAAGCCCAAATATTTTTTCAGAGCTAGATGCAGAAAAAAATTATTTTTAATTTGCAACCTGATGGAGGTCAGTATAGATGGACTAATAGACCAAGTCCCACACACCGCTAGAAGCCCAAATATTTTTTCAGAGCTAGATGCAGAAAAAAATTATTTTTAATTTGCAACCTGATGGAGGTCAGTATAGATGGACTAATAGACCAAGTCCCACACACTGCTAGAAGCCCAAATATTTTTTCAGAGGTAGATGCAGAAAAAAAATATTTTTAATTTGCAACCTGATGGAGGTCAGTATAGATGGACTAATAGACCAAGTCCCACACACCCCTAGAAGCCCAAATATTTTTTCAGAGCTAGATGCAGAAAAAAATTATATTCAGTTTGCAACCTGATGGAGGTCAGTATAGATGGACTAATAGAATGATGGTATGCCCAAAAGATTTTACTTCACTAGGTGCAGTAAAAAAATTGGTATTCTATACACAGGTGTTATATCTTGCAACACAGATAGGCTACTCCACTGACTAACACACTCTGCAATAGGCCAAAAAGGATTAGCTTTGCTAGATTCAGCCAAATGCTGTGAAAAAAACTTGCACAGCACTGGCACAGACCTGCCTGGCAAAAACTGATAGGAACTCATGTAACCTAGTCCTGAAAAGGACTCCAATTACAATTAGTCTTTACTCCCACAACCTATCTATTTAAGAGCACAGACCTCCCTGATAAAAGTCGTAGGAAATGCTGTAACCTAGTCCTTAAAAGGACTGCAATCACAACTATTCCCTACTCCCAAGCTATCTGTATATTTGTGCGAAAATTGGCTTGAAATTAACAAGGTATAGCACACACAGCAACAGCGGTGCCGTCTAACACGCAGCTGCAGCAGTGAGAAAATGGTGGCGACGGGGAAAATGGCTTGGTCTTATAGGGCAAGGACATGTGACATACACTGCCAATCACACATGCCCTTGCTTGTGTGAAAAAAAGCACTTCGCTCCGTGTGTGCGCTGCTGATAGGCTGACAGATTGCACCTCCCCACTGCAAATGCGGGAAAGAGAAAAAAAAATGGAGATCTTCATTGTTCCTGCAGAGATCCATCCCCTGCCCCTCCCCCCGCCCCGCTGTACACTCAAACTGCGTATTAACATTAATTTTTATCATTACTGAGAAAAAATCCAGTTATGATTTTGGTGCACGAACAGTTATCGAACATAACCTCGAACAGCCGAATTTTTCTCAAATTGTTCGTGTTCGCCGACCGGCTCGAACACCGCCCAAAACAGCTCGAATTTGAGATTGGCGAACAGTTCGAGTAGAACAACGCTCATCTCTAGTGGAGACAAGAAAAGGAATCCGAGGATGCTGACCGAAGACTACAAAAAACGGGGATTTGGAGGAGGATTCGCTCTCGTGATTGTTATAAGAGAACTCGGCCCATGGTAGGAGATCCACCCAGTCTGAATGATGGGCATTAACGAAGTGCCGGAGGTAACTGGTCAGGTTCTGATTGATCCGCTCCACTTGACCATTGGACTGTGGGTGGTAAGCGGAAGAGAAGTCCAGGGTGACGTCTAGCAGTTTACAAGTGGCTCTCCAGAAGCGTGAGGTGAACTGTACCCCACGATCCGACATGATGTGGAGGGGCAGGCCATGAAGACGAAAGATGTGACGAATAAAGTCTTTAGCTAGCTCGGGTGCAGACGGGAGGCCTGGCAGGGGAACGAAATGAGCCATCTTGGAGAAGCGGTCAGCGACCACCCAAATGACTGTACAACCGGCAGAGACTGGGAGGTCAGTTATAAAGTCCATTGCTATATGCTGCCAGGGGGCAGCAGGTACAGAAAGCGGAAGGAGGCGACCGGCTGGCAGATGTCTCGGAACCTTGTTGCGGGCGCAGGACACACAGGCAGAAACAAAGTCTATTATGTCCTTGTGCAGGGTAGGCCACCAGTAGTGCCGGGTAATGAGCTGGAGGGTCTTTTTCTGACCGGCGTGGCCAGCCAGTTTAGACGAGTGACCCCAGTGAAGGATCTTCTCCCGATCAGGTACTGATACGAACGTCTTTGCGGGAGGGAGACGATTTAGACTCACGGGAGCCACCTGCATTACTCTGGCGGGATCGATGATGTGTTTCGGATCTTCCTCGAGATCAGACAACAGAAAGGATCGAGACAAGGCGTCCGCTTTGACGTTTTTGTCAGCCGGGCGAAAATGAAGAACAAAATCAAAGCGAGCAAAAAACAAGGATCACCGGGCTTGGCGCGGGTTAAGTCTCTGGGCATGCTGGAGGTTAGCCAAGTTCTTGTGGTCAGTGTAAATTATTACCGGGTGAAGAGCCCCCTCGAGCAGGTAACGCCACTCCTCCAATGCCAGTTTGATGGCCAATAACTCTCGGTCTCCTATGGAATAATTGCGCTCTGAGGAGGAGAAGAGTTTAGAGAAGAAGCCGCAAGTTACCATCCTCCCGGAAGATGATTTTTGAGTAAGTACCGCTCCGGCTCCAGAGGAGGAGGCGTCCACTTCCAGGAAGAACTGCTTGTTGCCGTCCGGGCGATGCAGTACCGGGGCGGAGGAGAAGGCCTGTTTTAAGGAAAGAAAGGCCTCCTCTGCTTCGGGCGGCCACTCTTTGGGATTAGTACCCTTACGGGTGAGCGCGGAAATTGGGGCAGTCCGGGAAGAGAAGTGTGGTATGAAGAGGCGGTAGTAGTTGGCGAAGCCCAGGAACCGCTGAATGGCCTTCAACCCCTCCGGTCGAGGCCATTTCTCGATGGCAGACAGTTTCTCTGGATCCATTCGTAGGCCGGTCTGAGAAATAATGTAGCCCAAAAACGGAAGCGAGGTCTGCTCAAAGAGGCACTTATCGTATTTAGCGAAGAGGTGATTCTGCCTGAGCGTGAGCAGGACCTGACGAACGTCCCTCCGGTGAGTCTGGAGATCCGGAGAGAAGACCAAGATGTCGTCCAGGTACACCAGTACGCAGGAGTACAGAAGGTCCCGGAAGATGTCATTGACCAACTCTTGAAAGACGGCAGGAGCGTTACAGAGACCAAAGGGCATTATCAGATATTCATAGTGGCCGTCCCGGGTGTTGAATGCCATCTTCCATTCATCCCCCTGACGGATACGAACCAGGTTGTACGCCCCACGGAGGTCCAGTTTGGTGAAGATTCTAGCCCCCCTCAGACGATCAAATAACTCCGGAATGAGCGGAAGGGGGTACTTATTCTTCACAGTCATCTGGTTAAGGCCTCTATAGTCTATACAGGGACGGAGAGAGCCGTCCTTCTTTTTGACGAAAAAGAACCCTGCTCCCGCCGGGGAGGTAGATTTCCGGATGAATCCCCTGGCCAGATTCTCCTCAATATATTCGGACATCGACCGGGTCTCAGCAGCGGATAATGGATAAATATGCCCATGGGGAGGAGTAGTACCGGGTAACAGGTCGATAGGGCAGTCGTATGGTCTATGAGGGGGTAGTGTCTCTGCCTACTTTTTATTAAAGACATCAGCATAAGACCAATAAGGAATCGGAAGTCCAGGTAGATTAGCTGGGGTAGGAGAAGGACGGACGGGATGGACGGGAACCAGACAGGTCTTATGGCAGTCCTGTCCCCAGCGAAGGACTTCTCCGGTCTGCCAGTCAAGCACGGGTGCATGTCTCTGGAGCCAAGGTAGACCTAGCAAGAGGGCGTGAGAGAGTCCAGGCAGAACATGAAAGGAGATACTCTCAGAATGCAGCATTCCCACCGGCAGAGTAATGGATTCGGTGATGATTTGGATGGGGCGTGGTAAGAGACCCCCATCCACGGCAGCAACAGACAAGGGTACAGCCAGAGGTTTGGTGGGGATGCGGTATTTCTCTACCAGGGACTGTGAAATAAGATTCCCGGCTGCTCCGGAGTCAAGTTGGGCTAGTTCGAAATAACGGTTCTCCCCGCAGACGATTGAGACTGACAGCAGCAGAGATGGAGAGGATTTATTCTTGTCTAGGTCGACCTCTCTGAGCGAACCTAGACACAGGCGTTTCCCGACCTCTCCGGGCAGGCACGGATCCGGTGCTCCTTACTGCCACAGTAGAAGCAGCTCACCTCGGCACGGCGTAAGTCTTGACGGGTTTTGACCATCTTGGTCTGGTCGACCTGCATAGGCTCAGGAGAGTGTACCTGGGGAGAGACGGAGGGAGTGACGGGTTTCTGAAAAGTAGGAGCTAGACGTGGAAACCTCCTCTCACGGGTGACCTCTTTGGCACGCTCCTGGAACCGTAGGTCAATCCGGGTGGCAAGAGTTATTAGGTCATCGAGAGTGGTAGGAATGTCCCGACCGGCAAGTTCTTCTTTAATACGGCCGGACAGACCCTCCCAGAAGACGGATACCAGAGCGTCGTTATCCCAGGCCAGCTCCGAGGCAAGGGTACGGAACCGTATGGCATATTGGCCCACGGTGAGACTTCCCTGACGGAGGCGTAGCAGTGATGATGCGGATGAGGTCTTCCGTCCGGGTTCGTCGAAGACTTTCCGGAAAGCCGTGAGAAAGGCAGGCAAGTCGGACACCAGGGGGTCTCCTCTCTCCCATAGAGGATTTAGCCAGGCCAGGGCCTCCCCGGTGAGATGGGACATGATGAAGGCAATTTTGGCCCGGTCGGAGTTAAACTGGTGGGACAGGAGTTCAAAGTGCAGGGTTCACTGATTTATGAAGCCCCGAGCCTGGGCGGAGTCGCCTCCGAAGCGAGGAGGTGCAGAAAGCCGGGGTCCGGGGTAGGATACCATGGTATAAGTGGGCAGCGGAGCTGCCGGATTGCGAGTCATGGCACTGGCGGAGGTTGCTGGCGGAGCAGTCAGAGTGTCCAGGTGAGAATTGACATTCCGCAGGTGACCCAGGATGGACTCCTGTTGGGATCTCTGACGGGACAGTTCATGACACAGGTCCGAGAGCGAGGGAGCTTGGGTGCCACCGGGTTCCATGGCCCGAGCAAACTGTAACGGGTCTGGGAGGCGGAACCTCTGAGCTACTATACAAGGGGGCGGTCCTTGTAAGGGAGCGGGTGGCGACCAGGCAGGCACTCACAGCAGGTGACCGGGACAGTCTCTGGAAGAACGGGCAGGAGGTCACGGCAAGTGACCGGGGCAGTCTCTGGGTAAAGGGTTGGTACGACCTGTGGCGGCTGATGGTAGACGTGAGCTCCCAGGTGAGCAGGCGAGAGTCTCTGGATAAACGGGTGGTCACAGCATGTGACGGCGGAGCCTCCAGGAAGACCAACAGACAGGCGGCAGATGAGCGCTCCCAGGTGAGCGGGCAGAAGTCTCTGGACAGGCGGGTGGTCACAGCACGTGACGGCAGAGCCTCCAGGTAGGCTAGCAGACAGGCAGCATATGAGCCCTCCCAGGTGAGCGGGCAGGAGTCACTGGACAGGCAGGTGGTCACAGCACGTGACGGCGGAGCCTCCAGGTAGGCTAGCAGGCAGGTAGCAGATGTGCGCTCCCAGGTGAGCGGGCAAGCTGGTCCTTAGACAGACTTACAGGAGTTGTAAGGCAGACCGTCGGACCTCAGGCTAGCAGGCAGGTAGCAGAATATCAGGCAGGAATAAGACAGCAAGCTGGCAGGAATCTGGCAGGTATCTGGCAGGTAACTGGCAATGGGACCTGAGGGCTGAAGCAGAGTAGTGAACAGTGCAACAACATTGCTCGTGCACCTCCATTTTGGAGGAGGTGCCTTATATATGGTGAAGTCCTCCGGCCATTGGCCGGGGACTCCTTAGGACGGCGCGCGCGGCCCCTTTAAGAGGGAGGGAGAGCGCGCGCGCCCTAAGCACAGTGGCCGGGAAGGAGCGCGCGCTGCCAGCAGAGCGGGAGGAGGACGCCGGGCACGGAGCAGAGAGGTGAGGGGAACAGCATCCCTGCCTAGCAGAGGGCAGGGACGCCGGCACTACAACCAACACTGTCACTGTGCTTATTATATGTGTGACTGACATGTTTCTATCTATCTAATCTATGTGTGATGCTCTATTCCTTCTTTTCTAAATTGTCGCGTACCGGTGTCTGCCGCTGCTGAATTGCTGGCCGGCTTTTTTAAAGAGAGTGTCTTCTGAGCAGTTTGTCAGCTTTTGGACACCTTTGAAGGTGTTTTCTATGTGTTTCTATGTGTTTTTGTTTGCCTGCCATTGCTTTTAACTGTGTTCGAAGGTGTTCTAAGGTGTTCGACGAACAGTTCAACGAACAGTTCCTCGAACATCCCGGTGTTCGACGAACCGAACCGAACCCGAACACTACGGGGGTGGCTCAACACTAGTCCTCACCAAGATGACGACTGACCATGCTCTCCTCCTCCTCCTCTTCCTCCTCCCCCCTGTCCTCAGGCCACCCACGCTGAACCGACAGTATGACACTTGTACAGGTACTACCGTCTACAACGCATGATAGCAGCTCCTGTTCTTCCTCCTCCTCCTCCTCCTCCTGTCCCTCATTGTCCCCCAATGCACATTGGGATGAGATGAGGCTGGGCTGTGTGTAATCGCCCGCTACGACTTCTTGATCCATCTCATCATACTCTGGCTGCAATGCCTCCTCTTTAATTCTCTGCAGAGAGCATTGCAAAAGACAGACAAGTGGGATGCTGACACTAATGATGGCTTCATCGCCACTCACCATCTTGGTGGCCTCCTCAAAGTTTGTCAGTATGGTACATATGTCAGACATCCAGGTCCACTCCTGAGGTCTTATGTGTGGAGTCTGACCTGAATATCGACGGCCTTGTTGCAGCTGGTACTCCACAACTGCTCTCTTCTGCTCACAAATCCTTTGCAACATGTGGAGGGTAGAGTTTCAACGTGTGGGGACATCACACACCAGTCGGTGTGCCGGAAGCTGCAAACGCTGCTGCAACACAGCAAGGGCGGCGGAAGCTATAGCCGACTTAAGAAAATGAGCTGACAGGCGGCGTACTTTCACGAGCAGATCTGGCAACTCGGGGTAGGATTTAAGAAACCGCTGAACCACGAGGTTAAGCACATGAGCCAGGCATGGTACGTGTGTGATCTCACCTCGCCTCAGAGCCGCCACCAGGTTACGGCCATTGTCACACACGACCATGCCGGGATGTAGGTTCAGCAGTCTCAGCCACAGATCTGCCTGCTCTTTCACAGCTGTCCACAACTCACAAGCAGTGTGAGGTTTATCACCTAAGCTTATGAGTTTCAGCACAGCCTGTTGCCGCTTGGCGGAGGCAGTACTGCAATGCTTCCAGCTTGTAACTGATGTGGTGATATCTGAGATGGAGGCTGAACATGAGGAGGAGGAGGAGGAGGATGCGCAGGAGCTGTACACTGTGAGGGCAACTCTGACTGACATAGGGCCCGCAATCCTTGGTGTGGGGAGGATGTGTTCCGTCCCAGGGTCCGACTTGGTCCCGGCTTCCACTATGTTTACCCAGTGTGCCGTCAGAGAGATGTACCGTCCCTGGCCACAAGCACTTGTCCACGTGTCCGTTGTCAGGTGGACTCTCCCAGTAACTGCATTGTTGAGGGCACGGCAGATGCTTTGGGACATGTGCTTGTGTAGTGCGGGGATGGCACACCGGGCAAAATAGTGTCAACTGGGGACCGAGTACCGAGGGACGGCCACCGCCGTAAGATTGCGGAAGGATTCCGTCTCCACCAGCCTAAAAGGCAGCATTTCCAATGTAAGCAGTCGTGAAATGTGCCAATTTAGGACTGTGGCCTGTGGGGCGTTAGCTGCGAATTTCCGCTTTCGTTCAAAGGTCTGGGATATGGACAATTGAACGCTGCGGTGGGACGTGGACGTCGACGTTGATGCTGTTTCTTGAGAAACTGCCATAACAAGTGAAGACTGAGAGGAGGGGGCATCTTTACATGCAGTATGGACAAGGGATTGCCTTGCACACACAACAGGGGGTTCTATTGCACGCACAACAGTGGAAGAAGCAGTGGTGACACCCGCTGACACTGGTCGTGGACCCTGGGTTTCACCCCAGAAAGTCAGGTGCTTTGCTGCCATGTGCCTGATCATGCTGGTAATGGTCAGGCTGGTAGTTTTGTCACCCCTGCTGATGCTGGCATGGCAGGTGGAACATATGGCCTTTTTGGGGTTATCAGCAGAGTCTTTAAAAAAATTCCAGACTCTGGAAGACCTACCGCTTGCACTGGCAACGTGCCTCGTGTTGGTGTTACGGGAAAGGTTGCTGCCTTCTGTCTGCGGCCACCACACTGCTTCTTCCTGCCTGTTGGGGTACTCTGCCTCCCTCCCCCTGTGTGCTGCTGGCCTCACTCTACATGTCCTCCTTCCACGTTGGGTCAGTTAATAGATCATCCACCACCTCCTCCTCTTCCACTTGCACAACACGATCCTCCTCCTCACTTCCTGGCAATTGTGTCTCGTCATCGTCCACCTCTTGTGACAGATTGCCAACGTTGACTTCCTGTGGCCGTGGCTGTTCAAATATTTGGGCATCGCAACATGGGATCTCCTCTTCCACCACTTCAAGCGTATCAGGCAAGGGGCCCAAATATGGAAATGGACCAGTGAACAGCTCTTCAGAGTGTCCAAGTGTGGGATCACTTGCTGTCTGACGACACTCGGCATGGTGGGAGGAAGGAGCATCAGGGTGAGGAGGAGTATGCGGTCGAGACTCACGGCTACTAAGAGTTGACCGTGTGGAAGACAGACCGGAGGTGGTGGTGCCCAGGTAACTGGAAGTATTATCTGCTATCCAATTAATAACCTGTTCACACTGATCAGTTCTCAATACTGGTGTTGTTCTGTGCTTCACTAGTAATTCGGTCAAGAAATGGGAGCGAGAAGATGTGGCTGTTGGTTGTGGCACATTTTCAGCTTGGCAACGGCCCCGTCCTCTACACGAACCATCACCAGAACATCCACTTCCACGTTCCTTGCCATGCACCTTGCCCATTGTAAATGAAGTACAATTGCTTACACTTGCACTATCAATGGAAAAAGGGTAATAAAGAGTAAATTAGAACGGTGGAAGAGGAAAACCACAGTTATTCTTTACTGGGGTATACCACACTTTTTTAAATAGAGATATTTGCGGCTGAACAGTGAGCGACACACTCAAACTGCTTTTTTTTTAGATACCAAAGGCCCAAAACTGGATAGTACAGCGATTTGACCCGTGGAACTGCGAAACCACACTGGGATGTTGGGCCTACACAAGACTATTTTCAACAAATATATTTTTGTTTCACAACAGTCAGGAGACACTACTGTTTTTCTTTACGGAAAAAACTTCCAAAACCTGAATAATAGAGATTTTTTACCGTGAGATGGCAAAACCACAGTTATTGCTTACTCGGGTATACCACACTTTTTTAAATAGAGATATTTGTGGCTGAACAGTGAGCGACACACTCAAACTGCTTTTTTTTTAGATACCAAAGGCCCAAAACTGGATAGTACAGCGATTTCACCTGTGGAACTGTGAAGCCACACTGGGATGTCGGGCCTACACAAGACTATTTTCAACAGATATATTTTTGTGTCACAACAGTCAGGAGACACTACTGTTTTTCTTTACGGAAAAAATTACCAAAACCTGAATAATAGAGATTTTTTAACGTTGGATGGCAAAACCACAGTTATTGTTTACTGGGGTATACCACACTTTTTTATATAGAGATATTTGCAGCTGAACAGTGAGCGACACACTCAATCTGCTTTTTTTTTAGATACCAAAGGCCCAAAACTGGATAGTACAGCGATTTGACCCATTGAACTGCGAAACCACACCGGGATGTCGGGCCTACACAAGACTATTTTCAACAGATATATTTTTGTGTCACAACAGTCTGGAGACACTACTGTTTTTCTTTACGGAAAAAACTACCAAAAGCTGAATAATAGAGATTTTTTACCGTGGGATGGCAAAACCACAGTTATTGTTTACTGGGGCATACCACACTGTTTTAGAAAGAGATATTTGTGGCTGAACAGTGAGCGACACTCTCAAACTGCTTTTTTTTTAGATACCAAAGGCCCAAAACTGGATAGTACAGCGATTTGACCCGTGGAACTTCGAATCCACACTGGGATGTCGGGCCTACACAAGACTATTTTCAACAGATATATTTTTGTGTCACAACAGTCAGGAGACACTACTGTTTTTCTTTACGGAAAAAACTACCAAAAGCTGAATAATAGAGATTTTTTTACCGTGGGATGGCAAAACCACAGTTATTGTTTGCTAGGGTATACCACACTTTTTTAAATAGAGATATTTGCAGCTGAACAGTGAGCGACACACTCAAACTGCTTTTTTTTTAAATACCAAATGCCCAAAACTGGATAGTACAGCGATTTGACCCGTGGAACTGCGAAATCACACTGGGATGTCGGGCCTACACAAGACTATTTTCAACAGATATATTTTTGTGTCACAACAGTCAGGAGACACTACTGTTTTTCTTTACGGAAAAAACTACCAAAAGCTGAATAATAGAGATTTTTTTACCGTGGGATGGCAAAACCACAGTTATTGTTTGCTAGGGTATACCACACTTTTTTAAATAGAGATATTTGCAGCTGAACAGTGAGTGACACACTCAAACTGCTTTTTTTTTAAATACCAAATGCCCAAAACTGGATAGTACAGCGATTTGACCCGTGGAACTGCGAAATCACACAGGGATGTCGGGCCTACACAAGACTATTTTCAACAGATATATTTTTGTGTCTCAACAGTCAGGAGACACTACTGTTTTTCTTTACGGAAAAAACTACCAAAAGCTGAATAATAGAGATTTTTTACCGTGGGATGGCAAAACCACAGTTATTGTTTACTGGGGTATACCACACTTTTTTAAATAGAGATATTTGCGGCTGAACAGTGAGCGACACACTCAAACTGCTTTTTTTTTAGATACCAAAGGCCCAAAGCTAGATAGTACAGTGATTTGACCAGTGGAACTGCGAAACCACACTGGGATGTCGGGCCTACACAAGACTATTTTCAACAGATATATTTTTGTGTCACAACAGTCAGGAGACACTACTGTTTTTCTTTACGGAAAAAACTACCAAAACCTGAATAATAGAAATTTTTTACCGTGCGATGGCAAAACCACAGTTATTGTTTACTGGGGTATACCACACTTTTTTAAATAGACATATTTGCGGCTGAACAGTGAGCGACACACTCAAACTGCTTTTTTATTAGATACCAAAGGCCCAAAACTGGATAGTACAGCGATTTGACCTGTGGAACTGGGAAAACACACTGGGATGTCGGGCCTACACAAGACTATTTTCAACAGATATATTTTTGTGTCACAACAGTCAGGAGACACTACTGTTTTTCTTTACGGAAAAAACTACCAAAAGCTGAATAATAGAGATTTTTTACCGTGGGATGGCAAAACCACAGTTATTGTTTACTGGGGTATACCACACTTTTTTAAATAGAGATATTTGCGGCTGAACAGTGAGCGACACACTCAAACTGCTTTTTTTTAGATACCAAAGGCCCAAAACTGGATAGTACAGCGATTTGACCCGTGGAACTGCGAAACCACACTGGGATGTCGGGCCTACACAAGACTATTTTCAACAGACATATTTTTGTGTCACAACAGTCAGGAGACACTACTGTTTTTCTTTACGGAAAAAACTACCAGAAACTGAATAATAGAGATTTTTTACCGTGGGATGGCAAAACCACAGCTATTGTTTACTGGGGTATACCACACTTTTTTAAATAGAGATACTTGCGGCTGAACAGTGAGCGCACACTCAAACTGCTTTTTTTTAGATACCAAAGGCCCAAAACTGGATAGTACAGCGATTTGACCAGTGGAACTGCGAAACAACACTGGGATGTCGGGCCTACACAAGACTATTTTCAACAGATATATTTTTGTGTCACCACAGTCAGGAGACACTACTGTTTTTCTTTACGGAAAAAACTACCAAAAGCTGAATAATAGAGATTTTTTACCGTGGGATGGCAAAGCCACAGTTATTGTTTACTGGGGTATACCACACTTTTATAAATAGAGATATTTGCGGCTGAACAGTGAGCGACACACTCAAACTGCTTTTTTTTTTAGATACCAAAGGCCCAAAACTGGATAGTACAGCGATTTGACCCGTGGAACTGCGAAACCACACTGGGATGTCGGGCCTACACAAGACTATTTTCAACAGACATATTTTTGTGTCACAACAGTCAGGAGACACTAATGTTTTTCTTTACGGAAAAAACTACCAAAAGCTGAATAAAAGAGATTTTTTACCGTGGGATGGCAAAACCATAGTTATTGTTTACTGGGGTATACCACACTTTTTTAAATAGATATATTTGCGGCTGAACAGTGAGCGACACACTCAAACTGCTTTTTTTTTAGGTACCAAAGGCCCAAAACTGGATAGTACAGCGATTTGACCCGTGGAACTGCGAAACCACAGTGGGATGTCGGGCCTACACAAGACTATTTCCAACAGACATATTTTTGTGTCACAACAGTCAGGAGACACTAATGTTTTTCTTTACGGAAAAAACTACCAAAAGCTGAATAAAAGAGATTTTTTACCGTGGGATGGCAAAACCATAGTTATTGTTTACTGGGGTATACCACACTTTTTTAAATAGAGATATTTGCGGCTGAACAGTGAGCGACACCCTCAAACTGCTTTTTTTTCAGATACCAAAGGCCCAAAACTGGATAGTACAGCGATTTGACCCGTGGAACTGCGAAACCACACTGGGATGTCGGGCCTACACAAGACTATTTTCAACAAACATATTTTTGTGTCACAACAGTCAGGAGATACTACTGTTTTTCTTTACGGAAAAAACTACCAAAAGCTGAATAATAGAGATTTTTTTACCGTGGGATGGCAAAACCACAGTTATTGTTTGCTAGGGTATACCACACTTTTTTAAATAGAGATATTTGCAGCTGAACAGTGAGCGACACACTCAAACTGCTTTTTTTTAAATACCAAATGCCCAAAACTGGATAGTACAGCGATTTGACCCGTGGAACTGCGAAATCACACTGGGATGTCGGGCCTACACAAGACTATTTTCAACAGATATATTTTTGTGTCTCAACAGTCAGGAGACACTACTGTTTTTCTTTACGGAAAAAACTACCAAAAGCTGAATAATAGAGATTTTTTACCGTGGGATGGCAAAACCACAGTTATTGTTTACTGGGGTATACCACACTTTTTTAAATAGAGATATTTGCGGCTGAACAGTGAGCGACACACTCAAACTGCTTTTTTTTTAGATACCAAAGGCCCAAAGCTAGATAGTACAGCGATTTGACCAGTGGAACTGCGAAACCACACTGGGATGTCGGGCCTACACAAGACTATTTTCAACAGATATATTTTTGTGTCACAACAGTCAGGAGACACTACTGTTTTTCTTTACGGAAAAAACTACCAAAACCTGAATAATAGAAATTTTTTACCGTGCGATGGCAAAACCACAGTTATTGTTTACTGGGGTATACCACACTTTTTTAAATAGACATATTTGCGGCTGAACAGTGAGCGACACACTCAAACTGCTTTTTTATTAGATACCAAAGGCCCAAAACTTGATAGTACAGCGATTTGACCTGTGGAACTGGGAAAACACACTGGGATGTCGGGCCTACACAAGACTATTTTCAACAGATATATTTTTGTGTCACAACAGTCAGGAGACACTACTGTTTTTCTTTACGGAAAAAACTACCAAAAGCTGAATAATAGAGATTTTTTACCGTGGGATGGCAAAACCACAGTTATTGTTTACTGGGGTATACCACACTTTTTTAAATAGAGATATTTGCGGCTGAACAGTGAGCGACACACTCAAACTGCTTTTTTTTAGATACCAAAGGCCCAAAACTGGATAGTACAGCGATTTGACCCGTGGAACTGCGAAACCACACTGGGATGTCGGGCCTGCACAAGACTATTTTCAACAGACATATTTTTGTGTCACAACAGTCAGGAGACACTACTGTTTTTCTTTACGGAAAAAACTACCAGAAACTGAATAATAGAGATTTTTTACCGTGGGATGGCAAAACCACAGCTATTGTTTACTGGGGTATACCACACTTTTTTAAATAGAGATACTTGCGGCTGAACAGTGAGCGCACACTCAAACTGCTTTTTTTTAGATACCAAAGGCCCAAAACTGGATAGTACAGCGATTTTACCAGTGGAACTGCGAAACAACACTGGGATGTCGGGCCTACACAAGACTATTTTCAACAGATATATTTTTGTGTCACCACAGTCAGGAGACACTACTGTTTTTCTTTACGGAAAAAACTACCAAAAGCTGAATAATAGAGATTTTTTACCGTGGGATGGCAAAGCCACAGTTATTGTTTACTGGGGTATACCACACTTTTATAAATAGAGATATTTGCGGCTGAACAGTGAGCGACACACTCAAACTGCTTTTTTTTTTAGATACCAAAGGCCCAAAACTGGATAGTACAGCGATTTGACCCGTGGAACTGCGAAACCACACTGGGATGTCGGGCCTACACAAGACTATTTTCAACAGACATATTTTTGTGTCACAACAGTCAGGAGACACTACTGTTTTTCTTTACGGAAAAAACTACCAAAAGCTGAATAATAGAGATTTTTTACCGTGGGATGGCAAAGCCACAGTTATTGTTTACTAGGGTATACCACACTGTTTTAAATAGATATATTTGCGGCTGAACAGTGAGAGACACACTCAAACTGCTTTTTTTTTAGATACCAAAGGCCCAAAACTGGATAGTACAGCGATTTGACCCGTGGAACTGCGAAACCACACTGGGATGTCGGGCCTACACAAGACTATTTCCAACAGACATATTTTTGTGTCACAACAGTCAGGAGACACTAATGTTTTTCTTTACGGAAAAAACTACCAAAAGCTGAATAATAGAGATTTTTTACCGTGGGATGGCAAAACCATAGTTATTGTTTACTGGGGTATACCACACTTTTTTAAATAGAGATATTTGCGGCTGAACAGTGAGCGACACCCTCAAACTGCTTTTTTTTCAGATACCAAAGGCCCAAAACTGGATAGTACAGCGATTTGACCCGTGGAACTGCGAAACCACACTGGGATGTCGGGCCTACACAAGACTATTTTCAACAAACATATTTTTGTGTCACAACAGTCAGGAGATACTACTGTTTTTCTTTACGGAAAAAACTACCAAAAGCTGAATAATAGAGATTTTTTTACCGTGGGATGGCAAAACCACAGTTATTGTTTGCTAGGGTATACCACACTTTTTTAAATAGAGATATTTGCAGCTGAACAGTGAGCGACACACTCAAACTGCTTTTTTTTAAATACCAAATGCCCAAAACTGGATAGTACAGCGATTTGACCCGTGGAACTGCGAAATCACACTGGGATGTCGGGCCTACACAAGACTATTTTCAACAGATATATTTTTGTGTCTCAACAGTCAGGAGACACTACTGTTTTTCTTTACGGAAAAAACTACCAAAAGCTGAATAATAGAGATTTTTTACCGTGGGATGGCAAAACCACAGTTATTGTTTACTGGGGTATACCACACTTTTTTAAATAGAGATATTTGCGGCTGAACAGTGAGCGACACACTCAAACTGCTTTTTTTTTAGATACCAAAGGCCCAAAGCTAGATAGTACAGCGATTTGACCAGTGGAACTGCGAAACCACACTGGGATGTCGGGCCTACACAAGACTATTTTCAACAGATATATTTTTGTGTCACAACAGTCAGGAGACACTACTGTTTTTCTTTACGGAAAAAACTACCAAAACCTGAATAATAGAAATTTTTTACCGTGCGATGGCAAAACCACAGTTATTGTTTACTGGGGTATACCACACTTTTTTAAATAGACATATTTGCGGCTGAACAGTGAGCGACACACTCAAACTGCTTTTTTATTAGATACCAAAGGCCCAAAACTTGATAGTACAGCGATTTGACCTGTGGAACTGGGAAAACACACTGGGATGTCGGGCCTACACAAGACTATTTTCAACAGATATATTTTTGTGTCACAACAGTCAGGAGACACTACTGTTTTTCTTTACGGAAAAAACTACCAAAAGCTGAATAATAGAGATTTTTTACCGTGGGATGGCAAAACCACAGTTATTGTTTACTGGGGTATACCACACTTTTTTAAATAGAGATACTTGCGGCTGAACAGTGAGCGCACACTCAAACTGCTTTTTTTTAGATACCAAAGGCCCAAAACTGGATAGTACAGCGATTTGACCAGTGGAACTGCGAAACAACACTGGGATGTCGGGCCTACACAAGACTATTTTCAACAGATATATTTTTGTGTCACCACAGTCAGGAGACACTACTGTTTTTCTTTACGGAAAAAACTACCAAAAGCTGAATAATAGAGATTTTTTACCGTGGGATGGCAAAGCCACAGTTATTGTTTACTGGGGTATACCACACTTTTATAAATAGAGATATTTGCGGCTGAACAGTGAGCGACACACTCAAACTGCTTTTTTTTTTAGATACCAAAGGCCCAAAACTGGATAGTACAGCGATTTGACCCGTGGAACTGCGAAACCACACTGGGATGTCGGGCCTACACAAGACTATTTTCAACAGACATATTTTTGTGTCACAACAGTCAGGAGACACTAATGTTTTTCTTTACGGAAAAAACTACCAAAAGCTGAATAAAAGAGATTTTTTACCGTGGGATGGCAAAACCATAGTTATTGTTTACTGGGGTATACCACACTTTTTTAAATAGAGATATTTGCGGCTGAACAGTGAGCGACACACTCAAACTGCTTTTTTTTAGATACCAAAGGCCCAAAACTGGATAGTACAGCGATTTGACCCGTGGAACTGCGAAACCACACTGGGATGTCGGGCCTACACAAGACTATTTTCAACAGACATATTTTTGTGTCGCAACAGTCAGGAGACACTACTGTTTTTCTTTACGGAGAAAACTACCAGAAGCTGAATAATAGAGATTTTTTACCGTGGGATGGCAAAACCACAGTTATTGTATACTGGGGTATACCACACTTTTTTAAATAGAGATACTTGCGGCTGAACAGTGAGCGCACACTCAAACTGCTTTTTTTTTAGATACCAAAGGCCCAAAACTGGATAGTACAGCGATTTGACCAGTGGAACTGCGAAACAACACTGGGATGTCGGGCCTACACAAGACTATTTTCAACAGATATATTTTTGTGTCACCACAGTCAGGAGACACTACTGTTTTTCTTTACGGAAAAAACTACCAAAAGCTGAATAATAGAGATTTTTTACCGTGGGATGGCAAAGCCACAGTTATTGTTTACTAGGGTATACCACACTGTTTTAAATAGATATATTTGCGGCTGAACAGTGAGAGACACACTCAAACTGCTTTTTTTTTAGATACCAAAGGCCCAAAACTGGATAGTACAGCGATTTGACCCGTGGAACTGCGAAACCACAGTGGGATGTCGGGCCTACACAAGACTATTTCCAACAGACATATTTTTGTGTCACAACAGTCAGGAGACACTAATGTTTTTCTTTACGGAAAAAACTACCAAAAGCTGAATAATAGAGATTTTTTACCGTGGGATGGCAAAACCATAGTTATTGTTTACTGGGGTATACCACACTTTTTTAAATAGAGATATTTGCGGCTGAACAGTGAGCGACACCCTCAAACTGCTTTTTTTTCAGATACCAAAGGCCCAAAACTGGATAGTACAGCGATTTGACCCGTGGAACTGCGAAACCACACTGGGATGTCGGGCCTACACAAGACTATTTTCAACAGACATATTTTTGTGTCACAACAGTCAGGAGATACTACTGTTTTTCTTTACGGAAAAAACTACCAGAAGCTGAATAATAGAGATTTTTTACCGTGGGATGGCAAAACCACAGTTATTGTTTACTGGGGTATACCACACTTTTTTAAATAGAGATACTTGCGGCTGAACAGTGAGCGCACACTCAAACTGCTTTTTTTTTAGATACCAAAGGCCCAAAACTGGATAGTACAGCGATTTGACCAGTGGAACTGCGAAACAACACTGGGATGTCGGGCCTACACAAGACTATTTTCAACAGATATATTTTTGTGTCACCACAGTCAGGAGACACTACTGTTTTTCTTTACAGAAAAAACTACCAAAAGCTGAATAATAGAGATTTTTTACCGTGGGATGGCAAAGCCACAGTTATTGTTTACTGGGGTATACCACACTTTTTTAAATAGATATATTTGCGGCTGAACAGTGAGCGACACACTCAAACTGCTTTTTTTTTAGATACCAAAGGCCCAAAACTGGATAGTACAGCGGTTTGACCAGTGGAACTGCGAAACCGCACTGGGATGTCGGGCCTACACAAGACTATTTTCAACAGATATATTTTTGTGTCACAACAGTCAGGAGACACTACTGTTTTTCTTTACGGAAAAAACTACCAAAACATGAATAATAGAGATTTTTTACCATGTGATGGCAAAACCACAGTTATTGTTTACTGGGGTATACCACACTTTTTTAAATAGAGATATTTGCGGCTCAACAGTGAGCGACACACTCAAACTGCTTTTTTATTAGATACCAAAGGCCCAAAACTGGATAGTACAGCGATTTGACCCATGGAACTGCGAAACCACACTGGGATGTCGGGCCTACACAAGACGATTTTCAACAGATAAATTTTTGTGTCACAACAGTCAGGAGACACTACTGTTTTTCTTTACGGAAAAAACTACCAAAACCTGAATAATAGAGATATTTTACCGTGGGAAGGCAAAACCACAGTTATTGTGTACTGGGGTATACCACACTTTTTTAAATAGAGATATTTGCGGCTGAACAGTGAGCGACACCCTCAAACTGCTTTTTTTTCAGATACCAAAGGCCCAAAACTGGAAAGTACAGCGATTTGACCCGTGGAACTGCAAAACCACACTGGGATGTCGGGCCTACACAAGACTATTTTCAACAGACATATTTTTGTGTCACAGCAGTCAGGAGATACTACTGTTTTTCTTTACGGAAAAAACTACCAGAAGCTGAATAATAGAGATTTTTTACCGTGGGATGGCAAAACCACAGTTATTGTTTACTGGGGTATACCACACTTTTTTAAATAGAGATATTTGCGGCAGAACAGTGAGCGACACACTCAAACTGCTTTTTTTTTTAGATACCAAAGGCCCAAAACTGGATAGTACAGCGATTTGACCCGTGGAACTGCGAAACCACACTGGGATGTCGGGCCTACACAAGACTATTTTCAACACATATCTTTTTGTGTCTCAACAGTCAGGAGACACTACTGTTTTTCTTTACGGAAAAAACTACCAAAAGCTGAATAATAGAGATTTTTTACCGTGGGATGGCAAAACCACAGTTATTGTTTACTGGGGTATACCACACTTTTCTAAATAGAGATATTTGCGGCTGAACAGTGAGCGACACACTCAAACTGCTTTTTTTTTAGATACCAAAGGCCCAAAACTGGATAGTACAGCGGTTTGACCAGTGGAACTGCGAAACCGCACTGGGATGTCGGGCCTACACAAGACTATTTTCAACAGATATATTTTTGTGTCACAACAGTCAGGAGACACTACTGTTTTTCTTTACGGAAAAAACTACCAAAAGCTGAATAATAGAGATTTTTTACCGTGGGATGGCAAAGCCACAGTTATTGTTTACTAGGGTATACCACACTGTTTTAAATAGATATATTTGCGGCTGAACAGTGAGCGACACACTCAAACTGCTTTTTTTTTAGATACCAAAGGCCCAAAACTGGATAGTACAGCGATTTGACCCGTGGAACTGCGAAACCACACTGGGATGTCGGGCCTACACAAGACTATTTTCAACAGACATATTTTTGTGTCACAACAGTCAGGAGACACTAATGTTTTTCTTTACGGAAAAAACTACCAAAAGCTGAATAATAGAGATTTTTTACCATGGGATGGCAAAACCATAGTTATTGTTTACTGGGGTATACCACACTTTTTTAAATAGAGATATTTGCGGCTGAACAGTGAGCGACACCCTCAAACTGCTTTTTTTTCAGATACCAAAGGCCCAAAACTGGATAGTACAGCGATTTGACCCGTGGAACTGCGAAACCACACTGGGATGTCGGGCCTACACAAGACTATTTTCAACAGACATATTTTTGTGTCACAACAGTCAGGAGATACTACTCTTTTTCTTTACGGAAAAAACTACCAGAAGCTGAATAATAGAGATTTTTTACCGTGGGATGGCAAAACCACAGTTATTGTTTACTGGGGTATACCACACTTTTTTAAATAGAGATACTTGCGGCTGAACAGTGAGCGCACACTCAAACTGCTTCTTTTTTAGATACCAAAGGCCCAAAACTGGATAGTACAGCGATTTGACCAGTGGAACTGCGAAACAACATTGGGATGTCGGGCCTACACAAGACTATTTTCAACAGATATATTTTTGTGTCACCACAGTCAGGAGACACTACTGTTTTTCTTTACAGAAAAAACTACCAAAAGCTGAATAATAGAGATTTTTTACCGTGGGATGGCAAAGCCACAGTTATTGTTTACTGGGGTATACCACACTTTTTTAAATAGATATATTTGCGGCTGAACAGTGAGCGACACACTCAAACTGCTTTTTTTTTTAGATACCAAAGTCCCAAAACTGGAGAGTACAGCGATTTGACCCGTGGAACTGCGAAACCACACTAGGATGTCGGGCCTACACAAGACTATTTTCAACAGATAAATTTTTGTGTCACAACAGTCAGGAGACACTACTGTTTTTCTATACGGAAAAAACTACCAAAAGCTGAATAATAGAGATTTTTTACCGTGGGATGGCAAAACCACAGTTATTGCTTACGGGGGTATACCACACTTTTTTATATAGAGATATTTGCGGCTGAACAGTGAGCAACACACTCAAACTGCTTTTTTTTTAGATACCAAAGGCCCAAAACTGGATAGTACAGTGATTTAACCCGTGGAACTGCAAAACCACACTAGGATGTCGGGCCTACACAAGACTATTTTCAACAGATAAATTTTTGTGTCACAACAGTCAGGAGACACTACTGTTTTTCTTTACGGAAAAAACTACCAAAAGCTGAATAATAGAGATTTTTTACCGTGGGATGGCAAAACCACAGTTATTGTTTACTGGGGTATACCACACTTTTTTAAATAGAGATATTTGCGGCAGAACAGTGAGCGACACACTCAAACTGCTTTTTTTTTAGATACCAAAGGCCCAAAACTGGATAGTACAGTGATTTGACCCGTGGAACTGCGAAACCACACTGGGATGTCGGGCCTACACAAGACTATTTTCAACACATATATTTTGGTGTCTCAACAGTCAGGAGACACTACTGTTTTTCTTTACGGAAAAAACTACCAAAAGCTGAATAATAGAGATTTTTTACCGTAGGATGGCAAAACCACAGTTATTGCTTACGGGGGTATACCACACTTTTTATATAGAGATATTTGCGGCTGAACAGTGAGCGAAACACTCAAACTGCTTTTTTATTAGATAGCAAAGGCCCAAAACTTGATAGTACAGCGATTTGACCTGTGGAACTGCGAAAACACACTGGGATGTCGTGCCTACACAAGGCTATTTTCAACAGATATATTTGTGCATCACAACAGTCAGGAGACACTACTGTTTTTCTTTACGGAAAAAACTACCAAAAGCTGAATAATAGAGATTTTTTACCATGGGATGGCAAAACCACAGTTATTGTTTACTGGGGTATACCACACTTTTTTAAATAGAGATATTTGCGGCTGAACAGTGAGCTACACACTCAAACTGCTTTTTTTTTAGATACCAAAGGCCCAAAACTGGATAGTACAGTGATTTGACCCGTGGAACTGCGAAACCACACAGGGATGTCGGGCCTACACAAGACTATTTTCAACAGATAAATTTTTGTGTCACAACAGTCAGGAGACACTAATGTTTTTCTTTACGGAAAAAACTACCAAAAGCTGAATAATAGAGATTTTTTACCCTGGGATGGCAAAACCATAGTTATTGTTTACTGGGGTATACCACACTTTTTTAAATAGAGATATTTGCGGCTGAACAGTGAGCGCACACTCAAACTGCTTTTTTTTTAGATACCAAAGGCCCAAAACTGGATAGTACAGCGATTTGACCAGTAGAACTGCGAAACAACACTGGGATGTCGGGCCTACACAAGACTATTTTCAACAGATATATTTTTGTGTCACCACAGTCAGGAGACACTACTGTTTTTCTTTACGGAAAAAACTACCAAAAGCTGAATAATAGAGATTTTTTACCGTGGGATGGCAAAGCCACAGTTATTGTTTACTGGGGTATACCACACTTTTTTAAATAGATATATTTGCGGCTGAACAGTGAGCGACACACTCAAACTGCTTTTTTTTTAGATACCAAAGGCCCAAAACTGGATAGTACAGCGATTTGACCCGTTGAACTGCGAAACCACACTAGGATGTCGGGCCTACACAAGACTATTTTCAACAGATAAATTTTTGTGTCACAACAGTCAGGAGACACTACTGTTTTTCTATACGGAAAAAACGACCAAAAGCTGAATAATAGAGATTTTTTATCGTGGGATGCCAAAACCACAGTTATTGCTTACTGGGGTATACCACACTTTTTTAAATAGAGATATTTGCGGCTGAACAGTGAGCGACACACTCAAACTGCTTTTTTTTAGATACCAAAGGCCCAAAACTGGATAGTACAGCGATTTGACCCGTGGAACTGCGAAACCACACTGGGATGTCGGGTCTACACATGACTATTTTCAACAGATATATTTTTGTGTCACAACAGTCAGGAGACACTACTGTTTTTCTTTACGGAAAAAACTACCAAAAGCTGAATAATAGAGATTTTTTACCGGGGGATGGCAAAACCACAGTTATTGTTTACTGGGGTATTCCACACTTTTTTAAATAGAGATATTTGCGGCTGAACAGTGAGCGACACCCTCAAACTGCTTTTTTTTTAGACACCAAAGGCCCAAAACTGGATAGTACAGCGATTTGACCCATGGAACTGCGAAACCACACTGGGATGTCGGGCCTACACAAGACTATTTTCAGCAGATAAATTTTTGTGTCACAACAGTCAGGAGACACTACTGTTTTTCTTTACGGAAAAAACTACCAAAAGCTGAATAATAGAGATTTTTTACCGTGGGATGCAAAACCACAGTTATTGTTTTCTGGGTTATACCACACTTTTTTAAATAGAGATATTTGCGGCTGAACAGTGAGCGCACACTCAAACTTCTTGTTTTTTAGATACCAAAGGCCCAAAACTGGATAGTACAGCGATTTGACCAGTGTAACTGCGAAAGCACACTGGGATGTCGGGCCTACACAAGACTATTTTCAACAGATATATTTTTGTGTCACAACAGTCAGGAGACACTAATGTTTTTCTTTACGGAAAAAACTACCAAAAGCTGAATAATAGAGATTTTTTACCATGGGATGGCAAAACCATAGTTATTGTTTACTGGGGTATACCACACTTTTTTAAATAGAGATATTTGCGGCTGAACAGTGAGCGACACCCTCAAACTGCTTTTTTTTCAGATACCAAAGGCCCAAAACTGGATAGTACAGCGATTTGACCCGTGGAACTGCGAAACCACACTGGGATGTCGGGCCTACACAAGACTATTTTCAACAGACATATTTTTGTGTCACAACAGTCAGGAGAAACTACTCTTTTTCTTTACGGAAAAAACTACCAGAAGCTGAATAATAGAGATTTTTTACCGTGGGATGCCAAAACCACAGTTATTGTTTACTGGGGTATACCACACTTTTTTAAATAGAGATACTTGCGGCTGAACAGTGAGCGCACACTCAAACTGCTTCTTTTTTAGATACCAAAGGCCCAAAACTGGATAGTACAGCGATTTGACCAGTGGAACTGCGAAACAACATTGGGATGTCGGGCCTACACAAGACTATTTTCAACACATATATTTTGGTGTCTCAACAGTCAGGAGACACTACTGTTTTTCTTTACGGAAAAAACTACCAAAAGCTGAATAATAGAGATTTTTTACCGTAGGATGGCAAAACCACAGTTATTGCTTACGGGGGTATACCACACTTTTTATATAGAGATATTTGCGGCTGAACAGTGAGCGAAACACTCAAACTGCTTTTTTATTAGATAGCAAAGGCCCAAAACTTGATAGTACAGCGATTTGACCTGTGGAACTGCGAAAACACACTGGGATGTCGTGCCTACACAAGGCTATTTTCAACAGATATATTTGTGCATCACAACAGTCAGGAGACACTACTGTTTTTCTTTACGGAAAAAACTACCAAAAGCTGAATAATAGAGATTTTTTACCATGGGATGGCAAAACCACAGTTATTGTTTACTGGGGTATACCACACTTTTTTAAATAGAGATATTTGCGGCTGAACAGTGAGCTACACACTCAAACTGCTTTTTTTTTAGATACCAAAGGCCCAAAACTGGATAGTACAGTGATTTGACCCGTGGAACTGCGAAACCACACAGGGATGTCGGGCCTACACAAGACTATTTTCAACAGATAAATTTTTGTGTCACAACAGTCAGGAGACACTAATGTTTTTCTTTACGGAAAAAACTACCAAAAGCTGAATAATAGAGATTTTTTACCCTGGGATGGCAAAACCATAGTTATTGTTTACTGGGGTATACCACACTTTTTTAAATAGAGATATTTGCGGCTGAACAGTGAGCGCACACTCAAACTGCTTTTTTTTTAGATACCAAAGGCCCAAAACTGGATAGTACAGCGATTTGACCAGTAGAACTGCGAAACAACACTGGGATGTCGGGCCTACACAAGACTATTTTCAACAGATATATTTTTGTGTCACCACAGTCAGGAGACACTACTGTTTTTCTTTACGGAAAAAACTACCAAAAGCTGAATAATAGAGATTTTTTACCGTGGGATGGCAAAGCCACAGTTATTGTTTACTGGGGTATACCACACTTTTTTAAATAGATATATTTGCGGCTGAACAGTGAGCGACACACTCAAACTGCTTTTTTTTTAGATACCAAAGGCCCAAAACTGGATAGTACAGCGATTTGACCCGTTGAACTGCGAAACCACACTAGGATGTCGGGCCTACACAAGACTATTTTCAACAGATAAATTTTTGTGTCACAACAGTCAGGAGACACTACTGTTTTTCTATACGGAAAAAACGACCAAAAGCTGAATAATAGAGATTTTTTATCGTGGGATGCCAAAACCACAGTTATTGCTTACTGGGGTATACCACACTTTTTTAAATAGAGATATTTGCGGCTGAACAGTGAGCGACACACTCAAACTGCTTTTTTTTAGATACCAAAGGCCCAAAACTGGATAGTACAGCGATTTGACCCGTGGAACTGCGAAACCACACTGGGATGTCGGGTCTACACATGACTATTTTCAACAGATATATTTTTGTGTCACAACAGTCAGGAGACACTACTGTTTTTCTTTACGGAAAAAACTACCAAAAGCTGAATAATAGAGATTTTTTACCGGGGGATGGCAAAACCACAGTTATTGTTTACTGGGGTATTCCACACTTTTTTAAATAGAGATATTTGCGGCTGAACAGTGAGCGACACCCTCAAACTGCTTTTTTTTTAGACACCAAAGGCCCAAAACTGGATAGTACAGCGATTTGACCCATGGAACTGCGAAACCACACTGGGATGTCGGGCCTACACAAGACTATTTTCAGCAGATAAATTTTTGTGTCACAACAGTCAGGAGACACTACTGTTTTTCTTTACGGAAAAAACTACCAAAAGCTGAATAATAGAGATTTTTTACCGTGGGATGCAAAACCACAGTTATTGTTTTCTGGGTTATACCACACTTTTTTAAATAGAGATATTTGCGGCTGAACAGTGAGCGCACACTCAAACTTCTTGTTTTTTAGATACCAAAGGCCCAAAACTGGATAGTACAGCGATTTGACCAGTGTAACTGCGAAAGCACACTGGGATGTCGGGCCTACACAAGACTATTTTCAACAGATATATTTTTGTGTCACAACAGTCAGGAGACACTAATGTTTTTCTTTACGGAAAAAACTACCAAAAGCTGAATAATAGAGATTTTTTACCATGGGATGGCAAAACCATAGTTATTGTTTACTGGGGTATACCACACTTTTTTAAATAGAGATATTTGCGGCTGAACAGTGAGCGACACCCTCAAACTGCTTTTTTTTCAGATACCAAAGGCCCAAAACTGGATAGTACAGCGATTTGACCCGTGGAACTGCGAAACCACACTGGGATGTCGGGCCTACACAAGACTATTTTCAACAGACATATTTTTGTGTCACAACAGTCAGGAGAAACTACTCTTTTTCTTTACGGAAAAAACTACCAGAAGCTGAATAATAGAGATTTTTTACCGTGGGATGCCAAAACCACAGTTATTGTTTACTGGGGTATACCACACTTTTTTAAATAGAGATACTTGCGGCTGAACAGTGAGCGCACACTCAAACTGCTTCTTTTTTAGATACCAAAGGCCCAAAACTGGATAGTACAGCGATTTGACCAGTGGAACTGCGAAACAACATTGGGATGTCGGGCCTACACAAGACTATTTTCAACAGATATATTTTTGTGTCACCACAGTCAGGAGACACTACTGTTTTTCTTTACGGAAAAAACTACCAAAAGCTGAATAATAGAGATTTTTTACCGTGGGATGGCAAAGCCACAGTTATTGTTTACTGGGGTATACCACACTTTTTTAAATAGATATATTTGCGGCTGAACAGTGAGCGACACACTCAAACTGCTTTTTTTTTTAGATACCAAAGTCCCAAAACTGGAGAGTACAGCGATTTGACCCGTGGAACTGCGAAACCACACTAGGATGTCGGGCCTACACAAGACTATTTTCAACAGATAAATTTTTGTGTCACAACAGTCAGGAGACACTACTGTTTTTCTTTACGGAAAAAACTACCAAAAGCTGAATAATAGAGATTTTTTACCGTGGGATGGCAAAACCACAGTTATTGTTTACTGGGGTATACCACACTTTTTTAAATAGAGATATTTGCGGCAGAACAGTGAGCGACACACTCAAACTGCTTTTTTTTTAGATACCAAAGGCCCAAAACTGGATAGTACAGTGATTTGACCCGTGGAACTGCGAAACCACACTGGGATGTCGGGCCTACACAAGACTATTTTCAACACATATATTTTGGTGTCTCAACAGTCAGGAGACACTACTGTTTTTCTTTACGGAAAAAACTACCAAAAGCTGAATAATAGAGATTTTTTACCGTAGGATGGCAAAACCACAGTTATTGCTTACGGGGGTATACCACACTTTTTATATAGAGATATTTGCGGCTGAACAGTGAGCGACACACTCAAACTGCTTTTTTATTAGATAGCAAAGGCCCAAAACTTGATAGTACAGCGATTTGACCCGTGGAACTGCGAAAACACACTGGGATGTCGTGCCTACACAAGACTATTTTCAACAGATATATTTGTGTATCACAACAGTCAGGAGACACTACTGTTTTTCTTTACGGAAAAAACTACCAAAAGCTGAATAATAGAGATTTTTTACCGTGGGATGGCAAAGCCACAGTTATTGTTTACTGGGGTATACCACACTTTTTTAAATAGATATATTTGCGGCTGAACAGTGAGCGACACACTCAAACTGCTTTTTTTTTTAGATACCAAAGTCCCAAAACTGGAGAGTACAGCGATTTGACCCGTGGAACTGCGAAACCACACTAGGATGTCGGGCCTACACAAGACTATTTTCAACAAATAAATTTTTGTGTCACAACAGTCAGGAGACACTACTGTTTTTCTATACGGACAAAACTACCAAAAGCTGAATAATAGAGATTTTTTACCGTGGGATGGCAAAACCACAGTTATTGCTTACGGGGGTATACCACACTTTTTTATATAGAGATATTTGCGGCTGAACAGTGAGCTACACACTCAAACTGCTTTTTTTTTAGATACCAAAGGCCCAAAACTGGATAGTACAGTGATTTGACCCGTGGAACTGCGAAACCACACAGGGATGTCGGGCCTACACAAGACTATTTTCAACAGATAAATTTTTGTGTCACAACAGTCAGGAGACACTAATGTTTTTCTTTACGGAAAAAACTACCAAAAGCTGAATAATAGAGATTTTTTACCCTGGGATGGCAAAACCATAGTTATTGTTTACTGGGGTATACCACACTTTTTTAAATAGAGATATTTGCGGCTGAACAGTGAGCGCACACTCAAACTGCTTTTTTTTTAGATACCAAAGGCCCAAAACTGGATAGTACAGCGATTTGACCAGTAGAACTGCGAAACAACACTGGGATGTCGGGCCTACACAAGACTATTTTCAACAGATATATTTTTGTGTCACCACAGTCAGGAGACACTACTGTTTTTCTTTACGGAAAAAACTACCAAAAGCTGAATAATAGAGATTTTTTACCGTGGGATGGCAAAGCCACAGTTATTGTTTACTGGGGTATACCACACTTTTTTAAATAGATATATTTGCGGCTGAACAGTGAGCGACACACTCAAACTGCTTTTTTTTTAGATACCAAAGGCCCAAAACTGGGTAGTACAGCGATTTGACCCGTTGAACTGCGAAACCACACTAGGATGTTGGGCCTACACAAGACTATTTTCAACAGATAAATTTTTGTGTCACAACAGTCAGGAGACACTACTGTTTTTCTATACGGAAAAAACGACCAAAAGCTGAATAATAGAGATTTTTTATCGTGGGATGCCAAAACCACAGTTATTGCTTACTGGGGTATACCACACTTTTTTAAATAGAGATATTTGCGGCTGAACAGTGAGCGACACACTCAAACTGCTTTTTTTTAGATACCAAAGGCCCAAAACTGGATAGTACAGCGATTTGACCCGTGGAACTGCGAAACCACACTGGGATGTCGGGTCTACACATGACTATTTTCAACAGATATATTTTTGTGTCACAACAGTCAGGAGACACTACTGTTTTTCTTTACGGAAAAAACTACCAAAAGCTGAATAATAGAGATTTTTTACCGGGGGATGGCAAAACCACAGTTATTGTTTACTGGGGTATTCCACACTTTTTTAAATAGAGATATTTGCAGCTGAACAGTGAGCGACACCCTCAAACTGCTTTTTTTTTAGACACCAAAGGCCCAAAACTGGATAGTACAGCGATTTGACCCATGGAACTGCGAAACCACACTGGGATGTCGGGCCTACACAAGACTATTTTCAGCAGATAAATTTTTGTGTCACAACAGTCAGGAGACACTACTGTTTTTCTTTACGGAAAAAACTACCAAAAGCTGAATAATATAGATTTTTTACCGTGGGATGCAAAACCACAGTTATTGTTTTCTGGGTTATACCACACTTTTTTAAATAGAGATATTTGCGGCTGAACAGTGAGCGCACACTCAAACTTCTTGTTTTTTAGATACCAAAGGCCCAAAACTGGATAGTACAGCGATTTGACCAGTGTAACTGCGAAAGCACACTGGGATGTCGGGCCTACACAAGACTATTTTCAACAGATATATTTTTGTGTCACCACAGTCAGGAGACACTACTGTTTTTCTTTACGGAAAAAACTACCAAAAGCTGAATAATAGAGATTTCTTACCATGGGATGGCAAAGCCACAGTTATTGTTTACTGGGGTATACTACACTTTTTTAAATAGAGATATTTGCGGCTGAACAGTGAGCAACACACTCAAACTGCTTTTTATTTAGATACCAAAGGCCCAAAACTGGATAGTACAGCGGTTTGACCCATGGAACTGCGAAACCACACTGGGATGTCGGGCCTACACAAGACTATTTTCAACACATATATTTTTGTGTCTCAACAGTCAGGAGACACTACTGTTTTTCTTTACGGAAAAAACTATCAAAAGCTGAATAATAGAGATTTTTTACCGTGGGATGGCAAAACCACAGTTATTGTTTACTGAGGTATACCACACTTTTCTAAATAGAGATATTTGCGGCTGAACAGTGAGCGACACACTCAAACTGCTTTTTTTTAGATACCAAAGGCCCAAAACTGGATAGTACAGCGGTTTGACCAGTGGAACTGCGAAACCGCACTGGGATGTCTGGCCTACACAAGACTATTTTTAACAGATATATTTTTGTGTCACAACAGTCAGGAGACACTACTGTTTTTCTTTACGGAAAAAACTACCAAAACCTGAATAATAGAGATTTTTTACCGTGTGATGGCAAAACCACAGTTATTGTTTACTGGGGTATACCACACTTTTTTAAATAGAGATATTTGCGGCTGAACAGTGAGCGACACACTCAAACTGCTTTTTTATTAGATACCAAAGTCCCAAAACTTGATAGTACAGCGATTTGACCCGTGGAACTGCGAAAACACACTGGGATGTCGCGCCTACACAAGACTATTTTCAACAGATATATTTTTGTGTCACAACAGTCAGGAGACACTACTGTTTTTCTTTACGGAAAAAGCTACCAAAACCTGAATAATAGAGATTTTTTACCGTGCGATGGCAAAACCACAGTTATTGTTTACTGGAGTATACCACACTTTTTTAAATAGAGATATTTGCGGCTGAACAGTGAGCGACACACTCAAACTGCTTTTTTATTAGATAGCAAAGGCCCAAAACTTGATAGTACAGCGATTTGACCCGTGGAACTGCGAAAACACACTGGGATGTCGGGCCTACACAAGACTATTTTCAACAGAAATATTTTTGTATCACAACAGTCAGGAGAAACTACTGTTTTTCTTTACGGAAAAAACTACCAAAAGCTGAATAATAGAGATTTTTTACCGTGGGATGGCAAAAGCACAGTTATTGTTTACTGGAGCATACCACACTGTTTTAAAAAAAGATATTTGCGGCTGAACAGTGAGCGACACTCTCAAACTGCTTTTTTTTTAGATACCAAAGGCCCAAAACTGGATAGTACAGCGATTTGACCCGTGGAACTGCGAAACCACACTAGGATGTCGGGCCTACACAAGACTATTTTCAACAGATAAATTTTTGTGTCACAACAGTCAGGAGACACTACTGTTTTTCTATACGGAAAAAACGACCAAAAGCTGAATAATAGAGATTTTTTATCGTGGGATGCCAAAACCACAGTTATTGCTTACTGGGGTATACCACACTTTTTTAAATAGAGATATTTGCGGCTGAACAGTGAGCGACACACTCAAACTGCTTTTTTTTAGATACCAAAGGCCCAAAACTGGACAGTACAGCGATTTGACCCGTGGAACTACGAAACCACACTGGGATGTCGGGTCTACACATGACTATTTTCAACAGATATATTTTTGTGTCACAACAGTCAGGAGACACTACTGTTTTTCTTTACGGAAAAAACTACCAAAAGCTGAATAATAGAGATTTTTTACCGTGTGATGGCAAAACCACAGTTATTGTTTACTGGGGTATTCCACACTTTTTTAAATAGAGATATTTGCGGCTGAACAGTGAGCGACACCCTCAAACTGCTTTTTTTTTAGACACCAAAGGCCCAAAACTGGATAGTACAGCGATTTGACCCATGGAACTGCGAAACCACACTGGGATGTCGGGCCTACACAAGACTATTTTCAGCAGATAAATTTTTGTGTCACAACAGTCAGGAGACACTACTGTTTTTCTTTACGGAAAAAACTACCAAAAGCTGAATAATAGAGATTTTTTACCGTGGGATGGCAAAACCACAGTTATTGTTTACTGGGTTATACCACACTTTTTTAAATAGAGATATTTGCGGCTGAACAGTGAGCGCACACTCAAACTTCTTGTTTTTTAGATACCAAAGGCCCAAAACTGGATAGTACAGCGATTTGACCAGTGTAACTGCGAAAGCACACTGGGATGTCGGGCCTACACAAGACTATTTTCAACAGATATATTTTTGTGTCACCACAGTCAGGAGACACTACTGTTTTTCTTTACGGAAAAAACTACCAAAAGCTGAATAATAGAGATTTCTTACCGTGGAATGGCAAAGCCACAATTATTGTTTACTGGGGTATACTACACTTTTTTAAATAGAGATATTTGCGGCTGAACAGTGAGCAACACACTCAAACTGCTTTTTATTTAGATACCAAAGGCCCAAAACTGGATAGTACAGCGGTTTGACCCATGGAACTGCGAAACCACACTGGGATGTCGGGCCTACACAAGACTATTTTCAACACATATATTTTTGTGTCTCAACAGTCAGGAGACACTACTGTTTTTCTTTACGGAAAAAACTATCAAAAGCTGAATAATAGAGATTTTTTACCGTGGGATGGCAAAACCACAGTTATTGTTTACTGAGGTATACCACACTTTTCTAAATAGAGATATTTGCGGCTGAACAGTGAGCGACACACTCAAACTGCTTTTTTTTAGATACCAAAGGCCCAAAACTGGATAGTACAGCGGTTTGACCAGTGGAACTGCGAAACCGCACTGGGATGTCTGGCCTACACAAGACTATTTTTAACAGATATATTTTTGTGTCACAACAGTCAGGAGACACTACTGTTTTTCTTTACGGAAAAAACGACCAAAACCTGAATAATAGAGATTTTTTACCGTGTGATGGCAAAACCACAGTTATTGTTTACTGGGGTATACCACACTTTTTTAAATAGAGATATTTGCGGCTGAACAGTGAGCGACACACTCAAACTGCTTTTTTATTAGATACCAAAGTCCCAAAACTTGATAGTACAGCGATTTGACCCGTGGAACTGCGACAACACACTGGGATGTCGCGCCTACACAAGACTATTTTCAACAGATATATTTTTGTGTCACAACAGTCAGGAGACACTACTGTTTTTCTTTACGGAAAAAGCTACCAAAACCTGAATAATAGAGATTTTTTACCGTGCGATGGCAAAACCACAGTTATTGTTTACTGGAGTATACCACACTTTTTTAAATAGAGATATTTGCGGCTGAACAGTGAGCGACACACTCAAACTGCTTTTTTATTAGATAGCAAAGGCCCAAAACTTGATAGTACAGCGATTTGACCCGTGGAACTGCGAAAACACACTGGGATGTCGGGCCTACACAAGACTATTTTCAACAGAAATATTTTTGTATCACAACAGTCAGGAGAAACTACTGTTTTTCTTTACGGAAAAAACTACCAAAAGCTGAATAATAGAGATTTTTTACCGTGGGATGGCAAAACCACAGTTATTGTTTACTGGGGTATACCACACTTTTCTAAATAGAGATATTTGCGGCTGAACAGTGAGCGACACACTCAAACTGCTTTTTATTTAGATACCAAAGGCCCAAAACTGGATAGTACAGCGGTTTGACCCATGGAACTGCGAAACCACACTGGGATGTCGGGCCTACACAAGACTATTTTCAACACATATATTTTTGTGTCTCAACAGTCAGGAGACACTACTGTTTTTCTTTACGGAAAAAACTATAAAAAGCTGAATAATAGAGATTTTTTACCGTGGGATGGCAAAACCACAGTTATTGTTTACTGAGGTATACCACACTTTTCTAAATAGAGATATTTGCGGCTGAACTGTGCGCGACACACTCAAACTGCTTTTTTTTAGATACCAAAGGCCCAAAACTGGATAGTACAGCGGTTTGACCAGTGGAACTGCGAAACCGCACTGGGATGTCTGGCCTACACAAGACTCTTTTTAACAGATATATTTTTGTGTCACAACAGTCAGGAGACACTACTGTTTTTCTTTACGGAAAAAACTACCAAAACCTGAATAATAGAGATTTTTTACTGTGTGATGGCAAAACCACAGTTATTGTTTACTGGGGTATACCACACTTTTTTAAATAGAGATATTTGCGGCTGAACAGTGAGCGACACACTCAAACTGCTTTTTTATTAGATACCAAAGTCCCAAAACTTGATAGTACAGCGATTTGACCCGTGGAACTGCGAAAACACACTGGGATGTCGCGCCTACACAAGACTATTTTCAACAGATATATTTTTGTGTCACAACAGTCAGGAGACACTACTGTTTTTCTTTACGGAAAAAGCTACCAAAAGCTGAATAATAGAGATTTTTTACCGTGGGATGGCAAAACCACAGTTATTGTTTACTGGAGCATACCACACTGTTTTAAAAAGAGATATTTGCGGCTGAACAGTGAGCGACACTCTCAAACTGCTTTTTTTTTAGATACCAAAGGCCCAAAACTGGATAGTACAGTGATTTGACCCGTGGAACTGCGAAACCACACTGGGATGTCGGGCCTACACAAGACTATTTTCAACAGATATATTTTTGTTTCACAATAGTCAGGAGACCCTACTGTTTTTCTTTACGGAAAAAACTACCAAAGCTGAATAATAGAGATTTTTTTACCGTACGATGGCAAAACCACAGTTATTGTTTGCTAGGGTATACCACACTTTTTTAAATAGAGAAATTTGCGGCTGAACAGTGAGCGACACACTCAAACTGCTTTTTTTTAAATACCAAAGGCCCAAAACTGGATAGTACAGCGATTTGACCCGTGGAACTGCGAAACCACACTGGGATGTCGGGCCTACACAAGACTATTTTCAACAGATATATTTTTGTGTCACCACAGTCAGGAGACACTACTGTTTTTCTTTACGGAAAAAACTACCAAAAGCTGAATAATAGAGATTTTTTACCGTGGGATGGCAAAGCCACAGTTATTGTTTACTGGGGATACCACACTTTTTTAAATAGAGATATTTGCGGCTGAACAGTGAGCAACACACTCAAACTGCTTTTTTTTTTAGATACCAAATGCCCAAAACTGGATAGTACAGCGATTTGACCCGTGGAACTGCAAAACCACACTAGGATGTCGGGCCTGCACAAGACTATTTTCAACAGATAAATTTTTGTGTCACAACAGTCAGGAGACACTACTGTTTATCTTTATGGAAAAAACTACCAAAAGCTGAATAATAGAGATTTTTTACTGTGGGATGGCAAAACCACAGTTATTGTTTACTGAGGTATACCACACTTTTTTAAATAGAGATATTTGCGGCTGAACAGTGAGCGACACACTTAAACTGCTTTTTTTTTAGATACCAAAGGCCCAAAACTGGATAGTACAGCGATTTGACCCGTGGAACTGCGAAACCACACTGGGATGTCGGGCCTACACAAGACTATTTTCAACAGATAAATTTTTGTGTCACAACAGTCATGAGACACTACTGTTTTTCTTTACGGAAAAAACTACCAAAAGCTGAATAATAGAGATTTTTTACCGTGGGATGGCAAAGCCACAGTTATTGTTTACTGGGGATACCACACTTTTTTAAATAGAGATATTTGCGGCTGAACAGTGAGCAACACACTCAAACTGCTTTTTTTTTTAGATACCAAAGGCCCAAAACTGGATAGTACAGCGATTTGACCCGTGGAACTGCAAAACCACACTAGGATGTCGGGCCTGCACAAGACTATTTTCAACAGATAAATTTTTGTGTCACAACAGTCAGGAGACACTACTGTTTTTCTTTACGGAAAAAACTACCAAAAGCTGAATAATAGAGATTTTTTACCGTGGGATGGCAAAACCACAGTTATTGTTTACTGAGGTATACCACACTTTTTTAAATAGAGATATTTGCGGCTGTACAGTGAGCGACACACTCAAACTGCTTTTTTTTTAGATACCAAAGGCCCAAAACTGGATAGTACAGCGATTTGACCCGTGGAACTGCGAAACCACACTGGGATGTCGGGCCTACACAAGACTATTTTCAACAGATATATTTTTGTGTCTCAACAGTCAGGAGACACTACTGTTTTTCTTTACGGAAAAAACTACCAAAAGCTGAATAATAGAGATTTTTTACCGTGGGATGGCAAAACCAGTTATTGTTTACTGGGGTATACCACACTTTTCTAAATAGAGATATTTGTGGCTTAACAGTGAGCGACACACTCAAACTGCTTTTTTTTTAGATACCCAAGGCCCAAAACTGGATAGTACAGCGGTTTGACCAGTGGAACTGCGAAACCGCACTGGGATGTCGGGCCTACACAAGACTATTTTCAACAGATATATTTTTGTGTCACAACAGTCAGGAGACACTACTGTTTTTCTTTATGGAAAAAACTACCAAAACCTGAATAATAGAGATTTTTTACCGTGTGATGGCAAAACCACAGTTATTGTTTACTGGGGTATACCACACTTTTTTAAATAGAGATATTTGCGGCTGAACAGTGAGCGACACACTCAAACTGCTTTTTTATTAGATACCAAAGGCCCAAAACTTGATAGTACAGCAATTTGACCCGTGGAACTGCGAAACCACACTGGGATGTCGGGCCTACACAAGACTATTTTCAACAGATATATTTTTGTGTCACAACAGTCAGGAGACACTACTGTTTTTCTTTACGGAAAAAACTACCAAAAGCTGAATAATAGAGATTTTTTACCGTGGGATGGCAAAACCACAGTTATTGTTTACTGGGGTATACCACACTTTTTTAAATAGAGATATTTGCGGCTGAACAGTGAGCGCACACTCAAACTGCTTTTTTTTTATATACCAAAGGCCCAAAACTGGATAGTACAGCGATTTGACCAGTGGAACTGCGAAACCACACTGGGATGTCGGGCCTACACAAGACTATTTTCAACAGATATATTTTTGTGTCACCACAGTCAGGAGACACTACTGTTTTTCTTTACGGAAAAAACTACCAAAAGCTGAATAATAGAGATTTTTTACCGTGCGATGGCAAAGCCACAGTTATTGTTTACTGGGGATACCACACTTTTTTAAATAGAGATATTTGCGGCTGAACAGTGAGCAACACACTCAAACTGCTTTTTTTTTTAGATACCAAAGGCCCAAAACTGGATAGTACAGCGATTTGACCCGTGGAACTGCAAAACCACACTAGGATGTCGGGCCTGCACAAGACTATTTTCAACAGATAAATTTTTGTGTCACAACAGTCAGGAGACACTACTGTTTTTCTTTATGGAAAAAACTACCAAAAGCTGAATAATAGAGATTTTTTACTGTGGGATGGCAAAACCACAGTTATTGTTTACTGAGGTATACCACACTTTTTTAAATAGAGATATTTGCGGCTGAACAGTGAGCGACACACTTAAACTGCTTTTTTTTTAGATACCAAAGGCCCAAAACTGGATAGTACAGCGATTTGACCCGTGGAACTGCGAAACCACACTGGGATGTCGGGCCTACACAAGACTATTTTCAACAGATATATTTTTGTGTCACAACAGTCAGGAGACACTACTGTTTTTCTTTACGGAAAAAACTACCAAAACCTGAATAATAGAGATTTTTTACCGTGGGATGGCAAAACCACAGTTATTGTTTACTGGAGTATACTACACTTTTTTAAATAGAGATATTTGCGGCTGAACAGTGAGCGACACACTCAAACTGCTTTTTTATTAGATAGCAAAGGCCCAAAACTTGATAGTACAGCGATTTGACCCGTGGAACTGCGAAACCACACTGGGATGTCGGACCTACACAAGACTATTTTCAACAGATATATTTTTGTATCACAACAGTCAGGAGAAACTACTGTTTTTCTTTACGAAAAAAACTGCCAAAAGCTGAATAATAGAGATTTTTTACCGTGGGATGGCAAAACCACAATTATTGTATACTGGGGTATACCACACTTTTTTAAATAGAGATATTTGCGGCTGAACAGTGAGCGACACACTCAAACTGCTTTTTTTTTAGATACCAAAGGCCCAAAACTGGATAGTACAGCGATTTGACCCGTGGAACTGCGAAACCACACTGGGATGTCGGGCCTACACAAGACTATTTTCAACAGATAAATTTTTGTGTCACAACAGTCATGAGACACTACTGTTTTTCTTTACGGAAAAAACTACCAAAAGCTGAATAATAGAGATTTTTTACCGTGGGATGGCAAAGCCACAGTTATTGTTTACTGGGGATACCACACTTTTTTAAATAGAGATATTTGCGGCTGAACAGTGAGCAACACACTCAAACTGCTTTTTTTTTTAGATACCAAAGGCCCAAAACTGGATAGTACAGCGATTTGACCCGTGGAACTGCAAAACCACACTAGGATGTCGGGCCTGCACAAGACTATTTTCAACAGATAAATTTTTGTGTCACAACAGTCAGGAGACACTACTGTTTTTCTTTACGGAAAAAACTACCAAAAGCTGAATAATAGAGATTTTTTACCGTGGGATGGCAAAACCACAGTTATTGTTTACTGAGGTATACCACACTTTTTTAAATAGAGATATTTGCGGCTGTACAGTGAGCGACACACTCAAACTGCTTTTTTTTTAGATACCAAAGGCCCAAAACTGGATAGTACAGCGATTTGACCCGTGGAACTGCGAAACCACACTGGGATGTCGGGCCTACACAAGACTATTTTCAACAGATATATTTTTGTGTCTCAACAGTCAGGAGACACTACTGTTTTTCTTTACGGAAAAAACTACCAAAAGCTGAATAATAGAGATTTTTTACCGTGGGATGGCAAAACCACAGTTATTGTTTACTGGGGTATACCACACTTTTTTAAATAGAGATATTTGCGGCTGAACAGTGAGCGCACACTCAAACTGCTTTTTTTTTAGATACCAAAGGCCCAAAACTGGATAGTACAGCGATTTGACCAGTGGAACTGCGAAACCACACTGGGATGTCGGACCTACACAAGACTATTTTCAACAGATATATTTTTGTGTCACCACAGTCAGGAGACACTACTGTTTTTCTTTACGGAAAAAACTACCAAAAGCTGAATAATAGAGATTTTTTACCGTGCGATTACAAAGCCACAGTTATTGTTTACTGGGGATACCACACTTTTTTAAATAGAGATATTTGCGGCTGAACAGTGAGCAACACACTCAAACTGCTTTTTTTTTTAGATACCAAAGGCCCAAAACTGGATAGTACAGCGATTTGACCCGTGGAACTGCAAAACCACACTGGGATGTCGGGCCTGCACAAGACTATTTTCAACAGATAAATTTTTGTGTCACAACAGTCAGGAGACACTACTGTTTTTCTTTACAGAAAAAACTACCAAAAGCTGAATAATAGAGATTTTTTACCGTGGGTTGGCAAAACCACAGTTATTGTTTACTGAGGTATACCACACTTTTTTAAATAGAGATATTTGCGGCTGAACAGTGAGCGACACACTCAAACTGCTTTTTTTTTAGATACCAAAGGCCCAAAACTGGATAGTACAGCGATTTGACCCGTGGAACTGCGAAACCACACTGGGATGTCGGGCCTACACAAGACTATTTTCAACAGATATATTTTTGTGTCTCAACAGTCAGGAGACACTACTGTTTTTCTTTACGGAAAAAACTACCAAAAGCTGAATAATAGAGATTTTTTACCGTGGGATGGCAAAACCAGTTATTGTTTACTGGGGTATACCACACTTTTCTAAATAGAGATATTTGTGGCTGAACAGTGAGCGACACACTCAAACTGCTTTTTTTTTAGATACCAAAGGCCCAAAACTGGATAGTACAGCGGTTTGACCAGTGGAACTGCGAAACCGCACTGGGATGTCGGGCCTACACAAGACTATTTTCACCACATATATTTTTGTGTCACAACAGTCAGGAGACACTACTGTTTTTTTTACGGAAAAAACTACCAAAACCTGAATAATAGAGATTTTTTACCGTGGGATGGCAAAACCACAGTTATTGTTTACTGGGGTATACCACACTTTTTTAAATAGAGATATTTGCGGCTGAACAGTGAGCGACACACTCAAACTGCTTTTTTATTAGATACCAAAGGCCCAAAACTTGATAGTACAGCAATTTGACCCGTGGAACTGCGAAACCACACTGGGATGTCGGGCCTACACAAGACTATTTTCAACAGATATTTTTTTGTGTCACAACAGTCAGGAGACACTACTGTTTTTCTTTACGGAAAAAACTACCAAAACCTGAATAATAGAGATTTTTTACCGTGGGATGGCAAAACCACAGTTATTGTTTACTGGGGCATAGCACACTGTTTTAAAAAGAGATATTTGCGGCTGAACAGTGAGCGACACTCTCAAGCTGCTTTTTTTTTAGATACCAAAGGCCCAAAACTGGATAGTACAGCGATTTGACCCGTGGAACTTCGAATCCACACTGGGATGTCGGGCCTACACAAGACTATTTTCAACAGATATATTTTTGTGTCACAACAGTCAGGAGACACTACTGTTTTTCTTTACGGAAAAAACTACCAAAAGCTGAATAATAGAGATTTTTTTACCGTGGGATGGCAAAACCACAGTTATTGTTTGCTAGGGTATACCACACTTTTTTAAATAGAGATATTTGCAGCTGAACAGTGAGCGACACACTAAAACTGCTTTTTTTTTAAATACCAAATGCCCAAAACTGGATAGTACAGCAATTTGACCCGTGGAACTGCGAAATCACACTGGGATGTCGGGCCTACACAAGACTATTTTCAACAGATATATTTTTGTGACTCAACAGTCAGGAGACACTACTGTTTTTCTTTACGGAAAAAACTACCAAAAGCTGAATAATAGAGATTTTTTACCGTGCGATGGCAAAACCACAGTTATTGTTTACTGGGGTATACCACACTTTTTCAAATAGACATATTTGCGGCTGAACAGTGAGCGACACACTCAAACTGCTTTTTTATTAGATACCAAAGGCCCAAAACTTGATAGTACAGCGATTTGACCTGTGGAACTGGGAAAACACACTGGGATGTCGGGCCTACACAAGACTATTTTCAACAGATAAATTTTTGAGTCACAAAAGTCATGAGACACTACTGTTTTTCTTTACGGAAAAAACTACCAAAAGCTGAATAATAGAGATTTTTTACCGTGGGATGGCAAAACCACAGTTATTGTTTACTGGGGTATACCACGCTTTTTTAAATAGAGATATTTGCGGCTGAACAGTGAGCGACACACTCAAACTGCTTTTTTTTTTAGATACCAAAGGCCCAAAACTGGATAGTAGAGCGATTTGACCCGTGGAACTGCGAAACCACACTGGGATGTCGGGCCTACACAAGACTATTTTCAACAGACATATTTTTGTGTCACAACAGTCAGGAGACACTACTGTTTTTCTTTACGGAAAAAACTACCAGAAGCTGAATAATAGAGATTTTTTACCGTGGGATGGCAAAACCACAGTTATTGTTTACTGGGGTATACCACACTTATTTAAATAGAGATACTTGCGGCTGAACAGTGAGCGCACACTCAAACTGCTTTTTTTTAGATACCAAAGGCCCAAAACTGGATAGTACAGCGATTTGACCCGTGGAACTGCGAAACCACACTGGGATGTCAGGCCTACACAAGACTATTTTCAACAGACATATTTTTGTGTCACAACAGTCAGGAGACACTACTGTTTTTCTTTACGGAAAAAACTACCAGAAGCTGAATAATAGAGATTTTTTACCGTGGGATGGCAAAACCACAGTTATTGTTTACTGGGGTATACCACACTTTTTTAAATAGAGATACTTGCGGCTGAACAGTGAGCGCACACTCAAACTGCTTTTTTTTAGATACCAAAGGCCCAAAACTGGATAGTACAGCGATTTGACCCGTGGAACTGCGAAACAACACTGGGATGTCGGGCCTACACAAGACTATTTTCAACAGATATAGTTTTGTGTCACCACAGTCAGGAGACACTACTGTTTTTCTTTACGGAAAAAACTGCCAAAAGCTGAATAATAGAGATTTTTTACCGTGGGATGGCAAAGCCGCAGTTATTGTTTACTGGGGTATACCACACTGTTTTAAATAGATATATTTGCGGCTGAACAGTGAGCGACACACTCAAACTGCTTTTTTTTTAGATACCAAAGGCCCAAAACTGGATAGTACAGCGATTTGACCCGTGGAACTGCGAAACCACACTGGGATGTCGGGCCTACACAAGACTATTTTCAACAGACATATTTTTGTGTCACAACAGTCAGGAGACACTAATGTTTTTCTTTACGGAAAAAACTACCAAAAGCTGAATAATAGAGATTTTTTACCGTGGGATGGCAAAACCATAGCTATTGTTTACTGAGGTATACCACACTTTTTTAAATAGAGATATTTGCGGCTGAACAGTGAGCGACACACTTAAACTGCTTTTTTTTTAGATACCAAAGGCCCAAAACTGGATAGTACAGCGATTTGACCCGTGGAACTGCGAAACCACACTGGGATGTCGGGCCTACACAAGACTATTTTCAACAGATATATTTTTGTGTCACAACAGTCAGGAGACACTACTGTTTTTCTTTACGGAAAAAACTACCAAAACCTGAATAATAGAGATTTTTTACCGTGGGATGGCAAAACCACAGTTATTGTTTACTGGAGTATACCACACTTTTTTAAATAGAGATATTTGCGGCTGAACAGTGAGCGACACACTCAAACTGCTTTTTTATTAGATAGCAAAGGCCCAAAACTTGATAGTACAGCGATTTGACCCGTGGAACTGCGAAACCACACTGGGATGTCGGACCTACACAAGACTATTTTCAACAGATATATTTTTGTATCACAACAGTCAGGAGAAACTACTGTTTTTCTTTACGAAAAAAACTGCCAAAAGCTGAATAATAGAGATTTTTTACCGTGGGATGGCAAAACCACAATTATTGTATACTGGGGTATACCACACTTTTTTAAATAGAGATATTTGCGGCTGAACAGTGAGCGACACACTCAAACTGCTTTTTTTTTAGATACCAAAGGCCCAAAACTGGATAGTACAGCGATTTGACCCGTGGAACTGCGAAACCACACTGGGATGTCGGGCCTACACAAGACTATTTTCAACAGATAAATTTTTGTGTCACAACAGTCATGAGACACTACTGTTTTTCTTTACGGAAAAAACTACCAAAAGCTGAATAATAGAGATTTTTTACCGTGGGATGGCAAAGCCACAGTTATTGTTTACTGGGGATACCACACTTTTTTAAATAGAGATATTTGCGGCTGAACAGTGAGCAACACACTCAAACTGCTTTTTTTTTTAGATACCAAAGGCCCAAAACTGGATAGTACAGCGATTTGACCCGTGGAACTGCAAAACCACACTAGGATGTCGGGCCTGCACAAGACTATTTTCAACAGATAAATTTTTGTGTCACAACAGTCAGGAGACACTACTGTTTTTCTTTACGGAAAAAACTACCAAAAGCTGAATAATAGAGATTTTTTACCGTGGGATGGCAAAACCACAGTTATTGTTTACTGAGGTATACCACACTTTTTTAAATAGAGATATTTGCAGCTGTACAGTGAGCGACACACTCAAACTGCTTTTTTTTTAGATACCAAAGGCCCAAAACTGGATAGTACAGCGATTTGACCCGTGGAACTGCGAAACCACACTGGGATGTCGGGCCTACACAAGACTATTTTCAACAGATATATTTTTGTGTCTCAACAGTCAGGAGACACTACTGTTTTTCTTTACGGAAAAAACTACCAAAAGCTGAATAATAGAGATTTTTTACCGTGGGATGGCAAAACCAGTTATTGTTTACTGGGGTATACCACACTTTTCTAAATAGAGATATTTGTGGCTTAACAGTGAGCGACACACTCAAACTGCTTTTTTTTTAGATACCCAAGGCCCAAAACTGGATAGTACAGCGGTTTGACCAGTGGAACTGCGAAACCGCACTGGGATGTCGGGCCTACACAAGACTATTTTCAACAGATATATTTTTGTGTCACAACAGTCAGGAGACACTACTGTTTTTCTTTACGGAAAAAACTACCAAAACCTGAATAATAGAGATTTTTTACCGTGTGATGGCAAAACCACAGTTATTGTTTACTGGGGTATACCACACTTTTTTAAATAGAGATATTTGCGGCTGAACAGTGAGCGACACACTCAAACTGCTTTTTTATTAGATACCAAAGGCCCAAAACTTGATAGTACAGCAATTTGACCCGTGGAACTGCGAAACCACACTGGGATGTCGGGCCTACACAAGACTATTTTCAACAGATATATTTTTGTGTCACAACAGTCAGGAGACACTACTGTTTTTCTTTACGGAAAAAACTACCAAAAGCTGAATAATAGAGATTTTTTACCGTGGGATGGCAAAACCACAGTTATTGTTTACTGGGGTATACCACACTTTTTTAAATAGAGATATTTGCGGCTGAACAGTGAGCGCACACTCAAACTGCTTTTTTTTTAGATACCAAAGGCCCAAAACTGGATAGTACAGCGATTTGACCAGTGGAACTGCGAAACCACACTGGGATGTCGGACCTACACAAGACTATTTTCAACAGATATATTTTTGTGTCACCACAGTCAGGAGACACTACTGTTTTTCTTTACGGAAAAAACTACCAAAAGCTGAATAATAGAGATTTTTTACCGTGCGATTACAAAGCCACAGTTATTGTTTACTGGGGATACCACACTTTTTTAAATAGAGATATTTGCGGCTGAACAGTGAGCAACACACTCAAACTGCTTTTTTTTTTAGATACCAAAGGCCCAAAACTGGATAGTACAGCGATTTGACCCGTGGAACTGCAAAACCACACTGGGATGTCGGGCCTGCACAAGACTATTTTCAACAGATAAATTTTTGTGTCACAACAGTCAGGAGACACTACTGTTTTTCTTTACAGAAAAAACTACCAAAAGCTGAATAATAGAGATTTTTTACCGTGGGTTGGCAAAACCACAGTTATTGTTTACTGAGGTATACCACACTTTTTTAAATAGAGATATTTGCGGCTGAACAGTGAGCGACACACTCAAACTGCTTTTTTTTTAGATACCAAAGGCCCAAAACTGGATAGTACAGCGATTTGACCCGTGGAACTGCGAAACCACACTGGGATGTCGGGCCTACACAAGACTATTTTCAACAGATATATTTTTGTGTCTCAACAGTCAGGAGACACTACTGTTTTTCTTTACGGAAAAAACTACCAAAAGCTGAATAATAGAGATTTTTTACCGTGGGATGGCAAAACCAGTTATTGTTTACTGGGGTATACCACACTTTTCTAAATAGAGATATTTGTGGCTGAACAGTGAGCGACACACTCAAACTGCTTTTTTTTTAGATACCAAAGGCCCAAAACTGGATAGTACAGCGGTTTGACCAGTGGAACTGCGAAACCGCACTGGGATGTCGGGCCTACACAAGACTATTTTCACCACATATATTTTTGTGTCACAACAGTCAGGAGACACTACTGTTTTTTTTACGGAAAAAACTACCAAAACCTGAATAATAGAGATTTTTTACCGTGGGATGGTAAAACCACAGTTATTGTTTACTGGGGTATACCACACTTTTTTAAATAGAGATATTTGCGGCTGAACAGTGAGCGACACACTCAAACTGCTTTTTTATTAGATACCAAAGGCCCAAAACTTGATAGTACAGCAATTTGACCCGTGGAACTGCGAAACCACACTGGGATGTCGGGCCTACACAAGACTATTTTCAACAGATATTTTTTTGTGTCACAACAGTCAGGAGACACTACTGTTTTTCTTTACGGAAAAAACTACCAAAACCTGAATAATAGAGATTTTTTACCGTGGGATGGCAAAACCACAGTTATTGTTTACTGGGGCATAGCACACTGTTTTAAAAAGAGATATTTGCGGCTGAACAGTGAGCGACACTCTCAAGCTGCTTTTTTTTTAGATACCAAAGGCCCAAAACTGGATAGTACAGCGATTTGACCCGTGGAACTTCGAATCCACACTGGGATGTCGGGCCTACACAAGACTATTTTCAACAGATATATTTTTGTGTCACAACAGTCAGGAGACACTACTGTTTTTCTTTACGGAAAAAACTACCAAAAGCTGAATAATAGAGATTTTTTTACCGTGGGATGGCAAAACCACAGTTATTGTTTGCTAGGGTATACCACACTTTTTTAAATAGAGATATTTGCAGCTGAACAGTGAGCGACACACTAAAACTGCTTTTTTTTTAAATACCAAATGCCCAAAACTGGATAGTACAGCAATTTGACCCGTGGAACTGCGAAATCACACTGGGATGTCGGGCCTACACAAGACTATTTTCAACAGATATATTTTTGTGGCTCAACAGTCAGGAGACACTACTGTTTTTCTTTACGGAAAAAACTACCAAAAGCTGAATAATAGAGATTTTTTACCGTGCGATGGCAAAACCACAGTTATTGTTTACTGGGGTATACCACACTTTTTCAAATAGACATATTTGCGGCTGAACAGTGAGCGACACACTCAAACTGCTTTTTTATTAGATACCAAAGGCCCAAAACTTGATAGTACAGCGATTTGACCTGTGGAACTGGGAAAACACACTGGGATGTCGGGCCTACACAAGACTATTTTCAACAGATAAATTTTTGAGTCACAAAAGTCATGAGACACTACTGTTTTTCTTTACGGAAAAAACTACCAAAAGCTGAATAATAGAGATTTTTTACCGTGGGATGGCAAAACCACAGTTATTGTTTACTGGGGTATACCACGCTTTTTTAAATAGAGATATTTGCGGCTGAACAGTGAGCGACACACTCAAACTGCTTTTTTTTTTAGATACCAAAGGCCCAAAACTGGATAGTACAGCGATTTGACCCGTGGAACTGCGAAACCACACTGGGATGTCGGGCCTACACAAGACTATTTTCAACAGACATATTTTTGTGTCACAACAGTCAGGAGACACTACTGTTTTTCTTTACGGAAAAAACTACCAGAAGCTGAATAATAGAGATTTTTTACCGTGGGATGGCAAAACCACAGTTATTGTTTACTGGGGTATACCACACTTATTTAAATAGAGATACTTGCGGCTGAACAGTGAGCGCACACTCAAACTGCTTTTTTTTAGATACCAAAGGCCCAAAACTGGATAGTACAGCGATTTGACCCGTGGAACTGCGAAACCACACTGGGATGTCAGGCCTACACAAGACTATTTTCAACAGACATATTTTTGTGTCACAACAGTCAGGAGACACTACTGTTTTTCTTTACGGAAAAAACTACCAGAAGCTGAATAATAGAGATTTTTTACCGTGGGATGGCAAAACCACAGTTATTGTTTACTGGGGTATACCACACTTTTTTAAATAGAGATACTTGCGGCTGAACAGTGAGCGCACACTCAAACTGCTTTTTTTTAGATACCAAAGGCCCAAAACTGGATAGTACAGCGATTTGACCCGTGGAACTGCGAAACAACACTGGGATGTCGGGCCTACACAAGACTATTTTCAACAGATATAGTTTTGTGTCACCACAGTCAGGAGACACTACTGTTTTTCTTTACGGAAAAAACTGCCAAAAGCTGAATAATAGAGATTTTTTACCGTGGGATGGCAAAGCCGCAGTTATTGTTTACTGGGGTATACCACACTGTTTTAAATAGATATATTTGCGGCTGAACAGTGAGCGACACACTCAAACTGCTTTTTTTTTAGATACCAAAGGCCCAAAACTGGATAGTACAGCGATTTGACCCGTGGAACTGCGAAACCACACTGGGATGTCGGGCCTACACAAGACTATTTTCAACAGACATATTTTTGTGTCACAACAGTCAGGAGACACTAATGTTTTTCTTTACGGAAAAAACTACCAAAAGCTGAATAATAGAGATTTTTTACCGTGGGATGGCAAAACCATAGCTATTGTTTAATGGGTTATACCACACTTTTTTAAATAGAGATATTTGCGGCTGAACAGTGAGCGACACACTCAAACTGCTTTTTTTTTAGATACCAAAGGCCCAAAACTGAATAGTACAGCGATTTGACCCGTGGAACTGCGAAACCACACTAGGATGTCGGGCCTACACAAGACTATTTTCAACAGATAAACTTTTGTGTCACAACAGTCAGGAGACACTACAGTTTTTCTATACGCAAAAAACTACCAAAAGCTGAATAATAGAGATTTTTTACCGTGGGATGGCAAAACCACAGTTATTGCTTACGGGGGTATACCACACTTTTTTAAATAGAGATATTTGCGGCTGAACAGTGAGCGACACACTCAAACTGCTTTTTTTTTAGATACCAAAGGCCCAAAACTGGATAGTACAGCGATTTGACCAGTGGAACTGCGAAACCACACTGGGATGTCGGGTCTACACAAGACTATTTTCAACAGATATATTTTTGTGTCACAACAGTCAGGAGACACTACTGTTTTTCTTTACGGAAAAAACTACCAAAAGCTGAATAATAGAGATTTTTTACTGGGGGATGGCAAAACCACAGTTATTGTTTACTGGGGTATACCACACTTTTTTAAATAGAGATATTTGCGGCTGAACAGTGAGTGACACCCTCAAACTGCTTTTTTTTTAGATACCAAAGGCCCAAAACTGGTTAGTACAGCGATTTGACCCATGGAACTGCAAAACCACACTGGGATGTCGGGCCTACACAAGACGATTTTCAACAGATAAATTTTTGTGTCACAACAGTCAGGAGACACTACTGTTTTTCTTTACGGAAAAAACTACCAAAAGCTGAATAATAGAGATATTTTACCGTGGGAAGGCAAAACCACAGTTATAGTTTACTGGGGTATACCACAATTTTTTAAATAGAGATATTTGCGGCTGAACAGTGAGCGACACCCTCAAACTGCTTTTTTTTCAGATACCAAAGGCCCAAAACTGGATATTACAGCGATTTGACCCGTGGAACTGCGAAACCACACTGGGATGTCGGGCCTACACAAGACTATTTTCAACAGATTTATTTTTGTGTCACCACAGTCAGGAGACACTACTGTTTTTCTTTACGGAAAAAACTACCAAAAGCTGAATAATAGAGATTTTTTACCGTGGGATGGCAAAACCACAGTTATTGCTTACGGGGGTATACCACACTTTTTTAAATAGAGATATTTGCGGGTGAACAGTGAGCAACAGACTCAAACTGCTTTTTTTTTAGATACCAAAGGCCCAAAACTGGATAGTACAGTGATTTGACCCGTGGAATTGCAAAACCACACTAGGATGTCTGGCCTACACAAGACTATTTTCAACAGATAAATTTTTGTGTCACAACAGTCAGGAGACACTACTGTTTTTCTTTACGGAAAAAACTACCAAAAGATGAATAATAGAGATTTTTTACCGTGGGATGGCAAAACCACAGTTATTGTTTACTGGGGTATACCACACTTTTTTAAATAGAGATATTTGCGGCAGAACAGTGAGCGACACACTCAAACTGCTTTTTTTTAAGATACCAAAGGCCCAAAACTGGATAGTACAGCGATTTGACCCGTGGAACTGCGAAACCACACTGGGATGTCGGGCCTACACAAGACTATTTTCAACACATATATTTTTGTGTCTCAACAGTCAGGAGACACTACTGTTTTTCTTTACGGAAAAAACTACCAAAAGCTGAATAATAGAGATTTTTTACCGTGGGATGGCAAAACCACAGTTATTGTTTACTGGTTTATACCACACTTTTCTAAATAGAGATATTTGCGGCTGAACAGTGAGCGACACACTCAAACTGCTTTTTTTTTAGATACCAAAAGCCCAAAACTGGATAGTACAGCGGTTTGACCAGTGGAACTGCGAAACCGCACTGGGATGTCGGGCCTACACAAGACTATTTTCAACAGATATATTTTTGTGTCACAACAGTCAGGAGACACTACTGTTTTTCTTTACGGAAAAAACTACCAAAACCTGAATAATAGAGATTTTTTACCATGTGATGGCAAAACCACAGTTATTGTTTACTGGGGTATACCACACTTTTTTAAATAGAGATATTTGCGGCTGAACAGTGAGCGACACACTCAAACTGCTTTTTTATTAGATACCAAAGGCCCAAAACTTGATAGTACAGCGATTTGACCCGTGGAACTGCGAAACCACACTGGGATGTCGCGCCTACACAAGACTATTTTCAACAGATATATTTTTGTGTCACAACAGTCAGGAGACACTACTGTTTTTCTTTACGGAAAAAACTACCAAAACCTGAATAGTAGAGATTTTTTACCGTGCGATGGCAAAACCACAGTTATTGTTTACTGGGGTATACCACACTTTTTTAAATAGAGATATTTGCGGCTGAACAGTGAGCGACACACTCAAACTGCTTTTTTTTTTAGATACCAAAGGCCCAAAACTGGATAGTACAGCGATTTGACCAGTGGAACTGCGAAACCACACTGGGATGTCGGGTCTACACAAGACTATTTTCAACAGATATATTTTTGTGTCACAACAGTCAGGAGACACTACTGTTTTTCTTTACGGAAAAAACTACCAAAACCTGAATAATAGAGATATTTTACCGTGGGAAGGCAAAACCACAGTTATAGTTTACTGGGGTATACCACAATTTTTTAAATAGAGATATTTGCGGCTGAACAGTGAGCGACACCCTCAAACTGCTTTTTTTTCAGATACCAAAGGCCCAAAACTGGATAGTACAGCGATTTGACCCGTGGAACTGCGAAACCACACTGGGATGTCGGGCCTACACAAGACTATTTTCAACAGACATATTTTTGTGTCACAACAGTCAGGAGACACTACTGTTTTTCTTTATGGAAAAAACTACCAGAAGCTGAATAATAGAGATATTTTACCGTGGGATGGCAAAACCACAGTTATTGTTTACTGGGGTATACCACACTTTTTTAAATAGAGATACTTGCGGCTGAACAGTGAGCGCACACTCAAACTGCTTTTTTTTTAGATACCAAAGGCCCAAAACTGGATAGTACAGCGATTTGACCAGTGGAACTGCGAAACCGCACTGGGATGTCGGGCCTACACAAGACTATTTTCAACAGATATATTTTTGTGTCACCACAGTCAGGAGACACTACTGTTTTTCTTTACGGAAAAAACTACCAAAAGCTGAATAATAGAGATTTTTTACCGTGGGATGGCAAAACCACAGTTATTGCTTACGGGGGTATACCACACTTTTTTAAATAGAGATATTTGCGGGTGAACAGTGAGCAACAGACTCAAACTACTTTTTTTTTAGATACCAAAGGCCCAAAACTGGATAGTACAGTGATTTGACCCGTGGAATTGCAAAACCACACTAGGATGTCTGGCCTACACAAGACTATTTTCAACAGATAAATTTTTGTGTCACAACAGTCAGGAGACACTACTGTTTTTCTTTACGGAAAAAACTACCAAAAGATGAATAATAGAGATTTTTTACCGTGGGATGGCAAAACCACAGTTATTGTTTACTGGGGTATACCACACTTTTTTAAATAGAGATATTTGCGGCAGAACAGTGAGCGACACACTCAAACTGCTTTTTTATTAGATACCAAAGGCCCAAAACTTGATAGTACAGCGATTTGACCCGTGGAACTGCGAAACCACACTGGGATGTCGCGCCTACACAAGACTATTTTCAACAGATATATTTTTGTGTCACAACAGTCAGGAGACACTACTGTTTTTCTTTATGGAAAAAACTACCAAAACCTGAATAGTAGAGATTTTTTACCGTGCGATGGCAAAACCACAGTTATTGTTTACTGGGGTATACCACACTTTTCTAAATAGAGATATTTGCGGCTGAACAGTGAGCGACACACTCAAACTGCTTTTTTTTTAGATACCAAAAGCCCAAAACTGGATAGTACAGCGGTTTGACCAGTGGAACTGCGAAACCGCACTGGGATGTCGGGCCTACACAAGACTATTTTCAACAGATATATTTTTGTGTCACAACAGTCAGGAGACACTACTGTTTTTCTTTACGGAAAAAACTACCAAAACCTGAATAATAGAGATTTTTTACCATGTGATGGCAAAACCACAGTTATTGTTTACTGGGGTATACCACACTTTTTTAAATAGAGATATTTGCGGCTGAACAGTGAGCGACACACTCAAACTGCTTTTTTATTAGATACCAAAGGCCCAAAACTTGATAGTACAGCGATTTGACCCGTGGAACTGCGAAACCACACTGGGATGTCGCGCCTACACAAGACTATTTTCAACAGATATATTTTTGTGTCACAACAGTCAGGAGACACTACTGTTTTTCTTTACGGAAAAAACTACCAAAACCTTAATAGTAGAGATTTTTTACCGTGCGATGGCAAAACCACAGTTATTGTTTACTGGGGTATACCACACTTTTTTAAATAGAGATATTTGCGGCTGAACAGTGAGCGACACACTCAAACTGCTTTTTTATTAGATAGCAAAGGCCAAAAACTTGATAGTACAGCGATTTGACCCGTGGAACTGCGAAAACACACTGGGATGTCGTGCCTACACAAGACTATTTTCAACAGATATATTTTTGTATCACAACAGTCAGGAGACACTACTGCTTTTCTTTACGGAAAAAACTACCAAAAGCTGAATAATAGAGATTTTTTACCGTGGGATGGCAAAACCACAGTTATTGTTTACTGGGGTATACCACACTTTTTTAAATAGAGATATTTGCGGCTGAACAGTGAGCTACACACTCAAACTGCTTTTTTTTTTAGATACCAAAGGCCCAAAACTGGATAGTACAGTGATTTTACCCGTGGAACTGCGAAACCACACTGGGATGTTGGGCCTACACAAGACTATTTTCAACAGACATATTTTTGTGTCACAACAGTCAGGAGACACTACTGTTTTTCTTTACGGAAAATACTACCAGAAGCTGAATAATAGAGATTTTTTACCGTGGGATGGAAAAACCACAGTTATTGTTTACTGGGGTATACCACACTTTTTTAAATAGAGATACTTGCGGCTGAACAGTGAGCGCACACTCAAACTGCTTTTTTTTTAGATACCAAAGGCCCAAAACTGGATAGTACAGCGATTTGACCAGTGGAACTGCGAAACAACTCTGGGATGTCGGGCCTACACAAGACTATTTTCAACAGATATATTTTTGTGTCACCACAGTCAGGAGACACTACTGTTTTTCTTTACGGAAAAAATTACCAAAACTTGAATAATAGAGATATTTTACCGTGGAAATGCAAAACCACAGTTATTGTTTACTGGGGTATACCACACTTTTTTATATAGAGATATTTGCAGCTGAACAGTGAGCGACACACTCAAACTGCTTTTTTTTTAGATACCAAAGGCCCAAGACTGGATAGTACAGCGATTTGACCCGTGGAACTGCGAAACCACACTGGGATGTCGGGCCTACACAAGACTATTTTCAACAGATATATTTTTGTGTCACAACAGTCAGGAGACACTACTGTTTTTCTTTACGGAAAAAACTACCAAAAGCTGAATAATAGAGATTTTTTACCGTGGGATGGCAAAACCACAATTATTGTTTACTGGGGTATACCACACTTTTCTAAATAGAGATATTTGCGGCTGAACAGTGAGCGACACACTCAAACTGCTTTTTTTAGATACCAAAGGCCCAAAACTGGATAGTACAGCGGTTTGACCAGTGGAACTGCGAAACCGCACTGGGATGTCGGGCCTACACAAGACTATTTTTAACAGATATATTTTTGTGTCACAACAGTCAGGAGACACTACTGTTTTTCTTTACGGAAAAAACTACCAAAACCTGAATAATAGAGATTTTTTACCGTGCGATGGCAAAACCACAGTTATTGTTTACTGGGGTATACCACACTTTTTTAAATAGAGATATTTGCGGCTGAACAGTGAGCGACACACTCAAACTGCTTTTTTATTAGATAGCAAAGGCCCAAAACATGATAGTACAGCGATTTGACCCGTGGAACTGCGAAAACACACTGGGATGTCGGGCCTACACAAGACTATTTTCAACAGATATATTTTTGTATCACAACAGTCAGGAGAAGCTACTGTTTTTCTTTACGGAAAAAACTACCAAAAGCTGAATAATAGAGATTTTTTACCGTGGGATGGCAAAACCACAGTTATTGTTTACTGGGGTATACCACACTTTTTTAAATAGAGATATTTGCGGCTGAACAGTGAGCGACACACTCAAACTGCTTTTTTTTTAGATACCAAAGGCCCAAAACTGGATAGTACAGCGATTTGACCCGTGGAACTGCGAAACCACACTGGGATGTCGGGCCTACACAAGACTATTTTCAACAGATAAATTTTTGTGTCACAACAGTCATGAGACACTACTGTTTTTCTTTACGGAAAAAACTACCAAAAGCTGAATAATAGAGATTTTTTACCGTGGGATGGCAAAACCACAGTTATTGTTTACTGGAGCATACCACACTGTTTTAAAAAGAGATATTTGCGGCTGAACAGTGAGCTACACACTCAAACTGCTTTTTTTTTAGATACCAAAGGCCCAAAACTGGATAGTACAGTGATTTTACCGGTGGAACTGCGAAACCACACAGGGATGTCGGGCCTACACAAGACTATTTTCAACAGATAAATTTTTGTGTCACAACAGTCAGGAGACACTAATGTTTTTCTTTACGGAAAAAACTACCAAAAGCTGAATAATAGAGATTTTTTACCGTGGGATGGCAAAACCATAGTTATTGTTTACTGGGGTATACCACACTTTTTTAAATAGAGATATTTGCGGCTGAACAGTGAGCGACACACTCAAACTGCTTTTTTTTCAGATACCAAAGGCCCAAAACTGGATAGTACAGCGATTTGACCAGTGGAACTGCGAAACAACACTGGGATGTCGGGCCTACACAAGACTATTTTCAACAGATATATTTTTGTGTCACCACAGTCAGGAGACACTACTGTTTTTCTTTACGGAAAAAACTACCAAAAGCTGAATAATAGAGAATTTTTATCGTGGGATGCCAAAACCACAGTTATTGCTTACTGGGGTATACCACACTTTTTTAAATAGAGATATTTGCGGCTGAACAGTGAGCGACACACTCAAACTGCTTTTTTTTAGATACCAAAGGCCCAAAACTGGATAGTACAGCGATTTGACCCGTGGAACAGCGAAACCACACTGGGATGTCGGGTCTACACATAACTATTTTCAACAGATATATTTTTGTATCACAACAGTCAGGAGAAGCTACTGTTTTTCTTTACGGAAAAAACTACCAAAAGCTGAATAATAGAGATTTTTTACCGTGGGATGGCAAAACCACAGTTACTGTTTACTGGGGTATACCACACTTTTTTAAATAGAGATATTTGCGGCTGAACAGTGAGCGACACACTCAAACTGCTTTTTTTTTAGATACCAAAGGCCCAAAACTGGATAGTACAGCGATTTGACCCGTGGAACTGCGAAACCACACTGGGATGTCGGGCCTACACAAGACTATTTTCAACAGATAAATTTTTGTGTCACAACAGTCATGAGACACTACTGTTTTTCTTTACGGAAAAAACTACCAAAAGCTGAATAATAGAGATTTTTTACCGTGGGATGGCAAAACCACAGTTATTGTTTACTGGAGTATACCACACTGTTTTAAAAAGAGATATTTGCGGCTGAACAGTGAGCTACACACTCAAACTGCTTTTTTTTTAGATACCAAAGGCCCAAAACTGGATAGTACAGTGATTTTACCGGTGGAACTGCGAAACCACACAGGGATGTCGGGCCTACACAAGAGTATTTTCAACAGATAAATTTTTGTGTCACAACAGTCAGGAGACACTAATGTTTTTCTTTACGGAAAAAACTACCAAAAGCTGAATAATAGAGATTTTTTACCGTGGGATGGCAAAACCATAGTTATTGTTTACTGGGGTATACCACACTTTTTTAAATAGAGATATTTGCGGCTGAACAGTGAGCGACACCCTCAAACTGCTTTTTTTTTAGATACCAAAGGCCCAAAACTGGATAGTACAGCGATTTGACCCATGGAACTGCGAAACCACAATGGGATGTCGGGCCTACACAAGACTATTTTCAGCAGATAAATTTTTGTGTCACAACAGTCAGGAGACACTACTGTTTTTCTTTACGGAAAAAATTACCAAAACTTGAATAATAGAGATATTTTACCGTGGGAATGCAAAACCACAGTTATTGTTTACTGGGGTATACCACACTTTTTTATATAGAGATATTTGCAGCTGAACAGTGAGCGACACACTCAAACTGCTTTTTTTTTAGATACCAAAGGCCCAAGACTGGATAGTACAGCGATTTGACCCGTGGAACTGCGAAACCACACTGGGATGTCGGGCCTACACAAGACTATTTTCAACAGATATATTTTTGTGTCACAACAGTCAGGAGACACTACTGTTTTTCTTTACGGAAAAAAAATACCAAAAGCTGAATAATAGAGATTTTTTACCATGGGATGGCAAAACCACAGTTATTGTTTACTGGGTTATACCACACTTTTTTAAATAGAGATATTTGCGGCTGAACAGTGAGCGCACACTCAAACTTCTTGTTTTTTAGATACCAAAGGCCCAAAACTGGATAGTAGAGCAATTTGACCAGTGTAACTGCGAAAGCACACTGGGATGTCAGGCCTACACAAGACTATTTTCAACAGATATATTTTTGTGTCACCACAGTCAGGAGACACTACTGTTTTTCTTTACGGAAAAAACTACCAAAAGCTGAATAATAGAGATTTCTTACCGTGGGATGGCAAAGCCACAGTTATTGTTTACTGGGGTATAATACACTTTTATAAATAGAGATATTTGCGGCTGAACAGTGAGCAACACACTCAAACTGCTTTTTATTTAGATACCAAAGGCCCAAAACTGGATAGTACAGCGGTTTGACCCGTGGAAGTGCGAAACCACACTGGGATCTCGGGCCTACACAAGACTATTTTCAACACATATATTTTTGTGTCTCAACAGTCAGGAGACACTACTGTTTTTCTTTACGGAAAAAACTACCAAAAGCTGAATAATAGAGATTTTTTACCGTGGGATGGCAAAACCACAGTTATTGTTTACTGGGGTATACCACACTTTTCTAAATAGAGATATTTGCGGCTGAACAGTGAGCGACAAACTCAAACTGCTTTTTTTTAGATACCAAAGGCCCAAAACTGGATAGTACAGCGGTTTGACCAGTGGAACTGCGAAACCGCACTGGGATGTCGGGCCTACACAAGACTATTTTTAACAGATATATTTTTGTGTCACAACAGTCAGGAGACACTACTGTTTTTCTTTACGGAAAAAACTACCAAAACCTGAATAATAGAGATTTTTTACCGTTTGATGGCAAAACCACAGTTATTGTTTACTGGGGTATACCACACTTTTTTAAATAGAGATATTTGCGGCTGAACAGTGAGCGACACACTCAAACTGCTTTTTTATTAGATACCAAAGTCCCAAAACTTGATAGTACAGCGATTTGACCCGTGGAACTGCGAAAACACACTGGGATGTCGCGCCTACACAAGACTATTTTCAACAGATATATTTTTGTGTCACAACAGTCAGGAGACACTACTGTTTTTCTTTACGGAAAAAATTACCAAAACTTGAATAATAGAGGTATTTTACCGTGGGAATGCAAAACCACAGTTATTGTTTACTGGGGTATACCACACTTTTTTATATAGAGATATTTGCAGCTGAACAGTGAGCGACACACTCAAACTGCTTTTTTTTTAGACACCAAAGGCCCAAGACTGGATAGTACAGCGATTTGACCCGTGGAACTGCGAAACCACACTGGGATGTCGGGCCTACACAAGACTATTTTCAACAGATATATTTTTGTGTCACAACAGTCAGGAGACACTACTGTTTTTCTTTACGGAAAAAACTACCAAAAGCTGAATAATAGAGAATTTTTATCGTGGGATGCCAAAACCACAGTTATTGCTTACTGGGGTATACCACACTTTTTTAAATAGAGATATTTGCGGCTGAACAGTGAGCGACACACTCAAACTGCATTTTTTTAGATACCAAAGGCCCAAAACTGGATAGTACAGCGATTTGACCCGTGGAACTGCGAAACCACACTGGGATGTCGGGTCTACACATGACTATTTTCAACAGATATATTTTTGTGTCACAACAGTCAGGAGACACTACTGTTTTTCTTTACGGAAAAAATTACCAAAACTTGAATAATAGAGATATTTTACCGTGGGAATGCAAAACCACAGTTATTGTTTACTGGGTATACCACACTTTTTTATATAGAGATATTTGCAGCTGAACAGTGAGCGACACACTCGAACTGCTTTTTTTTTAGATACCAAAGGCCCAAGACTGGATAGTACAGCGATTTGACCCGTGGAACTGCGAAACCACACTGGGATGTCGGGCCTACACAAGACTATTTTCAACAGATATATTTTTGTGTCACAACAGTCAGGAGACATTACTGTTTTTCTTTACGGAAAAAAACTACCAAAAGCTGAATAATAGAGATTTTTTACCGTGGGATGGCAAAACCACAGTTATTGTTTACTGGGTTATACCACACTTTTTTAAATAGAGATATTTGCGGCTGAACAGTGAGCGCACACTCAAACTTCTTGTTTTTTAGATACCAAAGGCCCAAAACTGGATAGTACAGCGATTTGACCAGTGTAACTGCGAAAGCACACTGGGATGTCGGGCCTACACAAGACTATTTTCAACAGATATATTTTTGTGTCACCACAGTCAGGAGACACTACTGGTTTTCTTTACGGAAAAAACTACCAAAAGCTGAATAATAGAGATTTCTTACCGTGGGATGGCAAAGCCACAGTTATTGTTTACTGGGGTATACTACCCTTTTATAAATAGAGATATTTGCGGCTGAACAGTGAGTAACACACTCAAACTGCTTTTTATTTAGATACCAAAGGCCCAAAACTGGATAGTACAGCGGTTTGACCCGTGGAACTGCGAAACCACACTGGGATGTCGGGCCTACACAAGACTATTTTCAACACATATATTTTTGTGTCTCAACAGTCAGGAGACACTACTGTTTTTCTTTACGTAAAAAAATACCAAAAGCTGAATAATAGAGATTTTTTACCGTGGGATGGCAAAACCACAGTTATTGTTTACTGGGGTATACCACACTTTTATAAATAGAGATATTTGCGGCTGAACAGTGAGCGACACACTCAAACTGCTTTTTTTTAGATACCAAAGGCCCAAAACTGGATAGTACAGCGGTTTGACCAGTGGAACTGCGAAACCGCACTGGGATGTCGGGCCTACACAAGACTATTTTTAACAGATATATTTTTGTGTCACAACAGTCAGGAGACACTACTGTTTTTCTTTACGGAAAAAACTACCAAAACCTGAATAATAGAGATTTTTTACCGTGTGATGGCAAAACCACAGTTATAGTTTACTGGGGTATACCACACTTTTTTAAATAGAGATATTTGCGGCTGAACAGTGAGCGACACACTCAAACTGCTTTTTTATTAGATACCAAAGTCCCAAAACTTGATAGTACAGCGATTTGACCCGTGGAACTGCGAAAACACACTGGGATGTCGCACCTACACAAGACTATTTTCAACAGATATATTTTTGTGTCACAACAGTCATGAGACACTACTGTTTTTCTTTACGGAAAAAAATACCAAAAGCTGAATAATAGAGATTTTTTACCGTGGGATGGCAAAACCACAGTTATTGTTTACTGGAGCATACCACACTGTTTTAAAAAGAGATATTTGGGGCTGAACAGTGAGCTACACACTCAAACTGCTTTTTTTTTAGATACCAAAGGCCCAAAACTGGATAGTACAGTGATTTTACCCGTGGAACTGCGAAACCACACAGGGATGTCGGGCCTACACAAGACTATTTTCAACAGATAAATTTTTGTGTCACAACAGTCAGGAGACACTAATGTTTTTCTTTACGGAAAAAACTACCAAAAGCTGAATAATAAAGATTTTTTACCGTGGGATGGCAAAACCTTTGTTATTGTTTACTGGGGTATACCACACTTTTTTAAATAGAGATATTTGCGGCTAAACAGTGAGCGACACACTCAAACTGCTTTTTTTTCAGATACCAAAGGCCCAAAACTGGATAGTACAGCGATTTGATCCGTGGAACTGCGAAACCACACTGGGATGTCGGGTCTACACATGACTATTTTCAACAGATATATTTTTGTGTCACAACAGTCAGGAGACACTACTGTTTTTCTTTACGGAAAAAACTACCAAAAGCTGAATAATAGAGATTTTTTACCGGGGGATGGCAAAACCACAGTTATTGTTTACTGGGGTATAATACACTTTTATAAATAGAGATATTTACGGCTGAACAGTGAGCAACACACTCAACTGCTTTTTATTTAGATACCAAAGGCCCAAAACTGGATAGTACAGCGGTTTGACCCGTGGAAGTGCGAAACCACACTGGGATCTCGGGCCTACACAAGACTATTTTCAACACATATATTTTTGTGTCTCAACAGTCAGGAGACACTACTGTTTTTCTTTACGGAAAAAACTACCAAAAGCTGAATAATAGAGATTTTTTACCGTGGGATGGCAAAACCACAGTTATTGTTTACTGGGGTATACCACACTTTTCTAAATAGAGATATTTGCGGCTGAACAGTGAGCGACAAACTCAAACTGCTTTTTTTTTAGATACCAAAGGCCCAAAACTGGATAGTACAGCGGTTTGACCAGTGGAACTGCGAAACCGCACTGGGATGTCGGGCCTACACAAGACTATTTTTAACAGATATATTTTTGTGTCACAACAGTCAGGAGACACTACTGTTTTTCTTTACGGAAAAAACTACCGAAACCTGAATAATAGAGATTTTTTACCGTTTGATGGCAAAACCACAGTTATTGTTTACTGGGGTATACCACACTTTTTTAAATAGAGATATTTGTGGCTGAACAGTGAGCGACACACTCAAACTGCTTTTTTATTAGATACCAAAGTCCCAAAACTTGATAGTACAGCGATTTGACCCGTGGAACTGCGAAAACACACTGGGATGTCGCGCCTACACAAGACTATTTTCAACAGATATATTTTTGTGTCACAACAGTCAGGAGACACTACTGTTTTTCTTTACGGAAAAAATTACCAAAACTTGAATAATAGAGATATTTTACCGTGGGAATGCAAAACCACAGTTATTGTTTACTGGGGTATACCACACTTTTTTATATAGAGATATTTGCAGCTGAACAGTGAGCGACACACTCAAACTGCTTTTTTTTTAGACACCAAAGGCCCAAGACTGGATAGTACAGCGATTTGACCTGTGGAACTGCGAAACCACACTGGGATGTCGGGCCTACACAAGACTATTTTCAACAGATATATTTTTGTGTCACAACAGTCAGGAGACACTACTGTTTTTCTTTACGGAAAAAACTACCAAAAGCTGAATAATAGAGAATTTTTATCGTGGGATGCCAAAACCACAGTTATTGCTTACTGGGGTATACCACACTTTTTTAAATAGAGATATTTGCGGCTGAACAGTGAGCGACACACTCAAACTGCTTTTTTTTAGATACCAAAGGCCCAAAACTGGATAGTACAGCGATTTGACCCGTGCAACTGCGAAACCACACTGGGATGTCGGGTCTACACATGACTATTTTCAACAGGTATATTTTTGTGTCACAACAGTCAGGAGACACTACTGTTTTTCTTTACGGAAAAAACTTCCAAAAGCTGAATAATAGAGATTTTTTACCGGGGGATGGCAAAACCACAGTTATTGTTTACTGGGGTTTTCCACACTTTTTTAAATAGAGATATTTGCGGATGAACAGTGAGCGACACCCTCAAACTGCTTTTTTTTTAGATACCAAAGGCCCAAAACTGGATAGTACAGCGATTTGACCCATGGAACTGCGAAACCACACTGGGATGTCGGGCCTACACAAGACTATTTTCAGCAGATAAATTTTTGTGTCACAACAGTCAGGAGACACTACTGTTTTTCTTTACGGAAAAAATTACCAAAACTTGAATAATAGAGATATTTTACCGTGGGAATGCAAAACCACAGTTATTGTTTACTGGGGTATACCACACTTTTTTATATAGAGATATTTGCAGCTGAACAGTGAGCGACACACTCAAACTGCTTTTTTTTTAGACACCAAAGGCCCAAGACTGGATAGTACAGCGATTTGACCCGTGGAACTGCGAAACCACACTGGGATGTCGGGCCTACACAAGACTATTTTCAACAGGTATATTTTTGTGTCACAACAGTCAGGAGACACTACTGTTTTTCTTTACGGAAAAAACTACCAAAAGCTGAATAATAGAGAATTTTTATCGTGGGATGCCAAAACCACAGTTATTGCTTACTGGGGTATACCACACTTTTTTAAATAGAGATATTTGCGGCTGAACAGTGAGCGACACACTCAAACTGCTTTTTTTTAGATACCAAAGGCCCAAAACTGGATAGTACAGCGATTTGACCCGTGGAACTGCGAAACCAAACTGGGATGTCGGGTCTACACATGACTATTTTCAACAGATATATTTTTGTGTCACAACAGTCAGGAGACACTACTGTTTTTCTTTACGGAAAAAACTTCCAAAAGCTGAATAATAGAGATTTTTTACCGGGGGATGGCGAAACCACAGTTATTGTTTACTGGGGTATTCCACACTTTTTTAAATAGAGATATTTGCGGCTGAACAGTGAGCGACACCCTCAAACTGCTTTTTTTTTAGATACCAAAGGCCCAAAACTGGATAGTACAGCGATTTGACCCATGGAACTGCGAAACCACACTGGGATGTCGGGCCTACACAAGACTATTTTCAGCAGATAAATTTTTGTGTCACAACAGTCAGGAGACACTACTGTTTTTCTTTACGGAAAAAATTACCAAAACTTGAATAATAGAGATATTTTACCGTGGGAATGCAAAACCACAGTTATTGTTTACTGGGGTATACCACACTTTTTTATATAGAGATATTTGCAGCTGAACAGTGAGCGACACACTCAAACTGCTTTTTTTTTAGATACCAAAGGCCCAAGACTGGATAGTACAGCGATTTGACCCGTGGAACTGCGAAACCACACTGGGATGTCGGGCCTACACAAGACTATTTTCAACAGATATATTTTTGTGTCACAACAGTCAGGAGACACTACTGTTTTTCTTTACGGAAAAAAACTACCAAAAGCTGAATAATAGAGATTTTTTACCATGGGATGGCAAAACCACAGTTATTGTTTACTGGGTTATACCACACTTTTTTAAATAGAGATATTTGCGGCTGAACAGTGAGCGCACACTCAAACTTCTTGTTTTTTAGATACCAAAGGCCCAAAACTGGATAGCACAGCGATTTGACGAGTGTAACTGCGAAAGCACACTGGGATGTCGGGCCTACACAAGACTATTTTCAACAGATATATTTTTGTGTCACCACAGTCAGGAGACACTACTGTTTTTCTTTACGGAAAAAACTACCAAAAGCTGAATAATAGAGATTTCTTACCGTGGGATGGCAAAGCCACAGTTATTGTTTACTGGGGTATACTACACTTTTATAAATAGAGATATTTGCGGCTGAACAGTGAGCAACACACTCAAACTGCTTTTTATTTAGATACCAAAGGCCCAAAACTGGATAGTACAGCGGTTTGACCCGTGGAACTGCGAAACCACACTGGGATGTCGGGCCTACACAAGACTATTTTTAACAGATATATTTTTGTGTCACAACAGTCAGGAGACACTACTGTTTTTCTTTACGGAAAAAAACTACCAAAAGCTGAATAATAGAGATTTTTTACCATGGGATGGCAAAACCACAGTTATTGTTTACTGGGTTATACCACACTTTTTTAAATAGAGATATTTGCGGCTGAACAGTGAGCGCACACTCAAACTTCTTGTTTTTTAGATACCAAAGGCCCAAAACTGGATAGCACAGCGATTTGACGAGTGTAACTGCGAAAGCACACTGGGATGTCGGGCCTACACAAGACTATTTTCAACAGATATATTTTTGTGTCACCACAGTCAGGAGACACTACTGTTTTTCTTTACGGAAAAAACTACCAAAAGCTGAATAATAGAGATTTCTTACCGTGGGATGGCAAAGCCACAGTTATTGTTTACTGGGGTATACTACACTTTTATAAATAGAGATATTTGCGGCTGAACAGTGAGCAACACACTCAAACTGCTTTTTATTTAGATACCAAAGGCCCAAAACTGGATAGTACAGCGGTTTGACCCGTGGAACTGCGAAACCACACTGGGATGTCGGGCCTACACAAGACTATTTTCAACACATATATTTTTGTGTCTCAACAGTCAGGAGACACTACTGTTTTTCTTTACGGAAAAAAATACCAAAAGCTGAATAATAGAGATTTTTTACCGTGGGATGGCAAAACCACAGTTATTGTTTACTGGGGTATACCACACTTTTCTAAATAGAGATATTTGCGGCTGAACAGTGAGCGACACACTCAAACTGCTTTTTTTTAGATACCAAAGGCCCAAAACTGGATAGTACAGCGGTTTGACCAGTGGAACTGCGAAACCGCACTGGGATGTCGGGCCTACACAAGACTATTTTTAACAGATATATTTTTGTGTCACAACAGTCAGGAGACACTACTGTTTTTCTTTACGGAAAAAACTACCAAAACCTGAATAATAGAGATTTTTTACCGTGTGATGGCAAAACCACAGTTATTGTTTACTGGGGTATACCACACTTTTTTAAATAGAGATATTTGCGGCTGAACAGTGAGCGACACACTCAAACTGCTTTTTTATTAGATACCAAAGTCCCAAAACTTGATAGTACAGCGATTTGACCCGTGGAACTGCGAAAACACACTGGGATGTCGCGCCTACACAAGACTATTTTCAACAGATATATTTTTGTGTCACAACAGTCATGAGACACTACTGTTTTTCTTTACGGAAAAAACTACCAAAAGCTGAATAATAGAGATTTTTTACCGTGGGATGGCAAAACCACAGTTATTGTTTACTGGAGTATACCACACTGTTTTAAAAAGAGATATTTGCGGCTGAACAGTGAGCTACACACTCAAACTGCTTTTTTTTTAGATACCAAAGGCCCAAAACTGGATAGTACAGTGATTTTACCCGTGGAACTGCGAAACCACACAGGGATGTCGGGCCTACACAAGACTATTTTCAACAGATAAATTTTTGTGTCACAACAGTCAGGAGACACTAATGTTTTTCTTTACGGAAAAAACTACCAAAAGCTGAATAATAGAGATTTTTTACCGTGGGATGGCAAAACCATAGTTATTGTTTACTGGGGTATACCACACTTTTTTAAATAGAGATATTTGCGGCTAAACAGTGAGCGACACACTCAAACTGCTTTTTTTTCAGATACCAAAGGCCCAAAACTGGATAGTACAGCGATTTGACCCGTGGAACTGCGAAACCACACTGGGATGTTAGGCCTACACAAGACTATTTTCAACAGACATATTTTTGTGTCACCACAGTCAGGAGACACTACTGTTTTTCTTTACGGAAAAAACTACCAAAAGCTGAATAATAGAGAATTTTTATCGTGGGATGCCAAAACCACAGTTATTGCTTACTGGGGTATACCACACTTTTTTAAATAGAGATATTTGCGGCTGAACAGTGAGCGACACACTCAAACTGCTTTTTTTTAGATACCAAAGGCCCAAAACTGGATAGTACAGCGATTTGACCCGTGGAACTGCGAAACCACACTGGGATGTCGGGTCTACACATGACTATTTTCAACAGATATATTTTTGTGTCACAACAGTCAGGAGACACTACTGTTTTTCTTTACGGAAAAAACTACCAAAAGCTGAATAATAGAGATTTTTTACCGGGGGATGGCAAAACCACAGTTATTGTTTACTGGGGTATAATACACTTTTATAAATAGAGATATTTGCGGCTGAACAGTGAGCAACACACTCAAACTGCTTTTTATTTAGATACCAAAGGCCCAAAACTGGATAGTACAGCGGTTTGACCCGTGGAAGTGCGAAACCACACTGGGATCTCGGGCCTACACAAGACTATTTTCAACACATATATTTTTGTGTCTCAACAGTCAGGAGACACTACTGTTTTTCTTTACGGAAAAAACTACCAAAAGCTGAATAATAGAGATTTTTTACCGTGGGATGGCAAAACCACAGTTATTGTTTACTGGGGTATACCACACTTTTCTAAATAGAGATATTTGCGGCTGAACAGTGAGCGACAAACTCAAACTGCTTTTTTTTAGATACCAAAGGCCCAAAACTGGATAGTACAGCGGTTTGACCAGTGGAACTGCGAAACCGCACTGGGATGTCGGGCCTACACAAGACTATTTTTAACAGATATATTTTTGTGTCACAACAGTCAGGAGACACTACTGTTTTTCTTTACGGAAAAAACTACCGAAACCTGAATAATAGAGATTTTTTACCGTTTGATGGCAAAACCACAGTTATTGTTTACTGGGGTATACCACACTTTTTTAAATAGAGATATTTGCGGTTGAACAGTGAGCGACACACTCAAACTGCTTTTTTATTAGATACCAAAGTCCCAAAACTTGATAGTACAGCGATTTGACCCGTGGAACTGCGAAACCACACTGGGATGTCGGGCCTACACAAGACTATTTTCAACAGATATATTTTTGTGTCACAACAGTCAGGAGACACTACTGTTTTTCTTTACGGAAAAAATTACCAAAACTTGAATAATAGAGATATTTTACCGTGGGAATGCAAAACCACAGTTATTGTTTACTGGGGTATACCACACTTTTTTATATAGAGATATTTGCAGCTGAACAGTGAGCGACACACTCAAACTGCTTTTTTTTTAGACACCAAAGTCCCAAGACTGGATAGTACAGCGATTTGACCTGTGGAACTGCGAAACCACACTGGGATGTCGGGCCTACACAAGACTATTTTCAACAGATATATTTTTGTGTCACAACAGTCAGGAGACACTACTGTTTTTCTTTACGGAAAAAACTACCAAAAGCTGAATAATAGAGAATTTTTATCGTGGGATGCCAAAACCACAGTTATTGCTTACTGGGGTATACCACACTTTTTTAAATAGAGATATTTGCGGCTGAACAGTGAGCGACACACTCAAACTGCTTTTTTTTAGATACCAAAGGCCCAAAACTGGATAGTACAGCGATTTGACCCGTGGAACTGCGAAACCACACTGGGATGTCGGGTCTACACATGACTATTTTCAACAGATATATTTTTGTGTCACAACAGTCAGGAGACACTACTGTTTTTCTTTACGGAAAAAACTTCCAAAAGCTGAATAATAGAGATTTTTTACCGGGGGATGGCGAAACCACAGTTATTGTTTACTGGGGTATTCCACACTTTTTTAAATAGAGATATTTGCGGCTGAACAGTGAGCGACACCCTCAAACTGCTTTTTTTTTAGATACCAAAGGCCCAAAACTGGATAGTACAGCGATTTGACCCATGGAACTGCGAAACCACACTGGGATGTCGGGCCTACACAAGACTATTTTCAGCAGATAAATTTTTGTGTCACAACAGTCAGGAGACACTACTGTTTTTCTTTACGGAAAAAATTACCAAAACTTGAATAATAGAGATATTTTACCGTGGGAATGCAAAACCACAGTTATTGTTTACTGGGGTATACCACACTTTTTTATATAGAGATATTTGCAGCTGAACAGTGAGCGACACACTCAAACTGCTTTTTTTTTAGATACCAAAGGCCCAAGACTGGATAGTACAGCGATTTGACCCGTGGAACTGCGAAACCACACTGGGATGTCGGGCCTACACAAGACTATTTTCAACAGATATATTTTTGTGTCACAACAGTCAGGAGACACTACTGTTTTTCTTTACGGAAAAAAACTACCAAAAGCTGAATAATAGAGATTTTTTACCATGGGATGGCAAAACCACAGTTATTGTTTACTGGGTTATACCACACTTTTTTAAATAGAGATATTTGCGGCTGAACAGTGAGCGCACACTCAAACTTCTTGTTTTTTAGATACCAAAGGCCCAAAACTGGATAGTACAGCGATTTGACCAGTGTAACTGCGAAAGCACACTGGGATGTCGGGCCTACACAAGACTATTTTCAACAGATATATTTTTGTGTCACCACAGTCAGGAGACACTACTGTTTTTCTTTACGGAAAAAACTACCAAAAGCTGAATAATAGAGATTTCTTACCGTGGGATGGCAAAGCCACAGTTATTGTTTACTGGGGTATACTACACTTTTATAAATAGAGATATTTGCGGCTGAACAGTGAGCAACACACTCAAACTGCTTTTTATTTAGATACCAAAGGCCCAAAACTGGATAGTACAGCGGTTTGACCCGTGGAACTGCGAAACCACACTGGGATGTCGGGCCTACACAAGACTATTTTCAACACATATATTTTTGTGTCTCAACAGTCAGGAGACACTACTGTTTTTCTTTACGGAAAAAAATACCAAAAGCTGAATAATAGAGATTTTTTACCGTGGGATGGCAAAACCACAGTTATTGTTTACTGGGGTATACCACACTTTTCTAAATAGAGATATTTGCGGCTGAACAGTGAGCGACACACTCAAACTGCTTTTTTTTAGATACCAAAGGCCCAAAACTGGATAGTACAGCGGTTTGACCAGTGGAACTGCGAAACCGCACTGGGATGTCGGGCCTACACAAGACTATTTTTAACAGATATATTTTTGTGTCACAACAGTCAGGAGACACTACTGTTTTTCTTTACGGAAAAAACTACCAAAACCTGAATAATAGAGATTTTTTACCGTGTGATGGCAAAACCACAGTTATTGTTTACTGGGGTATACCACACTTTTTTAAATAGAGATATTTGCGGCTGAACAGTGAGCGACACACTCAAACTGCTTTTTTATTAGATACCAAAGTCCCAAAACTTGATAGTACAGCGATTTGACCGTGGAACTGCGAAAACACACTGGGATGTCGCGCCTACACAAGACTATTTTCAACAGATATATTTTTGTGTCACAACAGTCATGAGACACTACTGTTTTTCTTTACGGAAAAAACTACCAAAAGCTGAATAATAGAGATTTTTTACCGTGGGATGGCAAAACCACAGTTATTGTTTACTGGAGTATACCACACTGTTTTAAAAAGAGATATTTGCGGCTGAACAGTGAGCTACACACTCAAACTGCTTTTTTTTTAGATACCAAAGGCCCAAAACTGGATAGTACAGTGATTTTACCCGTGGAACTGCGAAACCACACAGGGATGTCGGGCCTACACAAGACTATTTTCAACAGATAAATTTTTGTGTCACAACAGTCAGGAGACACTAATGTTTTTCTTTACGGAAAAAACTACCAAAAGCTGAATAATAGAGATTTTTTACCGTGGGATGGCAAAACCATAGTTATTGTTTACTGGGGTATACCACACTTTTTTAAATAGAGATATTTGCGGCTAAACAGTGAGCGACACACTCAAACTGCTTTTTTTTCAGATACCAAAGGCCCAAAACTGGATAGTACAGCGATTTGACCCGTGGAACTGCGAAACCACACTGGGATGTTGGGCCTACACAAGACTATTTTCAACAGACATATTTTTGTGTCACCACAGTCAGGAGACAGTACTGTTTTTCTTTACGGAAAAAACTACCAAAAGCTGAATAATAGAGAATTTTTATCGTGGGATGCCAAAACCACAGTTATTGCTTACTGGGGTATACCACACTTTTTTAAATAGAGATATTTGCGGCTGAACAGTGAGCGACACACTCAAACTGCTTTTTTTTAGATACCAAAGGCCCAAAACTGGATAGTACAGCGATTTGACCCGTGGAACTGCGAAACCACACTGGGATGTCGGGTCTACACATGACTATTTTCAACAGATATATTTTTGTGTCACAACAGTCAGGAGACACTACTGTTTTTCTTTACGGAAAAAACTACCAAAAGCTGAATAATAGAGATTTTTTACCGGGGGATGGCAAAACCACAGTTATTGTTTACTGGGGTATAATACACTTTTATAAATAGAGATATTTGCGGCTGAACAGTGAGCAACACACTCAAACTGCTTTTTATTTAGATACCAAAGGCCCAAAACTGGATAGTACAGCGGTTTGACCCGTGGAAGTGCGAAACCACACTGGGATCTCGGGCCTACACAAGACTATTTTCAACACATATATTTTTGTGTCTCAACAGTCAGGAGACACTACTGTTTTTCTTTACGGAAAAAACTACCAAAAGCTGAATAATAGAGATTTTTTACCGTGGGATGGCAAAACCACAGTTATTGTTTACTGGGGTATACCACACTTTTCTAAATAGAGATATTTGCGGCTGAACAGTGAGCGACAAACTCAAACTGCTTTTTTTTAGATACCAAAGGCCCAAAACTGGATAGTACAGCGGTTTGACCATTGGAACTGCGAAACCGCACTGGGATGTCGGGCCTACACAAGACTATTTTTAACAGATATATTTTTGTGTCACAACAGTCAGGAGACACTACTGTTTTTCTTTACGGAAAAAACTACCGAAACCTGAATAATAGAGATTTTTTACCGTTTGATGGCAAAACCACAGTTATTGTTTACTGGGGTATACCACACTTTTTTAAATAGAGATATTTGCGGCTGAACAGTGAGCGACACACTCAAACTGCTTTTTTATTAGATACCAAAGTCCCAAAACTTGATAGTACAGCGATTTGACCCGTGGAACTGCGAAACCACACTGGGATGTCGGGCCTACACAAGACTATTTTCAACAGATATATTTTTGTGTCACAACAGTCAGGAGACACTACTGTTTTTCTTTACGGAAAAAATTACCAAAACTTGAATAATAGAGATATTTTACCGTGGGAATGCAAAACCACAGTTATTGTTTACTGGGGTATACCACACTTTTTTATATAGAGATATTTGCAGCTGAACAGTGAGCGACACACTCAAACTGCTTTTTTTTTAGACACCAAAGTCCCAAGACTGGATAGTACAGCGATTTGACCTGTGGAACTGCGAAACCACACTGGGATGTCGGGCCTACACAAGACTATTTTCAACAGATATATTTTTGTGTCACAACAGTCAGGAGACACTACTGTTTTTCTTTACGGAAAAAACTACCAAAAGCTGAATAATAGAGAATTTTTATCGTGGGATGCCAAAACCACAGTTATTGCTTACTGGGGTATACCACACTTTTTTAAATAGAGATATTTGCGGCTGAACAGTGAGCGACACACTCAAACTGCTTTTTTTTAGATACCAAAGGCCCAAAACTGGATAGTACAGCGATTTGACCCGTGGAACTGCGAAACCACACTGGGATGTCGGGTCTACACATGACTATTTTCAACAGATATATTTTTGTGTCACAACAGTCAGGAGACACTACTGTTTTTCTTTACGGAAAAAACTTCCAAAAGCTGAATAATAGAGATTTTTTACCGGGGGATGGCAAAACCACAGTTATTGTTTACTGGGGTATTCCACACTTTTTTAAATAGAGATATTTGCGGCTGAACAGTGAGCGACACCCTCAAACTGCTTTTTTTTTAGATACCAAAGGCCCAAAACTGGATAGTACAGCGATTTGACCCATGGAACTGCGAAACCACACTGGGATGTCGGGCCTACACAAGACTATTTTCAGCAGATAAATTTTTGTGTCACAACAGTCAGGAGACACTACTGTTTTTCTTTACGGAAAAAATTACCAAAACTTGAATAATAGAGATATTTTACCGTGGGAATGCAAAACCACAGTTATTGTTTACTGGGGTATACCACACTTTTTTATATAGAGATATTTGCAGCTGAACAGTGAGCGACACACTCAAACTGCTTTTTTTTTAGATACCAAAGGCCCAAGACTGGATAGTACAGCGATTTGACCCGTGGAACTGCGAAACCACACTGGGATGTCGGGCCTACACAAGACTATTTTCAACAGATATATTTTTGTGTCACAACAGTCAGGAGACACTACTGTTTTTCTTTACGGAAAAAAACTACCAAAAGCTGAATAATAGAGATTTTTTACCGTGGGATGGCAAAACCACAGTTATTGTTTACTGGGTTATACCACACTTTTTTAAATAGAGATATTTGTGGCTGAACAGTGAGCGCACACTCAAACTTCTTGTTTTTTAGATACCAAAGGCCCAAAACTGGATAGTACAGCGATTTGACCAGTGTAACTGCGAAAGCACACTGGGATGTCGGGCCTACACAAGACTATTTTCAACAGATATATTTTTGTGTCGCCACAGTCAGGAGACACTACTGTTTTTCTTTACGGAAAAAACTACCAAAAGCTGAATAATAGAGATTTCTTACCGTGGGATGGCAAAGCCACAGTTATTGTTTACTGGGGTATACTACACTTTTATAAATAGAGATATTTGCGGCTGAACAGTGAGCGACACACTCAAACTGCTTTTTTTTAGATACCAAAGGCCCAAAACTGGATAGTACAGCGGTTTGACCAGTGGAACTGCGAAACCGCACTGGGATGTCGGGCCTACACAAGACTATTTTTAACAGATATATTTTTGTGTCACAACAGTCAGGAGACACTACTGTTTTTCTTTACGGAAAAAACTACCAAAACCTGAATAATAGAGATTTTTTACCGTGTGATGGCAAAACCACAGTTATTGTTTACTGGGGTATACCACACTTTTTTAAATAGAGATATTTGCGGCTGAACAGTGAGCGACACACTCAAACTGCTTTTTTATTAGATACCAAAGTCCCAAAACTTGATAGTACAGCAATTTTACCCGTGGAACTGCGAAAACACACTGGGATGTCGCGCCTACACAAGACTATTTTCAACAGATATATTTTTGTGTCACAACAGTCATGAGACACTACTGTTTTTCTTTACGGAAAAAACTACCAAAAGCTGAATAATAGAGATTTTTTACCGTGGGATGGCAAAACCACAGTTATTGTTTACTGGAGCATACCACACTGTTTTAAAAAGAGATATTTGCGGCTGAACAGTGAGCTACACACTCAAACTGCTTTTTTTTTAGATACCAAAGGCCCAAAATTGGATAGTACAGTGATTTTACCCGTGGAACTGCGAAACCACACAGGGATGTCGGGCCTACACAAGACTATTTTCAACAGATAAATTTTTGTGTCACAACAGTCAGGAGACACTAATGTTTTTCTTTACGGAAAAAACTACCAAAAGCTGAATAATAGAGATTTTTTACCGTGGGATGGCAAAACCATAGTTATTGTTTACTGGGGTATACCACACTTTTTTAAATAGAGATATTTGCGGCTAAACAGTGAGCGACACACTCAAACTGCTTTTTTTTCAGATACCAAAGGCCCAAAACTGGATAGTACAGTGATTTGACCCGTGGAACTGCGAAACCACACTGGGATGTTGGGCCTACACAAGACTATTTTCAACAGACATATTTTTGTGTCACCACAGTCAGGAGACACTACTGTTTTTCTTTACGGAAAAAACTACCAAAAGCTGAATAATAGAGAATTTTTATCGTGGGATGCCAAAACCACAGTTATTGTTTACTGGGGTATACCACACTTTTTTAAATAGAGATATTTGCGGCTGAACAGTGAGCGCACACTCAAACTTCTTGTTTTTTAGATACCAAAGGCCCAAAACTGGATAGTACAACGATTTGACCAGTGTAACTGCGAAAGCACACTGGGATGTCGGGCCTACACAAGACTATTTTCAACAGATATATTTTTGTGTCACCACAGTCAGGAGACACTACTGTTTTTCTTTACGGAAAAAACTACCAAAAGCTGAATAATAGAGATTTCTTACCGTGGGATGGCAAAGCCACAGTTATTGTTTACTGGGGTATACTACACTTTTATAAATAGAGATATTTGCGGCTGAACAGTGAGCAACACACTCAAACTGCTTTTTATTTAGATACCAAAGGCCCAAAACTGGATAGTACAGCGGTTTGACCCGTGGAACTGCGAAACCACACTGGGATGTCGGGCCTACACAAGACTATTTTCAACACATATATTTTTGTGTCTCAACAGTCAGGAGACACTACTGTTTTTCTTTACGGAAAAAACTACCAAAAGCTGAATAATAGAGATTTTTTACCGTGGGATGGCAAAACCACAGTTATTGTTTACTGGGGTATACCACACTTTTCTAAATAGAGATATTTGCGGCTGAACAGTGAGCGACACACTCAAACTGCTTTTTTTTAGATACCAAAGGCCCAAAACTGGATAGTACAGCGGTTTGACCAGTGGAACTGCGAAACCGCACTGGGATGTCGGGCCTACACAAGACTATTTTTAACAGATATATTTTTGTGTCACAACAGTCAGGAGACACTACTGTTTTTCTTTACGGAAAAAACTACCAAAACCTGAATAATAGAAATTTTTTACCGTGTGATGGCAAAACCACAGTTATTGTTTACTGGGGTATACCACACTTTTTTAAATAGAGATATTTGCGGCTGAACAGTGAGCGACACACTCAAACTGCTTTTTTATTAGATACCAAAGTCCCAAAACTTGATAGTACAGCGATTTGACCCGTGGAACTGCGAAAACACACTGGGATGTCGCGCCTACACAAGACTATTTTCAACAGATATATTTTTGTGTCACAACAGTCAGGAGACACTACTGTTTTTCTTTACGGAAAAAACTACCAAAACCTGAATAATAGAGATTTTTTACCGTGCGATGGCAAAACCACAGTTATTGTTTACTGGGGTATACCACACTTTTTTAAATAGAGATATTTGCGGCTGAACAGTGAGCGACACACTCAAACTGCTTTTTTATTAGATAGCAAAGGCCCAAAACTTGATAGTACAGCGATTTGACCCGTGGAGCTGCGAAAACACACTGGGATGTCGGGCCTACACAAGACTATTTTCAACAGATATATTTTTGTATCACAACAGTCAGGAGAAACTACTGTCTTTCTTTACGGAAAAAACTACCAAAAGCTGAATAATAGAGATTTTTTACCGTGGGATGGCAAAACCACAGTTATTGTTTACTGGGGTATACCACACTTTTTTATATAGAGATATTTGCAGATGAACAGTGAGCGACACACTCAAACTGCTTTTTTTTTAGATACCAAAGGCCCAAGACTGGATAGTACAGCGATTTGACCCGTGGAACTGCGAAACCACACTGGGATGTCGGGCCTACACAAGACTATTTTCAACAGATAAATTTTTGTGTCACAACAGTCAGGAGACACTACTGTTTTTCTTTACGGAAAAAAACTACCAAAAGCTGAATAATAGAGATTTTTTACCGTGGGATGGCAAAACCACAGTTATTGTTTACTGGGGTATACTACACTTTTATAAATAGAGATATTTGCGGCTGAACAGTGAGCAACACACTCAAACTGCTTTTTATTTAGATACCAAAGGCTCAAAACTGGATAGTACAGCGGTTTGACCCGTGGAACTGCGAAACCAAACTGGGATGTCGGGCCTACACAAGACTATTTTCAACACATATATTTTTGTGTCTCAACAGTCAGGAGACACTACTGTTTTTCTTTACGGAAAAAAATACCAAAAGCTGAATAATAGAGATTTTTTACCGTAGAATGGCAAAACCACAGTTATTGTTTACTGGGGTATACCACACTTTTCTAAATAGAGATATTTGCGGCTGAACAGTGAGCGACACACTCAAACTGCTTTTTTTTAGATACCAAAGGCCCAAAACTGGATAGTACAGCGGTTTGACCAGTGGAACTGCGAAACCGCACTGGGATGTCGGGCCTACACAAGACTATTTTTAACAGATATATTTTTGTGTCACAACAGTCAGGAGACACTACTGTTTTTCTTTACGGAAAAAACTACCAAAACCTGAATAATAGAGATTTTTTACCGTGTGATGGCAAAACCACAGTTATTGTTTACTGGGGTATACCACACTTTTTTAAATAGAGATATTTGCGGCTGAACAGTGAGCGACACACTCAAACTGCTTTTTTATTAGATACCAAAGTCCCAAAACTTGATAGTACAGCGATTTGACCCGTGGAACTGCGAAAACACACTGGGATGTCGCGCCTAAACAAGACTATTTTCAACAGATATATTTTTGTGTCACAACAGTCATGAGACACTACTGTTTTTCTTTACGGAAAAAACTACCAAAAGCTGAATAATAGAGATTTTTTACCGTGGGATGGCAAAACCACAGTTATTGTTTACTGGAGCATACCACACTGTTTTAAAAAGAGATATTTGCGGCTGAACAGTGAGCTACACACTCAAACTGCTTTTTTTTAGATACCAAAGGCCCAAAACTGGATAGTACAGTGATTTTACCCGTGGAACTGCGAAACCACACAGGGATGTCGGGCCTACACAAGACTATTTTCAACAGATAAATTTTTGTGTCACAACAGTCAGGAGACACTAATGTTTTTCTTTACGGAAAAAACTACCAAAAGCTGAATAATAGAGATTTTTTACCGTGGGATGGCAAAACCATAGTTATTGTTTACTGGGGTATACCACACTTTTTTAAATAGAGATATTTGCGGCTAAACAGTGAGCGACACACTCAAACTGCTTTTTTTTCAGATACCAAAGGCCCAAAACTGGATAGTACAGTGATTTGACCCGTGGAACTGCGAAACCACACTGGGATGTTGGGCCTACACAAGACTATTTTCAACAGACATATTTTTGTGTCACCACAGTCAGGAGACACTACTGTTTTTCTTTACGGAAAAAACTACCAAAAGCTGAATAATAGAGAATTTTTATCGTGGGATGCCAAAACCACAGTTATTGCTTACTGGGGTATACCACACTTTTTTAAATAGAGATATTTGCGGCTGAACAGTGAGCGACACACTCAAACTGCTTTTTTTTAGATACCAAAGGCCCAAAACTGGATAGTACAGCGATTTGACCCGTGGAACTGCGAAACCACACTGGGATGTCGGGTCTACACATGACTATTTTCAACAGATATATTTTTGTGTCACAACAGTCAGGAGACACTACTGTTTTTCTTTACGGAAAAAACTACCAAAAGCTGAATAATAGAGATTTTTTACCGGGGGATGGCAAAACCACAGTTATTGTTTACTGGGGTATTCCACACTTTTTTAAATAGAGATATTTGCGGCTGAACAGTGAGCGACACCCTCAAACTGCTTTTTTTTTAGATACCAAAGGCCCAAAACTGGATAGTACAGCGATTTGACCCATGGAACTGCGAAACCACACTGGGATGTCGGGCCTACACAAGACTATTTTCAGCAGATAAATTTTTGTGTCACAACAGTCAGGAGACACTACTGTTTTTCTTTACGGAAAAAATTACCAAAACTTGAATAATAGAGATATTTTACCGTGGGAATGCAAAACCACAGTTATTGTTTACTGGGGTATACCACACTTTTTTATATAGAGATATTTGCAGATGAACAGTGAGCGACACACTCAAACTGCTTTTTTTTTAGATACCAAAGGCCCAAGACTGGATAGTACAGCGATTTGACCCGTGGAACTGCGAAACCACACTGGGATGTCGGGCCTACACAAGACTATTTTCAACAGATATATTTTTGTGTCACCACAGTCAGGAGACACTACTGTTTTTCTTTACGGAAAAAACTACCAAAAGCTGAATAATAGAGATTTCTTACCGTGGGATGGCAAAGCCACAGTTATTGTTTACTGGGGTATACTACACTTTTATAAATAGAGATATTTGCGGCTGAACAGTGAGCAACACACTCAAACTGCTTTTTATTTAGATACCAAAGGCCCAAAACTGGATAGTACAGCGGTTTGACCCGTGGAACTGCGAAACCACACTGGGATGTCGGGCCTACACAAGACTATTTTCAACACATATATTTTTGTGTCTCAACAGTCAGGAGACACTACTGTTTTTCTTTACGGAAAAAACTACCAAAAGCTGAATAATAGAGATTTTTTACCGTGGGATGGCAAAACCACAGTTATTGTTTATTGGGGTATACCACACTTTTCTAAATAGAGATATTTGCGGCTGAACAGTGAGCGACACACTCAAACTGCTTTTTTTTAGATACCAAAGGCCCAAAACTGGATAGTACAGCGGTTTGACCAGTGGAACTGCGAAACCGCACTGGGATGTCGGGCCTACACAAGACTATTTTTAACAGATATATTTTTGTGTCACAACAGTCAGGAGACACTACTGTTTTTCTTTACGGAAAAAACTATAAAAACCTGAATAATAGAGATTTTTTACCGTGTGATGGCAAAACCACAGTTATTGTTTACTGGGGTATACCACACTTTTTTAAATAGAGATATTTGCGGCTGAACAGTGAGCGACACACTCAAACTGCTTTTTTATTAGATACCAAAGTCCCAAAACTTGATAGTACAGCGATTTGACCCGTGGAACTGCGAAAACACACTGGGATGTCGCGCCTACACAAGACGATTTTCAACAGATATATTTTTGTGTCACAACAGTCAGGAGACACTACTGTTTTTCTTTACGGAAAAAACTACCAAAACCTGAATAATAGAGATTTTTTACCGTGCGATGGCAAAACCACAGTTATTGTTTACTGGGGTATACCACACTTTTTTAAATAGAGATATTTGCGGCTGAACAGTGAGCGACACACTCAAACTGCTTTTTTATTAGATAGCAAAGGCCCAAAACTTGATAGTACAGCGATTTGACCCGTGGAACTGCGAAAACACACTGGGATGTCGGGCCTACACAAGACTATTTTCAACAGATATATTTTTGTATCACAACAGTCAGGAGAAACTACTGTTTTTCTTTACGGAAAAAACTACCAAAAGCTGAATAATAGAGATTTTTTACCGTGGGATGGCAAAACCACAGTTATTGTTTACTGGGGTATACCACACTTTTTTAAATAGAGATATTTGCGGCTGAACAGTGAGCGACACACTCAAACTGCTTTTTTTTTAGATACCAAAGGCCCAAAACTGGATAGTACAGCGATTTGACCCGTGGAACTGCGAAACCACACTGGGATGTCGGGCCTACACAAGACTATTTTCAACAGATAAATTTTTGTGTCACAACAGTCATGAGACACTACTGTTTTTCTTTACGGAAAAAACAACCAAAAGCTGAATAATAGAGATTTTTTTACCGTGGGATGGCAAAACCACAGTTATTGTTTACTGGAGCATACCACACTGTTTTAAAAAGAGATATTTGCGGCTGAACAGTGAGCGACACTCTCAAACTGCTTTTTTTTTAGATACCAAAGGCCCAAAACTGGATAGTACAGCGATTTGACCCGTGGAACTGCGAAACCACACTGGGATGTCGGGCCTACACAAGACTATTTTCAACAGATATATTTTTGTGTCACAACAGTCAGGAGACACTACTGTTTTTCTATACGGAAAAAACGACCAAAAGTTGAATAATAGATTTTTTACCATGGGATGGCAAAACCACAGTTATTGTTTACTGGGGTATACCACTCTTTTTTAAATAGAGATATTTGCGGCTGAACAGTGAGCGACACACTGAAACTGCTTTTTTTTAGATACCAAAGGCCCAAAACTGGATAGTACAGCGATTTGACCAGTGGATCTGCGAAACCACACTGGGATGTCGGGCCTACACAAGACTATTTTCAACAGATATATTTTTGTGTCACAACAGTCAGGAGACACTACTGTTTTTCTTTACGGAAAAAACTACCAAAAGCTGAATAATAGAGATTTTTTACCGTGGGATGGCAAAACCACAGTTATTGTTTACTGGAGTATACCACACTTTTTTAAATAGAGATATTTGCGGCTGAACAGTGAGCGACACCCTCAAACTGCTTTTTTTTTAGATACCAAAGGCCCAAAACTGGATAGTACAGCGATTTGACCCATGGAACTGCGAAACCACACTGGGATGTCGGGCCTACACAAGACTATTTTCAACAGATATATTTTTGTGTCACAACAGTCAGGAGACACTACTGTTTTTCTTTACGGAAAAAACTACCAAAAGCTGAATAATAGAGATTTTTTTACCGTGGGATGGCAAAACCACAGTTATTGTTTGCTAGGGTATACCACACTTTTTTAAATAGAGATATTTGCGGCTGAACAGTGAGCGACACACTCAAACTGCTTTTTTTTAAATACCAAAGGCCCAAAACTGGATAGTACAGCGATTTGACCCGTGGAACTGCGAAACCACACGGGGATGTCGGGCCTACACAAGACTATTTTCAACAGATATATTTTTTTGTCACAACAGTCAGGAGACACTACTGTTTTTCTTTACGGAAAAAACTAGCAAAACCTGAATAATAGAGATTTTTTACCATGGGATGGCAAAACCACAGTTATTGTTTACTGGGGTATACCACACTTTTTTAAATAGATATATTTGCGGCTGAACAGTGAGCGACACACTCAAACTGCTTTTTTTTTAGATACCAAAGGCCCAAAACTGGATAGTACAGCGATTTGACCAGTGGAACTGTGAAACAACACTGGGATGTCGGGCCTACACAAGACTATTTTCAACAGATATATTTTTGTGTCACAACAGTCAGGAGACACTACTGTTTTTCTTTACGGAAAAAACTACCAAAAGCTGAATAATAGAGATTTTTTACCGTGGGATGGCAAAGCCACAGTTATTGTTTACTGGGGTATACCACACTTTTTTAAATAGATATATTTGCGGCTGAACAGTGAGCGACACACTCAAACTGCTTTTTTTTTAGATACCAAAGGCCCAAAACTGGATAGTACAGCGATTTGACCCGTGGAACTGCGAAACCACACTAGGATGTCGGGCCTACACAAGACTATTTTCAACAGATAAATTTTTGTGTCACAACAGTCAGGAGACACTACTGTTTTTCTATACGGAAAAAACGACCAAAAGCTGAATAATAGAGATTTTTTACCATGGGATGGCAAAACCACAGTTATTGTTTACTGGGGTATACCACTCTTTTTTAAATAGAGATATTTGCGGCTGAACAGTGAGCGACACACTGAAACTGCTTTTTTTTAGATACCAAAGGCCCAAAACTGGATAGTACAGCGATTTGACCAGTGGATCTGCGAAACCACACTGGGATGTCGGGCCTACACAAGACTATTTTCAACAGATATATTTTTGTGTCACAACAGTCAGGAGACACTACTGTTTTTCTTTAGAGAAAAAACTACCAAAAGCTGAATAATAGAGATTTTTTACCGTGGGATGGCAAAACCACAGTTATTGTTTACTGGAGTATACCACACTTTTTTAAATAGAGATATTTGCGGCTGAACAGTGAGCGACACCCTCAAACTGCTTTTTTTTTAGATACCAAAGGCCCAAAACTGGATAGTACAGCGATTTGACCCATGGAGCTGCGAAACCACACTGGGATGTCGGGCCTACACAAGAATATTTTCAACAGATATATTTTTGTGTCACAACAGTCAGGAGACACTACTGTTTTTCTTTACGGAAAAAACTACCAAAACCTGAATAATAGAGATTTTTTTACCGTGTGATGGCAAAACCACAGTTATTGTTTACTGGGGTATACCACACTTTTTTAAATAGAGATATTTGCGGCTGAACAGTGAGCGACACCCTCAAACTGCTTTTTTTTTAGATACCAAAGGCCCAAAAATGGATAGTACAGCGATTTGACCAGTGGAACTGCGAAACCACACTGGGATGTCGGGCCTACACAAGACTATTTTCAACAGATATATTTTTGTGTCACCACAGTCAGGAGACACTACTGTTTTTCTTTACGGAAAAAACAACCATAAGCTGAATAATAGAGATTTTTTACTGGGTGATGGCAAAGCCACAGTTATTGTTTACTGGGGTATACCACACTTTTTTAAATAGAGATATTTGCGGCTGAACAGTGAGCGACACCCTCAAACTGCTTTTTTTTTAGATACCAAAGGCCCAAAACTGGATAGTACAGCGATTTGACCCATGGAACTGCGAAACCACACTGGGATGTCGGGCCTACAGAAGACTATTTTCAACGGATAAATTTTTGTGTCACAACAGTCAGGAGACACTGCTGTTTTTCTTTACGTAAAAAACTACCAAAAGCTGAATAATAGAGATTTTTTACCGAGGGATGGTGAAACCACAGTTATTGTTTACTGGGGTTTACCACACTTTTTTAAATAGAGATATTTGCGGCTGAACAGTGAGCGACACACTCAAACTGCTTTTTGTTTAGATACCAAAGGCCCAAACTGGATAGTACAGCGATTTGACCCGTGGAACTGCGAAACCACACGGGGATGTGGGGCCTACACAAGACTATTTTCAACAGATATATTTTTGTGTCACAACAGTCAGGAGACAATACTGTTTTTCTTTACGGAAAAAACTACCAAAAGCTGAATAATAGAGATTTTTTACCTTGGGATGGCAAAACCACAGTTATTGTTTACTGGGGTATACCACACATTTTTAAATAGAGATATTTGCGGCTGAACAGTGAGCAACACCCTCAAACTGCTTTTTTTTTAGATACCAAAGGCCCAAAACTGGATAGTACAGCGATTTGAAAAGTGGAACTGCGAAACCACACTGGGATGTCGGGCCTACACAAGACTATTTTCAACAGATATATTTTTGTGTCACCACAGTCAGGAGACACTACTGTTTTTCTTTACGGAAAAAACAACCATAAGCTGAATAATAGAGATTTTTTACAGTGGGATGGCAAAGCCACAGTTATTGTTTACTGGGGTATACCACACTTTTTTAAATAGAGATATTTGCGGCTGAACAGTGAGCGACACACTCAAACTGCTTTTTTTTTTAGATACCAAAGGCCCAAAACTGGATAGTAAAGCGATGTGACCCATGGAACTGCGAAACCACACTGGGATGTCGGGCCTACACAAGACTATTTTCAACAGATATATTTTTGTGTCACCACAGTCAGGAGACACTACTTTTTTTCTTTACGGAAAAAACTACCAAAAGCGGAATAATAGAGATTTTTACCGTGGGATGGCAAAGCCACAGTTATTGTTTACTTGGGTGTACCACACTTTTTTAAATAGAGATATTTGCGGCTGAACAGTGAGCGACACACTCAAACTGCTTTTTTTTTAGATACCAAAGGCCCAAAACTGGATACTACAGCGATTTGACCAGTGGAACAGCGAAACCACACTAGGATGTTTTGCCTACACAAGACTATTTTCACCAGATATATTTTTGTGTCACCACAGTCAGGAGACACTACTTTTTTTCTTTACGGAAAAAACTACCAAAAGCGGAATAATAGAGATTTTTACCGTGGGATGGCAAAGCCACAGTTATTGTTTATTTGGGTGTACCACACTTTTTTAAATAGAGATATTTGCGGCTGAACAGTGAGCGACACACTCAAACTGCTTTTTTTTTAGATACCAAAGGCCCAAAACTGGATACTACAGCGATTTGACCAGTGGAACAGCGAAACCACACTAGGATGTTTTGCCTACACAAGACTATTTTCACCAGATATATTTTTGTGTCACAACAGTCAGGAGACACTACTGTTTTTCTTTACGGAAAAAACTACCAAAACCTGAATAATAGAGATTTTTTACCGTGGGATGGCAAAACCACAGTTATTGTTTACTGGGGTATACCACTCTTTTTTAAATAGAGATATTTGCGGCTGAACAGTGAGCGACACACTCAAACTGCTTTTGTTTAGATACCAAAGGCCCAAAACTGGATAGTACAGCGATTTGACCAGTGGATCTGCGAAACCACACTGGGATGTCGGGCCTACACAAGACTATTTTCAACAGATATATTTTTGTGTCACAACAGTCAGGAGACACTACTGTTTTTCTTTACGGAAAAAACTAACAAAACCTGAGTAATAGAGACTTTTTACCGTGGGATGGCAAAACCACAGTTATTGTTTACTGGGGCATACCACACTGTTTTAAAAAGAGATATTTGCGGCTGAACAGTGAGCGACATTCTCAAACTGCTTTTTTTTTAGATACCAAAGGCCCAAAACTGGATAGTACAGCGATTTGACCCGTGGAACTGCGAAACCACACTGGGATGTCGGGCCTACACAAGACTATTTTCAACAGATATATTTTTGTGTCACAACAGTCAGGAGACACTACTGTTTTTCTTTACGGAAAAAACTACCAAAAGCTGAATAATAGAGATTTTTTTACCGTGGCATGGCAAAACCACAGTTATTGTTTGCTAGGGTATACCACACTTTTTTAAATAGAGATATTTGCGGCTGAACAGTGAGCGACACACTCAAACTGCTTTTTTTTAAATACCAAAGGCCCAAAACTGGATAGTACAGCGATTTGACCCGTGGAACTGCGAAACCACACGGGGATGTCGGGCCTACACAAGACTATTTTCAACAGATATATTTTTGTGTCACAACAGTCAGGAGACACTACTGTTTTTCTTTACGGAAAAAACTAGCAAAAGCTGAATAATAGAGATTTTTTACCATGGGATGGCAAAACCACAGTTATTGTTTACTGGGGTATACCACTCTTTTTTAAATAGAGATATTTGCGGCTGAACAGTGAGCTACACACTCAAACTGCTTTTTTTTAAATACCAAAGGCCCAAAACTGGATAGTACAACGATTTGACCAGTGGATCTGCGAAACCACACTGGGATGTCGGGCCTACACAAGACTATTTTCAACAGATATATTTTTGTGTCACAACAGTCAGGAGACACTACTGTTTTTCTTTACGGAAAAAACTAACAAAACCTGAATTATAGAGACTTTTTACCGTGGGATGGCAAAACCACAGTTATTGTTTACTGGGGTATACCACACTTTTTTAAATAGAGATATTTGCGGCTGAACAGTGAGCGACACACTCAAACTGCTTTTTTTTTAGATACCAAAGGCCCAAAACTGGATAGTACAGCGATTTTACCCGAGGAACAGCGAAACAACACTGGGATGTCGGGCCTACACAAGACTATTTTCAAAAGATAAATTTTTGTGTCACAACAGTCATGAGACACTACTGTTTTTCTTTACGGAAAAAACTACCAAAAGCTGAATAATAGAGATTTTTTACCGTGGGATGGCAAAACCACAGTTATTGTTTACTGGGGCATACCACACTGTTTTAAAAAGAGATATTTGCGGCTGAACAGTGAGCGACACTCTCAAACTGCTTTTTTTTTAGATACCAAAGGCCCAAAACTGGATAGTACAGCGATTTGACCCGTGGAACTGCGAAACCACACTGGGATGTCGGGCCTACACAAGACTATTTTTAACAGATATATTTTTGTGTCACAACAGTCAGGAGACACTACTGTTTTTCTTTACGGAAAAAACTACCAAAAGCTGAATAATAGAGATTTTTTTACCATGGGATGGCAAAACCACAGTTATTGTTTGCTAGGGTATACCACACTTTTTTAAATAGAGATATTTGCGGCTGAACAGTGAGCGACACACTCAAACTGCTTTTTTTTAAATACCAAAGGCCCAAAACTGGATAGTACAGCGATTTGACCCATGGAACTGCGAAACCACACGGGGATGTCGGGCCTACACAAGACTATTTTCAACAGATATATTTTTGTGTCACAACAGTCTGGAGACACTACTATTTTCTTTACGGAAAAAACTAGCAAAACCTGAATAATAGAGATTTTTTACCGTGGGATGGCAAAACCACAGTTATTGTTTACTGGGGTATACCACGCTTTTTTAAATAGAGATATTTGCGGCTGAACAGTGAGCGACACACTCAAACTGCTTTTTTTTTAGATACCAAAGGCCCAAAACTGGATAGTACAGCGATTTGACCCGTGGAACTGCGAAACCACACTGGGATGTCGGGCCTACACAAGACTATTTTCAACAGACATATTTTTGTGTCACAACAGTCAGGAGACACTACTGTTTTTCTTTACGGAAAAAACTACCAAAAGCTGAATAATAGAGATTTTTTACCGTGGGATGGCAAAACCACAGTTATTGTTTACTGGGGTATACCACACTTTTTTAAATAGAGATATTTGCGGCTGAACAGTGAGCGACACACTCAAACTGCTTTTTTTTTAGATACCAAAGGCCCAAAACTGGATAGTACAGCGATTTGACCCGTGGAACTGCGAAACCACAGTGGGATGTCGGGCCTACACAAGACTATTTTCAACAGACATATTTTTGTGTCACAACAGTCAGGAGACACTACTGTTTTTCTTTACGGAAAAAACTACCAGAAGCTGAATAATAGAGATTTTTTACCGTGGGATGGCAAAACCACAGTTATTGTTTACTGGGGTATACCACACTTTTTTAAATAGAGATACTTGCAGCTGAACACTGAGCGCACACTCAAACTGTTTTTTTTTTAGATACCAAAGGCCCAAAACTGGATAGTACAGCGATTTGACCAGTGGAACTGCGTAACCACACTGGGATGTCGGGCCTACACAAGACTATTTTCAACAGATATATTTTTGTGTCACAACAGTCAGGAGACACTACTGTTTTTCTTTACGGAAAAAACTACCAAAAGCTGAATAATAGAGATTTTTTACCGTGGGATGGCAAAACCACAGTTATTGTTTACTGGAGTATACCACACTTTTTTAAATAGAGATACTTGCGGCTGAACACTGAGCGCACACTCAAACTGCTTTTTTTTTAGATACCAACGGCCCAAAACTGGATAGTACAGCGATTTGACCAGTGGAACTGCGAAACCACACTGGGATGTCGGGCCTACACAAGACTATTTTCAACAGATATATTTTTGTGTCACAATAGTCAGGAGACACTACTGTTTTTCTTTACGGAAAAAACTACCAAAAGCTGAATAATAGAGATTTTTTTACCGTGGCATGGCAAAACCACAGTTATTGTTTGCTAGGGTATACCACACTTTTTTAAATAGAGATATTTGCGGCTGAACAGTGAGCGACACACTCAAACTGCTTTTTTTTAAATACCAAAGGCCCAAAACTGGATAGTACAGCGATTTGACCCGTGGAACTGCGAAACCACACGGGGATGTTGGGCCTACACAAGACTATTTTCAACAGAGATATTTTTGTGTCACAACAGTCAGGAGACACTACTGTTTTTCTTTACGGAAAAAACTAGCAAAACCTGAATAATAGAGATTTTTTACCATGGGATGGCAAAACCACAGTTATTGTTTACTGGGGTATACCACGCTTTTTTAAATAGAGACATTTGCGGCTGAACAGTGAACGACACACTCAAACTGTTTTTTTTTTAGATACCAAAAGCCCAAAACTGGATAGTACAGCGATTTGACCAGTGGGACTGCGAAACCACACTGGGATGTCGGGCCTACACAAGACTATTTTCAACAGATATATTTTTGTGTCACAACAGTCAGGAGACACTACTGTTTTTCTTTACGGAAAAAACTACCAAAACCTGAATAATAGAGATTTTTTTACCGTGTGATGGCAAAACCACAGTTATTGTTTACTGGGGTATACCACACTTTTTTAAATAGAGATATTTGCGGCTGAACAGTGAGCGACACACTCAAACTGCTTTTTTTTAAATACCAAAGGCCCAAAACTGGATAGTACAGCGATTTGACCCGTGGAACTGCGAAACCACACGGGGATGTCGGGCCTTCACAAGACTATTTTCAACAGATATATTTTTGTGTCACAACAGTCAGGAGACACTACTGTTTTTCTTTATGGAAAAAACTAGCAAAACCTGAATAATAGAGATTTTTTACCGTGGGATGGCAAAACCACAGTTATTGTTTACTGGGTTATACCACACTTTTTTAAATAGATATATTTGCGGCTGAACAGTGAGCGACACACTCAAACTGCTTTTTTTTTAGATACCAAAGGCCCAAAACTGGATAGTACAGCGATTTGACCAGTGGAACTGCGAAACAACACTGGGATGTCGGGCCTACACAAGACTATTTTCAACAGATATATTTTTGTGTCACCACAGTCAGGAGACACTACTGTTTTTCTTTACGGAAAAAACTACCAAAAGCTGAATAATAGAGATTTTTTACCGTGGGATGGCAAAGCCACAATTATTGTTTACTGGGGTATACCACGCTTTTTTAAAAAGATATATTTGCGGCTGAACAGTGAGCGACACACTCAAACTGCTTTTTTTTTAGATACCAAAGGCCCAAAACTGGATAGTACAGCGATTTGACCCGTGGAACTGCGAAACCACACTAGGATGTTGGGCCTACACAAGACTATTTTCAACAGATAAATTTTTGTGTCACAACAGTCAGGAGACACTACTGTTTTTCTTTACGGAAAAAACTACCAGAAGCTGAATAATAGAGATTTTTTACCGTGGGATGGCAAAACCACAGTTATTGTTTACTGGGGTATACCACACTTTTTTAAATAGAGATACTTGCGGCTCGACACTGAGCGCACACTCAAACTGCTTTTTTTTTAGATACCAAAGGCCCAAAACTGGATAGTACAGCGATTTGACCAGTGGAACTGCGAAACCACACTGGGATGTCGGGCCTACACAAGACTATTTTCAACAGATATATTTTTGTGTCACAACAGTCAGGAGACACTACTGTTTTTCTTTACGGAAAAAACTACCAAAAGCTGAATAATAGAGATTTTTTACCGTGGGATGGCAAAACCACAGTTATTGTTTACTGGAGTATACCACACTTTTTTAAATAGAGATATTTGCGGCTGAACAGTGAGCGACACACTCAAACTGCTTTTTTTTTAGATACCAAGGGCCCAAAACTGGATAGTACAGCGATTTGACCCATGGAACTGCGAAACCACAGTGGGATGTCGGGCCTACACAAGACTATTTTCAACGGATACATTTTTGTGTCACAACAGTCAGGAGACACTACTGTTTTTCTTTACGGAAAAAACTACCAAAAGCTGAATAATAGAGATTTTTTACCGTGGGATGGCAAAACCACAGTTATTGTTTACTGGGGTATACCACACTTTTTTAAATAGAGATATTTGCGGCTGAACAGTGAGCGACACACTCAAACTGCTTTTTTTTTAGATACCAAAGGCCCAAAACTGGATAGTACAGCGATTTGACCCGTGGAACTGCGAAACCACACTAGGATGTTGGGCCTACACAAGACTATTTTCAACAGATAAATTTTTGTGTCACAACAGTCAGGAGACACTCCTGTTTTTCTATACGGAAAAAACGACCAAAAGCTGAATAATAGAGATTTTTTACCATGGGATGGCAAAACCACAGTTATTGTTTACTGGGGTATACCACTCTTTTTTAAATAGAGATATTTGCGGCTGAACAGTGAGCGACACACTCAAACTGCTTTTTTTTAGATACCAAAGGCCCAAAACTGGATAGTACAGCGATTTGACCAGTGGATCTGCGAAACCACACTGGGATGTCGGGCCTACACAAGACTATTTTCAACATATATATTTTTGTGTCACAACAGTCAGGAGACACTACTGTTTTTCTTTACGGAAAAAACTAACAAAACCTGAATAATAGAGACTTTTTACCGTGGGATGGCAAAACCACAGTTATTGTTTACTGGGGTATACCACACTTTTTTAAATAGAGATACTTGCGGCTGGACACTGAGCGCACACTCAAACTGCTTTTTTTTTAGATACCAAAGGCCCAAAACTGGATAGTACAGCGATTTGACCAGTGGAACTGCGAAACCACACTGGGATGTCGGGCCTACACAAGACTATTTTCAACAGATATATTTTTGTGTCACAACAGTCAGGAGACACTACTGTTTTTCTTTACGGAAAAAACTACCAAAAGCTGAATAATAGAGATTTTTTACCGTGGGATGGCAAAACCACAGTTATTGTTTACTGGAGTATACCACACTTTTTTAAATAGAGATATTTGCGGCTGAACAGTGAGCGACACACTCAAACTGCTTTTTTTTTAGATACCAAGGGCCCAAAACTGGATAGTACAGCGATTTGACCCATGGAACTGCGAAACCACACTGGGATGTCGGGCCTACACAAGACTATTTTCAACGGATACATTTTTGTGTCACAACAGTCAGGAGACACTACTGTTTTTCTTTACGGAAAAAACTACCAGAAGCTGAATAATAGAGATTTTTTACCGTGGGATGGCAAAACCACAGTTATTGTTTACTGGGGTATACCACACTTTTTTAAATAGAGATACTTGCGGCTGGACACTGAGCGCACACTCAAACTGCTTTTTTTTTAGATACCAAAGGCCCAAAACTGGATAGTACAGCGATTTGACCAGTGGAACTGCGTAACCACACTGGGATGTCGGGCCTACACAAGACTATTTTCAACAGATATATTTTTGTGTCACAACAGTCAGGAGACACTACTGTTTTTCTTTACGGAAAAAACTACCAAAAGCTGAATAATAGAGATTTTTTACCGTGGGATGGCAAAACCACAGTTATTGTTTACTGGAGTATACCACACTTTTTTAAATAGAGATATTTGCGGCTGAACAGTGAGCGACACACTCAAACTGCTTTTTTTTTAGATACCAAGGGCCCAAAACTGGATAGTACAGCGATTTGACCCATGGAACTGCGAAACCACACTGGGATGTCGGGCCTACACAAGACTATTTTCAACGGATACATTTTTGTGTCACAACAGTCAAGAGACACTACTGTTTTTCTTTACGGAAAAAACTACCAAAAGCTGAATAATAGAGATTTTTTACCGTGGGATGGCAAAACCACAGTTATTGTTTACTGGGGTATACCACACTTTTTTAAATATAGATATTTGCGGCTGAACAGTGAGCGACACACTCAAACTGCTTTTTTTTTAGATACCAAAGGCCCAAAACTGGATAGTACATCGATTTGACCCGTGGAACTGCGAAACCACAGTGGGATGTCGGGCCTACACAAGACTATTTTCAACAGACATATTTTTGTGTCACAACAGTCAGGAGACACTACTGTTTTTCTTTACGGAAAAAACTACCAGAAGCTGAATAATAGAGATTTTTTACCGTGGGATGGCAAAACCACAGTTATTGTTTACTGGGGTATACCACACTTTTTTAAATAGAGATACTTGCGGCTGAACACTGAGCGCACACTCAAACTGCTTTTTTTTTAGATACCAAAGGCCCAAAACTGGATAGTACAGCGATTTGACCAGTGGAACTGCGAAACCACACTGGGATGTCGGGCCTCCACAAGACTATTTTCAACAGATATATTTTTGTGTCACAATAGTCAGGAGACACTACTGTTTTTCTTTACGGAAAAAACTACCAAAAGCTGAATAATAGAGATTTTTTTACCGTGGCATGGCAAAACCACAGTTATTGTTTGCTAGGGTATACCACACTTTTTTAAATAGAGATATTTGCGGCTGAACAGTGAGCGACACACTCAAACTGCTTTTTTTTAAATACCAAAGGCCCAAAACTGGATAGTACAGCGATTTGACCCGTGGAACTGCGAAACCACACGGGGATGTTGGGCCTACACAAGACTATTTTCAACAGATATATTTTTGTGTCACAACAGTCAGGAGACACTACTGTTTTTCTTTACGGAAAAAACTAGCAAAACCTGAATAATAGAGATTTTTTACCATGGTATGGCAAAACCACAGTTATTGTTTACTGGGGTATACCACGCTTTTTTAAATAGAGACATTTGCGGCTGAACAGTGAACGACACACTCAAACTGTTTTTTTTTTAGATACCAAAAGCCCAAAACTGGATAGTACAGCGATTTGACCAGTGGGACTGCGAAACCACACTGGGATGTCGGGCCTACACAAGACTATTTTCAACAGATATATTTTTGTGTCACAACAGTCAGGAGACACTACTGTTTTTCTTTACGGAAAAAACTACCAAAACCTGAATAATAGAGATTTTTTTACCGTGTGATGGCAAAACCACAGTTATTGTTTACTGGGGTATACCACACTTTTTTAAATAGAGATATTTGCGGCTGAACAGTGAGCGACACACTCAAACTGCTTTTTTTTAAATACCAAAGGCCCAAAACTGGATAGTACAGCGATTTGACCCGTGGAACTGCGAAACCACACGGGGATGTCGGGCCTTCACAAGACTATTTTCAACAGATATATTTTTGTGTCACAACAGTCAGGAGACACTACTGTTTTTCTTTATGGAAAAAACTAGCAAAACCTGAATAATAGAGATTTTTTACCATGGGATGGCAAAACCACAGTTATTGTTTACTGGGGTATACCACACTTTTTTAAATAGATATATTTGCGGCTGAACAGTGAGCGACACACTCAAACTGCTTTTTTTTTAGATACCAAAGGCCCAAAACTGGATAGTACAGCGATTTGACCAGTGGAACTGCGAAACAACACCGGGATGTCGGGCCTACACAAGACTATTTTCAACAGATATATTTTTGTGTCACCACAGTCAGGAGACACTACTGTTTTTCTTTACGGAAAAAACTACCAAAAGCTGAATAATAGAGATTTTTTACCGTGGGATGGCAAAGCCACAATTATTGTTTACTGGGGTATACCACGCTTTTTTAAAAAGATATATTTGCGGCTGAACACTGAGCGACACACTCAAACTGCTTTTTTTTTAGATACCAAAGGCCCAAAACTGGATAGTACAGTGATTTGACCCGTGGAACTGCGAAACCACACTAGGATGTTGGGCCTACACAAGACTATTTTCAACAGATAAATTTTTGTGTCACAACAGTCAGGAGACACTACTGTTTTTCTTTACGGAAAAAACTACCAGAAGCTGAATAATAGAGATTTTTTACCGTGGGATGGCAAAACCACAGTTATTGTTTACTGGGGTATACCACACTTTTTTAAATAGAGATACTTGCGGCTGGACACTGAGCGCACACTCAAACTGCTTTTTTTTTAGATACCAAAGGCCCAAAACTGGATAGTACAGCGATTTGACCAGTGGAACTGCGAAACCACACTGGGATGTCGGGCCTACACAAGACTATTTTCAACAGATATATTTTTGTGTCACAACAGTCAGGAGACACTACTGTTTTTCTTTACGGAAAAAACTACCAAAAGCTGAATAATAGAGATTTTTTACCGTGGGATGGCAAAACCACAGTTATTGTTTACTGGGGTATACCACACTTTTTTAAATAGAGATATTTGCGGCAGAACAGTGAGCGACACACTCAAACTGCTTTTTTTTTAGATACCAAAGGCCCAAAACTGGATAGTACAGCGATTTGACCCGTGGAACTGCGAAAAAACACTGGGATGTCGGGCCTACACAAGACTATTTTCAACAGACATATTTTTGTGTCACAACAGTCAGGAGACACTACTGTTTTTCTTTACGGAAAAAACTACCAAAAGCTGAATAATAGAGATTTTTTACCGTGGGATGGCAAAACCACAGTTATTGCTTACGGGGGTATACCACACTTTTTTAAATAGAGATACTTGCGGCTGGACACTGAGCGCACACTCAAACTGCTTTTTTTTTAGATACCAAGGGCCCAAAACTGGATAGTACAGCGATTTGACCCATGGAACTGCGAAACCACACTGGGATGTCGGGCCTACACAAGACTATTTTCAACGGATACATTTTTGTGTCACAACAGTCAGGAGACACTACTGTTTTTCTTTACGGAAAAAACTACCAAAAGCTGAATAATAGAGATTTTTTACCGTGGGATGGCAAAACCACAGTTATTGTTTACTGGGGTATACCACACTTTTTTAAATAGAGATATTTGCGGCTGAACAGTGAGCGACACACTCAAACTGCTTTTTTTTAGATACCAAAGGCCCAAAACTGGATAGTACATCGATTTGACCCGTGGAACTGCGAAACCACAGTGGGATGTCGGGCCTACACAAGACTATTTTCAACAGACATATTTTTGTGTCACAACAGTCAGGAGACACTACTGTTTTTCTTTACGGAAAAAACTACCAGAAGCTGAATAATAGAGATTTTTTACCGTGGGATGGCAAAAGCACAGTTATTGTTTACTGGGGTATACCACACTTTTTTAAATAGAGATACTTGCGGCTTAACACTGAGCGCACACTCAAACTGCTTTTTTTTTAGATACCAAAGGCCCAAAACTGGATAGTACAGCGATTTGACCAGTGGAACTGCGAAACCACACTGGGATGTCGGGCCTACACAAGACTATTTTCAACAGATATATTTTTGTGTCACAATAGTCAGGAGACACTACTGTTTTTCTTTACGGAAAAAACTACCAAAAGCTGAATAATAGAGATTTTTTTACCGTGGCATGGCAAAACCACAGTTATTGTTTGCTAGGGTATACCACACTTTTTTAAATAGAGATATTTGCGGCTGAACAGTGAGCGACACACTCAAACTGCTTTTTTTTAAATACCAAAGGCCCAAAACTGGATAGTACAGCGATTTGACCCGTGGAACTGCGAAACCACACGGGGATGTTGGGCCTACACAAGACTATTTTCAACAGATATATTTTTGTGTCACAACAGTCAGGAGACACTACTGTTTTTCTTTACGGAAAAAACTAGCAAAACCTGAATAATAGAGATTTTTTACCATGGGATGGCAAAACCACAGTTATTGTTTACTGGGGTATACCACGCTTTCTTAAATAGAGACATTTGCGGCTGAACAGTGAACGACACACTCAAACTGCTTTTTTTTTAGATACCAAAGGCCCAAAACTGGATAGTACAGCGATTTGACCCGTGGAACTGCGAAACCACACTGGGATGTCGGGCCTACACAAGACTATTTTCAACAGACATATTTTTGTGTCACAACAGTCAGGAGACACTACTGTTTTTCTTTACGGAAAAAACTACCAAAAGCTGAATAATAGAGATTTTTTACCGTGGGATGGCAAAACCACAGTTATTGTTTACTGGGGTATACCACACTTTTTTAAATAGAGATATTTGCAGCTGATCAGTGAGCGACACACTCAAACTGCTTTTTTTTTAGATACCAAAGGCCCAAAACTGGATAGTACATCGATTTGACCCGTGGAACTGCGAAACCACAGTGGGATGTCGGGCCTACACAAGACTATTTTCAACAGACATATTTTTGTGTCACAACAGTCAGGAGACACTACTGTTTTTCTTTACGGAAAAAACTACCAGAAGCTGAATAATAGAGATTTTTTACCGTGGGATGGCAAAACCACAGTTATTGTTTACTGGGGTATACCACACTTTTTTAAATAGAGATACTTGCGGCTGAACACTGAGCTCACACTCAAACTGCTTTTTTTTTAGATACCAAAGGCCCAAAACTGGATAGTACAGCGATTTGTCCAGTGGAACTGCGAAACCACACTGGGATGTCGGGCCTACACAAGACTATTTTCAACAGATATATTTTTGTGTCACAACAGTCAGGAGACACTACTGTTTTTCTTTACGGAAAAAACTACCAAAACCTGAATAATAGAGATTTTTTTACCGTGTGATGGCAAAACCACAGTTATTGTTTACTGGGGTATACCACACTTTTTTAAATAGAGATATTTGCGGCTGAACAGTGAGCGACACACTCAAACTGCTTTTTTTTAAATACCAAAGGCCCAAAACTGGATAGTACAGCGATTTGACCCGTGGAACTGCGAAACCACACGGGGATGTCGGGCCTACACAACACTATTTTCAACAGTTATATTTTTGTGTCACAACAGTCAGGAGACACTACTGTTTTTCTTTATGGAAAAAACTAGCAAAACCTGAATAATAGAGATTTTTTACCATGGGATGGCAAAACCACAGTTATTGTTTACTGGGGTATACCACACTTTTTTAAATAGATATATTTGCGGCTGAACAGTGAGCGACACACTCAAACTGCTTTTTTTTTAGATACCAAAGGCCCAAAACTGGATAGTACAGCGATTTGACCAGTGGAACTGCGAAACAACACTGGGATGTCGGGCCTACACAAGACTATTTTCAACAGATATATTTTTGTGTCACCACAGTCAGGAGACACTACTGTTTTTCTTTACGGAAAAAACTACCAAAAGCTGAATAATAGAGATTTTTTACCGTGGGATGGCAAAGCCACAATTATTGTTTACTGGGGTATACCACGCTTTTTTAAATAGATATATTTGCGGCTGAACAGTGAGCGACACACTCAAACTGCTTTTTTTTTAGATACCAAAGGCCCAAAACTGGATAATACAGCGATTTGACCCGTGGAACTGCGAAACAACACTAGGATGTCGGGCCTACACAAGACTATTTTCAACAGATAAATTTTTGTGTCACAACAGTCAGGAGACACTACTGTTTTTCTATACGGAAAAAACTACCAAAAGCTGAATAATAGAGATTTTTTACCGTGGGATGGCAAAACCACAGTTATTGTTTACTGGGGTATACCACACTTTTTTAAATAGAGATATTTGCGGCTGAACAGTGAGCGACACACTCAAACTGCTTTTTTTTTAGATACCAAAGGCCCAAAACTGGATAGTACATCGATTTGACCCGTGGAACTGCGAAACCACAGTGGGATGTCGGGCCTACACAAGACTATTTTCAACAGACATATTTTTGTGTCACAACAGTCAGGAGACACTACTGTTTTTCTTTACGGAAAAAACTACCAGAAGCTGAATAATAGAGATTTTTTACCGTGGGATGGCAAAACCACAGTTATTGTTTACTGGGGTATACCACACTTTTTTAAATAGAGATACTTGCGGCTGAACACTGAGCGCACACTCAAACTGCTTTTTTTTTAGATACCAAAAGCCCAAAACTGGATAGTACAGCGATTTGACCAGTGGAACTGCGAAACCACACTGGGATGTCGGGCCTACACAAGACTAGTTTCAACAGATATATTTTTGTGTCACAACAGTCAGGAGACACTACTGTTTTTCTTTACGGAAAAAACTACCAAAACCTGAATAATAGAGATTTTTTTACCGTGTGATGGCAAAACCACAGTTATTGTTTACTGGGGTATACCACACTTTTTTAAATAGAGATATTTGCGGCTGAACAGTGAGCGACACACTCAAACTGCTTTTTTTTAAATACCAAAGGCCCAAAACTGGATAGTACAGCGATTTGACCCGTGGAACTGCGAAACCACACGGGGATGTCGGGCCTACACAAGACTATTTTCAACAGATATATTTTTGTGTCACAACAGTCAGGAGACACTACTGTTTTTCTTTACGGAAAAAACTAGCAAAACCTGAATAATAGAGATTTTTTACAATGGGATGGCAAAACCACAGTTATTGTTTACTGGGGTATACCACACTTTTTAAATAGATATATTTGCGGCTGAACAGTGAGCGACACACTCAAACTGCTTTTTTTTTAGATACCAAAGGCCCAAAACTGGATAGTACAGCGATTTGACCAGTGGAACTGCGAAACAACACTGGGATGTCGGGCCTACACAAGACTAGTTTCAACAGATATATTTTTGTGTCAAAACAGTCAGGAGACACTACTGTTTTTCTTTACGGAAAAAACTACCAAAACCTGAATAATAGAGATTTTTTTACCGTGTGATGGCAAAACCACAGTTATTGTTTACTGGGGTATACCACACTTTTTTAAATAGAGATATTTGCGGCTGAACAGTGAGCGACACACTCAAACTGCTTTTTTTTAAATACCAAAGGCCCAAAACTGGATAGTACAGCGATTTGACCCGTTGAACTGCGAAACCACACGGGGATGTCGGGCCTACACAAGACTATTTTCAACAGATATATTTTTGTGTCACAACAGTCAGGAGACACTACTGTTTTTCTTTACGGAAAAAACTAGCAAAACCTGAATAATAGAGATTTTTTACCGTGGGATGGCAAAGCCACAGTTATTGTTTACTGGGGTACACCACGCTTTTTTAAATAGATATATTTGCGGCTGAACAGTGAGCGACACACTCAAACTGCTTTTTTTTTAGATACCAAAGGCCCAAAACTGGATAGTACAGCGATTTGACCCGTGGAACTGCGAAACCACACTAGGATGTCGGGCCTACACAAGACTATTTTCAACAGATAAATTTTTGTGTCACAACAGTCAGGAGACAGTACTGTTTTTCTATACGGAAAAAACGACCAAAAGCTGAATAATAGAGATTTTTTACCATGGGATGGCAAAACCACAGTTATTGTTTACTGGGGTATACCACTCTTTTTTAAATAGAGATATTTGCGGCTGAACAGTGAGCTACACACTCAAACTGCTTTTTTTTAAATACCAAAGGCCCAAAACTGGATAGTACAGCAATTTGACCAGTGGATCTGCGAAACCACACTGGGATGTCGGGCCTACACAAGACTATTTTCAACAGATATATTTTTGTGTCACAACAGTCAGGAGACACTACTGTTTTTCTTTACGGAAAAAACTAACAAAACCTGAATAATAGAGACTTTTTACCGTGGGATGGCAATACCACAGTTATTGTTTACTGGGGTATACCACACTTTTTTAAATAGAGATATTTGCGGCTGAACAGTGAGCGACACACTCAAACTGCTTTTTTTTTAGATACCAAAGGCCCAAAACTGGATAGTACAGCGATTTGACCCGTGGAACTGCGAAACCACAGTGGGATGTCGGGCCTACACAATACTATTTTCAACAGACATATTTTTGTGTCACAACAGTCAGGAGACACTACTGTTTTTCTTTACGGAAAAAACTACCAGAAGCTGAATAATAGAGATTTTTTACCGTGGGATGGCAAAACCACAGTTATTGTTTACTGGGGTATACCACACTTTTTTAAATAGAGATATTTGCGGCTGAACAGTGAGCGACACACTCAAACTGCTTTTTTTTAAATACCAAAGGCCCAAAACTGGATAGTACAGCGATTTGACCCGTGGAACTGCGAAACCACACGGGGATGTCGGGCCTACACAAGACTATTTTCAACAGATATATTTTTGTGTCACAACAGTCAGGAGACACTACTGTTTTTCTTTACGGAAAAAACTAGCAAAACCTGAATAATAGAGATTTTTTACCATGGGATGGCAAAACCACAGTTATTGTTTACTGGGGTATACCACACTTTTTAAATAGATATATTTGCGGCTGAACAGTGAGCGACACACTCAAACTGCTTTTTTTTTAGATACCAAAGGCCCAAAACTGGATAGTACAGCGATTTGACCAGTGGAACTGCGAAACAACACTGGGATGTCGGGCCTACACAAGACTAGTTTCAACAGATATATTTTTGTGTCAAAACAGTCAGGAGACACTACTGTTTTTCTTTACGGAAAAAACTACCAAAACCTGAATAATAGAGATTTTTTTACCGTGTGATGGCAAAACCACAGTTATTGTTTACTGGGGTATACCACACTTTTTTAAATAGAGATATTTGCGGCTGAACAGTGAGCGACACACTCAAACTGCTTTTTTTTAAATACCAAAGGCCCAAAACTGGATAGTACAGCGATTTGACCCGTTGAACTGCGAAACCACACGGGGATGTCGGGCCTACACAAGACTATTTTCAACAGATATATTTTTGTGTCACAACAGTCAGGAGACACTACTGTTTTTCTTTACGGAAAAAACTAGCAAAACCTGAATAATAGAGATTTTTTACCGTGGGATGGCAAAGCCACAGTTATTGTTTACTGGGGTATACCACGCTTTTTTAAATAGATATATTTGCGGCTGAACAGTGAGCGACACACTCAAACTGCTTTTTTTTTAGATACCAAAGGCCCAAAACTGGATTGTACAGCGATTTGACCCGTGGAACTGCGAAACCACACTAGGATGTCGGGCCTACACAAGACTATTTTCAACAGATAAATTTTTGTGTCACAACAGTCAGGAGACAGTACTGTTTTTCTATACGGAAAAAACGACCAAAAGCTGAATAATAGAGATTTTTTACCATGGGATGGCAAAACCACAGTTATTGTTTACTGGGGTATACCACTCTTTTTTAAATAGAGATATTTGTGGCTGAACAGTGAGCTACACACTCAAACTGCTTTTTTTTAAATACCAAAGGCCCAAAACTGGATAGTACAGCGATTTGACCAGTGGATCTGCGAAACCACACTGGGATGTCGGGCCTACACAAGACTATTTTCAACAGATATATTTTTGTGTCACAACAGTCAGGAGACACTACTGTTTTTCTTTACGGAAAAAACTAACAAAACCTGAATAATAGAGACTTTTTACCGTGGGATGGCAATACCACAGTTATTGTTTACTGGGGTATACCACACTTTTTTAAATAGAGATATTTGCGGCTGAACAGTGAGCGACACACTCAAACTGCTTTTTTTTTAGATACCAAAGGCCCAAAACTGGATAGTACAGCGATTTGACCCGTGGAACTGCGAAACCACAGTGGGATGTCGGGCCTACACAATACTATTTTCAACAGACATATTTTTGTGTCACAACAGTCAGGAGACACTACTGTTTTTCTTTACGGAAAAAACTACCAGAAGCTGAATAATAGAGATTTTTTACCGTGGGATGGCAAAACCACAGTTATTGTTTACTGGGGTATACCACACTTTTTTAAATAGAGATACTTGCGGCTGAACACTGAGCGCACACTCAAACTGTTTTTTTTTTAGATACCAAAAGCCCAAAACTGGATAGTACAGCGATTTGAGCAGTGGAACTGCGAAACCACACTGGGATGTCGGGCCTACACAAGACTATTTTCAACAGATATATTTTTGTGTCACAACAGTCAGGAGACACTACTGTTTTTCTTTACGGAAAAAACTACCAAAACCTGAATAATAGAGATTTTTTTACCGTGTGATGGCAAAACCACAGTTATTGTTTACTGGGGTAGACCACACTTTTTTAAATAGAGATATTTGCGGCTGAACAGTGAGCGACACACTCAAACTGCTTTTTTTTAAATACCAAAGGCCCAAAACTGGATAGTACAGCGATTTGACCCGTGGAACTGCGAAACCACACGGGGATGTCGGGCCTACACAAGACTATTTTCAACAGATATATTTTTGTGTCACAACAGTCCTGAGACACTACTGTTTTTCTTTACGGAAAAAACTAGCAAAACCTGAATAATAGAGATTTTTTACCATGGGATGGCAAAACCACAGTTATTGTTTACTGGGGTATACCACACTTTTTTAAATAGATATATTTGCGGCTGAACAGTGAGCGACACACTCAAACTGCTTTTTTTTTAGATACCAAAGGCCCAAAACTGGATAGTACAGCGATTTGACCAGTGGAACTGCGAAACAACACTGGGATGTCGGGCCTACACAAGACTATTTTCAACAGATATATTTTTCTGTCACCACAGTCAGGAGACACTACTGTTTTTCTTTACGGAAAAAACTACCAAAAGCTGAATAATAGAGATTTTTTACCGTGGGATGGCAAAGCCACAGTTATTGTTTACTGGGGTATACCACGCTTTTTTAAAAAGATATATTTGCGGCTGAACAGTGAGCAACACACTCAAACTGCTTTTTTTTTAGATACCAAAGGCCCAAAACTGGATAGTACAGCGATTTGACCCGTGGAACTGCGAAACCACACTAGGATGTTGGGCCTACACAAGACTATTTTCAACAGATAAATTTTTGTGTCACAACAGTCAGGAGACACTACTGTTTTTCTATACGGAAAAAACGACCAAAAGCTGAATAATAGAGATTTTTTACCATGGGATGGCAAAACCACAGTTATTGTTTACTGGGGTATACCACTCTTTTTTAAATAGAGATATTTGCGGCTGAACAGTGAGCGACACACTCAAACTGCTTTTTTTTAGATACTAAAGGCCCAAAACTGGATAGTACAGCGATTTGACCAGTGGATCTGCGAAACCACACTGGGATGTCGGGCCTACACAAGACTATTTTCAACAGATATATTTTTGTGTCACAACAGTCAGGAGACACTACTGTTTTTCTTTACGGAAAAAACTAACAAAACCTGAATAATAGAGACTTTTTACCGTGGGATGGCAAAACCACAGTTATTGTTTACTGGGGTATACCACACTTTTTTAAATAGAGATATTTGCGGCTGAACAGTGAGCGACACACTCAAACTGCTTTTTTTTTACATACCAAAGGCCCAAAACTGGATAGTACAGCGATTTGACCCGAGGAACAGCGAAACAACACTGGGATGTTGGGCCTACACAAGACTATTTTCAACAGACATATTTTTGTGTCACAACAGTCAGGAGACACTACTGTTTTTCTTTACGGAAAAAACTACCAAAAGCTGAATAATAGAGATTTTTTACCGTGGGATGGCAAAACCACAGTTATTGTTTACTGGGGTATACCACACTTTTTTAAATAGAGATATTTGCGGCTGAACAGTGAGCGACACACTCAAACTGCTTTTTTTTTAGATACCAAAGGCCCAAAACTGGATAGTACAGCGATTTGACCCGTGGAACTGCGAAACCACAGTGGGATGTCGGGCCTACACAAGACTATTTTCAACAGACATATTTTTGTGTCACAACAGTCAGGAGACAGTACTGTTTTTCTTTACGGAAAAAACTACCAGAAGCTGAATAATAGAGATTTTTTACCGTGGGATGGCAAAACCACAGTTATTGTTTACTGGGGTATACCACGCTTTTTTAAATAGAGATATTTGCGGCTGAACAGTGAGCGACACACTCAAACTGCTTTTTTTTTAGATACCAAAGGCCCAAAACTGGATAGTACAGCGATTTGACCAGTGGAACTGCGAAACAACACTGGGATGTCGGGCCTACACAAGACTATTTTCAACAGATATATTTTTGTGTCACCACAGTCAGGAGACACTACTGTTTTTCTTTACGGAAAAAACTACCAAAAGCTGAATAATAGAGATTTTTTACCGTGGGATGGCAAAGCCACAGTTATTGTTTACTGGGGTATACCACGCTTTTTTAAAAAGATATATTTGCGGCTGAACAGTGAGCGACACACTCAAACTGCTTTTTTTTTAGATACCAAAGGCCCAAAACTGGATAGTACAGCGATTTGACCCGTGGAACTGCGAAACCACACTAGGATGTTGGGCCTACACAAGACTATTTTCAACAGATAAATTTTTGTGTCACAACAGTCAGGAGACACTACTGTTTTTCTATACGGAAAAAACGACCAAAAGCTGAATAATAGAGATTTTTTACCATGGGATGGCAAAACCACAGTTATTGTTTACTGGGGTATACCACTCTTTTTTAAATAGAGATATTTGCGGCTGAACAGTGAGCGACACACTCAAACTGCTTTTTTTTAGATACCAAAGGCCCAAAACTGGATAGTACAGCGATTTGACCAGTGGATCTGCGAAACCACACTGGGATGTCGGGCCTACACAAGACTATTTTCAACAGATATATTTTTGTGTCACAACAGTCAGGAGACACTACTGTTTTTCTTTACGGAAAAAACTAACAAAACCTGAATAATAGAGACTTTTTACCGTGGGATGGCAAAACCACAGTTATTGTTTACTGGGGTATACCACACTTTTTTAAATAGAGATATTTGCGGCTGAACAGTGAGCGACACACTCAAACTGCTTTTTTTTTAGATACCAAAGGCCCAAAACTGGATAGTACAGCGATTTGACCCGAGGAACAGCGAAACAACACTGGGATGTCGGGCCTACACAAGACTATTTTCAACAGACATATTTTTGTGTCACAACAGTCAGGAGACACTACTGTTTTTCTTTACGGAAAAAACTACCAAAAGCTGAATAATAGAGATTTTTTACCGTGGGATGGCAAAACCACAGTTATTGTTTACTGGGGTATACCACACTTTTTTAAATAGAGATATTTGCGGCTGAACAGTGAGCGACACACTCAAACTGCTTTTTTTTTAGATACCAAAGGCCCAAAACTGGATAGTACAGCGATTTGACCCGTGGAACTGCGAAACCACAGTGGGATGTCGGGCCTACACAAGACTATTTTCAACAGACATATTTTTGTGTCACAACAGTCAGGAGACACTACTGTTTTTCTTTACGGAAAAAACTACCAGAAGCTGAATAATAGAGATTTTTTACCGTGGGATGGCAAAACCACAGTTATTGTTTACTGGGGTATACCACACTTTTTTAAATAGAGATACTTGCGGCTGAACACTGAGCGCACACTCAAACTGCTTTTTTTTTAGATACCAAAGGCCCAAAACTGGATAGTACAGCGATTTGACCAGTGGAACTGCGAAACCACACTGGGATGTCGGGCCTACACAAGACTATTTTCAACAGATATATTTTTGTGTCACAACAGTCAGGAGACACTACTGTTTTTCTTTACGGAAAAAACTACCAAAAGCTGAATAATAGAGATTTTTTACCGTGGGATGGCAAAACCACAGTTATTGTTTACTGGAGTATACCACACTTTTTTAAATAGAGATATTTGCGGCTGAACAGTGAGCGACACACTCAAACTGCTTTTTTTTTAGATACCATGGGCCCAAAACTGGATAGTACAGCGATTTGACCCATGGAACTGCAAAACCACACTGGGATGTCGGGCCAACACAAGACTATTTTCAACGGATACATTTTTGTGTCACAACAGTCAGGAGACACTACTGTTTTTCTTTACGGAAAAAACTACCAAAAGCTGAATAATAGAGATTTTTTACCGTGGGATGGCAAAGCCACAGTTATTGTTTACTGGGGTATACCACACTTTTTTAAATAGATATATTTGCGGCTGAACAGTGAGCGACACACTCAAACTGCTTTTTTTTAAATACCAAAGGCCCAAAACTGGATAGTACAGCGATTTGACCCGTGGAACTGCGAAACCACACGGGGATGTCGGGCCTACACAAGACTATTTTCAACAGATATATTTTTGTGTCACAACAGTCAGGAGACACTACTATTTTCTTCACGGAAAAAACTAGCAAAACCTGAATAATAGAGATTTTTTACCGTGGGATGGCAAAACCACAGTTATTGTTTACTGGGGTATACCACGCTTTTTTAAATAGAGATATTTGCGGCTGAACAGTGAGCGACACACTCAAACTGCTTTTTTTTTAGATACCAAAGGCCCAAAACTGGATAGTACAGCGATTTAACCCGTGGAACTGCGAAACCACACTAGGATGTTGGGCCTACACAAGACTATTTTCAACAGATAAATTTTTGTGTCACAACAGTCAGGAGACACTACTGTTTTTCTATACGGAAAAAACAACCAAAAGCTGAATAATAGAGATTTTTTACCATGGGATGGCAAAACCACAGTTATTGTTTACTGGGGTATACCACTCTTTTTTAAATAGAGATATTTGCGGCTGAACAGTGAGCGACACACTCAAACTGCTTTTTTTTAGATACCAAAGGCCCAAAACTGGATAGTACAGCGATTTGACCAGTGGATCTGCGAAACCACACTGGGATGTCGGGCCTACACAAGACTATTTTCAACAGATATATTTTTGTGTCACAACAGTCAGGAGACACTACTGTTTTTCTTTACGGAAAAAACTAACAAAACCTGAATAATAGAGACTTTTTACCGTGGGATGGCAAAACCACAGTTATTGTTTACTGGGGTATACCACACTTTTTTAAATAGAGATATTTGCGGCTGAACAGTGAGCGACACACTCAAACTGCTTTTTTTTTAGATACCAAAGGCCCAAAACTGGATAGTACAGCGATTTGACCCGAGGAACAGCGAAACAACACTGGGATGTCGGGCCTACACAAGACTATTTTCAACAGACATATTTTTGTGTCACAACAGTCAGGAGACACTACTGTTTTTCTTTACGGAAAAAACTACCAAAAGCTGAATAATAGAGATTTTTTACCGTGGGATGGCAAAACCACAGTTATTGTTTACTGGGGTATACCACACTTTTTTAAATAGAGATATTTGCGGCTGAACAGTGAGCGACACACTCAAACTGCTTTTTTTTTAGATACCAAAGGCCCAAAACTGGATAGTACAGCGATTTGACCCGTGGAACTGCGAAACCACAGTGGGATGTCGGGCCTACACAAGACTATTTTCAACAGACATATTTTTGTGTCACAACAGTCAGGAGACACTACTGTTTTTCTTTACGGAAAAAACTACCAGAAGCTGAATAATAGAGATTTTTTACCGTGGGATGGCAAAACCACAGTTATTGTTTACTGGGGTATACCACACTTTTTTAAATAGAGATACTTGCGGCTGAACACTGAGCGCACACTCAAACTGCTTTTTTTTTAGATACCAAAGGCCCAAAACTGGATAGTACAGCGATTTGACCAGTGGAACTGCGAAACCACACTGGGATGTCGGGCCTACACAAGACTATTTTCAACAGATATATTTTTGTGTCACAACAGTCAGGAGACACTACTGTTTTTCTTTACGGAAAAAACTACCAAAAGCTGAATAATAGAGATTTTTTAACGTGGGATGGCAAAACCACAGTTATTGTTTACTGGAGTATACCACACTTTTTTAAATAGAGATATTTGCGGCTGAACAGTGAGGGACACACTCAAACTGCTTTTTTTTTAGATACCAAGGGCCCAAAACTGGATAGTACAGCGATTTGACCCATGGAACTGCGAAACCACACTGGGATGTCGGGCCTACACAAGACTATTTTCAATGGATACATTTTTGTGTCACAACAGTCAGGAGACACTACTGATTTTCTTTACGGAAAAAACTACCAAAAGCTGAATAATAGAGATTTTTTACCGTGGGATGGCAAAGCCACAGTTATTGTTTACTGGAGTATACCACACTTTTTTAAATAGAGATATTTGCGGCTGAACAGTGAGCGACACACTCAAACTGCTTTTTTTTAAATACCAAAGGCCCAAAACTGGATAGTACAGCGATTTGACCCGTGGAACTGCGAAACCACACGGGGATGTCGGACCTACACAAGACTATTTTCAACAGATATATTTTTGTGTCACAACAGTCAGGAGACACTACTAATTTCTTTACGGAAAAAAGTAGCAAAACCTGAATAATAGAGATTTTTTACCGTGGGATGGCAAAACCACAGTTATTGTTTACTGGGGTATACCACGCTTTTTTAAATAGAGATATTTGCGGCTGAACAGTGAGCGACACACTCAAACTGCTTTTTTTTTAGATACCAAAGGCCCAAAACTGGATAGTGCAGCGATTTGACCCGAGGAACAGCGAAACAACACTGGGATGTCGGGCCTACACAATACTATTTTCAAAAGATAAATTTTTGTGTCACAACAGTCATGAGACACTACTGTTTTTCTTTACGGAAAAAACTACCAAAAGCTGAATAATAGAGATTTTTTACCGTGGGATGGCAAAACCACAGTTATTGCTTACTGGGGCATACCACACTGTTTTAAAAAGAGATATTTGCGGCTGAACAGTGAGCGACACTCTCAAAATGCTTTTTTTTTAGATACCAAAGGCCAAAAACTGGATAGTACAGCGATTTGACCCGTGGAACTGCGAAACCACACTGGGATGTCGGGCCTACACAAGACTATTTTCAACAGATATATTTTTGTGTCACAACAGTCAGGAGACACTATTGTTTTCCTTTTTGGAAAAAACTACCAGAAGCTGAATAATAGAGATTTTTTACCGTGGGATGGCAAAACCACAGTTATTGTTTACTGGGGTATACCACACTTTTTTAAATAGAGATACTTGCGGCTGAACACTGAGCGCACACTCAAACTGCTTTTTTTTTAGATACCAAAAGCCCAAAACTGGATAGTACAGCGATTTGACCAGTGGAACTGCGAAACCACACTGGGATGTCGGGCCTACACAAGACTAGTTTCAACAGATATATTTTTGTGTCACAACAGTCAGGAGACACTACTGTTTTTCTTTACGGAAAAAACTACCAAAACCTGAATAATAGAGATTTTTTACCGTCGGATGGCAAAACCACAGTTATTGTTTACTGGGGTATACCACACTTTTTTAAATAGAGATATTTGCGGCTGAACAGTGAGCGACACACTCAAACTGCTTTTTTTTTAGATACCAAAGGCCCAAAACTGGATAGTACAGCGATTTGACCAGTGGAACTGCGAAACAACACTGGGATGTCGGGCCTAAACAAGACTATTTTCAACAGATATATTTTTGTGTCACCACAGTCAGGAGACACTACTGTTTTTCTTTACGGAAAAAACTACTAAAAGCTGAATAATAGAGATTTTTTACCGTGGGATGGCAAAGCCACAGTTATTGTTTACTGGGGTATACCACGCTTTTTTAAATAGATATATTTGCGGCTGAACAGTGAGCGACACACTCAAACTGCTTTTTTTTTAGATACCAAAGGCCCAAAACTGGATAGTACAGCGATTTGACCCGTGGAACTGCGAAACCACACTAGGATGTCGGGCCTACACAAGACTATTTTCAACAGATAAATTTTTGTGTCACAACAGTTAGGAGACACTACTGTTTTTCTTTACGGAAAAATCTAACAAAACCTGAATAATAGAGACTTTTTACCGTGGGATGGCAAAACCACAGTTATTGTTTACTGGGGTATACCACACTTTTTTAAATAGAGATATTTGCGGCTGAACAGTGAGCGACACACTCAAACTGCTTTTTTTTTAGATACCAAAGGCCCAAAACTGGATAGTACAGCGATTTGACCCGAGGAACAGCGAAACAACACGGGGATGTCGGGCCTACACAAGACTATTTTCAACAGATATATTTTTGTGTCACAACAGTCAGGAGACACTACTGTTTTTCTTTACGGAAAAAACTAGCAAAACCTGAATAATAGAGATTTTTTACCATGGGATGGCAAAACCACAGTTATTGTTTACTGGGGTATACCACACTTTTTTAAATAGATATATTTGCGGCTGAACAGTGAGCGACACACTCAAACTGCTTTTTTTTTAGATACCAAAGGCCCAAAACTGGATAGTACAGCGATTTGACCAGTGGAACTGCGAAACAACACTGGGATGTCGGGCCTACACAAGACTATTTTCAACAGATATATTTTTGTGTCACCACAGTCAGGAGACACTACTGTTTTTCTTTATGGAAAAAACTACCAAAAGCTGAATAATAGAGATTTTTTACCGTGGGATGGCAAAGCCACAGTTATTGTTTACTGGGGTATACCACGCTTTTTTAAAAAGATATATTTGCGGCTGAACAGTGAGCGACACACTCAAACTGCTTTTTTTTTAGATACCAAAGGCCCAAAACTGGATAGTACAGCGATTTGACCCGTGGAACTGCGAAACCACACTAGGATGTTGGGCCTACACAAGACTATTTTCAACAGATAAATTTTTGTGTCACAACAGTCAGGAGACACTACTGTTTTTCTATACGGAAAAAACGACCAAAAGCTGAATAATAGAGATTTTTTACCGTGGGATGACAAAGCCACAGTTATTGTTTACTGGGGTATACCACGCTTTTTTAAAAAGATATATTTGCGGCTGAACAGTGAGCGACACACTCAAACTGCTTTTTTCTTAGATACCAAAGGCCCAAAACTGGATAGTACAGCGATTTGACCAGTGGAACTGCGAAACCACACTGGGATGTCGGGCCTACACAAGACTAGTTTCAACAGATATATTTTTGTGTCACAACAGTCAGGAGACACCACTGTTTTTCTTTACGGAAAAAACTAGCAAAACCTGAATAATAGAGATTTTTTACCATGGGATGGCAAAACCACAGTTATTGTTTACTGGGGTATACCACGCTTTTTTAAATAGAGATATTTGCGGCTGAACAGTGAACGACACACTCAAACTGCTTTTTTTTTAGATACCAAAGGCCCAAAACTGGATAGTACAGCGATTTGACCCGTGGAACTGCGAAACCACACTGGGATGTCGGGCCTACACAAGACTATTTTCAACAGACATATTTTTGTGTCACAACAGTCAGGAGACACTACTGTTTTTCTTTACGGAAAAAACTACCAAAAGCTGAATAATAGAGATTTTTTTACCGTGGCATGGCAAAACCACAGTTATTGTTTGCTAGGGTATACCACACTTTTTTAAATAGAGATATTTGCGGCTGAACAGTGAGCGACACACTCAAACTGCTTTTTTTTAAATACCAAAGGCCCAAAACTGGATAGTACAGCGATTTGACCCGTGGAACTGCGAAACCACACGGGGATGTTGGGCCCACACAAGACTATTTTCAACAGATATATTTTTGTGTCACAACAGTCAGGAGACACTATTGTTTTCCTTTTTGGAAAAAACTACCAGAAGCTGAATAATAGAGATTTTTTACCGTGGGATGGCAAAACCACAGTTATTATTTACTGGGGTATACCACACTTTTTTAAATAGAGATACTTGCGGCTGAACACTGAGCGCACACTCAAACTGCTTTTTTTTTAGATACCAAAAGCCCAAAACTGGATAGTACAGCGATTTGACCAGTGGAACTGCGAAACCACACTGGGATGTCGGGCCTACACAAGACTAGTTTCAACAGATATATTTTTGTGTCACAACAGTCAGGAGACACTACTGTTTTTCTTTACGGAAAAAACTACCAAAACCTGAATAATAGAGATTTTTTACCGTCGGATGGCAAAACCACAGTTATTGTTTACTGGGGTATACCACACTTTTTTAAATAGAGATATTTGCGGCTGAACAGTGAGCGACACACTCAAACTGCTTTTTTTTAAATACCAAAGGCCCAAAACTGGATAGTACAGCGATTTGACCAGTGGAACTGCGAAACAACACTGGGATGTCGGGCCTACACAAGACTATTTTCAACAGATATATTTTTGTGTCACCACAGTCAGGAGACACTACTGTTTTTCTTTACGGAAAAAACTACTAAAAGCTGAATAATAGAGATTTTTTACCGTGGGATGGCAAAGCCACAGTTATTGTTTACTGGGGTATACCACGCTTTTTTAAATAGATATATTTGCGGCTGAACAGTGAGCGACACACTCAAACTGCTTTTTTTTTAGATACCAAAGGCCCAAAACTGGATAGTACAGCGATTTGACCCGTGGAACTGCGAAACCACACTAGGATGTCGGGCCTACACAAGACTATTTTCAACAGATAAATTTTTGTGTCACAACAGTTAGGAGACACTACTGTTTTTCTTTACGGAAAAATCTAACAAAACCTGAATAATAGAGACTTTTTACCGTGGGATGGCAAAACCACAGTTATTGTTTACTGGGGTATACCACACTTTTTTAAATAGAGATATTTGCGGCTGAACAGTGAGCGACACACTCAAACTGCTTTTTTTTTAGATACCAAAGGCCCAAAACTGGATAGTACAGCGATTTGACCCGAGGAACAGCGAAACAACACTGGGATGTCGGGCCTACACAAGACTATTTTCAAAAGATAAATTTTTGTGTCACAACAGTCATGAGACACTACTGTTTTTCTTTACGGAAAAAACTACCAAAAGCTGAATAATAGAGATTTTTTACCGTGGGATGGCAAAACCACAGTTATTGTTTACTGGGGTATACCACACTTTTTTAAATAGAGATATTTGCGGCTGAACAGTGAGCGACACACTCAAACTGCTTTTTTTTTAGATACCAAAGGCCCAAAACTGGATAGTACAGCGATTTGACCCGTGGAACTGCGAAACCACAGTGGGATGTCAGGCCTACACAAGACTATTTTCAACAGACATATTTATGTGTCACAACAGTCAGGAGACACTACTGTTTTTCTTTACGGAAAAAACTACCAGAAGCTGAATAATAGAGATTTTTTACCGTGGGATGGCAAAACCACAGTTATTGTTTACTGGGGTATACCACACTTTTTTAAATAGAGATACTTGCAGCTGAACACTGAGCGCACACTCAAACTGTTTTTTTTTTAGATACCAAAAGCCCAAAACTGGATAGTACAGCGATTTGACCAGTGGAACTGCGAAACCACACTGGGATGTCGGGCCTACACAAGACTATTTTCAACAGACATATTTTTGTGTCACAACAGTCAGGAGACACTACTGTTTTTCTTTACGGAAAAAACTACCAAAACCTGAATAATAGAGATTTTTTTACCGTGTGATGGCAAAACCACAGTTATTGTTTACTGGGGTATACCACACTTTTTTAAATAGAGATATTTGCGGCTGAACAGTGAGCGACACACTCAAACTGCTTTTTTTTAAATACCAAAGGCCCAAAACTGGATAGTACAGCGATTTGACCCGTGGAACTGCGAAACCACACGGGGATGTCGGGCCTACACAAGACTATTTTCAACAGATATATTTTTGTGTCACAACAGTCAGGAGACACTACTGTTTTTCTTTACGGAAAAAACTAGCAAAACCTGAATAATAGAGATTTTTTACCATGGGATGGCAAAACCACAGTTATTGTTTACTGGGGTATACCACACTTTTTTAAATAGATATATTTGCGGCTGAACAGTGAGCGACACACTCAAACTGCTTTTTTTTTAGATACCAAAGGCCCAAAACTGGATAGTACAGCGATTTGACCAGTGGAACTGCGAAACAACACTGGGATGTCGGGCCTACACAAGACTATTTTCAACAGATATATTTTTGTGTCACCACAGTCAGGAGACACTACTGTTTTTCTTTATGGAAAAAACTACCAAAAGCTGAATAATAGAGATTTTTTACCGTGGGATGGCAAAGCCACAGTTATTGTTTACTGGGGTATACCACGCTTTTTTAAAAAGATATATTTGCGGCTGAACAGTGAGCGACACACTCAAACTGCTTTTTTTTTAGATACCAAAGGCCCAAAACTGGATAGTACAGCGATTTGACCCGTGGAACTGCGAAACCACACTAGGATGTTGGGCCTACACAAGACTATTTTCAACAGATAAATTTTTGTGTCACAACAGTCAGGAGACACTACTGTTTTTCTATTCGGAAAAAACGACCAAAAGCTGAATAATAGAGATTTTTTACCGTGGGATGGCAAAGCCACAGTTATTGTTTACTGGGGTATACCACGCTTTTTTAAAAAGATATATTTGCGGCTGAACAGTGAGCGACACACTCAAACTGCTTTTTTTTTAGATACCAAAGGCCCAAAACTGGATAGTACAGCGATTTGACCAGTGGAACTGCGAAACCACACTGGGATGTCGGGCCTACACAAGACTAGTTTCAACAGATATATTTTTGTGTCACAACAGTCAGGAGACACTACTGTTTTTCTTTACGGAAAAAACTACCAAAACCTGAATAATAGAGATTTTTTACCGTGGGATGGCAAAACCACAGTTATTGTTTACTGGGGTATACCACACTTTTTTAAATAGAGATATTTGCGGCTGAACAGTGAGCGACACACTCAAACTGCTTTTTTTTAAATACCAAAGGCCCAAAACTGGATAGTACAGCGATTTGACCCGTGGAACTGCGAAACCACACGGGGATGTCGGGCCTACACAAGACTATTTTCAACAGATATATTTTTGTGTCACAACAGTCAGGAGACACTACTGTTTTTCTTTACGGAAAAAACTAGCAAAACCTGAATAATAGAGATTTTTTACCATGGGATGGCAAAACCACAGTTATTGTTTACTGGGGTGTACCACACTTTTTTAAATAGATATATTTGCGGCTGAACAGTGAGCGACACACTCAAACTGCTTTTTTTTTAGATACCAAAGGCCCAAAATTGGATAGTACAGCGATTTGACCAGTGGAACTGCGAAACAACACTGGGATGTCGGGCCTACACAAGACTATTTTCAACAGATATATTTTTGTGTCACCACAGTCAGGAGACACTACTGTTTTTCTTTACGGAAAAAACTACTAAAAGCTGAATAATAGAGATTTTTTACCGTGGGATGGCAAAGCCACAGTTATTGTTTACTGGGGTATACCACGCTTTTTTAAACAGATATATTTGCGGCTGAACAGTGAGCGACACACTCAAACTGCTTTTTTTTTAGATACCAAAGGAGCAAAACTGGATAGTACAGCGATTTGACCCGTGGAACGGCGAAACCACACTAGGATGTCGGGCCTACACAAGACTATTTTCAACAGATAAATTTTTGTGTCACAACAGTCAGGAGACACTACTGTTTTTCTATACGGAAAAAACGACCAAAAGCTGAATAATAGAGATTTTTTACCATGGGATGGCAAAACCACAGTTATTGTTTACTGGGGTATACCACTCTTTTTTAAATAGAGATATTTGCGGCTGAACAGTGAGCTACACACTCAAACTGCTTTTTTTTAAATACCAAAGGCCCAAAACTGGATAGTACAGCGATTTGACCAGTGGATCTGCGAAACCACACTGGGATGTCGGGCCTACACAAGACTATTTTCAACAGATATATTTTTGTGTCACAACAGTCAGGAGACACTACTGTTTTTCTTTACGGAAAAATCTAACAAAACCTGAATAATAGAGACTTTTTACAGTGGGATGGCAAAACCACAGTTATTGTTTACTGGGGTATACCACACTTTTTTAAATAGAGATATTTGCGGCTGAACAGTGAGCGACACACTCAAACTGCTTTTTTTTTAGATACCAAAGGCCCAAAACTGGATAGTACAGCGATTTGACCCGAGGAACAGCGAAACAACACTGGGATGTCGGGCCTACACAAGACTATTTTCAAAAGATAAATTTTTGTGTCACAACAGTCATGAGAAACTACTGTTTTTCTTTACGGAAAAAACTACCAAAAGCTGAATAATAGAGATTTTTTACCGTGGGATGGCAAAACCACAGTTATTGTTTACTGGGGCATACCACACTGTTTTAAAAAGAGATATTTGTGGCTGAACAGTGAGCGACACTCTCAAACTGCTTTTTTTTTAGATACCAAAGGCCCAAAACTGGATAGTACAGCGATTTGACTCGTGGAACTGCGAAACCACACTGGGATGTCGGGCCTACACAAGACTATTTTTAACAGATATATTTTTGTGTCACAACAGTCAGGAGACACTACTGTTTTTCTTTACGGAAAAAACTACCAAAAGCTGAATAATAGAGATTTTTTTACCGTGGCATGGCAAAACCACAGTTATTGTTTGCTAGGGTATACCACACTTTTTTAAATAGAGATATTTGCGGCTGAACAGTGAGCGACACACTCAAACTGCTTTTTTTTAAATACCAAAGGCCCAAAACTGGATAGTACAGCGATTTGACCCGTGGAACTGCGAAACCACACGGGGATGTCGGGCCTACACAAGACTATTTTCAACAGATATATTTTTGTGTCACAACAGTCAGGAGACACTACTATTTTCTTTACGGAAAAAACTAGCAAAACCTGAATAATAGAGATTTCTTACCGTGGGATGGCAAAACCACAGTTATTGTTTACTGGGGTATACCACGCTTTTTTAAATAGAGATATTTGCGGCTGAACAGTGAGCGACACACTCAAACTGCTTTTTTTTTAGATACCAAAGGCCCAAAACTGGATAGTACAGCGATTTGACCCGTGGAACTGCGAAACCACACTGGGATGTCGGGCCTACACAAGACTATTTTCAACAGACATATTTTTGTGTCACAACAGTCAAGAGACACTACTGTTTTTCTTTACGGAAAAAACTACCAAAAGCTGAATAATAGAGATTTTTTACCGTGGGATGGCAAAGCCACAGTTGTTGTTTACTGGGGTATACCACGCTTTTTTAAAAAGATATATTTGCGGCTGAACAGTGACCGACACACTCAAACTGCTTTTTTTTTAGATACCAAAGGCCCAAAACTGGATAGTACAGCGATTTGACCAGTGGATCTGCGAAACCACACTGGGATGTCGGGCCTACACAAGACTATTTTCAACAGATATATTTTTGTGTCACAACAGTCAGGAGACACTACTGTTTTTCTTTACGGAAAAAACTAACAAAACCTGAATAATAGAGACTTTTTACCGTGGGATGGCAAAACCACAGTTATTGTTTACTGGGGTATACCACACTTTTTTAAATAGAGATATTTGCGGCTGAACAGTGAGCGACACACTCAAACTGCTTTTTTTTTAGATACCAAAGGCCCAAAACTGGATAGTACAGCGATTTGACCCGAGGAACAGCGAAACAACACTGGGATGTCGGGCCTACACAAGACTATTTTCAACAGACATATTTTTGTGTCACAACAGTCAGGAGACACTACTGTTTTTCTTTACGGAAAAAACTACCAAAAGCTGAATAATAGAGATTTTTTACCGTGGGATGGCAAAACCACAGTTATTGTTTACTGGGGTATACCACACTTTTTTAAATAGAGATATTTGCGGCTGAACAGTGAGCAACACACTCAAACTGCTTTTTTTTTAGATACCAAAGGCCCAAAACTGGATAGTACAGCGATTTGACCCGTGGAACTGCGAAACCACAGTGGGATGTCGGGCCTACACAAGACTATTTTCAACAGACATATTTTTGTGTCACAACAGTCAGGAGACACTACTGTTTTTCTTTACGGAAAAAACTACCAAAAGCTGAATAATAGAGATTTTTTACCGTGGGATGGCAAAGCCACAGTTATTGTTTACTGGGGTATACCACACTTTTTTAAATAGATATATTTGCGGCTGAACAGTGAGCGACACACTCAAACTGCTTTTTTTTTAGATACCAAAGGCCCAAAACTGGATAGTACAGCGATTTGACCCGTGGAACTGCGAAACCACACTAGGATGTCGGGCCTACACAAGACTATTTTCAACAGATAAATTTTTGTGTCACAACAGTCAGGAGACACTACTGTTTTTCTTTACGGAAAAAACGACCAAAAGCTGAATAATAGAGATTTTTTACCATGGGATGGCAAAACCACAGTTATTGTTTACTGGGGTATACCACTCTTTTTTAAATAGAGATATTTGCGGCTGAACAGTGAGCGACACACTCAAACTGCTTTTTTTAGATACCAAAGGCCCAAAACTGGATAGTACAGCGATTTGACCAGTGGATCTGCGAAATCACACTGGGATGTCTGGCCTACACAAGACTATTTTCAACAGATATATTTTTGTGTCACAACAGTCAGGAGACACTACTGTTTTTCTTTACGGAAAAAACTAACAAAACCTGAATAATAGAGACTTTTTACCGTGGGATGGCAAAACCACAGTTATTGTTTACTGGGGTATACCACACTTTTTTAAATAGAGATATTTGCGGCTGAACAGTGAGCGACACACTCAAACTGCTTTTTTTTTAGATACCAAAGGCCCAAAACTGGATAGTGCAGCGATTTGACCCGAGGAACAGCGAAACAACACTGGGATGTCGGGCCTACACAAGACTATTTTCAAAAGATACATTTTTTTGTCACAACAGTCATGAGACACTACTGTTTTTCTTTACGGAAAAAACTACCAAAAGCTGAATAATAGAGATTTTTTACCGTGGGATGGCAAAACCACAGTTATTGCTTACTGGGGCATACCACACTGTTTTAAAAAGAGATATTTGCGGCTGAACAGTGAGCGACACTCTCAAACTGCTTTTTTTTTAGATACCAAAGGCCCAAAACTGGATAGTACAGCGATTTGACCCGTGGAACTGCGAAACCACACTGGGATGTCGGGCCTACACAAGACTATTTTCAACAGATATATTTTTGTGTCACAACAGTCAGGAGACACTACTGTTTTTCTTTACGGAAAAAACTACCAAAAGCTGAATAATAGAGATTTTTTACCGTGGGATGGCAAAACCACAGTTATTGTTTACTGGGGTATACCACACTTTTTTAAATAGAGATATTTGCGGCTGAACAGTGAGCGACACACTCAAACTGCTTTTTTTTTAGATACCAAAGGCCCAAAACTGGATAGTACAGCGATTTGACCCGAGGAACAGCGAAACAACACTGGGATGTCGGGCCTACACAAGACTATTTTCAAAAGATAAATTTTTGTGTCACAACAGTCATGAGACACTACTGTTTTTCTTTACGGAAAAAACTACCAAAAGCTGAATAATAGAGATTTTTTACCGTGGGATGGCAAAACCACAGTTATTGTTTACTGGTGCATACCACACTGTTTTAAAAATAGATATTTGCGGCTGAACAGTGAGCGACACTCTCAAACTGCTTTTTTTTTAGATACCAAAGGCCCAAAACTGGATAGTACAGCGATTTGACCCGTGGAACTGCGAAACCACACTGGGATGTCGGGCCTACACAAGACTATTTTTAACAGATATATTTTTGTGTCACAACAGTCAGGAGACACTACTGTTTTTCTGTACGGAAAAAACTACCAAAAGCTGAATAATAGAGATTTTTTTACCATGGGATTGCAAAACCACAGTTATTGTTTGCTAGGGTATACCACACTTTTTTAAATAGAGATATTTGCGGCTGAACAGTGAGCGACACACTCAAACTGCTTTTTTTTAAATACCAAAGGCCCAAAACTGGATAGTACAGCGATTTGACCCGTGGAACTGCGAAACCACACGGGGATGTCGGGCCTACACAAGACTATTTTCAACAGATATATTTTGTGTCACAACAGTCAGGAGACACTACTATTTTCTTTACGGAAAAAACTAGCAAAACCTGAATAATAGAGATTTTTTACCATGGGATGGCAAAACCACAGTTATTGTTTACTGGGGTATACCACGCTTTTTTAAATAGAGATATTTGCGGCTGAACAGTGAGCGACACACTCAAACTGCTTTTTTTTTAGATACCAAAGGCCCAAAACTGGATAGTACAGCGATTTGACCCGTGGAACTGCGAAACCACACTGGGATGTCGGGCCTACACAAGGCTATTTTCAACAGATATATTTTTGTGTCACAACAGTCAGGAGACACTACTGTTTTTCTTTACGGAAAAAACTACCAAAAGCTGAATAATAGAGATTTTTTACCGTGGGATGGCAAAACCACAGTTATTGTTTACTGGGGTATACCACACTTTTTTAAATAGAGATATTTGTGGCTGAACAGTGAGCGACACACTCAAACTGCTTTTTTTTTTAGATACCAAAGGCCCAAAACTGGATAGTACAGCGATTTGACCCGTGGAACTGCGAAACCACAGTGGGATGTCGGGCCTACACAAGACTATTTTCAACAGACATATTTTTGTGTCACAACAGTCAGGAGACACTACTGTTTTTCTTTACGGAAAAAACTACCAGAAGCTGAATAATAGAGATTTTTTACCGTGGGATGGCAAAACCACAGTTATTGTTTACTGGGGTATACCACACTTTTTTAAATAGAGATACTTGCGGCTGAACACTGAGCGCACACTCAAACTGCTTTTTTTTTAGATACCAAAGGCCCAAAACTGGATAGTACAGCGATTTGACCAGTGGAACTGCGAAACCACACTGGGATGTCGGGCCTACACAAGACTATTTTCAACAGATATATATTTGTGTCACAACAGTCAGGAGACACTACTGTTTTTCTTTACGGAAAAAACTAGTAAAAGCTGAATAATAGAGATTTTTTACCGTGGGATGGCAAAACCACAGTTATTGTTTACTGGAGTATACCACACTTTTTTAAATAGAGATATTTGCGGCTGAACAGTGAGCGACACCCTCAAACTGCTTTTTTTTTAGATACCAAAGGACCAAAACTGGATAGTACAGCGATTTGACCCATGGTACTGCGAACCCACACTGGGATGGCGGGCCTACACAAGACTATTTTCAACGGATAAATTTTTGTGTCACAACAGTCAGGAGACACTGCTGTTTTTCTTTACGGAAAAAACTACCAAAAGCTGAATAATAGAGATTTTTTACCGTGGGATGGTGAAACCACAGTTATTGTTTACTGGGGTATACCACACTTTTTTAAATAGAGATATTTGCGGCTGAACAGTGAGCGACACACTCAAACTGATTTTTTTTTAGACACCAAATGCCCAAAACTGGATAGTACAGCGATTTGACCCGTGGAGCTGCGAAACCACACTGGGATGTCGGGCCTCCACAAGACTATTTTCAACAGATATATTTTTGTGTCACAACAGTCAGGAGACACTACTGTTTTTCTTTACGGAAAAAACTACCAAAACCTGAATAATAGAGATTTTTTTACCGTGTGATGGCAAAACCACAGTTATTGTTTACTGGGTATACCACACTTTTTTAAATAGAGATATTTGCGGCTGAACAGTGAGCGACACCCTCAAACTGCTTTTTTTTTAGATACCAAAGGCCCAAAAATGGATAGTACAGCGATTTGACCAGTGGAACTGCGAAACCACACTGGGATGTCAGGCCTACACAAGACTATTTTCAACAGATATATTTTTGTGTCACCACAGTCAGGAGACACTACTGTTTTTCTTTACGGAAAAAACAACTATAAGCTGAATAATAGAGATTTTTTACCGTGGGATGGCAAAGCCACAGTTATTGTTTACTGGGGTATACCACACTTTTTTAAATAGAGATATTTGCGGCTGAACAGTGAGCGACACACTCAAACTGATTTTTTTTTAGATACCAAAGGCCCAAAACTGGATAGTACAGCGAATTTACCCGTGGAACTGCGAAACCACACTGGGATGTCGGGCCTACACAAGACTATTTTCAACAGATAAATTTTTGTGTCACAACAGTCAGGAGACACTACTGTTTTTCTTTACGGAAAAAACTACCAAAACCTGAATAATAGAGATTTTTTACCGTGGGATGGCAAAACCACATTTATTGTTTACTGGGGTATACCACACTTTTTTAAATAGAGATATTTGCGGCTGAACAGTGAGCGACACACTCAAACTGCTTTTTTTTAGATACCAAAGGCCCAAAACTGGATAGTACAGCGATTTGACCAGTGGAACTGCGAAACCACACTAGGATGTCGGGCCTACACAAGACTATTTTCAACGGATAAATTTTTGTGCCACAACAGTCAGGAGACACTGCTGTTTTTCTTTACGGAAAAAACTACCAAAAGCTGAATAATAGAGATTTTTTACCGTGGGATGGTGAAACCACAGTTATTGTTTACTGGGGTATACCACACTTTTTTAAATAGAGATATTTGCGGCTGAACAGTGAGCGACACACTCAAACTGCTTTTTGTTTACATACCAAAGGCCAAAAACTGGATAGTACAGCGATTTGACCCGTGGAACTGCGAAACCAAACGGGGATGTCGGGCCTACACAAGACTATTTTCAACAGATATATTTTTGTGTCACAACAGTCAGGAGACAATACTGTTTTTCTTTACGGAAAAAACTACCAAAAGCTGAATAATAGAGATTTTTTACAGTGGGATGGCAAAGCCACAGTTATTGTTTACTGGGGTATACCACACTTTTTTAAATAGAGATATTTGCGGCTGAACAGTGAGCGACACACTCAAACTGCTTTTTTTTTAGATACCAAAGGCCCAAAACTGGATAGTACAGCGATTTGACCCGTGGAACTGCGAAACCACACTGGGATGTCGGGCCTACACAAGACTATTTTCAAGAGATAAATTTTTGTGTTACAGCAGTCAGGAGACACTACTGTTTTTCTTTACGGAAAAAAACTACCAAAAGCTGAATAATAGAGATTTTTTACCGTGGAATGGCAAAACCACAGTTATTGTTTACTGGGGTATACCACACTTTTTTAAATAGAGATATTTGCGGCTGAACAGTGAGCGACACACTCAAACTGCTTTTTTTTTAGATATCAAAGGCCCAAAACTGGATAGTACAGCGATTTGACCCGTGGAACTGCGAAACCACACTGGGATGTCGGGCCTACACAAGACTATTTTCAACAGATATATTTTTGTGTCACCACAGTCAGGAGACACTACTTTTTTTCTTTACGGAAAAAACTACCAAAAGCGCAATAATAGAGATTTTTACCGTGGGATGGCAAAGCCACAGTTATTGTTTACTTGGGTATACCACACTTTTTTAAATAGAGATATTTGCGGCTGAACAGTGAGCGACACACTCAAACTGCTTTTTTTTTAGATACCAAAGGCCCAAAACTGGAAAGTACAGCGATTTGACCAGTGGAACAGCGAAACCACACTAGGATGTTGGGCCTACACAAGACTATTTTCACCAGATATAATTTTGTGTCACAACAGTCAGGAGACACTACTGTTTTTCTTTACGGAAAAAACTACCAAAAGCTGAATAATAGAGATTTTTTTACCGTGGTATGGCAAAACCACAGTTATTGTTTGCTAGGGTATACCACACTTTTTTAAATAGAGATATTTGCGGCTGAACAGTGAGCGACACACTCAAACTGCTTTTTTTTAAATACCAAAGGCCCAAACTGGATAGTACAGCGATTTGACCCGTGGAACTGCGAAACCAAACGGGGATGTCGGGCCTACACAAGACTATTTTCAACAGATATATTTTTGTGTCACAACAGTCAGGAGACAATACTGTTTTTCTTTACGGAAAAAACTACCAAAAGCTGAATAATAGAGATTTTTTACCTTGGGATGGCAAAACCACAGTTATTGTTTACTGGGGTATACCACACTTTTTTAAATAGATATATTTGCGGCTGAACAGTGAGCGACACACTCAAACTGATTTTTTTTTAGACACCAAAGGCCCAAAACTGGATAGTACAGTGATTTGACCCGTGGAGCTGCGAAACCACACTGGGATGTCGGGCCTAAACAAGACTATTTTCAACAGATATATTTTTGTGTCATCACAGTCAGGAGACACTACTGTTTTTCTTTACGGAAAAAACAACCATAAGCTGAATAATAGAGATTTTTTACAGTGGGATGGCAAAGCCACAGTTATTGTTTACTGGGGTATACCACACTTTTTTAAATAGAGATATTTGCGGCTGAACAGTGAGCGACACACTCAAACTGCTTTTTTTTTAGATACCAAAGGCCCAAAACTGGATAGTACAGCGATTTGACCCGTGGAACTGCGAAACCACACTGGGATGTCGGGCCTACGCAAGACTATTTTCAAGAGATAAATTTTTGTGTTACAGCAGTCAGGAGACACTACTGTTTTTCTTTACGGAAAAAAACTACCAAAAGCTGAATAATAGAGATTTTTTACCGTGGAATGGCAAAACCACAGTTATTGTTTACTGGGGTATACCACACTTTTTTAAATAGAGATATTTGCGGCTGAACAGTGAGCGACACACTCAAACTGCTTTTTTTTTAGATATCAAAGGCCCAAAACTGGATAGTACAGCGATTTGACCCGTGGAACTGCGAAACCACACTGGGATGTCGGGCCTACACAAGACTATTTTCAACAGATATATTTTTGTGTCACCACAGTCAGGAGACACTACTTTTTTTCTTTACGGAAAAAACTACCAAAAGCGCAATAATAGAGATTTTTACCGTGGGATGGCAAAGCCACAGTTATTGTTTACTTGGGTATACCACACTTTTTTAAATAGAGATATTTGCGGCTGAACAGTGAGCGACACACTCAAACTGCTTTTTTTTTAGATACCAAAGGCCCAAAACTGGAAAGTACAGCGATTTGACCAGTGGAACAGCGAAACCACACTAGGATGTTGGGCCTACACAAGACTATTTTCACCAGATATAATTTTGTGTCACAACAGTCAGGAGACACTACTGTTTTTCTTTACGGAAAAAACTACCAAAAGCTGAATAATAGAGATTTTTTACCGTGGGATGGCAAAACCACAGTTATTGTTTACTGGAGTATACCACACTTTTTTAAATAGAGATATTTGCGGCTGAACAGTGAGCGACACCCTCAAACTGCTTTTTTTTTAGATACCAAAGGCCCAAAACTGGATAGTACAGCGATTTGACCCATGGTACTGCGAACCCACACTGGGATGGCGGGCCTACACAAGACTATTTTCAACGGATAAATTTTTGTGTCACAACAGTCAGGAGACACTGCTGTTTTTCTTTACGGAAAAAACTACCAAAAGCTGAATAATAGAGATTTTTTACCGTGGGATGGTGAAACCACAGTTATTGTTTACTGGGGTATACCACACTTTTTTAAATAGAGATATTTGCGGCTGAACAGTGAGCGACACACTCAAACTGATTTTTTTTTAGACACCAAATGCCCAAAACTGGATAGTACAGCGATTTGACCCGTGGAGCTGCGAAACCACACTGGGATGTCGGGCCTACACAAGACTATTTTCAACAGATATATTTTTGTGTCACAACAGTCAGGAGACACTACTGTTTTTCTTTACGGAAAAAACTACCAAAACCTGAATAATAGAGATTTTTTTACCGTGTGATGGCAAAACCACAGTTATTGTTTACTGGGTATACCACACTTTTTTAAATAGAGATATTTGCGGCTGAACAGTGAGCGACACACTCAAACTGCTTTTTTTTAGATACCAAAGGCCCAAAACTGGATAGTACAGCGATTTGACCAGTGGAACTGCGAAACCACACTAGGATGTCGGGCCTACACAAGACTATTTTCAACGGATAAATTTTTGTGCCACAACAGTCAGGAGACACTGCTGTTTTTCTTTACGGAAAAAACTAATAAAAGCTGAATAATAGAGATTTTTTACCGTGGAATGGCAAAACCACAGTTTTTGTTTACTGGGGTATACCACACTTTTTTAAATAGAGATATTTGCGGCTGAACAGTGAGCGACACACTCAAACTGCTTTTTTTTTAGATATCAAAGGCCCAAAACTGGATAGTACAGCGATTTGACCCGTGGAACTGCGAAACCACACTGGGATGTCGGGCCTACACAAGACTATTTTCAACAGATATATTTTTGTGTCACCACAGTCAGGAGACACTACTTTTTTTCTTTACGGAAAAAACTACCAAAAGCGCAATAATAGAGATTTTTACCGTGGGATGGCAAAGCCACAGTTATTGTTTACTTGGGTATACCACACTTTTTTAAATAGAGATATTTGCGGCTGAACAGTGAGCGACACACTCAAACTGCTTTTTTTTTAGATACCAAAGGCCCAAAACTGGAAAGTACAGCGATTTGACCAGTGGAACAGCGAAACCACACTAGGATGTTGGGCCTACACAAGACTATTTTCACCAGATATAATTTTGTGTCACAACAGTCAGGAGACACTACTGTTTTTCTTTACGGAAAAAACTACCAAAAGCTGAATAATAGAGATTTTTTTACCGTGGTATGGCAAAACCACAGTTATTGTTTGCTAGGGTATACCACACTTTTTTAAATAGAGATATTTGCGGCTGAACAGTGAGCGACACACTCAAACTGCTTTTTTTTAAATACCAAAGGCCCAAACTGGATAGTACAGCGATTTGACCCGTGGAACTGCGAAACCAAACGGGGATGTCGGGCCTACACAAGACTATTTTCAACAGATATATTTTTGTGTCACAACAGTCAGGAGACAATACTGTTTTTCTTTACGGAAAAAACTACCAAAAGCTGAATAATAGAGATTTTTTACCTTGGGATGGCAAAACCACAGTTATTGTTTACTGGGGTATACCACACTTTTTTAAATAGATATATTTGCGGCTGAACAGTGAGCGACACACTCAAACTGATTTTTTTTTAGACACCAAAGGCCCAAAACTGGATAGTACAGCGATTTGACCCGTGGAGCTGCGAAACCACACTGGGATGTCGGGCCTAAACAAGACTATTTTCAACAGATATATTTTTGTGTCATCACAGTCAGGAGACACTACTGTTTTTCTTTACGGAAAAAACAACCATAAGCTGAATAATAGAGATTTTTTACAGTGGGATGGCAAAGCCACAGTTATTGTTTACTGGGGTATACCACACTTTTTTAAATAGAGATATTTGCGGCTGAACAGTGAGCGACACACTCAAACTGCTTTTTTTTTAGATACCAAAGGCCCAAAACTGGATAGTACAGCGATTTGACCCGTGGAACTGCGAAACCACACTGGGATGTCGGGCCTACACAAGACTATTTTCAAGAGATAAATTTTTGTGTTACAGCAGTCAGGAGACACTACTGTTTTTCTTTACGGAAAAAAACTACCAAAAGCTGAATAATAGAGATTTTTTACCGTGGAATGGCAAAACCACAGTTATTGTTTACTGGGGTATACCACACTTTTTTAAATAGAGATATTTGCGGCTGAACAGTGAGCGACACACTCAAACTGCTTTTTTTTTAGATATCAAAGGCCCAAAACTGGATAGTACAGCGATTTGACCCGTGGAACTGCGAAACCACACTGGGATGTCGGGCCTACACAAGACTATTTTCAACAGATATATTTTTGTGTCACCACAGTCAGGAGACACTACTTTTTTTCTTTACGGAAAAAACTACCAAAAGCGCAATAATAGAGATTTTTACCGTGGGATGGCAAAGCCACAGTTATTGTTTACTTGGGTATACCACACTTTTTTAAATAAGATATTTGCGGCTGAACAGTGAGCGACACACTCAAACTGCTTTTTTTTTAGATACCAAAGGCCCAAAACTGGAAAGTACAGCGATTTGACCAGTGGAACAGCGAAACCACACTAGGATGTTGGGCCTACACAAGACTATTTTCACCAGATATAATTTTGTGTCACAACAGTCAGGAGATACTACTGTTTTTCTTTACGGAAAAAACTACCAAAAGCTGAATAATAGAGATTTTTTACCGTGGGATGGCAAAACCACAGTTATTGTTTACTGGAGTATACCACACTTTTTTAAATAGAGATATTTGCGGCTGAACAGTGAGCGACACCCTCAAACTGCTTTTTTTTTAGATACCAAAGGCCCAAAACTGGATAGTACAGCGATTTGACCCATGGTACTGCGAACCCACACTGGGATGGCGGGCCTACACAAGACTATTTTCAACGGATAAATTTTTGTGTCACAACAGTCAGGAGACACTGCTGTTTTTCTTTACGGAAAAAACTACCAAAAGCTGAATAATAGAGATTTTTTACCGTGGGATGGTGAAACCACAGTTATTGTTTACTGGGGTATACCACACTTTTTTAAATAGAGATATTTGCGGCTGAACAGTGAGCGACACACTCAAACTGATTTTTTTTTAGACACCAAATGCCCAAAACTGGATAGTACAGCGATTTGACCCGTGGAGCTGCGAAACCACACTGGGATGTCGGGCCTACACAAGACTATTTTCAACAGATATATTTTTGTGTCACAACAGTCAGGAGACACTACTGTTTTTCTTTACGGAAAAAACTACCAAAACCTGAATAATAGAGATTTTTTTACCGTGTGATGGCAAAACCACAGTTATTGTTTACTGGGTATACCACACTTTTTTAAATAGAGATATTTGCGGCTGAACAGTGAGCGACACCCTCAAACTGCTTTTTTTTTAGATACCAAAGGCCCAAAAATGGATAGTACAGCGATTTGACCAGTGGAACTGCGAAACCACACTGGGATGTTGGGCCTGCACAAGACTATTTTCAACAGATATATTTTTGTGTCACCACAGTCAGGAGACACTACTGTTTTTCTTTACGGAAAAAACAACTATAAGCTGAATAATAGAGATTTTGTACCGTGGGATGGCAAAGCCACAGTTATTGTTTACTGGGGTATACCACACTTTTTAAAATAGAGATATTTGCGGCTGAACAGTGAGCGACACACTCAAACTGCTTTTTTTTTAGATACCAAAGGCCCAAAACTGGATAGTACAGCGATTTGACCAGTGGAACTGCGAAACCACACTAGGATGTCGGGCCTACACAAGACTATTTTCAACGGATAAATTTTTGTGCCACAACAGTCAGGAGACACTGCTGTTTTTCTTTACGGAAAAAACTACCAAAAGCTGAATAATAGAGATTTTTTACCGTGGGATGGTGAAAACACAGTTATTGTTTACTGGGGTATACCACACTTTTTTAAATAGAGATATTTGCGGCTGAACAGTGAGCGACACACTCAAACTGCTTTTTGTTTAGATACCAAAGGCCAAAAACTGGATAGTACAGCGATTTGACCCGTGGAACTGCGAAACCAAACGGGGATGTCGGGCCTACATAAGACTATTTTCAACAGATATATTTTTGTGTCACCACAGTCAGGAGACACTACTTTTTTTCTTTACGGAAAAAACTACCAAAAGCGCAATAATAGAGATTTTTACCGTGGGATGGCAAAGCCACAGTTATTGTTTACTTGGGTATACCACACTTTTTTAAATAGAGATATTTGCGGCTGAACAGTGAGCGACACACTCAAACTGCTTTTTTTTTAGATACCAAAGGCCCAAAACTGGAAAGTACAGCGATTTGACCAGTGGAACAGCGAAACCACACTAGGATGTTGGGCCTACACAAGACTATTTTCACCAGATATAATTTTGTGTCACAACAGTCAGGAGACACTACTGTTTTTCTTTACGGAAAAAACTACCAAAAGCTGAATAATAGAGATTTTTTTACCGTGGTATGGCAAAACCACAGTTATTGTTTGCTAGGGTATACCACACTTTTTTAAATAGAGATATTTGCGGCTGAACAGTGAGCGACACACTCAAACTGCTTTTTTTTAAATACCAAAGGCCCAAAACTGGATAGTACAGCGATTTGACCCGTGGAACTGCGAAACCAAACGGGGATGTCGGGCCTACACAAGACTATTTTCAACAGATATATTTTTGTGTCACAACAGTCAGGAGACAATACTGTTTTTCTTTACGGAAAAAACTACCAAAAGCTGAATAATAGAGATTTTTTACCTTGGGATGGCAAAACCACAGTTATTGTTTACTGGGGTATACCACACTTTTTTAAATAGATATATTTGCGGCTGAACAGTGAGCGACACACTCAAACTGATTTTTTTTTAGACACCAAAGGCCCAAAACTGGATAGTACAGCGATTTGACCCGTGGAGCTGCGAAATCACACTGGGATGTCGGGCCTAAACAAGACTATTTTCAACAGATATATTTTTGTGTCATCACAGTCAGGAGACACTACTGTTTTTCTTTACGGAAAAAACAACCATAAGCTGAATAATAGAGATTTTTTACAGTGGGATGGCAAAGCCACAGTTATTGTTTACTGGGGTATACCACACTTTTTTAAATAGAGATATTTGCGGCTGAACAGTGAGCGACACACTCAAACTGCTTTTTTTTTAGATACCAAAGGCCCAAAACTGGATAGTACAGCGATTTGACCCGTGGAACTGCGAAACCACACTGGGATGTCGGGCCTACACAAGACTATTTTCAAGAGATAAACTTTTGTGTTACAGCAGTCAGGAGACACTACTGTTTTTCTTTACGGAAAAAAACTACCAAAAGCTGAATAATAGAGATTTTTTACCGTGGAATGGCAAAACCACAGTTATTGTTTACTGGGGTATACCACACTTTTTTAAATAGAGATATTTGCGGCTGAACAGTGAGCGACACACTCAAACTGCTTTTTTTTTAGATATCAAAGGCCCAAAACTGGATAGTACAGCGATTTGACCCGTGGAACTGCGAAACCACACTGGGATGTCGGGCCTACACAAGACTATTTTCAACAGATATATTTTTGTGTCACCACAGTCAGGAGACACTACTGTTTTTCTTTACGGAAAAAACTACCAAAAGCTGAATAATAGAGATTTTTTTACCGTGGTATGGCAAAACCACAGTTATTGTTTGCTAGGGTATACCACACTTTTTTAAATAGAGATATTTGCGGCTGAACAGTGAGCGACACACTCAAACTGCTTTTTTTTAAATACCAAAGGCCCAAAACTGGATAGTACAGCGATTTGATCCGTGGAACTGCGAAACCACACGGGTATGTTGGGCCTACACAAGACTATTTTCAACAGATATATTTTTGTGTCACAACAGTCAGGAGACACTACTGTTTTTCTTTACGGAAAAAACTAGCAAAACCTGAATAATAGAGACTTTTTACCATGGGATGGCAAAACCACAGTTATTGTTTACTGGGGTATACCACGCTTTTTTAAATAGAGATATTTGCGGCTGAACAGAGAACGACACACTCAAACTGCTTTTTTTTAAGATACCAAAGGCCCAAAACTGGATAGTACAGCGATTTGACCCGTGGAACTGCGAAACCACACTGGGATGTCGGGCCTACACAAGACTATTTTCAACAGACATATTTTTGTGTCACAACAGTCAGGAGACACTACTGTTTTTCTTTACGGAAAAAACTACCAAAAGCTGAATAATAGAGATTTTTTACCGTGGGATGGCAAAACCACAGTTATTGTTTACTGGGGTATACCACACTTTTTTAAATAGAGATATTTGCGGCTGAACAGTGAGCGACACACTCAAACTGCTTTTTTTTTAGATACCAAAGGCCCAAAACTGGATAGTACAGCGATTTGACCCGTGGAACTGCGAAACCACACTGGGATGTCGGGCCTACACAAGACTATTTTCAACAGACATATTTTTGTGTCACAACAGTCAGGAGACACTACTGTTTTTCTTTACGGAAAAAACTATCAGAAGCTGAATAATAGAGATTTTTTACCGTGGGATGGCAAAACCACAGTTATTGTTTACTGGGGTATACCACACTTTTTTAAATAGAGATATTTGCGGCTGAACAGTGAGCGACACCCTCAAACTGCTTTTTTTTAGATACTAAAGGCCCAAAAATGGATAGTACAGCGATTTGACCAGTGGAACTGCGAAACCACACTGTGATGTCGGGCCTACACAAGACTATTTTCAACAGATATATTTTTGTGTCACCACAGTCAGGAGACACTACTGTTTTTCTTTACGGAATAAACAACCATAAGCTGAATAATAGAGATTTTTTACCGTGGGATGGCAAAGCCACAGTTATTGTTTACTGGGGTATACCACACTTTTTTAAATAGAGATATTTGCGGCTGAACAGTGAGCGACACACTCAAACTGCTTTTTTTTTAGATACCAAAGGCCCAAAACTGGATAGTACAGCGATTTGACCCGTGGAACTGCGAAACCACACTGGGATGTCGGGCCTACACAAGACTATTTTCAACAGATAAATTTTTGTGTCACAACAGTCAGGAGACACTACTGTTTTTCTTTACGGAAAAAACTACCAAAACCTGAATACTAGAGATTTTTTACCGTGGGATGGCAAAACCACAGTTATTGTGTACTGGGGTATACCACACTTTTTTAAATTGAGATATTTGCGCCTGAACAGTGAGCGACACACTCAAACTGCTTTTTTTTAGATACCAAAGGCCCAAAACTGGATAGAACAGCGATTTGACCAGTGGAACTGCGAAACCACACTGGGATGTCGGGCCTACACAAGACTATTTTCAACAGATATATTTTTGTGTCACAACAGTCAGGAGACACTACTGTTTTTCTTTACGGAAAAAACTACCAAAAGCTGAACAATAGAGATTTTTTACCGTGGGATGGCGAAACCACAGTTATTGTTTACTGGGGTATACCACACTTTTTTAAATAGAGATATTTGCGGCTGAACAGTGAGCGACACCCTCAAACTGCTTTTTTTTTAGATACCAAAGGCCCAAAACTGGATAGTACAACGATTTGACCCATGGAACTGCGAAACCACACTGGGATGTCGGGCCTACACAAGACTATTTTCAACAGATATATTTTTGTGTCACCACAGTCAGGAGACACTACTTTTTTTCTTTACGGAAAAAACTACCAAAAGCGGAATAATAGAGATTTTTACCGTGGGATGGCAAAGCCACAGTTATTGTTTACTTGGGTATACCACACTTTTTTAAATAGAGATATTTGCGGCTGAACAGTGAGCGACACACTCAAATTGCTTTTTTTTAAATACCAAAGGCCCAAAACTGGATAGTACAGCGATTTGACCCGTGGAACTGCGAAACCACACGGGGATGTTGGGCCTACACAAGACTATTTTCAACAGATATATTTTTGTGTCACAACAGTCAGGAGACACTACTGTTTTTCTTTACGGAAAAAACTAGCAAAACCTGAATAATAGAGATTTTTTACCATGGGATGGCAAAACCACAGTTATTGTTTACTGGGGTATACTGCGCTTTTTTAAATAGAGATATTTGCGGCTGAACAGTGAACGACACACTCAAACTGCTTTTTTTTTAGATACCAAAGGCCCAAAACTGGATAGTACAGCGATTTGACCCGTGGAACTGCGAAACCACACTGGGATGTCGGGCCTACACAAGACTATTTTCAACAGACATATTTTTTGTCACAACAGTCAGGAGACACTACTGTTTTTCTTTACGGAAAAAACTACCAAAAGCTGAATAATAGAGATTTTTTACCGTGGGATGGCAAAACCACAGTAATTGTTTACTGGGGTATACCACACTTTTTTAAATAGAGATATTTGCGGCTGAACAGTGAGCGACACACTCAAACTGTTTTTTTTTAGATACCAAAGGCCCACAACTGGATAGTACAGCGATTTGACCCGTGGAACTGCGAAACCACACTGGGATGTCGGGCCTACACAAGACTATTTTCAACAGATATATTTTTGTGTCACCACAGTCAGGAGACACTACTGTTTATCTTTACGGAAAAAACAACCATAAGCTGAATAATAGAGATTTTTTACCGTGGGATGGCAAAACCACAGTTATTGTTTACTGGGGTATACCACACTTTTTTAAATAGAGATATTTGCGGCTGAACAGTGAGCGACACACTCAAACTGCTTTTTTTTTAGATACCAAAGGCCCAAAACTGGATAGTACAGCGATTTGACCCGGTGAACTGCGAAACCACACTGGGATGTCGGGCCTACACAAGACTATTTTCAACAGATAAATTTTTGTGTCACAACAGTCAGGAGACACTACTGTTTTTCTTAACGGAAAAAACTACCAAAACCTGAATAATAGAGATTTTTTACCTTGGGATGGCAAAACCACAGTTATTGTTTACTGGGGTATACCACACTTTTTTAAATAGAGATATTTGCGGCTGAACAGTGAGCGACACCCTTAAACTGCTTTTTTTTTAGATACCAAAAGCCCAAAACTGGATAGTACAACGATTTGACCTATGGAACTGCGAAACCACACTGGGATGTCGGGCCTACACAAGACTATTTTCAACGGATAAATTTTTGTGTCACAACAGTCAGGAGACACTGCTGTTTTTCTTTACGGAAAAAACTACCAAAAGCTGAATAATAGAGATTTTTTACCGTGGGATGGTGAAACCACAGTTATTGTTTACTGGGGAATACCACACTTTTTTAAATAGAGATATTTGCGGCTGAACAGTGAGCGACACACTCAAACTGCTTTTTGTTTAGATACCAAAGGCCCAAAACTGGATAGTACAGCGATTTGACCCGTGGAACTGCGAAACCACACGGGGATGTCGGGCCTACACAAGACTATTTTCAACAGATATATTTTTGTGTCACAACAGTCAGGAGACAATACTGTTTTTCTTTACGGAAAAAACTACCAAAAGCTGAATAATAGAGATTTTTTACCTTGGGATGGCAAAACCACAGTTATTGTTTACTGGGGTATACCACACTTTTTTAAATAGAGATATTTGCGGCTGAACAGTGAGCGACACACTCAAACTGATTTTTTTTTAGACACCAAAGGCCCAAAACTGGATAGTACAGCGATTTGACCCGTGGAGCTGCGAAACCACACTGGGATGTCGGGCCTACACAAGACTATTTTCAACAGATATATTTTTGTGTCACAACAGTCAGGAGACACTACTGTTTTTCTTTACGGAAAAAACTACCAAAACCTGAATAATAGAGATTTTTTTACCGTGTGATGGCAAAACCACAGTTATTGTTTACTGGGGTATACCACACTTTTTTAAATAGAGATATTTGCGGCTGAACAGTGAGCGACACCCTCAAACTGCTTTTTTTTAGATACCAAAGGCCCAAAAATGGATAGTACAGCGATTTGACCAGTGGAACTGCGAAACCACACTGGGATGTCGGGCCTACACAAGACTATATTCAACAGATATATTTTTGTGTCACCACAGTCAGGAGACACTACTGTTTTTCTTTACGGAAAAAACAACCATAAGCTGAATAATAGAGATTTTTTACCGTGGGATGGCAAAGCCACAGTTGTTGTTTACTGGGGTATACCACACTTTTTTAAATAGAGATATTTGCGGCTGAACAGTGAGCGACACACTCAAACTGCTTTTTTTTTAGATACCAAAGGCCCAAAACTGGATAGTACAGCGATTTGACCCGTGGAACTGCGAAACCACACTGGGATGTCGGGCCTACACAAGACTATTTTCAACAGATATATTTTTGTGTCACAACAGTCAGGAGACACTACTGTTTTTCTTTACGGAAAAAACTACCAAAAGCTGAACAATAGAGATTTTTTACCGTGGGATGGCAAAACCACAGTTATTGTTTACTGGGGTATACCACACTTTTTTAAATAGAGACATTTGCGGCTGAACAGTGAGCGACACCCTCAAACTGCTTTTTTTTTAAGATACCAAAGGCCCAAAACTGGATAGTACAATGATTTGACCCATGGAACTGCGAAACCACACTGGGATGTCGGGCCTACACAAGACTATTTTCAACGGATAAATTTTTGTGTCACAACAGTCAGGAGACACTGCTGTTTTTCTTTACGGAAAAAACTACCAAAAGCTGAATAATAGAGATTTTTTACCGTGGGATGGTGAAACCACAGTTATTGTTTACTGGGGTATACCACACTTTTTTAAATAGAGATATTTGCGGCTGAACAGTGAGCGACACACTCAAACTGCTTTTTGTTTAGATACCAAAGGCCCAAAACTGGATAGTACAGCGATTTGACCCGTGGAACTGCGAAACCACACTGGGATGTCGGGCCTACACAAGACTATTTTCAACAGATATATTTTTGTGTCACAACAGTCAGGAGACACTACTGTTTTTCTTTACGGAAAAAACTAGCAAAACCTGAATAATAGAGATTTTTTACCATGGGATGGCAAAACCACAGTTATTGTTTACTGGGGTATACTGCGCTTTTTTAAATAGAGATATTTGCGGCTGAACAGTGAACGACACACTCAAACTGCTTTTTTTTTAGATACCAAAGGCCCAAAACTGGATAGTACAGCGATTTGACCCGTGGAACTGCGAAACCACACTGGGATGTCGGGCCTACACAAGACTATTTTCAACAGACATATTTTTGTGTCACAACAGTCAGGAGACACTACTGTTTTTCTTTACGGAAAAAACTATCAGAAGCTGAATAATAGAGATTTTTTACCGTGGGATGGCAAAACCACAGTTATTGTTTACTGGGGTATACCACACTTTTATAAATAGAGATACTTGCGGCTGAAAACTGAGCGCACACTCAAACTGCTTTTTTTTTAGATACCAAAGGCCCAAAACTGGATAGTACAGCGATTTGACCAGTGGAACTGCAAAACCACACTGGGATGTCGGGCCTACACAAGACTATTTTCAACAGATATATTTTTGTGTCACAACAGTCAGGAGACACTACTGTTTTTCTTTACGGAAAAAACTACCAAAACCTTAATAATAGAGATTTTTTTACCATGTGATGGCAAAACCACAGTTATTGTTTACTGGGGTATACCACACTTTTTTAAATAGAGATATTTGCGGCTGAACAGTGAGCGACACCCTCAAACTGCTTTTTTTTTAGATACCAAAGGCCCAAAAATGGATAGTACAGCGATTTGACCAGTGGAACTGCGAAACCACACTGGGATGTCGGGCCTACACAAGACTATTTTCAACAGATATATTTTTGTGTCACCACAGTCAGGAGACACTACTGTTTTTCTTTACGGAAAAAACAACCATAAGCTGAATAATAGAGATTTTTTACCGTGGGATGGCAAAGCCACAGTTATTGTTTACTGGGGTATACCACACTTTTTTAAATAGAGATATTTGCGGCTGAACAGTGAGCGACACACTCAAACTACTTTTTTTTTAGATACCAAAGGCCCAAAACTGGATAGTACAGTGATTTGACCCGTGGAACTGCGAAACCACACTGGGATGTCGGGCCTACACAAGACTATTTTCAACAGATAAATTTTTGTGTCATGACAGTCAGGAGACACTACTGTTTTTCTTAACGGAAAAAACTACCAAAACCTGAATAATAGAGATTTTTTACCGTGGGATGGCAAAACCACAGTTATTGTTTACTGGGGTATACCACACTTTTTTAAATAGAGATATTTGCGGCTGAACAGTGAGCGACACACTCAAACTGCTTTTTTTTAGATACCAAAGGCCCAAAACTGGATAGTACAGCGATTTGACCAGTGGAACTGCGAAACCACACTGGGATGTCGGGACTACACAAGACTATTTTCAACAGATATATTTTTGTGTCACAACAGTCAGGAGACACTACTGTTTTTCTTTACGGAAAAAACTACCAAAAGCTGAACAATAGAGATTTTTTACCGTGGGATGGCAAAACCACAGTTATTGTTTACTGGGGTATACCACACTTTTTTAAATAGAGATATTTGCGGCTGAGCAGTGAGCGACACCCTCAAACTGCTTTTTTTTTAGATACTAAAAGCCCAAAACTGGATAGTACAACGATTTGACCTATGGAACTGCGAAACCACACTGGGATGTCGGGCCTACACAAGACTATTTTCAACGGATAAATTTTTGTGTCACAACAGTCAGGAGACACTGCTGTTTTTCTTTACGGAAAAAACTACCAAAAGCTGAATAATAGAGATTTTTTACCATGGGATGGTAAAACCACAGTTATTGTTTACTGGGGAATACCACACTTTTTTAAATAGAGATATTTGCGGCTGAACAGTGAGCGACACACTCAAACTGCTTTTTGTTTAGATACCAAAGGCCCAAAACTGGATAGTACAGCGATTTGACCCGTGGAACTGCGAAACCACACGGGGATGTCGGGCCTACACAAGACTATTTTCAACAGATATATTTTTGTGTCACAACAGTCAGGAGACAATACTGTTTTTCTTTACGGAAAAAACTACCAAAAGCTGAATAATAGAGATTTTTTACCTCGGGATGGCAAAACCACAGTTATTGTTTACTGGGGTATACCACACTTTTTTAAATAGAGATATTTGCGGCTGAACAGTTAGCGACACACTCAAACTGATTTTTTTTTAGACACCAAAGGCCCAAAACTGGATAGTACAGCGATTTGACCCGTGGAGCTGCGAAACCACACTGGGATGTCGGGCCTACACAAGACTATTTTCAACAGATATATTTTTGTGTCACAACAGTCAGGAGACACTACTGTTTTTCTTTACGGAAAAAACTACCAAAACCTGAATAATAGAGATTTTTTTACCGTGTGATGGCAAAACCACAGTTATTGTTTACTGGGGTATACCACACTTTTTTAAATAGAGATATTTGCGGCTGAACAGTGAGCGACAGCCTCAAACTGCTTTTTTTTAAGATACCAAAGGCCCAAAACTGGATAGTACAACGATTTGACCCATGGAACTGCGAAACCACACTGGGATGTCGGGCCTACACAAGACTATTTTCAACGGATAAATTTTTGTGTCACAACAGTCAGGAGACACTGCTGTTTTTCTTTACGGAAAAAACTACCAAAAGCTGAATAATAGAGATTTTTTACCGTGGGATGGTGAAACCACAGTTATTGTTTACTGGGGTATACCACACTTTTTTAAATAGAGATATTTGCGGCTGAACAGTGAGCGACACACTCAAACTGCTTTTTGTTTAGATACTAAAGGCCCAAAACTGGATAGTACAGCGATTTGACCCGTGGAACTGCGAAACCACACTGGGATGTCGGGCCTACACAAGACTATTTTCAACAGATATATTTTTGTGTCACAACAGTCAGGAGACAATACTGTTTTTCTTTACGGAAAAAACTACCAAAACCTGAATAATAGAGATTTTTTACCATGGGATGGCAAAACCACAGTTATTGTTTACTGGGGTATACTGCGCTTTTTTAAATAGAGATATTTGCGGCTGAACAGTGAACGACACACTCAAACTGCTTTTTTTTTAGATACCAAAGGCCCAAAACTGGATAGTACAGCGATTTGACCCGTGGAACTGCGAAACCACACTGGGATGTCGGGCCTACACAAGACTATTTTCAACAGACATATTTTTTGTCACAACAGTCAGGAGACACTACTGTTTTTCTTTACGGAAAAAACTACCAAAAGCTGAATAATAGAGATTTTTTACCGTGGGATGGCAAAACCACAGTAATTGTTTACTGGGGTATACCACACTTTTTTAAATAGAGATATTTGCGGCTGAACAGTGAGCGACACACTCAAACTGCTTTTTTTTTAGATACCAAAGGCCCAAAACTGGATAGTACAGCGATTTGACCCGTGGAACTGCGAAACCACACTGGGATGTCGGGCCTACACAAGACTATTTTCAACAGACATATTTTTGTGTCACAACAGTCAGGAGACACTACTGTTTTTCTTTACGGAAAAAACTATCAGAAGCTGAATAATATAGATTTTTTACCGTGGGATGGCAAAGCCACAGTTATTGTTTACTGGGGTATACCACACTTTTTTAAATAGAGATATTTGCGGCTGAACAGTGAGCGACACACTCAAACTGCTTTTTTTTTAGATACCAAAGGCCCAAAACTGGATAGTACAGCGATTTGACCCGTGGAACTGCGAAACCACACTGGGATGTCGGGCCTACACAAGACTATTTTCAACAGATAAATTTTTGTGTCACAACAGTCAGGAGACACTACTGTTTTTCTTAACGGAAAAAACTACCAAAACCTGAATAATAGAGATTTTTTACCGTGGGATGGCAAAACCACAGTTATTGTTTACTGGGGTATACCACACTTTTTTAAATAGAGATATTTGCGGCTGAACAGTGAGCGACACACTCAAACTGCTTTTTATTAGATACCAAAGGCCCAAAACTGGATAGTACAGCGATTTGACCAGTGGAACTGCGAAACCACACTGGGATGTCGGGACTACACAAGACTATTTTCAACAGATATATTTTTGTGTCACAACAGTCAGGAGACACTACTGTTTTTCTTTACGGAAAAAACTACCAAAAGCTGAACAATAGAGATTTTTTACCGTGGGATGGCAAAACCACAGTTATTGTTTACTGGGGTATACCACACTTTTTTAAATAGAGATATTTGCGGCTGAGCAGTGAGCGACACCCTCAAACTGCTTTTTTTTTAGATACCAAAAGCCCAAAACTGGATAGTACAACGATTTGACCTATGGAACTGCGAAACCACACTGGGATGTCGGGCCTACACAAGACTATTTTCAAGGGATAAATTTTTGTGTCACAACAGTCAGGAGACATTGCTGTTTTTCTTTACGGAAAAAACTACCAAAAGCTGAATAATAGAGATTTTTTACCGTGGGATGGTGAAACCACAGTTATTGTTTACTGGGGAATACCACACTTTTTTAAATAGAGATATTTGCGGCTGAACAGTGAGCGACACACTCAAACTGCTTTTTGTTTAGATACCAAAGGCCCAAAACTGGATAGTACAGCGATTTGACCCGTGGAACTGCGAAACCACACGGGGATGTCGGGCCTACACAAGACTATTTTCAACAGATATATTTTTGTGTCACAACAGTCAGGAGACAATACTGTTTTTCTTTACGGAAAAAACTACCAAAAGCTGAATAATAGAGATTTTTTACCTTGGGATGGCAAAACCACAGTTATTGTTTACTGGGGTATACCACACTTTTTTAAATAGAGATATTTGCGGCTGAACAGTGAGCGACACACTCAAACTGATTTTTTTTTAGACACCAAAGGCCCAAAACTGGATAGTACAGCGATTTGACCCGTGGAGCTGCGAAACCACACTGGGATGTCGGGCCTACACAAGACTATTTTCAACAGATATATTTTTGTGTCACAACAGTCAGGAGACACTACTGTTTTTCTTTACGGAAAAAACTACCAAAACCTGAATAATAGAGATTTTTTTACCGTGTGATGGCAAAACCACAGTTATTGTTTACTGGGGTATACCACACTTTTTTAAATAGAGATATTTGCGGCTGATCAGTGAGCGACACCCTCAAACTGCTTTTTTTTTAGATACCAAAGGCCCAAAAATGGATAGTACAGCGATTTGACCAGTGGAACTGCGAAACCACACTGGGATGTCGGGCCTACACAAGACTATTTTCAACAGATATATTTTTGTGTCACCACAGTCAGGAGACACTACTGTTTTTCTTTACGGAAAAAACAACCATAAGCTGAATAATAGAGATTTTTTACCGTGGGATGGCAAAGCCACAGTTGTTGTTTACTGGGGTATACCACACTTTTTTAAATAGAGATATTTGCGGCTGAACAGTGAGCGACACACTCAAACTGCTTTTTTTTTAGATACCAAAGGCCCAAAACTGGATAGTACATCGATTTGACCCGTGGAACTGCGAAACCACACTGGGATGTCGGGCCTACACAAGACTATTTTCAACAGATAAATTTTTGTGTCACAACAGTCAGGAGACACTACTGTTTTTCTTTACGGAAAAAACTACCAAAACCTGAATAATAGAGATTTTTTACCGTGGGATGGCAAAACCACAGTTATTGTTTACTGGGGTATACCACACTTTTTTAAATAGAGATATTTGCGGCTGAACAGTGAGCGACACACTCAAACTGCTTTTTTTTAGATACCAAAGGCCCAAAACTGGATAGTACAGCGATTTGACCAGTGGAACTGCGAAACCACACTGGGATGTCGGGCCTACACAAGACTATTTTCAACAGATATATTTTTGTGTCACAACAGTCAGGAGACACTACTGTTTTTCTTTATGGAAAAAACTACCAAAAGCTGAACAATAGAGATTTTTTACCGTGGGATGGCAAAACCACAGTTATTGTTTACTGGGGTATACCACACTTTTTTAAATAGAGATATTTGCGGCTGAACAGTGAGCGACACCCTCAAACTGCTTTTTTTTAAGATACCAAAGGCCCAAAACTGGAAAGTACAACGATTTGACCCATGGAACTGCGAAACCACACTGGGATGTCGGGCCTACACAAGACTATTTTCAACGGATAAATTTTTGTGTCACAACAGTCAGGAGACACTGCTGTTTTTCTTTATGGAAAAAACTACCAAAAGCTGAATAATAGAGATTTTTTACCGTGGGATGGTGAAACCACAGTTATTGTTTACTGGGGTATACCACACTTTTTTAAATAGAGATATTTGCGGCTGAACAATGAGCGACACACTCAAACTGCTTTTTGTTTAGATACCAAAGGCCCAAAACTGGATAGTACAGCGATTTGACCCGTGGAACTGCGAAACCACACTGGGATGTCGGGCCTACACAAGACTAATTTCAACAGATAAATTTTTGTGTCACAACAGTCAGGAGACACTACTGTTTTTCTTTACGGAAAAAACTACCAATACCTGAATAATAGAGATTTTTTACCGTGGGATGGCAAAACCACAGTTATTGTTTACTGGGGTATACCACACTTTTTTAAATAGAGATATTTGCGGCTGAACAGTGAGCGACACACTCAAACTGCTTTTTTTTAGATACCAAAGGCCCAAAACTGGATAGTACAGCGATTTCACCAGTGGAACTGCGAAACCACACTGGGATGTCGGGCCTACACAAGACTATTTTCAACAGATATATTTTTGTGTCACAACAGTCAGGAGACACTACTGTTTTTTTTTACGGAAAAAACTACCAAAAGCTGAACAATAGAGATTTTTTACCGTGGGATGGCAAAACCACAGTTATTGTTTACTGGGGTATACCACACTTTTTTAAATAGAGATATTTGCGGCTGAACAGTGAGCGACACCCTCAAACTGCTTTTTTTTTAGATACCAAAGGCCCAAAACTGGATAGTACAACGATTTGACCCATGGAACTGCGAAACCACACTGGGATGTCGGGCCTACACAAGACTATTTTCAACGGATAAATTTTTGTGTCACAACAGTCAGGAGACACTACTGTTTTTCTTTACGGAAAAAAACTACCAAAAGCTGAATAATAGAGATTTTTTACCGTGGGATGGCAAAGCCACAGTTATTGTTTACTGGGGTATACCACACTTTTTTAAATAGAGATATTTGCGGCTGAACAGTGAGCGACACACTCAAACTGCTTTTTTTTAAGATACCAAAGGCCCAAAACTGGATAGTACAGCGATTTGACCCGTGGAACTGCGAAACCACACTGGGATGTCGGGCCTACACAAGATTATTTTCAACAGATATATTTTTGTGTCACAACAGTCAGGAGACACTACTGTTTTTCTTTACGGAAAAAACTACCAAAACCTGAAAAATAGAGATTTTTTTACCGTGGGATGGCAAAACCACAGTTATTGTTTACTGGGGTATACCACACTTTTTTAAATAGAGATATTTGCGGCTGAAAAGTGAGATACACACTCAATCTGTTTTTTTTTAAATACCAAAGGCCCAAAACTGGATAGTACAGCGATTTGACCAGTGGATCTGCGAAACCACACTGGGATGTCGGGCCTACACAAGACTATTTTCAACATATATATTTTTGTGTCACAACAGTCAGGAGACAATACTGTTTTTCTTTACGGAAAAAACTACCAAAACCTGAATAATAGAGATTTTTTTACCGTGTGATGGCAAAACCACAGTTATTGTTTACTGGGGTATACCACACTTTTTTAAATAGAGATATTTGCGGCTGAACAGTGAGCGACACCCTCAAACTGCTTTTTTTTTAGATACCAAAGGCCCAAAAATGGATAGTACAGCGATTTGACCAGTGGAACTGCGAAACCACACTGGGATGTCGGGCCTACACAAGACTATTTTCAACAGATATATTTTTGTGTAACCACAGTCAGGAGACACTACTGTTTTTCTTTACGGAAAAAACAACCATAAGCTGAATAATAGAGATTTTTTACCGTGGGATGGCAAAGCCACAGTTATTGTTTACTGGGGTATACCACACTTTTTTAAATAGAGATATTTGCGGCTGAACAGTGAGCGACACACTCAAACTGCTTTTTTTTTAGATACCAAAGGCCCAAAACTGGATAGTACAGCGATTTGACCCGTGGAACTGCGAAACCACACTGGGATGTCGGGCCTACACAAGACTATTTTCAACAGATAAATTTTTGTGTCACAACAGTCAGGAGACACTACTGTTTTTCTTAACGGAAAAAACTACCAAAACCTGAATAATAGAGATTTTTTACCGTGGGATGGCAAAACCACAGTTATTGTTTACTGGGGTATACCACACTTTTTTAAATAGAGATATTTGCGGCTGAACAGTGAGCGACACACTCAAACTGCTTTTTATTAGATACCAAAGGCCCAAAACTGGATAGTACAGCGATTTGACCAGTGGAACTGCGAAACCACACTGGGATGTCGGGACTACACAAGACTATTTTCAACAGATATATTTTTGTGTCACAACAGTCAGGAGACACTACTGTTTTTCTTTACGGAAAAAACTACCAAAAGCTGAACAATAGAGATTTTTTACCGTGGGATGGCAAAACCACAGTTATTGTTTACTGGGGTATACCACACTTTTTTAAATAGAGATATTTGCGGCTGAGCAGTGAGCGACACCCTCAAACTGCTTTTTTTTTAGATACCAAAAGCCCAAAACTGGATAGTACAACGATTTGACCTATGGAACTGCGAAACCACACTGGGATGTCGAGCCTACACAAGACTATTTTCAAGGGATAAATTTTTGTGTCACAACAGTCAGGAGACATTGCTGTTTTTCTTTACGGAAAAAACTACCAAAAGCTGAATAATAGAGATTTTTTACCGTGGGATGGTGAAACCACAGTTATTGTTTACTGGGGAATACCACACTTTTTTAAATAGAGATATTTGCGGCTGAACAGTGAGCGACACACTCAAACTGCTTTTTGTTTAGATACCAAAGGCCCAAAACTGGATAGTACAGCGATTTGACCCGTGGAACTGCGAAACCACACGGGGATGTCGGGCCTACACAAGACTATTTTCAACAGATATATTTTTGTGTCACAACAATCAGGAGACAATACTGTTTTTCTTTACGGAAAAAACTACCAAAAGCTGAATAATAGAGATTTTTTACCTTGGGATGGCAAAACCACAGTTATTGTTTACTGGGGTATACCACACTTTTTTAAATAGAGATATTTGCGGCTGAACAGTGAGCGACACACTCAAACTGATTTTTTTTTAGACACCAAAGGCCCAAAACTGGATAGTACAGCGATTTGACCCGTGGAGCTGCGAAACCACACTGGGATGTCGGGCCTACACAAGACTATTTTCAACAGATATATTTTTGTGTCACAACAGTCAGGAGACACTACTGTTTTTCTTTACGGAAAAAACTACCAAAACCTGAATAATAGAGATTTTTTTACCGTGTGATGGCAAAACCACAGTTATTGTTTACTGGGGTATACCACACTTTTTTAAATAGAGATATTTGCGGCTGATCAGTGAGCGACACCCTCAAACTGCTTTTTTTTTAGATACCAAAGGCCCAAAAATGGATAGTACAGCGATTTGACCAGTGGAACTGCGAAACCACACTGGGATGTCGGGCCTACACAAGACTATTTTCAACAGATATATTTTTGTGTCACCACAGTCAGGAGACACTACTGTTTTTCTTTACGGAAAAAACAACCATAAGCTGAATAATAGAGATTTTTTACCGTGGGATGGCAAAGCCACAGTTGTTGTTTACTGGGGTATACCACACTTTTTTAAATAGAGATATTTGCGGCTGAACAGTGAGCGACACACTCAAACTGCTTTTTTTTTAGATACCAAAGGCCCAAAACTGGATAGTACATCGATTTGACCCGTGGAACTGCGAAACCACACTGGGATGTCGGGCCTACACAAGACTATTTTCAACAGATAAATTTTTGTGTCACAACAGTCAGGAGACACTACTGTTTTTCTTTACGGAAAAAACTACCAAAACCTGAATAATAGAGATTTTTTACCGTGGGATGGCAAAACCACAGTTATTGTTTACTGGGGTATACCACACTTTTTTAAATAGAGATATTTGCGGCTGAACAGTGAGCGACACACTCAAACTGCTTTTTTTTAGATACCAAAGGCCCAAAACTGGATAGTACAGCGATTTGACCAGTGGAACTGCGAAACCACACTGGGATGTCGGGCCTACACAAGACTATTTTCAACAGATATATTTTTGTGTCACAACAGTCAGGAGACACTACTGTTTTTCTTTATGGAAAAAACTACCAAAAGCTGAACAATAGAGATTTTTTACCGTGGGATGGCAAAACCACAGTTATTGTTTACTGGGGTATACCACACTTTTTTAAATAGAGATATTTGCGGCTGAACAGTGAGCGACACCCTCAAACTGCTTTTTTTTAAGATACCAAAGGCCCAAAACTGGAAAGTACAACGATTTGACCCATGGAACTGCGAAACCACACTGGGATGTCGGGCCTACACAAGACTATTTTCAACGGATAAATTTTTGTGTCACAACAGTCAGGAGACACTGCTGTTTTTCTTTATGGAAAAAACTACCAAAAGCTGAATAATAGAGATTTTTTACCGTGGGATGGTGAAACCACAGTTATTGTTTACTGGGGTATACCACACTTTTTTAAATAGAGATATTTGCGGCTGAACAATGAGCGACACACTCAAACTGCTTTTTGTTTAGATACCAAAGGCCCAAAACTGGATAGTACAGCGATTTGACCCGTGGAACTGCGAAACCACACTGGGATGTCGGGCCTACACAAGACTAATTTCAACAGATAAATTTTTGTGTCACAACAGTCAGGAGACACTACTGTTTTTCTTTACGGAAAAAACTACCAATACCTGAATAATAGAGATTTTTTACCGTGGGATGGCAAAACCACAGTTATTGTTTACTGGGGTATACCACACTTTTTTAAATAGAGATATTTGCGGCTGAACAGTGAGCGACACACTCAAACTGCTTTTTTTTAGATACCAAAGGCCCAAAACTGGATAGTACAGCGATTTCACCAGTGGAACTGCGAAACCACACTGGGATGTCGGGCCTACACAAGACTATTTTCAACAGATATATTTTTGTGTCACAACAGTCAGGAGACACTACTGTTTTTTTTTACGGAAAAAACTACCAAAAGCTGAACAATAGAGATTTTTTACCGTGGGATGGCAAAACCACAGTTATTGTTTACTGGGGTATACCACACTTTTTTAAATAGAGATATTTGCGGCTGAACAGTGAGCGACACCCTCAAACTGCTTTTTTTTTAGATACCAAAGGCCCAAAACTGGATAGTACAACGATTTGACCCATGGAACTGCGAAACCACACTGGGATGTCGGGCCTACACAAGACTATTTTCAACGGATAAATTTTTGTGTCACAACAGTCAGGAGACACTACTGTTTTTCTTTACGGAAAAAAACTACCAAAAGCTGAATAATAGAGATTTTTTACCGTGGGATGGCAAAGCCACAGTTATTGTTTACTGGGGTATACCACACTTTTTTAAATAGAGATATTTGCGGCTGAACAGTGAGCGACACACTCAAACTGCTTTTTTTTAAGATACCAAAGGCCCAAAACTGGATAGTACAGCGATTTGACCCGTGGAACTGCGAAACCACACTGGGATGTCGGGCCTACACAAGATTATTTTCAACAGATATATTTTTGTGTCACAACAGTCAGGAGACACTACTGTTTTTCTTTACGGAAAAAACTACCAAAACCTGAAAAATAGAGATTTTTTTACCGTGGGATGGCAAAACCACAGTTATTGTTTACTGGGGTATACCACACTTTTTTAAATAGAGATATTTGCGGCTGAAAAGTGAGATACACACTCAATCTGTTTTTTTTTAAATACCAAAGGCCCAAAACTGGATAGTACAGCGATTTGACCAGTGGATCTGCGAAACCACACTGGGATGTCGGGCCTACACAAGACTATTTTCAACATATATATTTTTGTGTCACAACAGTCAGGAGACAATACTGTTTTTCTTTACGGAAAAAACTACCAAAACCTGAATAATAGAGATTTTTTTACCGTGTGATGGCAAAACCACAGTTATTGTTTACTGGGGTATACCACACTTTTTTAAATAGAGATATTTGCGGCTGAACAGTGAGCGACACCCTCAAACTGCTTTTTTTTTAGATACCAAAGGCCCAAAAATGGATAGTACAGCGATTTGACCAGTGGAACTGCGAAACCACACTGGGATGTCGGGCCTACACAAGACTATTTTCAACAGATATATTTTTGTGTAACCACAGTCAGGAGACACTACTGTTTTTCTTTACGGAAAAAACAACCATAAGCTGAATAATAGAGATTTTTTACCGTGGGATGGCAAAGCCACAGTTATTGTTTACTGGGGTATACCACACTTTTTTAAATAGAGATATTTGCGGCTGAACAGTGAGCGACACACTCAAACTGCTTTTTTTTTAGATACCAAAGGCCCAAAACTGGATAGTACAGCGATTTGACCCGTGGAACTGCGAAACCACACTGGGATGTCGGGCCTACACAAGACTATTTTCAACAGATAAATTTTTGTGTCACAACAGTCAGGAGACACTACTGTTTTTCTTTACGGAAAAAACTACCAAAACCTGAATAATAGAGATTTTTTACTGTGGGATGGCAAAACCACAGTTATTGTTTACTGGGGTATACCACACTTTTTTAAATAGAGATATTTGCGGCTGAACAGTGAGCGACACACTCAAACTGCTTTTTTTTAGATACCAAAGGCCCAAAACTGGATAGTACAGCGATTTCACCAGTGGAACTGCGAAACCACACTGGGATGTCGGGCCTACACAAGACTATTTTCAACAGATATATTTTTGTGTCACAACAGTCAGGAGACACTACTGTTTTTCTTTACGGAAAAAACTACCAAAAGCTGAACAATAGAGATTTTTTACCGTGGGATGGCAAAACCACCGTTATTGTTTACTGGGGTATACCACACTTTTTTAAATAGAGATATTTGCGGCTGAACAGTGAGCGACACCCTCAAACTGCTATTTTTTTAGATACCAAAGGCCCAAAACTGGATAGTACAACGATTTGACCCATGGAACTGCGAAACCACACTGGGATGTCGGGCCTACACAAGACTATTTTCAACGGATAAATTTTTGTGTCACAACAGTCAGGAGACACTGCTGTTTTTCTTTACGGAAAAAACTACCAAAAGCTGAATAATAGAGATTTTTTACCGTGGGATGGTGAAACCACAGTTATTGTTTACTGGGGTATACCACACTTTTTTAAATAGAGATATTTGCGGCTGAACAGTGAGCGACACACTCAAACTGCTTTTTGTTTAGATACCAAAGGCCCAAAACTGGATAGTACAGCGATTTGACCCGTGGAACTGCGAAACCACACGGGGATGTCGGGCCTACACAAGACTATTTTCAACAGCTATGTTTTTGTGTCACAACAGTCAGGAGACAATACTGTTTTTCTTTACGGAAAAAACTACCAAAAGCTGAATAATAGAGATTTTTTACCTTGGGATGGCAAAACCACAGTTATTGTTTACTGGGGTATACCACACTTTTTTAAAAAGAGATATTTGCGGCTGAACAGAGAGCAACACACTCAAACTGCTTTTTTTTTAGATACCAAAGGCCCAAAACTGGATAGTACAGCGATTTTACCAGTGGAACTGCGAAACCACACTGGGATGTCGGGCCTACACAAGACTATTTTCAACAGATATATTTTTGTGTCACCACAGTCAGGAGACACTACTGTTTTTCTTTACGGAAAAAAACTACCAAAAGCTGAATAATAGAGATTTTTTACCGTGGGATGGCAAAGCCACAGTTATTGTTTACTGGGGTATACCACACTTTTTTAAATACAGATATTTGCGGCTGAACAGTGAGCGACACACTCAAACTGCTTTTTTTTAAGATACCAAAGGCCCAAAACTGGATAGTACAGCGATTTGACCCGTGGAACTGCGAAACCACACTGGGATGTCGGGCCTACACAAGATTATTTTCAACAGATATATTTTTGTGTCACAACAGTCAGGAGACACTACTGTTTTTCTTTACGGAAAAAACTACCAAAACCTGAAAAATAGAGATTTTTTTACCGTGGGATGGCAAAACCACAGTTATTGTTTACTGGGGTATACCACACTTTTTTAAATAGAGATATTTGCGGCTGAACAGTGAGATACACACTCAATCAGTTTTTTTTTAAATACCAAAGGCCCAAAACTGGATAGTACAGCGATTTGACCAGTGGATCTGCGAAACCACACTGGGATGTCGGGCCTACACAAGACTATTTTCAACAGATATATTTTTGTGTCACAACAGTCAGGAGACACTACTGTTTTTCTTTACGGAAAAAACTACCAAAAGCTGAATAATAGAGATTTTTTACCTTGGGATGACAAAACCACAGTTATTGTTTACTGGGGTATACCACACTTTTTTAAATAAAGATATTTGCAGCTGAACAGTGAGCGACACACTCAAACTGTTTTTTTTTTAGATACAAATGGCCCAAAATGGATAATACAGAGGTTTGAACCGTGGAAGTGCAAAACAACACTTCTGTTTCTCTAGCCTACAAAAGACTTCTTTCAACAGTTATATTTGTGTCTGAAAATTCAGAGACACTCTTTTTTTGGTGGGGGGGTGACACACCAAAAGGTTAATAAGACGGGTATTTGTACAGTGTGAATGAGGAAAAAAAAGGAGGATTTAGATGAAAAAAAAAGGATTTTTCCTGGCCCCCGACACCTGGTGCTAAGTCCAGCAATTTCAGCAACAGGAGCACACAGGACTGTAATGCAGCGTTTGCTCGTATAACCACTGTGTCTCCTATACAGCCTGCCTGCCTGGTATCTGGGATGGATATTAGTCCTGAAAAGGACTGTTTGTTTGTTCTGGCAGCCTTTACAGACCCTAAACTAACTATTTCGCAGTTTATATCTCTCCCTAAATCAGCAGCGCTGTCCCAACACTGTCTAATCCGGAGTGACTGCGTCCAAGATGGCGGCGCCCCGTTTTAAATACTCGAGGTGACGCTGTGCGGCCAGCCAATCACTGTAATGCCCACAACCAACATGGCTGCAGCATTACAGTGACTGGCTGGCAGTCCCTGCATGTTCATTGGCTCTGTAAAGAGCGCCAAACATGCAGGGCGGAGACCCGAGCTCCCGCCCGAGTAACCCGGAAATGCTCGGTGCTCGCCGAACATCCCGAGTAGCGTGATGCTCGGGCGAGTACCGTGCAGTGTCGAGCATGTTCGCTCAACCCTAATAATTATAGCTTCACATGCAAATTCAGCCCTTTACTCTCAAGTAAATTTTAAATACTAAAGATGAGAATATTGTATTTAATTTTCACATATTTTAAAATAGTTTTACTGTTTTGTGCTATATTATTTTATCTCAGAGACTTGAAACTGTATGACTTATTAAAAAAGTTACATTTTAGCTGAAAAAAAGAATGAGACTGAGCTGTAACAGAAAGTTCAGCCTTTACCAAAAGTATTGATCTGTGTCTGGTAAAGAATGAGAAGGAAGCATCACGATCCGCTGCCCCTACAATCCGCTGATTCATAAGGATATTGTGAGTTGGATCCCATCAGCCTGATACTATAAAGCCCTATACATTAATCTATTCACACCTTTGACATAAAAAAAATAATTTCTACATATGTCAGTGGTTAACAAATGCTTAATAAAATAACTAAGTTTTAGGCTGCAATCTTCATGCATTCTTTCATTTTTTACCTCTGATGTGCAACCTCATTCTAGTATCAAAGCTAACTCTTATGGATGATGGCCCTTCCACTAATACACGCTGGGTGTGAGCTCTGTGCGTCCAGGATTTTCATATCTTCCCTAGATTTCAGCACTGAAGCATTTTCTTTATCTGCAGCTCATTTGGGTTCTCTCTACTCTGAACACTCATAAACGGTCTGTGTGATTCTCAATCTTCCCCTCCAGAATGATTGGTCTACAGCCTTTTATATCTACCCCCCCCATTAAAAAGCTCTAAACTGTCAAGCACATCTTCATGATATTTCTGAAAATTCATAATAGAGTGGGAGAGCAAAGAGATACAGCCGTGTGCTATCAAATCTGCATGAGGAGCAACAGCACAGCCAGCTATGTGAAGGAGTTACACTGTCTCTCATGCAGTGAAATAACAGAACACTTTTTTTTAAGTCTATTTTATCCTTATGTTAATTCCAGTAACTATCATTAATAAAAACATGTTTTCCAGATCATCTCAGTAAATCCTACTACTTTGCCAAATGTGTTCCTGTCACAACCAGAAAGCACAACACAAGTGAGAAGACTGCCTAAAACCTGATCAGTCTGTATGGGGATATGATTTTCTGCCACTCAATAATTCATAAGTATTACAGGTTTTCCGCTCTCCTCACAAACTGCACTGATATCCTGTTCTTGAAATGCCTAGTGATGGAGAACCATGTAATCAGCCCAGTCCACCAAGATCCTCCATCTGAGAAACACTGGACCTCTTAAATAGGTTCTTCAATTGGAGAAGACTGATGGAAAGGTCCGGTCATACGCTTATTCATCAACAGCCATTTTGATAACAGGAGAGCTGTGCAAAATGATTAATCTATAAATGGCAGAGGGAAATAGCATGAATGGATTTTGTTTATCCATTAAACCCATAAAAAAGTAACACAAATGTAGAGTTCATAAAATGTTATGTCTGTATAAACTATAATAAATGGGCAAAAAAATTAGTTGATCATCTTAACAAGTGCTTCACAGAAATGTAATTTTGTATATGCATGTGTCATGTGTGTATGCAGATGGTATATGCTTTTGTGCATGTTTGTACTATGTATATGTGTGTAATATTTAATGTGTGCAAAATTAAAATTATGTCCCCAACAGAAGAATTGCTTTTTTGCTTTCCTACAGAGATTAACCATCCAAAGTGCATTTTCTCTGAGAAATCATCTTACCAAAAAAATAACGTCTGCAAGAACTGCAACTAGATGACAGGATCACGAGGAGTAACCACTGGATTACTTGAGATGACCACATGAATGCCTATTTTTTTTTTTTTTTTTCAATTTTGAATGTTTGATTTATTACATGTAGAAATAAAAAATGCATTTAGTTGGTCTTATATTGTGGCATTTTTTTTTGCCGTAAATATCTAAAGCAAAGCTTGATAACCTTTAGCTTCTGAAAAATTGCCTTATTGACATGTTCTTGGCTCAATGTAAGGCCGGATAGTTGGGCTCATACTTTGAGACACTTTTTTATTGTTGAGAATCAGTTTTTAGGTGAAAAATAATTGTCGGAAAAAGTCAACTGAGAGTAGACATAAAAGAATAAAAGGTATCTAACAGCTATCAAGATGCCAAATCTATCACCCAGTGTGCGCCTCTGTAATACATGTTTGGTAGGGGCTGCCTTAATATTAGACAGCAAAGTAAAGGTGGGTATTTGTGTTTTTTTCTAGAAAGATTAAAAAATACTAATGAAGAATGAGACTTCTGTTAAATATTTTTACATGTTGCCGTTTTCTGGAGAGACAAGAAATAAACCATTAATTTCTACCGTCTTCTTCTTGATATATTTGGTCGGAGTACTTATCAATGCTTCCATTATCACAGTCATATATCTGGAAGTTAAGTTACATAAACCAATGTATCTCTTTATCTGTGATTTATCCATTGTAGACATATTTTATACATCTTTCAAGATTCCTAAATTACTGCACATGTTATTATCCGGGAATCACATTGTTTCCATCCTACAATGTTATATTCTGTTTCATATTTTAGTATCCGTGGCAGCAGCAGAGGACATTCTCCTCTTCATTATGGCTTATGACCGATATGTTGCTATCTACCTCCCCTTATATTATAATCAGATCTTAAGTCAGAGAAATTGCATCATGATAACTATTGGGATTTGGGCAGCTGCTGTTTTAAACTCTTTAATATTTGCAATCCTAGGAATGAACATGTCCTCCTGTCACTCCAACGTCATCCACCAGTACTTCTGTGATGCTAGGTCTCTAACAAAGACCACCTGTACAGGCACATTAATGTTTTTTGTGGTAATCGGTATTGAAATTTTGATCTTTGCATTTATTCCCCTTATATGGACTGTTATTTCTTATGTTAATATTTTTTTGGTCATCTTCAAGATGACATCAAAAGACACCAGAAAAAAAGCCTTCTCCACCTGCTCATCCCACATCATCATCATCTCTATTTACTATGGGACTAGCTAAATAGAGTATCTGATACCTTCCTTCTTTGATGTTTCGAATTTAGTCTTCAGTATAATATATACAAATATTGTCCCTATGATAAATCCTATTATATACAGTGTACAGAATTCCAATATACAATCAGCATTGCTGGGGTTAATTAGGGAAATATGGATTTTAAAGAATAGACTTTGGACACCTTCACAAGTGAAAACTGGTAACAGTTGAGCAATTACAACAACTCAAACATAAAGTTAACTCAACAACTCAAACATAATTCGAAAATTATCCCCTAAGAACAAGAGATGAAGAATTCTGGCAATTATGCAATAGAACTCAAAGTTGACTTTCAATTCTTTATAATTTCTTTCTACTCAGATAAAGTAATAGTGGTGGAACATTTAAAGAAAATAGTCATAACGACGCACGTGACATTTTCCTTTTTCATGACTTTGTGAAAATACTTTTTACTTGGTATTAGACCATAAAAAAGAACAAAACACAACCTAGACATCAATTTGTCTCCCGAGTATGAAGCTATTTGTCCTACATTTTTTCTTTCGTATAATATTTGCCAGATACAAATGATGTTTTGGTAAAATTAGATGAGATACATTTAAATAATTTCCAGATGTTTTGTCGATTGCAGACACCTTTATACCTCCAACCTCTGAGAGCATTGCTGGGTGTCTGGCACTTTTTCTTTCTGCATTTTTTACAACACAATAATTAATTTTTGACAATATTTTTGACCCTGATTTATCCTTTGCCAAAAAGGATGTAACAAAAAATGTTTGGTAACTAGATATCTGCAAGATAGGAAAAGTGGTTGATGGTTTCTACATTTCTCCCAGGTTCCTTTCTGATACTGTGTAAATACATAATCTAAGCAGTTTGATAATAGGCAACTCAGTATTTTCTCTGCTCCAATGTTTCACATATTAAACTGAAGGTTTAGATATTTTATTATATCAGTATATTGTGGATATTTACTTCATCAGTATTTTGGTTCATCGTTTGGGGTTTATTTCTCCTTGTATATAAATTTTTCATTGTTTTGCATTTTTAATTTGTACTACAAAAGTCAATCAGTCCAGGAAGCAGTAGTTGTGGGGGTATTGCCATAATTGAAAGAAATTGTCAAACAAAATTTTTTGATGCATTTTCACCCACAGCTTGTGAAAATAAAAAAATTGAGGCTAAAGCAATATTTTAGATAAAAGTACAGTGAAGGAAATAATTATTTGATCCCTTGCTGTTTTTGTAAGTTTTCCCACTGACATAGTAACATAGTTTTTAAGGTTGAAGGAAGACTAAATCCATCTAGTTCAACCCATAGCCTAATATGTTGATCAAGAAGAAGGCAAAAAAAACCATGTGGCAAACACTAAGCTCCACATTGGGGAAGACAAATACATGAACAGTCTATAATTTTAAGGGTAGGTTAATTTTAACATTGAGAGATAGAATATCCAAAAATCCAAAAAAATAAAGACAATTGCATTCTATAAATTAGATATATTTATTTGCATTTTGCAGTGAGAAATAAGTATTTGATCCCTCTGGCAAATAACACTTAATACTTGGTGGCAAAACCCTTGTTGGCAAGCATAGCAGTCAGACGTTGTTTGTAATTGATGATGAGGGTTGCGCACATGTCAGGAGGAATTTTGTTCCACTCCTCTTTGCAGATCATCTCTAAATCATTCAGATTTTGAGGCTGTCGCTTGGCAACTCGGAGTTTCAACTCCCTCCATAAGTTTTCTATGGGATTAAGGTCTGGTGACTGGCTAGACCACTCCATGACCTCAATGTGCTTCTTTTTGAGCCACTCTTTTGTAGCCTTGGCTGTATGTTTTGGGTCAATGTCTTGCTGGAAGACCCAGCCATGACCCATTTTTAATGTCCTGGTGGAGGGAAGGAGGTTGTCACTCAGGATTTTACGGTACATGGCTCCATCCATTCTCCCATTGATGCAATGAAGTAGTCCTGTGCCCTTAGCAAAGAAACACCTCCAAAACATAATGTTTCCACCTCCAGGCTTGACAGTGGGGACGGTGTTCTTTGCGTCATAGGCAGCATTTCTCTTCCTCCAAACAAGGCGAGTTAAGTTAATGTCAAAGAGCTCAATTTTTGTCTCATCTGACGACAGCACCTTCTCCCAATAACTCACAGAATCCTCCAGGTGTTCATTGGCAAACTTCAGATGGGCCTGCACATGTGCCTTCATGAGCAGGGGGACCTTGCGAGCACTGCATGATTTTAAACCTTTAAGACGTAATGTGTTATCAACGGTTTTGTTGGTGACTATGGTCCCAGCTGCCTTGAGATCATTAACAAGTTCCCCCCGTGTAGTTTTAGGCTGATCTCTCACCTTCCTCATGATCAAGGATACCTAACGAAGTGAGATTTTGCGTGGTGTCCCAGATTGATGTCGATTGACAGTCATTTTGTATTTCTTCCATTTTCTTAATATTGCACCAACAGTTGTCTCCTTCTCCCAGCGTCTTACTTATGGTTTTGTAGCCCATTCCAACTTTGTGCAGGTCTATGATCTTGACCCTGACATCCTTAGAAAGCTGTTTGGTCTTGCCCATGTTGTAGAGGTTAGAGTCTGTCTGATTAATTGAGTTTGTGGACAGACGTCTTTTATACAGGTGACTATGTAAGACAGCTGTCTTTAATGCAGGTAGTAACGAGTTGATTAGGAGCAAGTAACTGGTCTGTAGGAGCCAGAACTCATAATGGTTTGTAGGGGATGAAATACTTATTTCTCTCTGCAAAATGCAAATAAATTTATAAAATTTATACAATGTGATTTTCTTGATTTTTTGGGGGGATATTCTATCTCTCAATGTTAAAATTAACCTACCCTTAAAATTATAGACTGTTCATGTCTTTGTCAGTGGGCAAACTTACAAAACAGCAAGGGATCAAATAATTATTTCCTTCACTGTATTTCATTTTTTCATTCCACTTTGTATTAATTCCTTTGAAGCATCTTAAAGATTAGCAAACTTCTGAAGTGCGGTTTTGAATATTTTGAGTCATGCAGATTTTAAAATACTTTTAGTTTTGAGGCTTTGTGACTTATAGACCCCTTAAAATTCCAACCAAAAGTAAAAAATGAAAATGATTTAGTAAATATTTTGAAAAATTGCAGCCAAACGTTTATCTCTCCTAACGTTCTAAAACAAAAAAGAAAACACAATTTGAGAGATGATTCCAACCAATGGAAAGTAGATATATGGGATTTCATATTTACTTACTATTTTGTGTGGCATGACTATCAATTATAATGAAATAAAAATTGAAAGTTTGAAAACTTATTTTTCAAAATTTTTGCTATATTTTCAATGCTTTAAAAAATAAACACAAATCTTACTGACTGAAGTTTGCTACTATCATGAAGTACAAAATATCACAAACAAAATCTCAAATTTAATGGGGTTAGAAAAAGCGTTCCAAAGTTATTATCACATAGAATGACACATCAGAATTGAAAAATGGGACTCTGTCAAGAAGGCCTAAACTGGCTTGGAAGATAAAAGGTTAAAGAGTCTGCTCATTCTGGTCAACCCAGATTCAAATGAACACTGGAATACAGCGATGAGTGTGCATAGTCTGCCATTGTTCAAAAAAAAGTAGGTCCTGTTTACACAGGATGATGCGCTACCGAAAACTATGATATTTTGTGCACTCCAAAAAATAATTTCAACTAATGATGAGCATTTTGCTAGTTTGCCGGGTGATTGGCAGCCTGTCTAGACTGCACAATTATTAATAAATGAGTGTTCCTAGGAACACAATGCAGGTGCAACTTAGAACTTCAGTCCTTCCCACATATCAGAGAGAGTAGACTCATTACGAAGACTGACGCTGAAAATACAGAAAGGAGAAAATGAAATACACAGTTTTTGATCGTAATCAGAATCAGTTGGGTTGTTGCCCAATGGAAAAAAAGAATATCCTTTTAAGTATTTCCTGGAGGTGTGAAATCACCAAAATATCAGTTATGTGCTGCAAGTGACACCACTTAAATTCCAGAACTGAATCAGAGACAGAGCATGCTGGAAAATACTGAAGAAGGGGCACAACTCAGATTGAGAGACTTACTAGAAGTTAACAAAACTTTATGAAAAACAGTGAGCAATTATCAGATTAGTGGAATCTATCTAGCTAGGACAGATTTTACAGATTTGCTCTCCTGAAGTTATCTGAAGTACTGCAACTAAAAGGTACATTTTAAATTGCAGAGGAAGCAACACAACACCAAGGAGGCACAGTTGCTATATCAAAATCTTTCAATCACATACACTTTTCCCTACAATCCCCTGCCAAAATTTTTCAGAAAAATGGAGTTACAAAATAGTTTGCCGTGACATAAAATGGACCTAGAAGAGCTTGGAGCAACGTCATCTCCACTTAGACCGACAAAAGAAATCAGGCGAATAGTTTCCCTGGCAGCTGATGAATGAAGAGACGACCCAAAAAGGATAATTCCCAACATCACAAGAACCAATAATTGAAAGATAATGCTTTAAGTCCAACAAACATATAGACTAGGTCATCGTATATGTACAAGCACTTCTATTAGGAAAAAGTGAGGATGAGACAAGATAAGGTCACATTCAAGATGTGAAACATCTGGGAAAGTAATATTTCATCAAATACTTCAACTAGATCATTTTCATTCCTTTTTCTTTATTTTTTTATGTATAATCTAGCTTCTTGCACGCAACTGACAAATTCATGTCCTGAAGTTCTTATGTCGGGTAATATAAAAGAATTAAACTTTAAGAAGCAAAATAATTTATATATATAATTGACTCAGAACCAATATACATTAGCAATACTACAAGAAACACACTTAGTAATAATAGCACTTATTAACAATTTACGGGCTGTGCACAAAAATGTGAGGTTCCTAATGCACATTTTGATCAAATTTGAGTGAGCCCATCTGCCAGTTGCAATAAAAACTCTTTTGCATAGAATTCTACAGGGAGGGGATTTAAAAATGTATTCAGCCAGAGGTTACCCCACTTTTAGTGAACATTAGAAATGAGACAACTGCTGAGATGTGAATTTGGCTGATTGCTCGAATTTGTTAGAGAAATTCAATTTGCATTGAAGTTATTTGGTGTCAATGTCGCTAATTATTCTTGGATTTTCCCAGAATCCAGTAAATAATAATCCTTAGTTGAAAAATAAATAAATACTCATCTCGACGCCTACATATCCGATTCTACGCATGTCTTCTCATGTTTTCTAATGCAATTTTCAAACGGCACTAAGCTTCTAGCACTCGTTACTAGTGTTGAGCCACCCCCGTAGTGTTCGAGTTCGGTTCGGTTCGTCGAACACCCGTGTGTTCGCCGAACTGTTCGTCGAACTGTTCGTCGAACACCTTCGAACACCGTTAAAACCAATGGCAGGCAAACAAAAACACATAGAAACACATAGAAAACACCTTCAAAGGTGTCCAAAAGCTGACAAACTGCTCAGAAGACACAACTAACACATGGAAAAGTGACAAGTACATATAGTCATGCGAAAAGAAAAGAGGTGGAGGAGTAAAAGGAGGGGGAGACACAGATATAGGCATGTCATGCCCTTCTAAAATCCAAAAAGTGAGAAGCCGAGACGGCCAGTCCGCTCCTGCCCGTGCCACCTCCGTGTCGCCGGGTTTGTGCCAGAGCCGCGGTGAACCCTGACGGCCAGCCCCCCTCTCCCAATACTGGTGCCTGTCCACTGGTGGGTCGAGAGAGCCCCCCTGTGGTGGAGGCAGCACTAAGCTTTTTAATTTAAATTGTCCCTCTAATTTGAATGAATACACTTTAAATCCATTTACAAGGATCTATTGGAGGGCAAGTCTCATGCCAGCAGCCGCGTAATTCCAGCTCCAGTAGCGTCCACTAAAGCTGCTGCAGTTAAAAAGCTTTTATAAGGATCGAGCTTGGCTGTCCACCGCAAGGCATCCTAGTGCCAGTCCCAGCCCCTATGCCTTGGGGTGCCTCCTGATGCTCTTCACTGGGTATCCCGTGGTCCCGAAGCATTTCCTTGGAAAAAATTAAGTGTCCAAACTACAGGTGGTGTAGCTTGCTTAACAGCCGGGATAATCCGCTGACTAGCAGACACTGCTACTAGGCACAAAGTATTTCCTGGGCTAGATGCAGTTAAAAATTTGTAAGTAGATACTCTCGTTGGATGCTGAGAAAGCATTCCATAGAGTCTCCTGGCACGCCATATATGATTCTCTTAAAAATCTTGGGGTAGGGGTCTAGGGGACCCTTTTATAGCCAAAATCACGGCCCTGTATCACAATACGTCACCTAGGCTGAAGATAAATGGAACTGTAGCACCGAGGGCTCGGTTGCTACAGACGTATTTCACCTCACCCAGAGGTGTGATATCTCACTCTCAGATAAGGATGGAGTGTGGATCAGGACCCGACACCTGCATGCATTACACCACATTGCCGTGGGGCAGGGCGACCAATATGCCCCTGAGATGGGCACGACAGTCCCTGTCCCTGGCTGGAGTGGGGGGAGGGAACACTGAGGAAGGGGAAACCTGCAGTGCAGGAGCAGGGAGGAAGCAGTTCCTGGGTGCATTGAGAAGGGAGTATAAAAGGTGGGCACCATCTTAGTTCAGTGCAGAGAAGTCTGAGCAGAAGTGGCAGGGAGCAGGGGCTCTGCATGAGCTCTGCTCCGGAGGCGGGCCTAGTAACAGAGGCCCAGGCCTGCAAGAGGGAGAAGGAAGGAAGAGGAGCGGAGAAGGCTCCAGGAACGAGGAATGAAGGGATCCCAGGGGTGCGGACGGGCGAGTCGCCACCGCACGCCCGAATCCACCTGCGTGGAGGGGTCAGGCCAAAGGGGGAGACCGGTCCCCGAACTAGTGGAGGCAGGAAACGACCCTCAGCTAGAAACCGGAGGCTCTGACATTTTATGTGGCGCAGCCCCTTGCTCCACCCGCTAGGAAGGCACCACATAGGGTCAGGGAAACTGGCGCCAAGTTTACCAAGAGGAGGCCCGAGGCAGCCGGACAGAAGTGTTGGTAAGAAAGGCCAGACAAAGGACACACAAAGGGGGTCCTGTGAAGCGCTCCAAAGTTATCTTATGGGAGTTGTCTGAGCCCCTCACCTGGTGAGCACAGTACGACGTGGGCAGCCGTTACCTGCAGACATGGTCTGGATAATAAGAACTGTGAGTAAAGGCCCTGAACTGCATCACTGACTCCGTGTCGTTACTGCTGCTGCTCTGCACCATCACCCCCATCCTCCGCATACACTGCCCTGAGGCTATACTCCTCCCGTGGGGAGTTATGCTACGCTCTGCTGCACCCACAACACCAGCCTTAGCGGTCTGCCCTGTAGCGGCGGTTCACTCTGACCGCAATCCACGGGTGGCGTAGTCGGACATTTAAACATCAAAACCACATAAATAGTTCCGCCACTGGTTTGACCGCCCTGAGCCACGGAACCGGATCGCCGCCACGAAGACTACAACCACCAGCATCCACCAAAAAGGGTCCGGCTCCGGGTGTCCCAAGGCCCAGGGGGTGCGTCAGAACATTTTCATCACCTTTCACAATCACCAATGGGACAAGGCAGGGATGTCCTCTGTCCCCTCTCTTATACATCCTAGTGACGGAGCACCTGCTCTCATCAATTCGCCATAACCCCAATATTAGGTGGATTGAGGTGGGAGGCACCGAGTACAAGTGCTCTCTATTTGCTGATGATGTCCTAGTATATATCACTCAATCACATATATCCATCCCTGCTGTTATGGCTGAAATAGATCACTTTGTTACATGGTAAAATTTTAAAATCAATGCAGCGAAGTCTGAGGCCCTCGATGTCTCCCTCCCTAAATCCATATAGGATTCCATCCAGTCCAACTTTCCCTTTGCCTGGCCCTCACAGGGTATCAAATACTTAGGAATTCCTATTCATAGAGACCTCTCCCATCTATGTTATCTTAATTTTGCGCCCTTTATTGAACAATTCCATACAGACCACGGTTGGCAAGTTAGAACTGTAAGATTCACTACGTGAACCACTGGTGTTTTGTGGAAAAGCACATGTACACCGCGTTCCAAATTATTATGCAAAAAGTGTTTAGGAGTGATAAGGGAAGAATTTGTTTGTTTGTCAGTTAAACTCATTGATGGTGATGTGTGTCAGTGCTCTTTATATCACTGTAAGCAATTGCAGACACCTGTGCTAATTAGTTTGGCAGGTGTGTCCAATGAAAGGCAAGACTACTTAAGAAGGCTCTCTCACATTATTAAGCAGCCTACATTTTCTGCCAAAATGGGAAAGAAAAAGGATGTGTCGGCTGCTGAGAAGCAACAAATTGTGGAGTGTTTAGGTCAAGGCATGACTACAATCAACATTGTGCGATGATCAGGATGAAGTGTCTTGGCAATCAAGAAGTATGTAGCTGATTCACAGTACACACGTGTGCGTGCTGATAAGGGCAAATTGAGGACTCTTTCCTACAGGCAATTACGTCAGGTTGAAAGAGCAGCGGCAAAAAAGCCTTGTCATAGCAGCAGACAAGTTTTTGAAGCTGCTTGTGCCTCCAACGACCCCCGAACAACAAGATGCAGGGTCCTTCAGAGGTTTGCAGCTGTGCATACTCCATCCTGTCGACCTCCTCTATCCACTTCACACAAGCAGAAACGGCTCCAGTGGGCCAAACATTACATGAAGACTGATTTCAAAACTGTTTTGTTCACGGATGAGTGCCGTGCAGCGCTCGATGGTCCAGATGAATGGAGTGGAGGATGGCTGGTTGATGGACACCCCACGCAAACACGGCTACAGCGCCAACAAGGAGGAGGTGGAGTAATGTTTTGGGCTGGAATCATGGGGAGAGAGATTGTCGGCCCCTTTAGGATCCCTGAAGGCGCTAAAGATGAACTCCATAATGTATGTGGATTTTCTCAAACAGCACTTCCTGCCATGGTTCAAGAAGAAGAACCGTGTATTTCACAGCAAGATCATTTTTCTGCATGATAATGCACCATCTCATGCTGCACATAAAACATCTGCATCTCTGGCTGATATGGGCATAAAAGGGGACAAACTTATGGTGTGACCCCCATGCTCCCCTGACCTCTACCCCATTCAGAACCTTTGGAGCATCATTAAAAGGAGTGTCTATGATGGCGGGAGGCAGTTCACATCTAAGCAACAGCTCTGGGAGGGTATTCTGTCCTCATGCAAAACAATTGAAGCAGAAACCATCCAAAACCTGACAAATTCAATGGACGAGAGAGTTCAGAAGCTCCTTTCGAACAAGGGGTCCTATGTGAAAATGTAACATCACCTACAATAAAGTTTTGAGTTGAAAACTGTTTGATTTCAGTTTCTAACAACCTGCTAATGCTTATAATTTCAAAAATGACCATTTTTTTGGTCTTTATTAAAATGAAAAGGTTGATCGAAAAGTTTGGGGGATCTAAGAGTGTGGCAACCCAGTAGTCATGATTACTTCGAATTCTGACAATATGAGGGTCATGCTGCAGGTAGTGCAGCAAGAAGGCACTTATGTGTCTTGCGCATCTCGGAGCCCCAAAATTATTTTCCGGGCTAGATGCAGCTAAAAATTATTTTTAATTTTAAATCTGGTGAAGCTTATTATAGATGGCCTAATAGGATCAGTGCTGCACACTGCTACAAAGCCCAAATTATTTTCCAGTCAAGATACAGATAAACATGATTAGTAATTTGAAAGCTTAAAACGGTTGGTAGGGTGATTTTAACCAATCATCAAGCTTTTACTCTCCCCAGGATGACACAGGGGTAGAAAAGTCGTTTCGGATCCATGATTTGTTCATCTTTATGAACGTGAGTCTGTCTACATTATCAGTGGAGAGCCGCGTGCGCTTATCTGTCAGCACACCACCAGCAGCGCTGAACACACGTTCAGACAGAACGCTGGCTGCGGGGCATGACAAGATCTCCAAGGCGTAAGTGGCTAGCTCCGGCCATTTATCCAGATTGGAAGCCCAAAAAGAGCAAGGGTCCAGTGACACAGTCGTGGCTTCAATGTTTACTTGGAGATACTCCTGTACCATCGTCTCTAGGCGTTGACTATGTGTCAGACTTCTTGTCTCCTGTGGCCTTGCAAAGGATGGGCTAAAAAAAGTGGTGAAATGATTCCGCAAAATTGATGTTACCAGCAGATACTGTGGTTCTGTTACGGTTTGAGTGCTGAACACTTGACGGTCCCACGGTTGGCAAGTTGGAACTGTGAGATTCACTACGTGCACCACTGGTATTTTGTGGAAAAGCACATGTAAGATTCTGCAACAGTCTCTGCTGATACTCCTGCATGCGTGCATCCCTTTCTATGGCAGGAATAATTTCTGCAAATTTACTTTTGTACCGGGGATCTAACAGTGTGGCAACCCAGTAGTCAGGATTATTTCTAATTCTCACAATTCGAGGGTCATGTTGCAGGTAGTGCAGCAAGAAGGCACTCATGTGTGTTGCGCATCCAGGAGCACCAAGTCCCTGTTGTGTTGGTGGCGAGGTAACAATCATGCTTCCTTCCTCTGTCCTCTCCCCCCAACCTCGCACAACAGAAATGTGATCAAGGTTTCCCTCATCTGATGAGTCTTCCATCAGTTCGTCCTCCACTTCTTCCTGGGCTCCTGCACCTTCCTCACTAGTTTGGCTGCTACCATGCGCCCTGGTAAAATCATCTCCCCCACCCTCACATGCCTGCCGCCTTGGTGCTGCCGACCGTCTGGACCTTGCAGATGTTAGCCCTTCCGCATACAACTCCTCCTCCTCTACTTCCTCCACCTCCTCTTGTGCCACCACCTGACTCCGAATTCTGTTTAACATGTGCTCCAGCATGTAAATCACCGGATTAGTCATGCTGATAATGGCATCGTCAGCACTAAACATCTTCGTCGCCATTTCAAAACTGTGCAGAAGGGTGCATAGGTCCCTGATCTGAGACCACTCCTCCAGCGTGATTTGCCCCACCTCTGAATCTCGTTGGCCCAGGCTATACGTCAGAACGTATTGCACCAGGGCTTGTCGGTGCTGCCACAGTCGCTGCAACATGTGCAGAGTTGAATTCCACCGGGTAGGCACATCGCATTTTAGCCGGTGAAGTGGCAGGCCCAACGACTTCTGTAGAGATGTAAGTCGCTGAGCTGCGGGATGCGAACGGTGGAAGTGAGCGCACAGCGACCGTGCCCTCTGCAGAAGGCCATCTAGTCTGGGATAGTGGGCTAAAAATTGCTGGACAACCAGGTTCAACACGTGAGCCATACAAGGCACGTGTGTGACATTGCCCCGGCGAAGGGCCGCACCCAGGTTTGCAGCATTGTCGCACACGGCCTTCCCTGGTTTCAGGTCCAGTGGAGACAACCATTCATGAAATTGGTTCTCCAGAGCTGACCACAACTCCTCAGCTGTGTGACTCACATTTCCCAGACATTTCAATGTAAAAACCGCCTGATGACGTTGAGCCCTACTGCCAGCATAGTAAGGAGGTGTGCAGGATCCCTTCTGCGCAGTTAGAAAGCTTGTGGCATGACCAGACAGGCTTTGGGTGCAGGTGGAAGACCGAGAGGAGGTTGAGGAGGCAGAAGCAGTGGAGGAACTTTGACATAAAGAGGATTGACGCACAACTCGTGGGGACGGCAAGATTTGGACAGCAGCCCCTTGTCCTGCTGTCACCATAGTTACCCAGTGCCCAGTCAGCGACATGTAACGCCCCTGTCCATGCCTACTCGTCCAAGTGTCTGTGGTGAAATGCACCCTGTCACACACAGAGTTTCTCAAAGAAGCGGTGATGTTGTGTGCGACATGCTGGTGGAGCGCAGGCACACCTTTCTTTGAGAAGTAGTGCCGACTGGGCATCTGGTACTGGGGCACTGCGACGGACATAAGGTCTCGAAAATCCTCTGTGTCCACCAGGCGGAAAGGCAGCATTTCTGTAGCCAAGAGCTTGCAGATGGTGAAATTCAACCTCTTAGCTTTCTCATGGCTAGGAGGAAATGGTCTTTTACTTGTCCACATCTGAGGGACCGAGGGCTGGCTATTGTGCTTAGACGGGGTTGATAAGGGTGTCCCCGGCAAACTGCCGGTCTGTGAGGAAGATGCAGGCGGACATGTTAGGTTGCCTTGATCCAAAGGTGGTGCTATCGATGTCGGACAGCGCTCAAGACCAGCTGGTGTTACCACCTCCAAAGAAAATGATGACCTGCCAATCACGCTGGCTGTTGCGGGTAAAGAGGTGGCAGGTCTGCGCCCCAAAACAGGTGTGACTGCTGTCCCCCCAGTCACAGAGGATGAAGAGGCCGCGGATGCACAAGATATGGCAGACGGTGGTTGGCCCGGCCGGCTAGGCCGCATTGTAGCACACTGAGCTTCCCACTGCAACTTATGCTTCATGTCCATGTGCCGGTTCATGCATGAAGTACTCAAACTATGTATTTTTTGGCCTCTACTTAGCTTTTGCTGACAAATGTTACAGATAACACGAGTTGGGTCATCTTTATCGATCTGAAAAAATGCCCAGGCTATGCAAGGCTTAGCACCCATGCGACCTGAAGAGCCACCACGACTTGTGGTGAGAGGCAGAGTTGTGTTTGAGGATGCAGTTGTTGACGTGCTTCCAGTACTATGTCTCTGTCCAGGAAGGCGCAACCTGACCTCGTCGTCACTAGCATCTTCCTCCACCTCCTCTGCTGACCTCATCTCTTGGCTGACTGTGGGTTGACAGTAAGTGGGATCTCCGACCTCATCATCATCACCCTGTGCGTTATCACACCCGTCGTCCTCAGAGCCAACCTGTTCCTGCCCTGACAAAAAACTAAAGTTGTCGCTCCAATCAGGTATTTGAGTCTTATCATCGTCTTCCTCATTGTCTCCACCAACAGGAGTTACAATTTGGGAATGAGGGTCTACATTATGGTCAGAACCTTCTGCGTCTGGTCCTGGATCCGACTCATAAAGATTCTGGGCATCAGTGCAGATCATTTCCTCGTCTGGATTCACAGAAGCGCTGGAGTCGACCTCTGATTCCCAGGCTATAGTATGAGTAAACAGCTCTGCAGACTCAACCATCTGTTCTACCTCATACTCAGACGGGCAGCTGGAGATTTGGGAGCTGTGAGGAAGCAAGTGCGATTTGGGTGACACCTTTGAGGACTGGAGTATTTGTGATGTTGAAGTTGATGTGGAGGAGAGCCCACTTAAACGAGCACTTGATATCCGTTGAAGCACCTGCTGTTTTTGTGCCTCATCTGGAATTTGTAGCGATTGGCGTGGCCGTAAGAAAGGGATCTTATCACATTGTCCGCTAAAAGAAGTAGACATTTTAGTTTGGCTGGAAGATGGTCTTTCTTCTGCACCTACCCCACGGACACAACCTTTTTTCCCCTTCCCAACACGCCTATTCCCCTTTCCACCAGCAGCAGGCCTTTTTCCACTCATTTTGGTGGTTAACTAATTCACAACTCTGGAGTTGTTTGCACAAAAAAACAATGGATAGTAACCGAGCAGAGCTGAGTGGCCAAACTGTGGTATTAGGCCAAAACTATTGGCTGGGTTAGATGCAGAAAAAAATTATTTTTAATTTGCAACCTGATTAAGGTCAGTATAGATGGACTAATAGACCAAGTCCCACACACCGCTAGAAGCCCAAATATTTTTTCAGAGCTAGATGCAGAAATTTTTTTTATTCAATTTGCAACCTGATGGAGGTCAGTATAGATGGACTAATAGACCAAGTCCCACACACTGCTAGAAGCCCAAATATTTTTTCAGAGCTAGATGCAGAAAAAAATTATTTTTAATTTGCAACCTGATGGAGGTCAGTATAGATGGACTAATAGACCAAGTCCCACACACCGCTAGAAGCCCAAATATTTTTTCAGAGCTAGATGCAGAAAAAAATTATATTCAATTTGCAACCTGCTGGAGGTCAGTATAGAAGGACTAATAGAACAAGTCCCACACACTGCTAGAAGCCCAAATATTTTTTCAGAGCTAAATGAAGAAAAAAATTATTTTTAATTTGCAACCTGATGGAGGTCAGTATAGATGGACTAATAGACCAAGTCCCACACACTGCTAGAAGCCCAAATATTTTTTCAGAGCTAGATGCAGAAAAAAATTATTTTTAATTTGCAACCTGATGGAGGTCAGTATAGATGGACTAATAGAACAAGTCCCACACGCTGCTAGAAGCCCAAATATTTTTTCAGAGATAAATGAAGAAAAAAATTATTTTTAATTTGCAACCTGATGGAGGTCAGTATAGATGGACTAATAGACCAAGTCCCACACACTGCTAGAAGCCCAAATATTTTTTCAGAGCTAGATGCAGAAAAAAATTATTTTTAATTTGCAACCTGATGGAGGTCAGTATAGATGGACTAATAGAACAAGTCCCACACGCTGCTAGAAGCCCAAATATTTTTTCAGAGATAAATGAAGAAAAAAATTATTTTTAATTTGCAACCTGATGGAGGTCAGTATAGATGGACTAATAGACCAAGTCCCACACACTGCTAGAAGCCCAAATATTTTTTCAGAGCTAGATGCAGAAAAAAATTATTTTTAATTTGCAACCTGATGGAGGTCAGTATAGATGGACTAATAGACCAAGTCCCACACACCGCTAGAAGCCCAAATATTTTTTCAGAGCTAGATGCAGAAAATTTTTTTATTCAATTTGCAACCTGATGGAGGTCAGTATAGATGGACTAATAGACCAAGTCCCACACACTGCTAGAAGCCCAAATATTTTTTCAGAGCTAGATGCAGAAAAAAATTATTTTTAATTTGCAACCTGATGGAGGTCAGTATAGATGGACTAATAGACCAAGTCCCACACACTGCTAGAAGCCCAAATATTTTTTCAGAGCTAGATGCAGAAAAAAATTATTTTTAATTTGCAACCTGATGGAGGTCAGTATAGATGGACTAATAGAACAAGTCCCACACGCCGCTAGAAGCCCAAATATTTTTTCAGAGATAAATGAAGAAAAAAATTATTTTTAATTTGCAACCTGATGGAGGTCAGTATAGATGGACTAATAGACCAAGTCCCACACACTGCTAGAAGCCCAAATATTTTTTCAGAGCTAGATGCAGAAAAAAATTATTTTTAATTTGCAACCTGATGGAGGTCAGTATAGATGGACTAATAGCATGATGCTATGCCCAAAAGATTTTACTTCACTAGGTGCAGTAAAAAAATTGGTATTCTATACACAGGTGGTATATCTTGCAACACAGATAGGCTACTCCACTGACTAACACACTCTGCAATAGGCCAAAAAGGATTAGCTTTGCTAGATTCAGCCAAATGCTGTGAAAAAAACTTGCACAGCACTGGCACAGACCTGCCTGGCAAAAACTGATAGGAACTATGTAACCTAGTCCTGAAAAGGACTCCAATTACAATTAGTCTTTACTCCCACAATCTATCTATTTAAGAGCACAGACCTGCTTGATAAAAGTCGTAGGAAATGCTGTAACCTAGTCCTTAAAAGGACTGCAATCACAACTATTCCCTACTCCCAAGCTATCTGTATATTTGTGCGAAAATTGGCTTGAAATTAACAAGGTATAGCGCACACAGCAATAGCGGTGCCGTCTAACACGCAGCTGCAGCAGTGAGAAAATGGTGGCGACGGGGAAAATGGCTTGGTCTTATAGGGCAAGGACATGTGACATACACTGCCAATCACACATGCCCTTGCTTGTGTGAAAAAAAGCACTTCGCTCCGTGTGTGCGCTGCTGATAGGCTGACAGATTGCACCTCCCCACTGCAAATGCGGGAAAGAGAAAAAAAAATGGAGATCTTCATTGTTCCTGCAGAGATCCATCCCCTGCCCCTCCCCCCGCCCCGCTGTACACTCAAACTGCGTATTAACATTAATTTTCATCATTACTGAGAAAAAATCCAGTTATGATTTTGGTGCACTAACAGTTATCGAACATAACCTCGAACAGCCGAATTTTTCTCAAATTGTTCGTGTTCGCCGACCGGCTCGAACACCGCCCAAAACAGCTCGAATTTGAGATTGGCGAACAGTTCGAGTAGAACAACGCTCATCTCTACTCGTTACACCTCAGATGTAGAGATGAGTGAATTGATAGCTGCTTAAATTTAACAAAAATTTATAGTCTCCAGAATACAAATATTTTGCTTCATTCTGACTGTATTCAGTAAAACGAACACAAAGAGATCTCCAGCATTCTGAGAATGGACTTGAAAAAAGTTATATATGTATTTCAGAAACATACACATGAACATAAAAAAGGCAGTGTCTGTACAGCAAAACTGACGCGTTTAAACCATAAGGTCTTAATCATTGTTCCTTAGGGTTGAAACTTGTGATGAGCGAGCACTAAAATCCTCGGGTACTCATTGTTCGAGTCGAGCAAATTGGAATGCTCGA